>NC_068381.1:7379249-8122795 GCF_023724105.1 Carassius gibelio
TAAGCCAATTAAGAATGTCATGAAAATGCATAATGTGTGGAACAATATTTATTTTTCAAAATAATGTTGGATGGAAATTCATTTCCATCTCTTATCTTGTATTTGCTTCAATTTGCAGGCACATTCCATGTGCGTTCCTTCTTGTTTGTATATATCAGTAGCTTGGGGGCAGGTATTAATTAATGAGGAGGAGGATTTGGGGAGAAATCAAGTCTGGTCTTTTTCACAGTGCTTTCCTGTGCCAAGCTCATTTAGCTCGGAGCTTTTTCTCTAGGTGTCTGTTCGCCGTAAGCTCTATAGACAAACCTCTAGCTAAGGCTTAAACACTGGGATGGCTAACAAGCATCACTATCTGAACTGCGCAAGAACTGCTTAACTTTACAAGTCATTATGAAAACTAGCAGATTAGCCAAATTTATTTAAATAAGATAAAGTCTTATTAGTAATCCACTGTGAAGTCCATAGTGCAAGTTTGGAAAAAGAGTACATTGAGGGCATATAAAAGAGGTAAGACATGCATGAGTCAGTTTTCTATTTGCTAATGTGTAGTATACTAAATGCTTTCATTCAAAAATACCATCGCAAAGTAATGACAAACAGGAAATGATGTCGTCAGCTTCATAAAGGGCAACCAGTTTTGAGCACCAAGGTGACACCACACCACAAAGATGCTAACACAGGAAGTAATTGTAGCCTTGTGCTGAAAAACCCATGTCATCAAACAGCTGTAACAGAAGCAGCAGAAAGCTGATGCGCCTCAAGTGTGAAGGAATGAGAATCTGCATTCGTTGCCCTCCGATGAGACCTTGATTAAACCAGATGAGGAAAATTCCCTCCGCGTGTCCTTTGAGAAGCACCGTGCCTTGTTTTGTGCTGTAGAAATTTTTTATGATATCTCTACAGGCGTCAGAATTAACCAACCGCAGAACAGAGATGGACAACAGCAGCAAAAAAAAAAATTCCAATTACCAATATCAGATCATCGCACACAGCGGCCATGTTGTTTTTGATTGGATTAAGTGAAATGTCAGGCAGCTAATTAGAGAAGTACGAACTTGCTCTGCCGGGGTGGAGGAGGGGCGTCATTTTCCCAACATTACGTTCAAAAGGTTAATCTCTAAACCCTTCGAAAATATTGTAGCCTGAATGTAAAGTGCATTATCAGTCTGTCTGCCTGTCTCGCTGTCTTTATTTAGAAAAAGACTTCCATTGAAAACATACCTGATGATTCCGAGCTCTAGTTCTGCTGTGCAAGAACAGCGTGTGTTTCACTGTTAATGGTAAATTACATGCATTTAGCATGAGTAATGCATTGTTGTCGAAATTCCACAGACTCATTTGTCCAGTGCTGTTTTCACAGTATATTTAGCAGCTAGCTAAATTAATAACCTTAAAGTTAGCATGAAATTAAAAATTAACCTTATCTATTTTCTAAATGCATGTTATAGATCTTATTATAGGGCTTGAATGTATTTTTCATAAAAAAAAAAAAAAATATATATATATATATATATATATATATATATATATATATATATATATATATATATATATATAAAAGCCTGTTTAGACCTTGTAATGGCTAATCAAAACTAACTAGATCTTCCGGTGAGATGACAGACTTCACTCTGGTAACGTAAGCCATTTTTTCGATAATCCGTTACATAGATATACAGAAGTTTCATTGTGACTGTAAAGATTAGGAATGTAATGTCTGTGCCACTAGAACCATCAAACAGAAGAATAATGACTGTTTTCAAAGAGGTTTCCTGGATACAGTCACCCATCACCCGCAAATCATGCCATTGGTTGAGCAAATGTTGAGCCGGTCAGGATCCTCAAACAATGAGACCCATGTTTTGAGAGCCACTTTAGGGGGAATTACTAGTATAAAATAGTTTAAAAAGGGCTGTACAATTTCAGTCAGACATTTTCAGTTTTCAAAAAAATCACAATGATTCTAATTCAAAAGTCACATACAATTTGGGACAGTTTCGCCTGTGAATTTGGAAACAAAGCTTCTTTCTGTTTTAGCTATTGAATGTCTTTCCATTGATTTATCAGCTAAATGATTTGCGCTTCTTATGATGGGGAGGCAAAGCCGCTGAACCTGAGGGCTGTTATGACTGCCGTCTCCATCCAGTCACTCAACACACACAGCAGTCATCCGTGACAAACAGGGTGTGCTCCCATGCCACCCCAGGCTTCTATTTTTTATGTCTTTGTTTTACAGACTATAAACGACAGCCAGTACACACACATCTGCTCAGTAAAAGATGCTCTCTCTCCTAACAAAGCAGCAGGAAGAAGATAATGAGTCCTGACAAGTCCATAGATGTGAAGAATCGCATATGCCAGAGAAAATGAAAAGGTCAGTAAGCAGTGAGGAAACTTAATATGAAGTAGACATATGAATCCTATCCAAAGAAATATTGCCATTAGCAAAGACAAGCAATGCCTGACACCGCCAAATCAATTCCAAAATACATGCAGAGATTACAGTCTCTCTAATGCAGCTCGAAGGGCTTTGCTGAATGTGACCTGTACCTTTGAGTGCAGCTCTTTTAGGACACAGTATATTGATTAAAATAGTTTTGGGGGCAACAAGTTAGAGGCTGTGAGATTCTAGGAATAATTCTGAACAGAAAAACAGTTTGTTACATTCTTGAGTGTGGCAGTAAACACACCTGTTCGATAACTGAATAAAATATACAGGTTGTTCTTACAGCTGGTTTAATTTGATTTTTTAATTCTCATGCAGTACATTCAAGACATCCCAGAAAAAGTTTCAATCACAGGGGAACCTCCACCTTGCCCATGCATCAGCATGCAGCAAGATACACCATAACAAGCAAGATACAGAACAGCTGCAAACATATGCTCATCAAATTATCACTTATCATATCAGCTGAGGATTAATTATTAAAAAAGGTTGATGTTCTGTGCTAATGCAAGGAACACTGATATCTTTTAAAACTACATCTGGTACATGTTGTTTTTGGTGGTTATATTCATATACATTGGCACAGCAACTTACCCATAATTCACAGTTGAGGAAGTGGAGGTACTGTAGAACAGGTGGAGGTGTCATTTTTCATGCTGCAGTGGAGAGATTTTGTTCTGAGCACCGGGCAACATGAGGATATTTCTCAATGGAATTAATAAGAAGACCAAACTGAAAAAATGGAAGAAAAAGAAGAAGGTGGTGAAATAGATGAGGAAGACAAATAATAAATAAATAAATAAATAAAATCCAAACAGAAGAAAGCCATATGACCCATGCACTTTACTTCAGGTCTTCTGAGGCAATCCAATAACTTTGTGTGAGCAACAAACCAAAATGTAAGCAATTTATGAATAATATATATGTACATTTTCATATTCCAGAAATTCTGTACCAGCTTTTACATCATTGATGCTAAATGCCATTGTCTTTTGTATACCACAAACAAACCATTTGAAAATGCAGACTCGAGATTTTTAAACAGTGACACTGTTGAATCTATCAGTCTAGCTGTCATTGGTAAAACATAAACCAATCAAGTAGTTGTTTCTCCCTCAATGATATGAGTAGGGTAACCTGCCAGTAATTCACGCACCTTGCACACACATACACACTCTTTCTAATTTCCCTCCAGGCACCAATTTCTGGAATGCAAATTGAAGACGCATAATCACATTTAAATTAATACTTACTGCATTCTGCCCCCCTTTTTTCCCATTTAAACTTTGTGTTGACACTTACGCTGCTCTCCATGAGACCACATCCTGAGACAACTAATTAAGTTTGCTTTGTTATGAAACGCTAAAGCAAACAACAACACAAGGTAATTAAAGCCCCCCATCACCACTCTTTTGTTTTGGCCCAAGTGACCCGCTATGAGGCCTTGACGGGATTTTAATTCTCTTTATCTCGGGATCTCTGCAAACGGGCTGACATGGTAGCTGTCACCCCTCGGAGGAGATTCTAGCCTGGCACGACACTGCTGACAGCGCGATGTCTCTGGTAATTAGGAAGATAGGGCCGTGCATTGCACGCATCAGCATGCAGCATCCACTACGTGTCAGACGTACAAGACGTGCAATGCCCGAAATGATCCACTCAAGATAAAGTACTTGACAGAGACAGCGTGCATTTGCCAGGACCTTCTTTCACACTTTTAAATGAGAGGTTAGTCTATAAGTACACAAATTATGAAAACTGTTTTCTGTGTGAGTTTAGTGCGGCCTGATATGTAGTGTCTTATATATGAATGGGTGAGGTCAACTCATTTATCTAGATTTATGATATAAAATAAAATATTTAAATAAAAGCTATTGTAGCATATAATATAAAGCATATTGTATTTTATATAGTGTGCTATCACATGAAACCATGTTATGGTGAAACTATTCATAGACCCAAGTTATTATATAAAAGATAGACTTATTTATATGGGACTTCTAATTAAGACTTAAATCAAATAACCATTCTAAAAACCTAAAGCACATTCCTAGCATTTGGCTTAAGATCTTATGAAATCTCTTGCAGCGTCAGCTCTGAAATATGAAATGCAGGTAGAATGAGAACTGCAAAGGTAATGGCCTCAGAAGAATAATGCATCGGATTCGTTCGACATCGTTCTTTAGAGCTACTTTTACAATGGAAAGTTATTCAAGTCTCATGGTGGCATTAAAGTGTCTGACTCACCGTCTCGGCACATGGGTTATATCTGTGATTTTCCCTCTTGACACATAACATACTACTAATGACGTTTCTACATATTTGAGACCTGTGACCGAAACACAGAAATGCTAACAAAGCTGATTAAGCTCGACACATTGTCTCTGGTCTGATTGGTGGGATGCAACAATTTGAAAGCTCCTGTGATGAAAATGAAAGGGATAAAGAATTGATGAGACAGGTCAGCCTGAGCCTGGGTGGACCTACTATCAAAGCAAATCAGCAGGAGACAAACACGGAGACAAAGTAATGCTAAGCTAACTTTCCAGGAATGCAGATTGAACTGTCATTGAAAACAGTTTGGAATGGACGTTTCATGAATAATTGATACGTTGTAATCATGTAACCTAATAACCCTCCACAGATGACTTTCCTTTTCCAGTCAATACATGAGTAAAAATAGGATATTAACTGGCTCGACTAATGCTACAATCATTCCCACACCAAAATATTAAAGGGACAGTTCAACTAACAATCAAAATAATGTCATTATTCATTCATAATCCATTTCAACTCTTTCTGCAAAATGATATTATGTTCCTTTTAGCATATTTCATGAAGTCAATAGTAAATTTAGTGCATTTCATGAAGTGAAATGTCCACAGAATTGCATTAAAAGTGGGGCTTGTTTTTTTTTTTTTTTTTTTAAACAGTTGGACTTGAATCCGGCAATGTTTTAATACCTTGGTTGTTTTATGTATTGCAGCATTTCAGAAACTAAATGTCTGGTGAGTGGTGCTAAAAAGTTAATGCTCTATCGCTTTTGAAAATAATATACGGTACTGCCTACACTGATCTCTACCCTAAAGCTAATTGACAGTGTTAACACAAGCAAATGTGAGATAAAAACACATTTTCTGAAACAACCATGCTGTTTTATCGCGCTGATACAAATCTTTGAGCTCTTTTATCGTGACCCATGTTTCATGGGACTCATATCCAAGCACCCCATAGCAAGTTTACTCAGAAAAGAAATTAAAAATCATACACATGGAGCTAAAATCATGCACCGTGGTAGAAGTGTTTTAAGGTCATAACATTGTATTGTGCAAGAAACAATGCAAAAAAAAATATAATAATAAATCCAGCCCTGTAATCATATTATGTGTTAAAATGAATATTAGCTGTTTTACTGCCTCTTGTGTTCATTTCAGCTGGAAACTGCAGTGAATTGTACGGTATGTATACTGTAAGTACGTTATTGGAGATTTGCAAAAATTAATGCAGAGGCACGTATGTCCAATGGTCATAACAGACAGGTTCTGGCAGTGTATAGGAAGATAAAAATGGCTTTGAAGGTTGAGATCCTGGATCATGTTCCTGTTGGTGTTAAGCTATGTTTGTGGCCACCACTGATCAGGATTTGACTGACAGCTGAACAGTGGAACCTCTGTGATTGCCCGCAAAACACAATGTGTCTCAGCGGTTCGTGCTGATCGGGTTACTCGTGGTATATCTTTCTCTCGCCACCCCCTTCTCCTGTTGATGCTGCATGACAACAGAAAACTCGGGCCATTTAATCCACAAGCTCGATCACCTCAGACAGGCAGCGCTGTTGTTTGGTGAATAAATCTGATATGAAACTCAATCATCAGGCATCTGATAACTCGGAGTGCCGTTCATGCGATCACCTCCATGCTGCTGGAACTATTTTAGTGCTCTTTCATTCATCACAGAGAAATGCATAATGCATCTTGCCGAAAGAACGACATTCAGGAGAGCAAATTAACTTGAGTGATCTTCGAGGAGGTGGATGTGGCATGATTGTATGATCTGGAACCCCCTTCATTAGTTCCAGAACTAAGACCCTCCAAGCATAAAAGAGCTCTCTTCTTCATTACCATCCATGTGGTTATCAAACGGCCTCCCCTGGCGCGCGGGAGACGGGCCTAAGTCTGATCATCAAGATACGATTTTTGATAATGATTTCATCCATTTTGGAGTCCCGGGGTGTCGTTAATTCAGAGTCGAAATATATAAATACCTCCCAACCCAGATGGTAGACCGTGCTGACTTTGAACCGTTTAGTTTGCAGGGTTTTTGCCCATGCCATGGGTAGGAGAGCTGCAGCTGGTGTGGGGTGAAGAAGAGAGGAAGTGGATATGTGTGCATAACAAACAGAGAGCATCAAAAAGGAAGAGAAGGAATGTCGATGCATGTGTGCAGGATTTCTAGACCACTTGAGAGCCTGATGGCCCAATGCAGAGATACTGGAGCAGAAAATTATCTCATGTGTTAGGCCACATTGCATACCATACAAGGTCTGTTCTGTTCCTCTGAAAGACAAAAACAATGCCAAAGACAGTCCAAATTAAAGATTCAACATTTGATGATAAAGGACTCCACCTGCCCATCTTTTTTTATTATTATTATTTAAAACATATTCACAAAGAATTTACAATGAAACGGAAAATACAAAGGGGATAAAATGAATATGTAAAAAGAATAATAAAAATGCAGACCTATTGTCATATAGGAAGTTGCAATAGTGATAAAGTCACAATTACAAGCAAAAAAAAAGTTTATTATCTTTTTATTTATTCATTATTTTATCCATTCATTCATGCAGCTGAAGTATTAAAAAAAAACATATTTGGGAGATAAAGATGTAAACTGTGAGACATGAAGTCATATTTTGAGATATGAAGTTGCGATTGTTATTGGGGGTGTGGCCATTTCGATATGCACATGAATATTTAATAAAGTAGGCTTATTTCTGAATTACAGAATAATAAAAAAAAAAAATGTTTTCTAGTTAAATTGAGCTTGGATTTGCTTATTTGCTTATTTAATAACAAGTAGATCTTCAAGTAGTAATATCTATCTATCTCTCTCTCTCTCTCTCTCTCTCTCTCTCTCTCTCTCTCTCTCTCTCTCTATATATATATATATATATATATATATATATATATATATATATATATATATATGCCATTTAAACCACTAAACTTGTTTTAAAATCAAAAAAGCATTTTTTCCAGTATGTGAACTTACTTGCAAGGTGATTTACCGGTCACTTTCTGCATCCTGGGTTTGATATTGAATTCAGAAGCTCTGCAGAACTCTGTGTGCTCCTAGTGCTAGTGGCAGAAGGGCTTGTGTTGGAATTTGTCATGAAGAGAGGAATGTTGGGATGTGCTTGGCCCACTGAGCTCCACATTATGGATGTGTCCATGGCTGTGAGGCTGCATGTCTCTGTGACAGCTCTTTTCTCTCTTCGCCGATCTTCAGCACGCCGTGTTAGATTAGAAAGCCTGTCTGCTTTCAGCTACGGGATGGCCAATGCATTATGAACACCACAGATCTAACAGAAAAGGAGAGAAGGATGTTTGTCATATGTAAGAGTGGTTATTCCTTGCAAGTATAAAAAAGAGCACTCTGCTGTGAGCTCCGAAACATGGCACTGTCGTAAATACTGCAGACGGAGGGTTTGTCATTCCGAAGTGCCAGAGTCACATTGCTCGAGACTTGGCAATATGCCTCTTGGCTCCATGGTGACAGCACCATATATTGTGATGTATTGTTGTAAATGTTTAAATGCATTTGCGTCTAAGCTGGCAGAATTGCGCTGTAATGTAATTCCTTACAAGCTATAGGGAGGAAATAGTTCTTGTGTGAGTGTGCGGTGACGTTTTCGAGAATGTGATCGATTGTATTTTGCTCACTGGTGATTGATGTGCGTGAGCGGGGCCCTGTGTATTACCGTGCATAATTTAGCCTGTTTGCTCTGTTGATAGAGTAAGCTTTCAACCGAGCACATCGCACAGGAGATGGACGTTATCTGGGCACCCAGTTTCCACGACTGTTTGAAGTCGCCTGTTTACCGTACAAATAGGTGAGTCACCGTTAAAGAACCTGGGCTAAAGCTAACAAGCTTTACTGCAACATGTCACATAGTGTAAATCTGAATGTAGAGTTGCGTAGCCATGATATGGGTGCCGAGACTCAACCTTCACTGACACTTGTTTACGTGACAAGTTCAAATCCGCCATGCACTGAGCTAACGTGCATATTTGAATGAAAAATAACTTGTGCCCACCCTAAATTATTTCATTTGCATAAAAGCTTTCATTTAGCACAGATGAACGAGGGAGGCGAGCGCAGAGCTTGCTGGAGATTAGAGCAGTTAATTTGTCACATTAAGAAGAATTACGTGTGTTTGTGTCACTAAGCAGAAGGAAAGAGAGAGTATGGGGTGAAAGAAAGAAACGAGAGAGAACAAACAGTGTTTGAATGCAATACAGTAGCAGCACGAGCAAACAAATAAAAGAATAAATGAGTAAACCGAAAACAAATGAATACATCTGAGCGTGGAACAACTAAATGACAACAGTAATAGTATTAGGAGGGATTTCAGGAACTAATAAATGAGGATGCTTAATGGTGGCTAAAGAGAAAAAAAACAAGTCTAAAAGGAGCTTGACTTATGTGGAAGGAAAAAGTGAATTAACTCAGTAAATAAAAAAATGAAAAACGCTGAATAAAAGAGTATCACATCTAAACGCGTTTTTCTATATTGGTGGGGAATTTCCACTGAGTTCTATTGTTTTTACGCTTAACTCTAATCAAATTATTAATAAATTTATTAAAAATGTATACATTTTACTAAAAACAATATTAATATTAAAAGAATAAAAGTAACACCAAAACCTATTACAATAATTAATCTTATTATTCATAATTTTATTAACAGTAAAAGTAATTAAATAACCATATTAACTTATCCCTATTATTTTTTTGGCATTAATAGTATTTATTATACAATTTCTGTTGTTTAATATAACTCTAATTATAATTGCATTATAATATGCAGATTATGTGAACAATTTTGTCCACTAAATGTATAAGCAAACCAACACACACACTATTTTGGATTATTAAATCCTCCTAATAAACACACTTTGTTTAACCAAAAACCACTAAATAATTTTTTTCCGTCTGTTGCATGGTCAGTATGTGCGCATTTGTGTGTGTTTGTGTTCTGATTAAAATGATTAATGAACAAGCGCACAACACTGGCGTCCTGCAGAACGGCAGACGTTTGAACAGATGATTGCTCTGACATTGACGGATGGAAGACAAACGTGTTTAATGTTCCAGGTTCAGACAAATCTAGAATGCCCTTATTACAGACTCCAAAGACGGCACGTGTTTTGCAGTGGGTTGTTTGTCAAATATAGAGCACAAATGGAGAGAGAACCCCTCCTTTTTGTCCTTTGTGTTCTTTAAAAAAAAAAACAAGGTTTGCACCAGATTGTTCAATCACCACCCCCTTCGGCTCTCTGCCCCATAGTGGGTGGAAAAAATAAACTTTTTGTACTCCTGCTTGGCATTTTCCCTCTTTTCTCCAGTGTGGATGAAGGTCAAATGAATAAGACTGCTGTGCTGGGGTAGCTCGACATGGCTTGGTGGAGAGTACTTCATTTCAGCCGGACTTGTTGGACGAGGCTTTTGTTTCTTTATGTCTGGAACACTCGCCACTAAACACAGGGGAGGGACAGGGCATGACAGAAGCAAGGCCTTTGAGATTCTGTGAACAGAATGAACCGCAATTTAACAAGCAATATCTTTCTTTTATAGGCCTGAAATCCACAGCACAGTATCAGATGGTCGCTCAAGCAAGCTGTGGCCTTCTGCTAAGATAACACTTATTTCACCAAAATCCATGTGAACCTTACTCCAGGTCAAACTTGCACAAAAAAAAAAGCAAGCTAGACACCAAGCATCCTCAAACAAAGGCAGTGGTGTGTCACTCATTTTTTCCATTTTGCAACTTAAAGAAAACAACCACGACGAAAGTTCATATTTGTTATGATAAACTGGTTTGGTTTCCACAGACTGGGGCATAGGCTACCAACAAGTTTTCCCCAGATGTCTCAGGCCTGTGTCAGTCGTTCCATTGTTCCCCATGTACTATATGCGTCATCATTCAAACTCTCCAAAATTTTACTCTCTAATTTAGCTGTGAAGGCAAATGTAGATATGAAGGTGGTGAGCCACCTTTAGACTGCAAATTGCTTTACCAATTTGCATTCATAAGTGTGTGAATTGCTGTGGTTTCTCCATTCTGATGTGTGACAGTAAAAATAATGGGATTGTCTCACCTGTTTTAACTCCCAGAATGCTGAAAACACCTCCAGGGGCAGGATGTGCCAAGATTGCACCATCCCTAAAACCAACAACCAAACAAACAAAAATCTCAAGCTTTCTTTTTTCACAACACTGTTTCACACCTCATAGAATTTCTAGCTGATTGTCCATGGTTAATGGAGCAATTTCTTGACCCCTTCTTAACTCTTTGTCATCTTTCTGTCCGATGCTATCTCTGCGTGTGGCGGAACTGTGCGAGAGTGAAGGCTTCTGTGTGTCTGCCAGCAGTGTTAGCTGGAACAGCTGGAGGTGTTTGAGAGAGAAACGTTTTGGCTCGTCCTTGGTTGAGCAGCATATGGCAGCAGGCCCGCACCTGTAAGCCTTGACCTCTGCATTCAGACCCGGTGGACAAACACTTACCACAATATACAGCACATTACAGCACTGTTGATCCCAGGCTGGAAACCAAGAGGCTTTAGAGTTCAAACCACAGGAGGAGTGATCCAAGAACCAGACAAATGCTCTGTCTCCCTCTGACCATTGTGACCTTGAGCAAGAAGAGACAGGCTCTATAGTAATTGGACCGTAAGATGCTCTATGCTCTCTGGAATTCTTGATTCTTATTGGTAAGCCAATATCTTTAGTTTTAATATTATTGTAATGTTGCAGTGTTTGTTTTATTGGTAGGTCAGCTGTTTTGTATCTTGAAAAGGGGCCATTACAGAATTATTTTTATTTCTTAGTGGAAGCTCTGTGATAATATAATTCAAATTAAAAACTATTTCTACAAATGTATTTATTGGGCAGCCATGCATACGTAGTGACTGCAAAATAATTAGTGCCTAAAATTTTCTAGAGGGAAATCAGATGCACTGAGATTAATTTGAGTCTGAAACTCCTCTTTTGTGAAATAATATTACCAAAAAGTCATTTTGGGATGTTCCGCAGAGTTTTATTCTTTCAGTATTTTCTGTCCAGGAACTGGATTTGTATGCATCTGTCTGATGTTAGGGAATATATAATATGTAATAGGTTTTGTTTGTCTGCATATGAATGCAAAAAAAAAATTATAACTCTGAAAGCAAAAAAGAAAAGAAAATAAATTAAAAATGTAACTGAAAAGTCCAGTAGTGTTCAAAGTTGTCCTTAGGTCACCAACAACACTAACAAAAGAGAAAAAGGCCAAGCGTAGGTTTGGTTTGATGTATGAAGATGTGTGGTTTGTGTTTTGGCAAGTGTTCCTTCATCAAATTTGTATACATTCATTTCTTGACCCCAGTGCCATATTAGCGGGTTTTACAAAAGCAAAGCTATGTTGTGAAGTTTGCAAGCGTCTATGACCCATGTCAAAGCTGATTTCTGTTCTTGTAGACTTTTGTAGCGGCAAAACAATAAAGAAACACTCTTTTTTTTTTCTTTTTTTTCTCTTTCTTTTCTTGTGTGCTAAAAACTCAAACAATATAGATTGGCTCTCATCGCTTGCTGGAATGATTTAGAAGTTCTACATCTCCAATGATCTCGGCGTCTGTGCTACAGTATCTTCCCTTACTTCAGCAGGCATCTGCCACCTGTTCTCGACACGCTTTGCACAAAATCAACAGAGGCCACTTCTGGATATTAATTCATTAAAACACAGTAAAGCATCAAACTATGGGTGAAGACAACTATGCAAGATCTATTTCTGGTGAATTAAACTGCTTGACTCAAAAGTTGTTTGTTGTAATATCATCCTCATGACTCAACGTGCAATTGTTGCAAGAGTTTTTCATGAACATTGCAAGAAGATCTGAAGTCTAGTCTGAGTATGTATAATGAAACGATCTTCTTGTCAATGATGATAATTACAGTATAGGGTTGCACACTATAATTACCCTTTACTCTTTTGGGGTTAATTCCTGTATACGCCCTTGATAAGGCCTGACACATGGAGATGTGGAAATCTACTAACCCTGTGAGTGCCCTCTAGCCTGGTCAAAGTGATTACCCACAATGTGCCGGCTGGCGTAATCTCTGAGCCATCTGTGTGTGGCTAGGAAGTGGCAGTGGCTCCTGTCCAGATGTGAGACGCTGAAGGGATTAGAGGAGAGAATGGAGGGGATGAGGGGAGGCCGGGTAGGGGGGGTCGAAGGTGCAGGACGTCAGGACGAATGGGCTGTGGGGATCCAAGAGAGCGGGTCCGACTGGAGCAGCTGGTCCTTACCTGTGTATAAGTTCAGCTGTAATGCATTAACCCAAGCAGCCACCCAATTCCTGATACGGGCACACACAGCCAGAGACACCTTGGTACAGGGTAAATGGGACATTGTTAGGTAAAACATATGGCTACATATACCCCGCAAAAAAGAAATTAGAAGAAAGAAAGAAAGAAAGAAAGAAAGAAAGAAAGAAAGAAAGAAAGAAAGAAAGAAAGAAAGAAAGAAAGAAAGAAAGAAAGAAAAACGCTAACAATCTTGATGGTGTTTAAAACCTGTAAACCAGGCAAACTGGGCATGTGTGTGTGTGTGTGTGTGTGTGTGTGTGTGTGTGTGTGTGTGTGTGTGTGTGCGTGTGTGTGTGTGTGTGTGTGTGTGTGAAAGAGAGAGAGACACAGTGGAGTCTTGTGGCTTGTGTACTGCAAACACATACAAGCTTCATCTGTGTCTGTCACACGACTCTGTTGCCCTTTCGGGATTGAACTGGTGATAAAACTAAGGACATTATTAACCATCGCGATTATTGAATCGTCTGTTACATTTCCGACGAGTGCTTGCGGTGATCGGCCAATCACAATGAACTGGGTCAGTTGGCCAATCAGAGCAGACTGCACTTGTCAGAAGGAGGGGACTTTGTAGAAAATGACACGTTTGAGAGAGGCGGGGCATAGGGGACCCACAATAATGTACAATATTTAAAAAAATTACGCACACACACAGCAGTGAGAGGTGAACACACCATGAACACACACCCGGAGCAGTGGGCAGCTATAGATCCAGTGCCTGGGGAGCAACTGGGGGTTCAGTGCCTTGCTCAAGGACACTTCAGCCATGGATATCGAGGGTGGAAGAGAGCACTATTTATTCACTCCCTCCCACCTACAACTCCTCGAACCAGCAACCCTCTGGTAACTAATCCTGGTAACTAGTCCATTCAAACATTTTGGTGAACTTCGTAAAGAAAAAATTTATTAAAGACAAGTTTATATGTATTATTATAATTATTATTATCAATTTTATCAAGTTTTATTAAAGCATACAAATACAGTACTACTACTACTACTACTACTACTTAAAAGATTAAAAACTAAATATAATTTATTCTAAAAGGTCATTTGAAATTTTTATTATTATTATTATTATTATTATTATTTACACACAACTCACTCCAAACAAACAATTGTGTGTTCATTATTACATTTAATTTGTGTGCTCTTTTCTCGCGGAGGCATGACTGATTCATAACCGGTTTTGAGGTCATCTGGTTCTACAGTTGTCTTTTTTCATCTTGCCCAGCTCCTGAGAAAACTGAGAGCCGCTCGGCAGTGACACGCCTGACTAGACTTCTAGAATAGAAATCCGTGTCTTTGTGTTCGAGTTTGACAGTGAGACTTCTCAGGTGCATCTAATGGCCGTATCTAATAGCCAAGTGAAAAAAGAGACGAACAGTTTATTACGCTAACAACATTATCTGTATATCTAGGCATAGCATCGCTGTAAATCAGCTCCAGTGCTTTTACTCTCTCACGGAGACACTTTAAATTCACAATGAAAAACACCTCAAATATGTGTCTTAATATTCTATGCCTCCCACTGGAAGACTTCATGCCATCTCTTCCCTGTCTAAACACACTTAAGACAAATGCATCCAATAAAAGCAAGTTTTACAACAGTTAGCATAGCTCCTCTTAAAGTTAGGAAGTTCTTAAAAAATGATCATTTAAACTTTAATATGTGTCAAGTTTTCAAAGACATGAAACTACGAAACATGGCTTTCAGTGACATTGCTTGCATATAAAGCCGGAAGACAGAGGGGAGCAGAGCAGACGTTGTAAAAGTGATGCTATTTGAGCCCATTTTTATGATTCTGTACTTTGTGATTTATAGCTAAGCTCTTCCTCATAAGTGTTGAGTGTGTAATGTCAGTGAGATATATCGTTGGCGGAGTGAGAAAGTTTTTCTCAGGTTGTTGGGATTTTATTTCTTTCCCATTTTGATGAACGATTATAGAAAAAGGCGGCAGGTTGCGCCATAAATCAGAGCTCAGTCAATGAGCAGAGCAGCTCTGCCGTTTATGTTTACTAATTCTCCAGGTGATGTCATAAAGAACGAACGTTCAATGTCATCAGGGACCATAAAATGGCAATGGAGGACACCACTGTTTGTCTCTCTCTCTCTCTCTCTCTCTCTCTCTCCTCTACCCACTCCTCCCCATGATGAGATAGGAGCTGCATCTTTAATAGTGAGCATGAGCAAAAACATCTTAAAGGGCGCTTTTTATAAACCTGTAACCAGCCTAGCTTATTTATATTGATGAATATACAAGTTTTATTAGCTTTTTGATTTCCTTTCTCATTTAATATACTATGAAATTGTTTAAGGAGGGAACTAGATGTTTTACAAATATTGTCCTGTTGTGCTACATCAGTACAGTATAAATATATTTCATAGCATGAAAAAGAACAAGCATGAGATACGAGCACGGGATATTACCATGTTTTATCTGGACAAAATTCCATGATAATACCCTGTTTTGTTTTTTGTTTTGTTTTGTTTTGTTCTATGTACTATGGCAAGTTAGTTAGGATAATATATATATATATATATATATATATATATATATATATATATATATATATATATATATATATATATATATACAGTATAAAAAATGAAAAAAAAAATGTGCATGCATTTGATCTTTGAGTGTGTATGCTAAAATCCAAACCAACATTCAGATTCATTAAAAAAAAAAAAAATGTTTTTTTACACTCATTTCTCTGGATCACACATATGCATGTTTGAAAAATGATCTTATATATCAAATGTATGACCTTTTTTTACGCAACATTTTACAAAAGAGTCCACAGGTCATTCAATCGTTACATAAAACCCAGCATTTTGTTGCCATTACAGCATGCTGGAACAATAGCAAGAAAATACTTGAACTACTGTCATGTATGAACTACAAAATATGATATGAACACATATATGAACCCTAGTCCTACCTGCTGTTCTATTTGGATTGCATAATATAGAATACTGTGCGAATGAAGAATAATTGTCCTTGTTTTACAGATTGCCCTCATAGACCAGTATTTGATTAGTGCTTCAGTGATCCTGTACAATAAGGTTGCATATATTTAGCATTAATTAGCATCCCTGCCTGGGCCCCCACAGCATGGGTTAACCGCTCATCTTCTCATAATTAGCTCTCTCTTGTTATGAGGAGTATCCATAGAGCCCATCATAAGCACTCGGCTCATTCTAAACTCTCTGTGGAAATTGTTCATATGATTATATACATACATGAGATTAAATAAATGACAAAGTGTTTTGCATTATGAGCTACAGCTTTGCATGCATTGCACTCTGTCAAAAGTAGTTTATCATCCAGATACTCCATGCATACAGAAAATTCTGTGCACAGTATACATTAGGGTCGTAATGGTACATAGAAATCACGGTTTGGTACGTACCTCGTTTCGATACGAGTTCATTATATCTGGAAAATTTTATTTTTTTATTTATTTTGAACAGACAGTAGTGGTACATACATGTAGCATGAGCAGTTGTTTTTGATTTTAATTAGATTGTATAATTTCAAGATGCATGAACAGTCCGTACGGTGACAGTTCAGGACAAATACATATACTGTCACACCCCTAGTATATATAAAATACACAGTAATATACATACAGTACAAACAGTAAGAGTGGCATGATGGTTTGCTAAGTTTTAACAGATGGAAATATAAATTGCTCAAGTTAGCCAACTCATCTCCGTCTGTGCGTTTTGTAGTTATCTTAAATTCTAGTGTCCTATTTGAAGCTAGGTTCCTGCTCAAGTGTCTATGTGCAGTATATGATGTTGTATTGCCATATCTGAGAGCCAGCTTTACAGATTACACCATAAAGACCACAGACAACTGCTGGAAATATGTGTGGAATCGCATTTTAACCAATCCCACATTTTCTCATCTTCTCTACCCATCATGGAGTGTGTGTGTGTGTGTGTTCTTAAAAACAATCAGCCTTAGCAAGCCTATATTCTTTCTGTACTTCCTTTTTTCTGAGCTGTTTAGTGTGTCTTGTTGAAACGGAGACAGTGTTAAGAAATGTCTGTATGCGTGTATAGGAATTTGCGTGAGCGTGTTTGTTTTCAGTCACTTTGAATTATAATGTTATCAAGGTAGAGCACTTGAAAACAAGGCCATCAGCTCAGATTTCTAAATGAAAAGAGAATAATTTATCATAACATCATATGTTTGACATCCATGTGTTTTACAAAGTCAGTTAGCTTATTAGCTTTAAGGTAAGTGTAATTTGTTTTAGAGTTGTCTTCATGCTTTCAGTAGAAGGGTGTTTGCATGACAGTTCATTCAGAAGAGGACATGCGTTTCTCTAATGGACATTTATTATGGCCGACCTGCAACTGATCGATTACAAACAGATTAGTCACCGTTTGCTTTCATGATGCCTAGCTGGACTCTCTTTTATGTGTAAAGGGTGTTTTATATACCATTATACCACAATAATGTATCATTATATAACAAAATATAGCACTGACACAATTACATTGTCACATAGAAAAGTGTATACACTCTGCAAAGCAAAATATTAATATAATCTTTTTTAGCATTCTAGTGAACTGGGGATAACAGAGAGTGTTGTAGAACCATCGGAAGGATGTGAGAGTAGATAAAAAATATTTTATATATGAAAGATTTACAGGACAAACACTAATTTTGATATTTGATGTTAATCTTTCACAGCAATATCTTAAAATAGAGCATTATACACTAACATGATTGCATTTTCAGATAGAAAAGTATATAAAAGATATCTAAAAAGTATGTAAAAGATATCTAAAAAATCTATAAAAAATATTTTAGCATTCTAGTTAACTGGGGAGACCAAATAATGTAGTAGGCAGAAAGAGGTACAACAGTGTTGTATCACCATCAGAAAGAGGTGACAGTATAGTAAAAAAAATATTAAATGTAATAGATTTAATATACGATGACCTGCACCAGTCACTTTGTGCAGCATTGGTCTGCTCACTACCTCATTCTCCATGGAACTGACATCATTCCACTACCTCATCAGTCAGTTAAATAAAATAACTGCTCTTGAGCCCTTTGCCACTTTAATCAGACTTAATAAGCTTTTGTTTTTGCACTAAATAATCTGCACTGTTGTTCACTTCATTGATTTGCACTCTATCTGCCTTTTGCCTTGCGCTGCTTTATTTAACTTTATTTTACATTTTATTATATGTCTTTTTAAACATTCCCTTATTGTATAGTTGTATCTACATTTTATATTTTGATCTAGATTTTAAGGCTTTGATGTTAATGTTATCTGTGTGCACCAGTGGTCTGAGAGTAACGCAATTTGGATTCTCTGTATGTATGTATGTACTGTACATGTGGAAAAATTGACAATAAAGCAGACTTGAACTTGAACTTGAGATTAACGGGACAAAAATATATATCTTGAAATATAAAAGTACAGTTTCATTTCTTATTTTGACCAGTAAATTTGATTTACACCATAAATGTATAAACAAAGCATAAAACATCCATGTGTTACAGCCTATCCGGTAATTAGGTAAACTCGTTGTACTCTAAACTCATTTCCACCATTTATGCATAAACTGTACATTTCTAAACAACTTTAATTTGTAGCGGATACATTTGGGAGTATTTATGAAAAATGAGACAACATATGCAAGAAAACACTCTCTGCTCTCCCCTCAGTCTATTAACCATGCAGCTCCAGAATCCACATAGATTCATTAATGTCTCAGGATCACTGTGATCTCTGTTCTAAGGTCAGCACACAGTCAGATCAATGACTCAGTCTTGCTGCAGTGCTGGTGACCACAGATTTCAGACCAGTCCTTTGACATAAAGTAATAAATCAGTTTTGCTGAAATGTTTCCACACGTTCGATTCATTCTGTCACATGGCCAAAAAGGCTGTGAAAGGTGTGCAGATCGCATTGATCTTCTGCCAGAGATCTTGGCCACCATGACTAGGTGGATTTTAGGAAAGATGTCGCAAAGAGCTCAGGCTCAAATCCGAAACGTCTGGGAGGGCTTGAGCACAGAAAACTGTGTCTGTAAGGCAGGTCTCATTATTTGTGAACTAGTGTTTAGATTTGCTCTGGGGATTTGTTCACTCTCTGCAACCGAAAGACACTGTTTTCCAGATCAAGTGCCGGTGTGCGTCAGTCAACCTTTTAGAAGACTTTCAAAGTTGTCGTGCCTTGCTTTACCTCTAACAAGACTTTAATTCTGTCTGGTATATATATTCTATTCCTATCACATGGAATTACCAGGGTATTTTGATATATACTGTGGTACTGAATGTGCTGTAAGTGAACATCTCATTAGCATTCCTAGCTTTCAGATATAAACTGAATGCATACATTAATACATTTGAATTGACAGACACACACAGTTTCATTGGAGATAAATAAATACAATAAAATCTATAGATTACAATAGTAAATTCATGTATGGTGTACATTTGCAGAACTTTTTACATTTCAGAAGTTGTCTTTACTTAAATGTTTTTATGCAAGAGCTAAGTTTTTTATTATGAATACTAATGACATCATGCTTGTGCTTTCTTAAAGTATACCAGAATATATGTGTCAAAGTACCCCTGTACTACCAATTAATCTCGTTTAATGGTACTATGGTAAACATGTTTGTGATGACTATCATAGTCATAAACCAGCATTCTTTTGAAAAAAAAAATGATATTACTTTCCACAAAAATTTAAGCAGCACAACTGGTCAAGAATGCAGAATGGTGGAGAAATGTGATTTAAGTAACTTTAAGTGCCTGGTCAGAGTATTTCAGAAACTGTTTATCTATTGAATTTTTTTAAACACAACTTCAGACCATTACAGAGAATGATCTGCAAAAAAAATAAAAAAAAGAGAGAGAGAGAGAGAATATCCAGTGAGCAACAGTTCTGTAGGTGAAAATGTCTTGTTGAAGCCAGAGGAGAATGGTCAGATTGGTTCAAGCTGATAGAAAGTCAACAGTAACTCAAATAAATCCTTGTTATAACAAAGGCATGCAGATAAAGCATCTCTGAATGCACAACATGTTGAACTTTGAAGCAAATGGGCCACAGCAGCAGAAAACCACACCGGGTGCCATACCTGTCAGCCAAAAACAAGAAACCAAGGCAACAGTTCACACAGGTTCACCAACACTGGACAACAGAAGAATGGAAAACGATTGCCTGGTCTGACAAGTCTTGATTCCTGCAGCAACATTCAGTTGGTAGGGTCAGAATTTAATCTCAATCCAGTAGAGCATCTTTGGGATGTGGTGGAACGGGAAATTTGCATCACGACAAATCTGCAGCAACTGCATGATGTTATCATGTCAGTATTGATCAAAATCTCTTTAGAATGTTTACAGCAGCTTGATGGATCTATTGAGTGAAGAATTAAGGCAGTTCTGAATGCAAAAAGGGGTCCAAAACGGTAGTACATCTTGTGCTACTTATAAAGTGGCCAGTGAGTGTATATTACGCTATTTATGATGGTAAACCATAACAAAATACCTTGGTTTTCTATTTACTAGCTTAATGTCTTCCATCTTTATTCAGTCAAATTACTGCTGCTTTTGTTATGATACAATGTACACTCGTGATTCACCTCTGCTGGTGGTTTCCAAGGTGATCTATCATGCATTTTATAAATTGTCTAGTTTGTTTGAATATTTTGCTGCTGTCAGCACTCATTATGTTCAGTGTTTTGAAAACAATCGCTTAACAAGGATTTTTACACAACTCGCGGAAATCTGCATGTTTTAATTGTATAGATTAAATATAGAAAGGTAATTATCAGCACTGTTCACAGAAAATACTTTGCGCTACTGTTCTTCTAAGGTGACACCAAACCGCTAGAAAAGCACAGGAACCAGCGTAGAATAATGAGAGTTGCTTTATCACATGTCAAACAGTTTGTTATGTAAATATCTGCTTGTGCCCTACATGTCTTTAAAGCTTATATTCTAAGCGTGGTATAGTGGAAACTTCAAACCAACATCTCGGCTGTTTCTCTCTCTCTTCCCATCAGTCGCAGCATTCATTTCCTCTGAGCAAAACACAGCTAAATATTTTGTCTCCAAAAGAGCGAATTTACATACTGTTTTGGAGGTAATGGAGCAAAAAGCTTGACTCACTCACACGCAGACAGTGACTGAAATGAACTATTAGGTGTTTTCTGTCAATGCAGCCATACCTCATTTGCGTCGCATTGCATAATTGTGTTTCATGCCTTTTTCTTGTGGCAGGATGGGGCTTAATTTTACACTAACAAGAGCACTTTGACGAAGAAACATTCTCTTTCTCTTTGCAGAATGGGAGTTTTAGGACTCAAAGGTGGGAGGATGTAGACAGAGAAGGGCTGAAAGAGAGGAAAATAAACTCAGGCTTCCACCAGTGCATTTATGTGGGTTTGGCAAACTAATTGAATGTACTTTCCTTTTGCGATTGAGGGTTTTATGATCTAGAGGCAAAGCGGAGTCTGCCAGTGCAGTTCTGGCTCCAGAGACTCAGTCTAATCAAAATGGGTTTGGTGGCATAGCCCTTCAGCACCGTGATATCTCAACAGACACTCGTGGGTTTAAGCCATCTGCCCTCAATAATACACCCACCACACGCGAGCTAAAGCTCAGTGACTACCGCATTACTTCTCACCAACACCCGCTTTACAGTTTAAAAGCACAGAAAAGTCCATACCCCAACAGACTGGCAGAGCTTTTGATATAAAAGCGGAGCCTTGAAATTGAAATGCGAGGGGATAGAGGATTATATTGCGAAAAAAGCTTTGTCAACATGAGTAAAGTTGCGCACCAATACTTTGATGAGCCTAGGTAAGTCTAGGGAAAGTGTCCTAATCATGTTTAAGACAACAAGATCTTCTGATGTGCTGTTAAGGTCGTCTGAGGAGCTTTGGTCTCAAAGCTGGTATTATGCTTTGGAAGTTTATGAGTGGATGACATCAGATACATTTGGGAAGCTGATTATGATTATGATGCTACAGTAAACATGCAGCTTTAATAAACTCATATAAACTGAAAGAATACATGGAATATTTGTGCTTTAAACTATTTTGAAGGCAAAAAAAAAACTTTAAGGAAAAGAAATGTTGACCCACTGGACCTACAATAAAATGAAATGTAATTTATTAATAAGATTCGGGAGGAGCGCGTCAGATACTTAGCCTAATCAACACAGGTGGACCATAATCAAGTAATCAATCCCATAGTATAAATATCGCTGACTTAATCCATTGATGGTTTATCAGCATCCCTCCTCCACCCCATCTCCTCACTTCGAGTTCACTTTATAATAGACGGGGAAGGGGGGGGGTACTCTAGGTTCGGGCCATTCTCGAGCTCGGAGCCCTTCCCCGGACAGCACGCCAAATACGCATACCATACCTCAGCTAATTATATGTAAGTGTGAACTAGTGAAACAATAAAAGAAAAAAATGTCTATTTTAAAAATGCTGTTCTATTGTTTTATGCTGTTGTTCAAATATGAACTACAAAATTATTTTGATTGACTTATCATGGTTGAGTAAGTACATGCATCTTTGCATAACCTTTATTTTGATGATATGTACCTGTATTTTGGGATGAAATTGGGGTGACTTTTTCTGCCTCAAATGCACAGAAAGCTGTTTCTGCATAAGTATAGTACTTTAAGTGCAGCAAATTACTGTGTACCCAAAATATATCCACAAGCACACATGTATTATATACATTCATGCAGTGGAGTGCATGCCATACTATGAATGTAGATGAAACAGGCCATTGAGTGTATATGATTTAAAAAATACGGCACTACATCTCTGATTACCTCCTTATACAGCAGAGATCACAGCCTGTGTATCCTTATCCTCAAGTATGTTGTGAGTTTTACTACTCTTTCTCTCTCAGCGGTGTAGTGAGTCTGTGCCATTGGCATTGTTCCTGAGTCATGCCCATCACCTTCTGTAGCTGCTCTCTCTCAAGTGCCAGATGTGCTGTCCTGGAGACCCGCCAACCCAATTGTGTTGGGACAGCAGGATCGGATGGAAAACTGTGCGTGTGTGACCATACTCACTCACAAAGGTAAATTGGGCAGTGCACATTTTCTTAATGTACAGCAGTTTGTCCACCTGCAACAACAAAACAAAAGGGTAAATTTACTAAACAGTTGCACCACCTTAGCCCACAGTTTTTCAAAAACCTGCATATCAGTCACAAACCACCCACAATACAGGTTAATCCTGCACTGAATAACCTGAATTATCCTTTCTATTTAATACAGGCTCACATTCTAATAATATAATTAGTTCAAAAACATAAATAAAAAGTTTATCACACACAGTTTTTTTATACTGAATATGTATGACTGTTTTTCACATACTGTATAGAAACTTTATCAACTTTAATAAACTTATCAAAATAACAAAAGGATTCGACAGGTTTAATGACAAAAAATATTCAATAGGAATTCAAAAATGTATTAACCTATAATCCGCAAATGAGTTGAAAAATAAGTTTGAAAATAAGTTCAAATATACCATTTAATGTCAGTGAAATTTACATAAACACAAATGTACGAATTAATAAAAAATTTCACAAAATCTGACTTTTTTTCACTGTTTGGATGTAGTTAAACACCCACAGATGTGAAGAAAACATCTGGCTCACATTGGATGAGAATTGAAAAAAAAATGTTGTGGCTCAGAGAAAGATAGGAATCATGTCTTTGTGGCATTTATTTATCTTATTTATTTATTTTTTTTTCTGGTGATTAAGGGATAACACATAACTTCCTCACCTTATGGCTGTCCAAAGCAAAACATGCTGCGTGGGAAACAATGGCTTGCTAGACTATAATGGCTTGCATAACATGCACTGTTTTTGGAATCAGCACTCCAATTAGTAAGCCACAAGCAGGCCAGCTGGATTTCATTTAGGATCTCATTATGTGTAAATAAGTTATTATAAGTTATTATATTATTATATATTATTTAAAATTTTAACGATATGCTCTGCTCTAGCCTTTTTTTTTTTTTTTTTAACAAGCTATGGACATTGAAAGAAGGAAGTAAATTTAATGTATTTTCAAGGTTGAATCACTATGGGTGATTACATGACAGATAAAACATGTCTGTAATTTCAGGTGTATCTTTTAACATACCTTCTGATGTTCATTCATGCTTAAGTCAGAAGATATGATCAGTTAACTAGTTCCCTGAGCTGCCTTTTGAACTGAGAACCTTTGTATTGTTGCTAACTTGCTTCCGACAAGTCATGCGCTCTCACACAGTGAAAAATACATCAAGGAGCAACAAGGACACTGACAAGGCACCAATGGACAAGACAGAGAAGGTTACTATTGATATGAAGCAAACTCTCAGCTTTTTTAGGAGATTCAAACAATAAATAAATAGTAAAACAATAAAATGTCTCAGTTTTCCATCTGATTTGCATAATTCCTTAGTGCCTCCGTTGCTGAAACAGCAAAAAGCGAGTACAAATAAACAGCGCAATCAGTGGTCACAAATCGTTATTAGTAAATTCCCACATTTCACAGTCTGGGTGGCACACATTCATAGTCATGGACACAAGTTCAAAAACACATCATCTCATGCACTGGAGGACACATGCAATTCCATTACATGCTGATATACTGGCAAAGGAGTTGCGTAAGTGAACACACAGTCTCCATCCCTCCCTCTCTGTCACACTCGCACACACACTCATCCTTTGATGAGTTAAATCCTTTGCTGTCGCAGTCCCTGAGGAGGAAAGTGGAAGTGTGTGTCCTAAATGATTGGCCTATTTGTGCAGAAAAACAGATTCCTTCATTTGCCTAACTCTTTCACAGCGCTTTGTTGTTGTGTCAGCTTTAATTTGGATCTGTAAACAGGTTAACGCTGTCTCTCTGCCTCTTTTCTGGCTATTGACTAAGTACGCTGCACCACCTAATTAAGACTTAAATGGTCAACCCTATACTTTCTCCATTTTATGAACTGTAATTAACCTTCAACTTTCAAGCGCTCTCTCTTTCATCTGCTCCCGTTCATTTGGGGAATCTACTCAATGACTGTGATGTTTATTGCTCTGAAATTACTGGAAATTGCTCAACTGCTCAGAATGAACTAGACATAAAAGTGACTATCCTAATCATGTACTTTAATGTGATTCTTTCTGTTTATACAGATTTTTATTAGCATGGTTTAATATCTGTCATAGATGTTCGGTTATAGTATATCCAAAATAATTCAGTTTATTTTACTCATCCTCGTGCATTTGAAACCTATACGTAAATTAATATTATTATGATTTATTTATTATTTTGTAGAACACATAATGATCCTTTAAAAAAAAAAAGATGTTCATGAAGTTCTTCTCCATACAACAACAATCAGTGACCACAGCTGTTAATAATAATAATTGAAAAACACCAAAAATATAATTTAAGTGTTTTTTTTTTGCACTAATATTACAAGTCTGAGTTTTAAGTCAAATGGATTGTGTACATAAAAGACAAAAAGATTAATTAATGGAACTGTTAATAAACTGAAAAACTGGAACCCCTTTCTGTGTCATTCTTCCAAAATAAATGTATAAGTCTACAAGTGGATTTTTGTATCCACACCTATTGCTTCCAGTGCGGCCCACCTTTGCCAGCAAAACTCACATGAGTTGACAGATATGCAAATGGTTTCAGTTGTTGGTGTGAATTTTGGTTCTTCTATCCAGCTTTGCGAAGACAGCCACGGCTTGACTGTGAACCTGTTTTTTTGATGCATGGTTACACTTTCATTAATGGCTTCTGTCAGAAGCGGTTATGCACCAGAACGGGATGGAGTGCGTCTTTCTCAGGTTGCCAGATTGACAGAGAGACTTTTTGGCACTTGCTGGTAAAATTAGCATTGGTTGTGCATCTGTGTACTACAAAAACAGTGGGCACGTAAAACAGAGAAAGAGAAATAGAGGATGACAGCTGCCGTTACTTGCAAACTTTTAATGCAGGCTTTAAAGTCAACTTGAAGTGGGTTTTATTTGTGCATAAAATCTGAGTACAAATATTTTCACATATACAAATCATGATTCATCAATAAATTTATATCTATAATAATGTCTAGAACTTACTTAAACTATGACAATTACATACTCTCAGTGACCTTAGAAACATGGCATGTCGTGCCCTGGCATTGTAGGTAGCATTTTGAGTTTGAATCCTAGCTCATGGTCCTTTCACAGATTCTGTTTTCCTCTCTCCTCACCAATCACCAATATATAATTACATATCGCTTACTTATTATGGAATTATCGCAATTATTTCCAGATGAAACTGAATATTCAAAGAGAAAAGGGCTATTTAATATGATGAAAACTTGGCTGCTGGGTGACCCTTTGAAGTAAATAGTACATTCATGTTGACTTTAAAGTGACAATAATTCCCTGTTCACCCACCCAATTTGTTAAAAACTGTTTGCCGGATTTAAAACATCACTTTGAATAATCAGCCTTGGGTTTTGTTAACTAAAATACTGCAGATAAGATTACATGATAAAAAAAAATAATAAAAAAAATAAAACAGAGGACAGCTATTACCCTCCCCTGGAGACTTCCCTTGATACCATAAAATGATTCACCCCCACACTACACAGAGTGTTTTAAAGGGATTTAATTTTTTTTTTACTACTTTTAGAATGACAAGTCTATTTTTCATGCCTTTGTCTTGCCTCACAGTGGACTGTGTTTTCCTCTTTAGAAGGCTTGTTATTGTGTTTAAGGAATCACCTGGGGAAAAGAAATTCTCTCCAGTCACAGCTGTAGGTGATTGTTCTTTAACAAACCCCATTCCTTCACCCCATCTGCTTCTTCGACTACCTGTACCAGTCCTCTTGTATCTGTTCCTCCCCGTCCTCTCATATCACACACATGCACTTCTCAGAGGAAACTTTTGCTGACCATCCATCTTCCAGCACAGTGAATAAGTTTGTGTTTGTATGTTCAGTTCCCTGTGTTCAGATTGCCAGGAAGTGCTTTCATTATGGTCTTGTGCTCCAGGCCTTGATGGTGCTCTCTGTTGTCTCAGCCAATCATCATCTCTCCCTCTTCACCTCCATCTCCTGGAAATCCTCAGGCCCGGGGTCATCGTTCTAATCCCATTCCATATTTTCAATTCAGTGAGATGGCAGACATCGGATCATCCCTGGCTTGTTCTACATTCTATATTCCTGATTTAGTAAAACCACTGATCCGCAGACAGTCTTGACCTGTCAAATGTGTACTCAGGTTCTCATCCTTTATAAAACATGTGTGTCGATGTGAAGAATTTAAATGGCTCCTCTCTAACATGCTTTTAATAACATGCTTAAGAAGTCAGAACAAATAGGAATTACATGCTCAAAGAACTTAATGCAGAAGTTAATGCATTTTCTTTGCCTTGTAATATGCTTAATGAAAAGCTTGCATTCCCCTCTTTAAGCACATTATGTTGAAGTGTTCTCTTTTTTCGCATATATCCATTAAATGGAGCATTGAAGGTTATTTATGTGTTTTACACTTACTGCCAGATGAAAGGCATGCATTTAAAGACCTTACTATATTGTTATTGTTTTGCTTTTTTGGGCATTTTTGTTTAAACGCCTTGGACTTTTTGTAGTAACATGATGCCAAGCATTTTTGGAAGCTCATCATCCAGCTTCTATCCTATTGGTTTATTGTGTTTTTCTCAGTCCATCGTACAGTTTTTCTCCTCATCCTTGGGCTTGGCTTCCTGAAAAAATGGCCTTCTTATCCCTGCTGGCTCCTGCTAGGATGACATTTAACCCTGGATCGATGGTGGTTGTCGTCCCGGGTCTCTCGAGACCTCACCAGCTAGAGAAGAGACACCTAGGGGCAGCACCTGCAAATCCTGTAGGGTTTGCTAGGGGTCAAGAGGGCAAGAAAGCCTATTGTCAAAAGTCACGGGTCAAAAAAACTGTAACAGTGTTAGAGAGAATCACTTCACTTCACACATTTGGTGATTGGAGAAGACTGGACCATATTGTACTTTTCATTGTCTTATTAGTTAGGCCTAGACAGCCACAATTCATCCCTCTTTAAATATAAAATATATAATAGGATGACAAAAAATATTACCAAATCCCAAGTGATTTTCATGTTTGGGTATACATAAGTGTCCACCTCTATATTAAGCCTTTGCACAAAGCAGTAAGTGAATTGGCTTGCAGGAAATGACAGGTGACATTTGGAGAACTCCCTAGAATGTTTAAATATATCACACTTTTAGCTCAACCGCTGAACTATTAACTGGACTTTGAAGCAAGAAAAAAGGTTTTCTTAATGGAAGAGCCAATGTTCTATCGCTGTTCACCTTTGGTTAATAGGTCTATGCCTGGGTTTAAGCACCATCAGTAAAAGCAAAGGTCACTGTTCACTGAAAGGAAAGATGGATTAAATCTGGCCGAGAGCTGATTTCTTTTATCAGAGTAAATGTCCTCTGTCTCTTTTAAAGCGAAATGAAAATTCTGTCATCATTTACTAATCCACATGTAGTTCATGACACGTATGACATTCTTTTTTCTGCAGAACACAGTTTTAATTAATGTATCATGGGCTTTTTGCTATATAGTGAAAATTGCTAGCTAATAATCCTTCTCTCCTCAGCTGTTCTAAAATAAAATACATTTTAAAAAATGGCATAATTTTGTGTCATTCACTCAGAATGTTTTTGCAAATAAAACACAAGGCACGGGTAGTGGAATTAAAAAAATTCTTATTTGAGCACTGAATGCTGTGTCATGCACTGCAAAAGATGGGAGACACAAGCATAACCTTCAAACAAATCTGTCAAAAGCATGTTTAAGTAGAAAACAATGGAAAAACAGCAATTAAAAAGAAAGTTGGCTGTGATGAGTGGGGCAGGGCGAGAGCTGCGGGAACAGAGGGAGGCTGGTGAAGTAACTGATAAAGAGCTACACCTGCGCTATTCACCAGTCTCAAGTCCCACGGAGGAGCTCCAGAAGAATAAAAGTAAGAATAATGACAGCGAAGGATGAGAGAGGACCAGGCTGGGGCTATTTTATGTCTGCAAAGTTTGCCAGGAGGCCGTAGCCTACTGCCGTCTTCCATGATTGGGGATTGGGGATTGCCCTCAATAGGAGGAGCCATCGCTGTCCACCGGAGGCGTAGCATTGAACAGTCCACCAAAAATGTTCAGTACCATCGCATGGCACCAAGAGTGAGTGCCTCTCAGTGGGTTGAGGACCAAATGGCAGTGTGTTCAGGAACCAGACAGATAATTTTTTTTTCCTTCCTCCCCTCTCTCATTTCTGTCTCTCCTCCTCCTTCAATCTCCTTTTCTCTCACCTCGTCTATCCTTACCCCCAAATTATTTATGTTAAATGCTCAGCAAATAATAAGTAGCGTAATCTACAGGTCTGAAACACATCAATCACAAAACTGCTTTCCCATATTAAATGTTCTGGAGCAGGTTTGTGAGCCAGCAGAAGCGGGCTCCATTGTAGTTGGGCTGTTATGATGCCTGTTCCAGAGCATCTGCGGTTTCTGGGCAAATATCTAAGTGGCTAATGTAAGCTATTCTCCTTCATTTCTGTCCATTATTTATATGACAGGATTTCATCCGCTGCCACGGAGCACAATCGCTGTACCTTGAAACCCCATTGGGATTCCCGGTGTTAGGCAAGAGCAAGGACAGCTAGTCAGTCGGTTTCCCCCCTGAGGCTCTGAACCTCCAAAACGAACTGCTTCCTCTTCCAGCTGGGAGGAAAACAAATAGTGATGGAAGGCCTTGAACAGTCCTTGTCTTTCCTGGCTGACATTGCTGTAACAGTTCAACATTTTTTTGTTTCTCAAAACTCATTGTGCGAGAACCAACGTGTTAAAAGGTATATTGGCTAGAAATATATATCAGAGTCAAAATAATTTCGGAAAGGAAAGGACTTGCCCTATTTCTTTTACTCATCTTCCAGACGCTTCTGGTACCAGGACCTCCATTTCGTAGAAGGAGGTTACTGAACATGGCTGCCCCTCTGCTCAACCATGAGGGAATACAAGGAAGAGGGTGTTTCCATTGCTATTTAGGTCTAGGTGATTAAAATGAAGCACTATACCCACGATACATCTTAATTGAGGTGCCACCAAGGACTTTTTTTTTTCCCCTTTCCCCACTAAGATCCATTTTAAATCACTCCCTAGTTCCCGTTCTCTCCCTCACCTTTGACAGAAGAACTAAAGTTCTCACACCTGCATTTGCCATCATCATTTGCACAAATGGCATAGAGACAGAGTGAAAATGAATGGATACTAAAGGCATATCCTTCTCTCACCCTCCCTCTCTCTCTCTCACCTTATGCTCTGATTTCCTCCGCATGCGGAAAATGCCAGGAAGCATCTCGTGGGCTTTCTGTATCTAACCTAAATCCTTCACTTTGCTTGAGAAATGGCTGGCTGAGCCTGGCCCAAGAGACCGGTCTGCCCCGCGCCAGCATCGGTTTACTTATTAAATATAAGATCTCCCCACTCTCTCCCTTTCTTTTTTCTCTCTCTCTATCTTTCACTTCATCCCTCAATATCTTCTCCGTCTCAGAGGCTGCATCCGAGCTCCCCTGGAATTTTCAGGCCCAGCATTTGTTTGAAGAGCAGTAGAGAGAAGCGCCATTCTGGGAGCTTTACAGCAAGAGGGGGATGGTGGAGGCCCTTCGCCCAGGCTGGATGGATGTTCTGTCAGCCTGCTTCTGTGATGTGCCGCCCTATCTGAAAGGCCCTGATGGGGAGATAGGAAGATTATCAACCAGCTAGCTTCAAAGGCCGACGAGCCAGTCTGATCCTCAAGAGGGCAGACAGAGCGGGGGAGGGGTGTAGAGGAGATACGGGGTGAACAAATGTGAAGAAAAGAATAGGACAGAAGGATGTAAATGATGTGACAAATGGTGATGTCGAAGTGAAAGTGTTAAAGGGATAGTTCACACAAACTGAATATCCTGTCATCGTTAACTCACCCTCATTTCATTCCAAACCAGTATGGCTGACTTTCCTCTATGGAACACAAAAGGAAAAATTATGTTTTTTTATTTATTTCTGTGAATGGATGGCGAGCTTTCTACTGCCATAAATGTATTATAAAAGTGGTTTATATGATTATAAATCTTGTTAATATACATAAACTGAATAAAAAAAAATGTAATGTCAATTTTCAAGAGACATCTGTTGGCTTGCAAAAATCTGAAAGTAAAAAAAAAAAAAAAAAAAAAAAGTATATGCCTTACAGAGAGAATGATCTGTTTGTAATGTCACTTATAAAAAATATATACTTTGTTTATATACATATACATTTGTTTTTTATATATATAAAAATAATAAATAAATAAACTCTTTACAGACCAAGGTGGAAAGACACCTAATGTCCCAGAATGCATTATCTACTGAATTTGTTTGTAAATTCCACTTCCCACTCAAATTTTGATTCAGTGGGATACAGATTCATATATATATATATATATATTAGTGCTGTCAATCGATTAAAAAAAATTAACTAATTAATCGCACAATTTTTTAAAATTAATCGCGATTAATCGCAATTAAAAGACTGAAACTTTTTGGATATGTAAATGTAAAATGTAAATAATTAATGTAAACTCAAGACAAAGAAACTATTTAAATTCAAAATATGATTGTTTATTGGAATTTTTGTTTAACTTGTAACACAGATTTTCTCATGTAAACAACATACCTGCAATAAACCATCAATATCCTCCAAATTAACTGTTGGCTTGAAAGCCATATTTATTACAGAAATAAAAACACAGGCATGTAAGTACCATTTGAATTTCAAAACAATCAATGCCAATAAAAAACAAAAATGATTTCCATGTTGAATTCTAAGTGGACTGCAAAAAAAAATCCAAAGTATAGTCATTGCCAGTGCTTTAAGTGGGCCGGTACGCACCAGTACTCAGTACCGCCACTTCCAAATATAGCTCTTGAGCGTACCGCCCCCTCTCCGTGCGCCCAGAACGTGCTTGTGGTGCTCATTGGCTGCAGCATCTTTTTTCTAAGTTCTAAAAAAATACCGTAGACGGCAAGGCACAAATTTAGATATTCATTTATCTAATTAATCTATAGCCTATGCACAAAGACAATATGATCTTTTTGTCCCCTTTTTGTTTTAAAGCTTGATGAAGAGAGAGAGCGCAAGTTGCTGCAGCTGAGGAGGACAGTGATGCACGCGTACAGGAGTGATTGACAGTTCGCGGCACTATGTACAAAAAATACTCCGCTACACAATTATTTCGTTATTTTCGTTTAAGCTTATTAACGTTAGCGTTACAGAAAGGTCTGATTTACGCACTGTTACAGTCATTGTTTTTTTTATTTTTTTAAACAATGACATTTGAGTTCATGATTTTAATGTTGCTGTTTCTTGTGGCAGACTAAATGAAGAGTAATGTTTCTTGTGGCAGACTGAAGAGTAATCCGGCAGAGTTTTATACTGAAACTTTCCGTCTAAAAGTCCTTCCTTGGTCTTAACCATATTTCTTTGCACGCTGAACACACATAGGCCACAACTGGAAATAAAAAAAAACTGCAGCCGCGTTAATTGCGTTATTTTTTTTTAACGCGTTAAATATTTCAAATTAATCGAATGCGTTAACGCGCTAATTTTGACAGCACTAATATATATATATATATATATATATATATATATATATATATATATATATATATATATATATATATATATATCACAGTGCATGACCAATTCAAATTCAAACTGAATGACTCAATTCTTACATTTTAAGTCCAATTCACAGCATACCGGCAGACGGCGACAAATGGCACATCCGTGAGGTTTTGTCGGATCAGTGTGTTAACCCTAACTGCATTTTTGGTGTTGACTGGTGCTTGTTTTTGCCAATGGAACATGTTGGATCGGCATTTATCATTCTTGGACCATCTGAGAAGTGACGTACTGTACAGTCTGTGTCTGTCAGTGCGGTGTGAACTGGCCTTTAAACGAATCATTCATTCACAAATATAACATAAACCATCCTACCCCCCTGTGAAACCCCATCATTACTGCAGATGGAAAGATTCCATCACATTTACAATGAAAACACACATAAAGAGAAAGCTGCAGCCTTCCACACATCCCACCCCTTCTACAAAGGTTGGAGTTCACAGCAGTCACAAGTGCACTGAGGCATCAGCTTCTCCTCTGATCTCTTTCCCTATCTGGTCTCTTTTCCATTTTTCCTCCCTCCTGGCACTCGGGTGCTTTTCCATCCCAGCAGAAAGACGACAGGCACTCAGTCAATTAGGCACAGATGGTGAGATTACAGAGAAAGAGATAGAGTAGGGTGAGAGGGGCCTGTGTTAAACGCTGAGGAACACACACACCAGACAGGAGAAACAGCACTGCAGGGACAATCAAACACAAGAGAGAGAGAGAGAGAGAAAGAGAGAGAGAAGGGGGTGGGGGTGGGGTGGCAGGGTCACAAAGGCTATGTGAGAAGAAAAAAGAAAAAGAGAGAAGTGCCTCATTGAATATTGAGAAGGGCTGCTATTCCCTGCTTTCCGGAGGCATGGCCTTGTTGTACCACTACAGATGTAGATCCACTAAATTGATTGTTGTGTGATAAGACACAGTATCTGGCTGTTAAGTATGTTACCACACAGAAAATGTGTTTCTTCAAATCTCTTGCATGGATCAGAGATCGACACATTTTATACGGGAATGTATAACAATCTATACAACCTAAACTGTATAAGCATCATCTGCAGCATACTGCAGATTGCCACAGACACATAATAAAAAAAAATCAGTTTATAAAATGAAAGGTATTCCAGAGGATTTTCAAAGAAAAATGTGAAGTTTGTATTTTAAGTGTAAATGTACCCCTTTAAAGCTGAATTTTGTCATTTCTGTGGTAGTTGTCTAACCAAAAGGAATTGGAAAAACATATATATATATTGTTCTTGTCTTATAGACTAGGTTTACATTTATGCTACATATATTTTAGGGTTATATATATATATATATATGCTTGCCACCTGTCATGGTTATTTAGAAAGCATGCAATGTTATTGTGGTAACCAATCGTTTAGTCCTCGACCTGAAACGCTTTCGCACACACATATGTGATTACACGCAAGTGCCACACCAAACACTGGGCTGACAATACCTCATCTATGTTCACACTGACTCGGAGTGGGAGTCGTGGAGGAAGCTCAGCAGCGAAGAAAAGCAGAACTGACAGAATGAAGAGCCCTAGCAGGAAAACATCAGTAGAGAAGTCATCCCAATGCACGGCAACAGAGCAGTTCCCATGGTGCACCACAGGCAGCCTATCTCGGGGGCTTGAGGCAGGTAATAGGAAGCTGTAATGATAAAGACGGGAAAAGAAGCCACAGGAGCATCTTCCATTCAGCTCTTTTCTCAGAGAGAGGGAGAGAGAGAGGGATGAGGGGTGGAGAAAAGACTTTCTATCAGAGGCAGACTTCCATTTGAAAGCTGTGAGTTAGGCAATCTGTGGTCTGGATGAAGTGAGAATGCTGATCATGAGAACCAAAAGAAGAGAGAGAAGTGGATGTGATTGCAATACAAACTAGGAATGTAATGATTCACTCAACTAAAGATGCAATACGATTCACAATAGCTTACTGATTTCACAATATGATTTTCTAAACAACAACAACAACAAAAAAAATATATATATTAAGAAAATGAGATTTAATACAAGTTATAAATGAAAAGGTGTCCTTTTATTATTTCTCAAACAAATTATTTTTTTTATCTTTGTGGAGCTGAAATATGTCAAATAAGAAAATGTTTATTTTTAAAACAAATCCAAAATTAAATAAATAACACAACTTACAGAAATCTTTGCATATAAAAAAAAGCATTTGTCTGTGCTCTTTCTATTTAAAGGGATAGTTCACTCAAAAATAAACAATTATTGAAATTAAAATCATTACTTATATTCATATCATTCCAAACCCTTAAGTTCTTTGTTCATATTCAGAACACAAATTAAGGTATTTCTGAAGAAATCCGAGAGCTTTCTGACCCTACATAGACAGCAAGGGAACCACCATGTTCAAGGCCGAGAAAGGTAAAGACATTGATAAAATAGTCCATGTGACATTAGTGGTTCATCCATAATGTTGTGAAGCCATGAGAATACTTTTTTTAAGAGAAAAAAAAAAAACCTTTATTCAACAATTATTCTCTTCCTCTTCAGTGTCTGCCACTATTCTTGAGAGTACCATGACGCATGGCCAAGACAAATAACATCAATGTAGTTCAGCTGGACAGCAGACAAGCATCTGCTTTATACCGCATGAGCTGGAGGAGTCATGTGACAAGCGTGAAACAGCAAGATGATTGACAGGACGATAGCGGAGGCAAAAGCGCTTAACTTAGTTATTAATAATGTCGTTATTTATCAACATTTTGCCGTCATAACCTAAATCCTTTCAAAACGCGACATTACAGCAGTACAGTAGCCTACAGTAAAGTAAAAAAAATTCACCATCCTCAGTATCCTCAGACAATTTACATTACAGTATTTGCAATGAACATCCCTTGTATTAAAGAAAAGTTACGGGATACGACTGCTTTACACTTGACTGAACATTGATCTGTGCTCTTATCAGCTCTTTTAACTCCATGCAGCTAAATAAAACAGGCTGGGTTTAGATTAATATTTCTGAAATAAATATTTCTGTGAAACGCATTAGGTTGCACAGAAGAAAGCCCAATCTAGGACCTGCCCTGGACAGTTTAAGAATCGGTTCTGTTATAGCAGCAGAGGACTCTTATTTTGTAGAACAGAACTGAGGTACAACCAATGACATCACATGTTCAGATTTGGTCAACCAATCAGAGGAAAGGAAAATCTATTTTTTTTTTTTATTTAAGTCAGAAGTTAAAAACATCTTGTTAGATTTGTTTTTTATAAATGCAGTTTGTGGATTACTTACATTACTTCTTGATTATTATGATGGAAATAACAACATAGGCGATTGGCATTATCAATGCTAATTGGTGAATGTTGGGGATTTGTAACTATGGCTTGTAACTAAGCACTCTTGGATATGGCCCATCCGTATGCAAGGCATTCTGGAGGCTAAATTGAATCACATACAGACAGTGCCTCGCGGGCTACTGCGGCAGATGAGATCGTAAAGCTTAATTTCCATGAGACTGAATGCGTTTAAGGAGATCTGGCATCCAAACTTCATATTTATTCATCAAAACATGGAGTCTTGAACACTTAACAAGCTTTTCTCTCCTCCTCTGTTAAACCCATCAGGCCTCTTGACGGTACAGCAGGTGTTTGTGTATTTTTTTTCTCTCTCTCTAACAAGGAAGGAAGAAACACAGAGAAAATACTTCCTTGTTGTTTTCCGAGTTCATCTGAATAGTTTCTCATCTGCCATGTAAGCCGGGCACTCTCTAGAGCAAATGCTGTTTGGCTGTGTGGCGATAATTCCAGGATTTAAATCCTGTTTGGCACTGGTGATAGGTGGCCCAATACACTTTTCCTCACATGGTGACCAGAATATCGATCTACAGTCAGCGACAGCCCCCTCCTCACCCCTCATACGGTCCATCTTATCACTGCCCCCCTACGACAGGATCAGGGGAAGAAGTCAAACCGACCAATCAAGTGTGAGTCTTGGAAAGTCTGAAGGGATATTGGCTGATCGTATATTTGACAGGCTGTGCAATGACCCATTTAATTGCGTCAGTTATTTATGCTTTATCTGTGATGAGGGTCAAAGCTAGTGTCTGCCTCTGCTGATGATCTTTTGGCATATAAATCATAATTGCAAGCATAATAACCTTTTTTAGGAATTTGAAAAAAAAAAAAAAAATGAAAATGTTATCTATAGTTGTAGAAAACCAGTACTTCTTTTTTGTACATACACATATAAACATCACACTTTCTGAACAGTGCAACAGCTAAGATCTCTTTTGAGAGAAAATGATGTGTCTACGAAATATGAAATTATGCTGTTTTTCTTTCGTCTCCAAGTTGAGATTTTTCCATCAGAGGCACTTGTAAACATCTTCCTCTTATACCCACAAAATAGCTCACTCTCTCATAAAAAACTCATCTCCTCAGCCTCCCGGTCATATTCAGTGTGTTATCATCGTTTAGAGAGTCAGCATAGCTCTAGAGCCGAGAGACGTGTAATAATGTCAACTCTAACAAATATAAGAATAGTGTCTGTCAGTATGATGGTTCTCTTGCACTCTGCAACCATCCACTCACAATTTATTTATTTATATTATTATTTTATTTTCAGAACCTTAAAAGCAGTTTGTTGTGGAATCTCATTTGGAACATAAAAAAAAATGGTAATTGAAATCTTATCACACAGTTCACAAATAATTTTCCTCTGAATACTGAGTGTACATCCAGCAAATGTTTTTGTTTGTTGTTTTTTGTTTTGAATAATTCATTCAAATTTATATTTTCATAACATAATTTTTACAGCCTAAATTTGTCCATACTATTTTGTACTGTTTTTATACTGTGCATACTGTTTTTACTGGATAATTATACAATGAAAAACAAAAAAAAATACTTGATCCTAAAATATTTTTTATTTGTTTGTTTGATTGTTTGATTGTTTGATTGTTTGGTGAGTGAGTGAGTGAGTGAGTGAGTGAGTGAGTGAGTGAGTGAGTGAGTGTAGCTGGGCAATGTGAACCAGACATGTTTTGGTGAGATTCACTAATAACTGCTCCATTTCTGAAGATTTAATCTAGGAACTTTTAATGTAAGAATGAGTCCCATGCATTTAACAGGACACCTTACTGGTGTTTTTTATTTTATTTTATTTTATTTTTGGTTTGGTTTAGTTAGTCTGCTGCTCCTTATCAGGGTAGATAGACATAACATTGTTCCATAAGATTAAAAAGCTAAGTGTCATATAATGCCTAATGAATGTGTGCTTCTTTATTAAGCTTCATTCAGACCATTGTCTCTCATAAAGACAGTCGCTTTATCTGCTAATATCACATCTCCACAGTGTGGGTCACCCAGGTCAATTCTGAATGAAATTGCTGCTCAGGTTTCGTATATTATAATCGTATATTATCTTTTTGAAGTGAGCGAGAGAGATCGAGAGTAAATGGGGTGGGTTTTCATCTATTTTCTGAGATAACAAAGCAGCTAAGACGAAGATAAAAATTCTTAAGAGAAATTAAAGTAGTTTCATGTGAATGCACCAATGCATTCATTTGTATCACTGTTACTGGAGGTAATTTACCTGGGGTTCTGTAAAAGACCATTATTTGTCCATTCCTGGCTTTTCAGATATAATTAAAATTACTTCCAGAAATTTCACTGCGTTAAGATCACTTGCCTCTTTATGATCAATTTGAGAAAATCCCAAATAATATCTTGAGCTTTGGTAGAAGCAAGAACATCACATGCTCAGGTTCACAAATTTACTGACATGTGAAAACATGTAAAAACAGAGCAGAATCTAAAATGATTTATTATAAAACAAACAGTCAGTAGCCATTCAGTAGGCCTACACTGTTTTAAGTTACACAGGCCTTAAGTGAAATAAAAAAGACAGAACTCAAACCTCTAGAGCTATATCTGAAATCATGGGAATACTGTTGGAAATGTTGTCACAATTCAATCTGTCAGAGAGACGGGAAGACAGCAGATTCAGGATGTGGGCATCATAGAGAGCCAAAAATATACTGTCACAGGCCCTGACATCGGCTCCTGCACCCACCCAAACCCCCCTCCTTCTCTCCGGGCTTTTGTTCTGTTGAGCATCTGCGTTTGTGGGGCTTCACTGAGCGTATTTCTGAGTGGCAGCTAATGGAGGAGGCTGAGGAACCGAATATGTTACCTTCACCTCAGACAAAAATAAACCTGAATAATATGGGCTAAACACAACCAAGTCAATGTTTCATACTTGCTGGGGGGTGGAAATGTTTTTATTATTTTCCCACCCCTCTCTCTGTCTCTCTCTCTTTGTAAAAAGTGGAAATGAGAATGAGAGCTCAGCTCTAACAGCTGTGAGCTTTACTAATAGCTTAGAGCATCTATTTGAGCTAATCTGCTTTCCTCTTTCATTTGTCTTTCTCTGTTACACATTGTTAAAATTGTCAATATCTAATCTGTAGTCTCATTTTTGATCCAATATTTGCTGAAAGATCTCAGTTTCTAAAGAGATTCAGTGCACTGTAAAATCCTTTGTCAAAAATGTTCATCTAAAATAAGTAGCTGTCAAGACTGGTTAAAATGACTGAATAAACCTGAATACATTAGATAAAAAAAAAAAAAATCACAGAGTATTTGAGTGTCAGATCAGGGGGAAATTACACTTTAAAGGTGATGTGTCATTTTTTAAATTTGAACACACCCTCATCTGTAACTGGCTGACCCAACAAATAGCCCCTCCCACAACAAGTGCAACAATATCCGCCCACTTTTTAAGTGGCTTTTGTTCAAGAAGTATTTTTCCAATTGGGGATTTTTTTTAAAATAATAATAATAATAATAATAATAATAATAATAATAATAATTCTTTCTTTAAGAGTTATAAGCTGGTAACTTAACCAACCAGTTACAAGGTGAATCACAACATTTAAAACTTTAATTTGTAGCAAAAAACTTTTTTTGAAAATTAACAAAAATTGACAAAAAGACAAAGGTACAAGACTCTTCCAAGAACTACAACTGACTCAAAGGTACAATAATTTATGTTTATCTGATTAAAAAAGATTTATAGGCTGAATCAAGGGTAATGTAGTATTTAGCAGGAATTGTGCTGATGAACATTATTATTTAAAAAATAAACTGAATACCATAACTCAGGCCTGTGTTTACAGGTTTATAAGTTATTGTTCAAAATCATTTCTATGTGAAGAAAAAAAAAAAAAAAAGAATGGGATTTTTTTATTACAAGAGCCCAGATGTTGTACTTTATACTTTTGGGGGGAATGAACCTACAAATCTGAATATTAACTAACTAATTAGCTATTTAAATAAATAAATAATTAAATTAATTAATTAATATTACATGCATCACCTTTAAAAAAATCAATAGCACATTTTTTTATATTGTGTCATTTTCATTATGGAACTGTTAGTAATCACTGTTCTAGACTATTTTATTCCCAAAATCCATCCGACATCAAACAGTTTAATGTAAACTCAAATCTTTGACTACTGCCTCATATGCCTTGTAATTTTCCACTCACATTACTAACCAATTCTCACTCCTTCTATCGCCTGTCTGACCATTTGTTTCCATGCTGTCCCTGAATAAAAATGAAGAGTGCATCTGTGGGTGCTCTGATGCTTCTATCATCTGTCCAGGGGCTCAGATTTACACCTCGATATCTTCATAACTCACACAGAAACTCAAAGAGCGCCACACAAGCTGAGAGAGCACACAATGACATCTGAAGGTCTTGGGCTTTAGCTCCAGGGCTTGATGATTTGAGTGACTGATGTGTGTTTTAATCAGCAGCGCAATGAAGTCACTGACTCACTGGTAATAGAAAGAGAGAGTAAATGAGAAGGAAGGAGAGAGTACAACAGGAGGAAAAGAGAGGGAATACAAAGCAGGGAGGACGGCAATCTAATGCAGATGGCTATGTTTGGAACAGCACATACTTCATCATGTATAATAACGGCTACTTTTTGACTATTTACTGCTCAAATAATTCCTTAATTTAGGATTTTTGTAGCTGAATTGTAATATTTCCATCCACTTGGTTTAGGCAATTTTAACAAACTACAGAACATATTTGTCAATAATGCATAAATTAAATAAGAATTATGCAGCAGTATAAATAAACTGAATGTGGGTAAATAAGCTGAATGTGTTTTAAACACAATAATTGATTTGTTTCACATTTTAAATAAATTAATATTGCTTGTTCCACAGCTAGCCATATCTTAACTGCATAAATGTCATTGTTTTCACAATGGACAGATTTATGCTGATTCCAGGTGATACAGTGATACAGAACATACAGCATGACAAATCAATTCCAAATAATGAATATATAACTCTTTTTTTCTTTTTTAATGAATCAACAACATATAGTGCAGTCAATGAAGTACAGTTAAAAAACAAATGACATTTTTAGTAGTTTTATTTTAAGTCGATTAATTTTAGTGAATTTAAAACCAGTGTAGCCGATTCACAAACGAACATCTCACAAGCTTGAATCAGTCTGATGAATCATACACTGAATTAGCTCATTGAATCAGAGAGGTTACTGAATTAACATCTTATTATCATTGCTATACTAATCATCCAGTGAGGAATCTTTTTATATAGGACCATGGAGAGAGAGAAGTTGATGAAGGAAGCCAGTATCAAGGCATAAAAGTTACAGAGAAATTGAAGGAGGTTGAGAGGAGGGGTGCGAGGAGGAATACAAAAAAAGGTTTTTCCATCAGAGATGGGCAACATTTGGTGGAGAGGTAGAGATTCTTAAGATGGGCCGAGGATGTGACTTTCTATCTCTTGTCTGATTATAGAGCTATCGGAAATGTGCTGGGGAATTGTGTTCTGTCTGTGCTCAAGGCTTAAGCACTTGTCAGTTTCATTCCTCTACGGCAAACGATTACTTACAGACCCCTCCGACAGCAAGCTAATGGGCTCCTCAGATCTTGGCAGAGATTAGATGGTAGGACATTGCGAGAGATGGAGCAGAGGCTGAGAAGACATTTTTAAGGGAAATTACGCAAATGACCTTGGTCTACTTATCATTGCGCTCCTTGCCAGGAACGTAGATGGTCTCCTTGGAAATTACAAATGATCTGAAACTCACTTGAACCTTGTATGCTGGTGTGTTTTTTTTTTTTTTTTCAAGGCATAAAAGATAAAATAATAGATGGAAATGAAACAAGTGAAACTCCTTCATTTATGGCTGAAGTTAAAGCAGTATTTTGAGGTTATATACAAGTTAACCTTTCTTGACAGCGTCTGTGGTATGAAAAATAATTATGAAAAAAAAGAAAAACAATAGAAATGCAATCACGACAGAAGTTTTTGGTTGCTGTGTAGGCTTTTATTGTAAATGACACAGTATGCTACTAGATATAGTAGTAGTCGACAAGTCATATTAGTTAACACTAGTCAACAAGTTGTGTTTAATACTCATTAACGGACAAAACAACTTTTTTTAAAGTACATAAATATTAAAATCCGCATAATAACCTATATAAATATATTGTAATTTTATTATTGAGATATTATTTTTATTAAAAGCTATTATTAGCTAATAAATAGTTTATAGAATTAATAGTTCATATAATACACATATATAAATACACACACACACACACACACACACACACACACACACACACACATATATATATATATATATATATATATATTCAATATACATTAAATTATACTTAAAACGTATAATATATACAATTTCAGTTAACCTTTTTTTTCTTTTTCTTTAGGAAGAGGTTGTAACAGAGAGACAAGCACTGAAAACAAATAAACATTCACTCTTTAAAAACCATCTGCTGTAATTGTATATGACTCACTGTTTTTTCCATGTCTTTGTGAGATTCTCATTAAAAAAGTTACTCTCTGCCTCTTTCTTGCTGTCATCAGATTCTCTGAAAAAGAGCTTTGAATTCCTACAGTGAATTCCTATCTGCTTTAAACATTTCATATGACCACAATACGCATAGACAATATGCATAGTATGTGTGCTTGAACGTGACTACAAGAAGAACAAAGATTTTTCTGTTTCTGAGGGAAAAAAAAAGTACATTGCTGTATGATTGTTGAGTGGTTGCTTGTGTTGCTATTTTTATTTTGTCCTCTAAATTGAAGTATCATTCATGTCAGTAGCAGGAATGCAGGCCAAGTTGCAAACTAACATTTAATACATAGGTTAGAAGTGAAAATCTTGCAAGTATGAGCAATAATAATAGTGATACTGTCCTTAGCAAGCATTAAAACACCTTAGAGCTACGACAGCAGTCTCAGTAGAGTAGCATTACAAGATTAGAATACCAACACACATTCCTAAATCATGTTATTTAGCTATAATGAGTGTAGTACATGAAAGGGGTATTGCCACCAGTCCTCTCATGGCTGTTTGCCACCCAAAAATTGGGAACTGGATTAAGAGAAGCTGTGCACCATCTTTATTTATTGAATGCTGTGCTTTTCAGTTCTTTAGTTAGATTACCACAAAAAGAATAGAGTATTTCCCATCTACCAAGCCATAAATAGTGAACTATGTTATCTGAGATAAATGCTCAGGGTTACAGATGTTGGATGCAGAATGAATGATGCACACAGTAACACAGCTGGCAAAAAACTGAATGACAGGAATATATACACATCATATATAATCAAAGGTATTAAAAATCAGAGTTATTCATATGTTATTCTCGAGTGGCTAATTCAACGTATTTCTGGGCATAATTACACATAATTCAATGAAACCAGGCACTAAATGCAATGCAATAGGACAACATATAGCCTGTTCTTCACAGAATTCAGCTAAGTTTGCCTGCAACATGGCATGCAACATGACATCAAAACAAATGTCTTAATGCACTTCTCTGGACTATTTGTGAATGATTCATCATGCACTAGTGAATCAAAACCTGTAATCTTCAACCCTTGCTCTTCTTCTGAAATTGCTCTTCTTAAAAATAGCCACATTTTTGCTAATTTTAGTCCTCTCCAACATGTTTGTTTTCTTTAAATATCCTGTTTCCTTCAGAAATAATGAATTTCTAGTGAATTTCTGAATGTGCCAAAACAATGAAATGCGTGTAAATATATCCCCTAAATATAGAAATCTATATGAACATTATAAATGTAAATATGAAACTAAAATATTAAAAATAAATGCAAATAATTATATGCCATTTATATAACAGCTACTTTTAACCATCAGTCAAATATTCACAGAATTGAAAACTGCATCCAATCAGTTGCATTATTGGTGCAGCACAGCCTTTTCAATATGAAATGTTTGATTTGGCATTTTTCGCTCAGAGTAATCAGTCTTTCCATTGGAGTGAGCTGGTGGTTAAATGTTTAGACCTCAAATCCTTCATCCTAGTTTGCCAAAAATCCATCTTTTACCCGTAATTGTACTTTTCACTCAAATCTGTCTCTTTTGCTTCTAATTTGTCTTCTCTCAACCATCAACCACCAATCTGTTCAAGGAGATGAAGCTTTTAAATGTCTTTTGTGCGGACAACCCACTTTCCAACTAATGCGTGCACTCGTGTGGGTTTTGAGATCGATGAATATTTGCTAGCCTCACCATCTGGTCCCGGTTTGTTTTCTTAGCAAATGATGCTAATTAGCGTATACGGTAACGACTTTGAGGTCTGTGGGGCAGTTTGTGTTTCCAGCTCCACCCATGCAATTCCAGACTGATGACATTGCTTGGTCGCGCCACCCTCGTGCCCTCCAATAGCACTAACCATATAACCTCCAGCGCTGTGGCTCCTCAAAGTCGGCTTTGAGAGATAAAGGTTAAGTTTCAATTCACTAGGTTTTTTCGGCTTCAAAGCTACAAATAATTTTGTATTGTTGTCAAGATCAGCTGGCTGCCAAAAGTCTGCTTGAATACAACTTCCAAGTTGACCTGAGCAACAGCACTCTACTTTCGAAACTTTTCGCCACACTACAATTTGAAGTCACCCCAGAGATTGCAGTTGTGGTCCCCAATTTGCCAGCACTTGTCAGTACTTGTATGAAAGAAAGAAAAAAAACACATGTGTATGTGTTTGTTTGAATGCATTTCGAGTCTTTCCCTGAGCTGTCACTTTGAGGGAAGTGGATGGAAGACTTGGCGAAAACAGTGAGATGTAGTCCTGATTCAACCGCTAAAAAAAGATGGTTTAAAAAGTTGACAGACTGACAAGGAAACAGATGGAATATGCAGTCATGTGTACTTAAACACGTTAATTGTTAGCGACTGAGTTGGAGTACCAATTTAAACACTGGAAAGAAGGCCGTGAATGCCATGTTTATCCGGCATTGATTGTTTACAAGAAAACAGTCTTCCATCCCACCCATGGAGGAGGATAAGTAAGCCGAAGCTTGATTTCTAGACAGCTAAAGTAATCAGGCCAATAACAGAGACAGCTCTCCATATGCTTGGCTCAAGAGAAACATTTCTGCACAGACCAAACGAGTGTGTCGATTGTGTGTGGATGTGAGCGTAATTCACTATCTAGTTTAATCAAATTCATGCCTAATCTCTCACAAAGGGGGGACAAAAACAATCTCTGATTCTTCAGTCTTTGATATGGTTTAATTCTGTAGTACACATAAGTGAAGCTGATTGCCAACTTGTCACCATGGGGTTTCCAGGACATTATCATCCTTCGTCCTGGGGCTCGGATCAAAGCGGGGACAACACCTGACAAATCCATTACACTGAATCACTCTTCAATTTAACAGCACTGACAACAACGTGCTTATATGCCAAGCTGGCCTGTGATTTCCTCCATTTGAATCTCTCGCAGGAAAGGCTCATCACTGTGTTTTTGAATTAGACGGTATATAAAATCTGCTGCCCTACGTGGCTGAAATCATAATCAGCTGATTGCAGCAGATGAAATCTGTGCTTCGGCTACAGCACTTTTAATAAATGCCTAGCTAATATCAAACAAAAACAGAGGTTTCGTGCATTTGTTTAACCCGTCGAATAGCAGGAGGAGATATACCAGAAATACATGCAACTGTTGTGACTACTTCAAACCCCGATGTGATGCACAATTAATTAATGTTGTTATCGTGATAGCGAAGGAACATTTCTGCATCAAACAATCTCTGCCTGTCGTGATAATTCCCTCAGATTCATCAGGGACTAAATATATCCGTTTATTATTCGCTGTTGAGCGCTAACCTGTGGTCTGCTCTCACTTTTCTAAAAACAATCATGCTACAAATCCACTTTCGTTGCTATTACTGTGCTTCGTACTCTTGTGCTGTTAAAAGCCAATGAGCAGCATTTTACCGCATGATGCTACATAACTAAATTTAATGTGCAAAAAGGTTTAAATGTGTTTATGATGTATCTGCAAATGCATTCCAAACTCGTTTCGTTTTATCAGGAAAATTAATTCAACAGCAGTTGGAGTGTAGAAATTTTCTGATTAATTGCTCCATCCAGAACTTTTTTTTTTCTCTCTTTTTTTTTTCTCTCCATCAGTGTATTACCGGTTCTTATTCATCATAAAATGTGTTTTTGTGTCGATAAAATAAACTTTCCAACATGAAATATGTGTGTGTGTGTGTACAAGGAAGACTCAAAAGCTGCCCACGTGTTGTATTAAATCAGTCACAAATAAAACTTAGGACTTGTGCAAGAAGGAACTGTTCAAGAATAGCATATGTTTGTCTGTAAAAATGGTGTGGGATTTGGCAAATCAATTGAAAGTTAAGAAAAAAAAGTAGACTTGGGTAGACAATGACAGTAAATATAATAACCATCACATGGAGTGTTCTCTATCAAAGAATAGTTCACTTAGTTCCAATAGTTCAAAATTCAAGAAAATTAATTTCAAAATTCAAAGAAAAAAGCCATTTGTGGGTTGGTTTTCTGCAGAGTTTTACGATTGTGACTCTGTAGTGAGACTTCTGGCTCAACCGTTGGTGTGAGTTTACCTCATTTGTTGTCTGAACAATAACGAAGGGGCAGGATGTTTCTTATTTGTCTTTTATCCAGACGGTGTGGCAGAATTCCCAGTAGCTATATAGAGACTCGCTGCACATCATCCCAGATCCAGCCTGTGATTCCCCCTCAGAGCAGCGAGGACGCACATCCTGTTTGAAGGGAAATGACTCACTCAGTTTCCTGCGCTTGTTGTTTTGAGTCTGACTGATTTATGGGTTCATGGAAGGCTTGGGTAACACTCATGGAGGGTTTCTGTGAGCGTCGGGTTGCAGATAACTACGTTGATTTGTATCATAATCACATTTCTTCTCCACATCTAAGGGAATGTTGACCTGAAGATGAGTTTCAGTTTATCCTGGCACTGTGTAAACGTCTGCTTCAGTGCTAAGAGAGGCAAACACACACACGTACACATTTAAAAACCATTAATTTCCATTACATCCCCTCAAGCTGAACAGTGCGTGGTTGTTTCTCTCAGTCTTCTGTATTTAGGCTGCCAAGTCAATCTTGTACAGTAAGCTTATCTACACAGCGCTTAAAGACAGGCTCAGGATTAGCTGTGCCTGACTCACTATGGCAACACACCGGCAAACCATTCGTACATATACAATCTGAATTTTTCCTGTCTAGAATACTTGATTCTGATTGGTCAATCATATACCTGTGTATAATATAGACCACTGTCCCTTGCAACCAATCCTAGTTTCATGCCATGGTCAATTTCTTCTCACACTATTAAGTTCAATTCAAATCAGTATTGAATATCCATTTATTTGGTCAGAAGTCATGCAAAAGGTGGAATGATGTGCAGTTTTCTACATAATGACAGTGGCAGCTTGCCCCATATCGGCTCTGCTATTTGGGCACTTTGTCACAAATGGGAAATGTGTGTTCAGTAAACAATTTTTCTGTCTATAATGGTGGAAATGTGGCCCAAAGTTGTGTAAAATCTGATATCAATCCATCAAAATCCTCAAAAAAAGTCATTTTCTCAGCATTATTGTTGGCATAGTTTCTGCATTTTGTCAGCAAAATTTCACTCTAAACCTACCTTGAGAAATGTATTTGGAGTAGAAAAGTGTGATGTCCAGCACTGGTCTCCCCTATTGTCAAGAATGGTTTGTGATCATTTTGCAGAGTCATCAAGTCACCTTCTTCAGAGCCTGAGCATCCCTTATATCTCTTTCTTTCTCACGTACATGCACGTACACAGAAGTACACACTCGACCAACCTTAGGGAACCAAAAACAAACAGTGTTAAACTGCAAAGCATGCAGGTTGTTGTCATCTGTTCGCCTGTCAGCTGTTTATCATCAGCACTCAGGTGTGTAGATATGAAACACAAGGAACTCCAGGAAAATGTAAATTCCCATAACAAAACTCTGTCAGTAACCTTGCAAGAGTGACCTTCTGTCAGATTTCAGTCTGTCAGATGTTTCTCATCATGCCTCAGTTTTCTCAAATTGTTGAAGCTGCAAAATGCAAAATAAAATTCAACATACATGTGAGTTAAGTTTATTAATTTCCCACTTATCTTAAAAAATATGATTAGTTAACTGACTAGTTTCTTATCAGTCTTTGAAAGTAATTGGTTAAATGAAGATCTGATGAAGATGGGATGTTTACTACATTTGAATACTGTACATTACCTGCAAATTCAACCTACAAAGAGATTTTAATATAGCAGATATGCTAATAATCATAAATGTTATTGTTATTATTAGTAGTAGTATATTATTAACATGAAAAGTAAGATAAATAATAATAATTATTATTTTTATTATTAAAACAGTACATTTATTAAAACAACAGCAACTATCATTTTTATTTATTTTTCTCACAACAATATAATTAGTTAAATAATAATAACTATTATTATTATTATTATTATTATTTGTATTATTATTTTATATTACAACAACAAAATATCTAATAATTATAAATATTAATAATAATAACAAAAATGTTATTTTGATGTTTTTTGATAGATGGTGCATGTTTGTTTTGTTTCTGAGTCTGCTGAAAATAATGGAATAAAAAAATAAAATAAAATAAAAACACACACACACGAGGCCAGAACCCCCCTCCTCTTCTCTAGGCCCATTGTGTGGAAACATTCCGTAGGGCCCTTTGTTACAAGCTGCCCCCCAAACCCTGAACGTGAATTACATTCTAACTAGCTAGACCTTTCCTGAATTGTTTCGCAATAGCAGAAATCCATCAGCACTCAGTATGGAAATGTACAACTGTGGAGTTTTCCATGAGGGAGCCTCCATTTCCCCGGTCTAAAGCCGTTGGGGTAGCAGCCTGCTGCAGGGGCTTCTTTCAGTCTAATTGACTACAGGGTCTCACCTGTGGCTGCATAATTACGGGTTTCAGCACTGCAATAGTAGCAGTTGCTTTCATTGCTTCCCTCCTGAGGTTATCCGCCGGGGTTAATGAATTTCAACTGATAGTGTACGAGCCGTTGTAATCCCCCGGGTCCTCAAACACAAATGCCCTAAGGCAATGCTACACCCTTTTACCACCAAGAAAGACTTTCTAATGGAGCCTCATACCTACAGATGGTCAACAATGGGTGCAGAGGCCACACAGTCCATCTTGTCTACAAATTTGCAAAGAAACAGATTTTCTTAATCAGCTTCCTCATTATCAAGCTGTTCCTGGTCTCTCTTTCCTGCTGTTGGCCTATTCAGAGATTCTCCAGTCTGTTGAAGTGCTCTGTGGAGAGAGGCAGAGGCAGGAACAGGATTTTGAAAGAAAACATGCATCCTATTCAGCCAGTTGAATTTGAACGCTTGTGAACAAAGCTACCATTGGTTTAGAGGTGTTCTTTTTTGAGAACCCATATGTGCAGAGCTGGCTATGTAAACACAGCATGTCGACAAATATATATGACTAGCTCTTTCATATCTTAATATTCATCTAGTGGTAGGGGTGGGCGGTATGACCAAAATCTAGGTATTAATATCATGGTATGAATCATTTTCTATTGTGGTTACAGTAAATATCACAATATTTTTTAATATAATACAAAATATTACAAAGAATAAATGCAATGATTTGCACCTTAATTGTGCATGCAATTCACTTATTAAAGACTTTTCAACTTATTAAGATGCATGTATTTGTTTGTTCACTGATTTATATATTTCCTTTTTTATTTAAAGGTTTGGGTTCAGTAAGGTATTTTATATTCACCTAGGCTGCATTTAGCTGATCAGAAATACAGTTACTGTATATTGTAAAATATTATTACAGTTTAAATAACTTTTCTATTTGAAAATATTTTAATAATGTAATTTATTCCGGTTATGAATTTGCAGCAGCCATTACTCCAGCCTTCAGTGTCCCAAGAAACATGAATTATTATTATAGATGTTGAAAACAGTTGTGTTGCATATATTTTGGCAGAAATTGTTTATCAGGATTTTCTTTTGTAACATTATTAATGTCTTTGTAGTCACTTTGGATTAGTTTAATGCATCTTTACTAACCAATGTCTAATCCTGATCCCAAACTTTTAAACAGTAGCGTGTGCGCATGCATGCATGTGTGACTTTTCTAGGAATTGCTAATACACCAGATATCATTAACATCTCTCAGAATGGCAAAACAGTTACACTATTTGAGGTATCATGTGTATTTGACTTGTTTATGGAGGACTCTTACTGACTCTTACTGGTTGATATCTACCATTGAGAACCTTGGGTACAGATGCCAGTTTATTGTGCTGGTGTTTAGTAGTCTAGGCCATGTACACAGGCTGGTGATCCATGGACTTTGCATTGGGGGGCTATCTAAAATAAGGGCTAAACAGTTGGCAAAGGACTGTTCAGCAATTATAGGAAGCATGTTTATTTGGAAAAGGTGATGTTTCCTGTACCCAAAGAACTGTATTTTCTTTCTTAGTCATAAAGTTTGGCAGTGAAAACTAAATTTAGTTCTTAAATCCTATATTTGATTTGAAAATGTCACACAGGCTTTCACAGGTCTATATTTCGGTGTTATATATTTGAGTCGAAGCTGTGTTTGAATTCGATCAGATCAGACCCACCCACCCACTCATTCTGCCGTTGATTTATTAGGAGGCTAATAATTAGAGATGTGACCGCATCCCCCACTAACTCACTCTTTTTTTGTGCTAAAGGTGATAATGAATTAGATTTCAGATCTTTCTCACACAACTATTATGTGACTTGAAATACAGCCATGATTCATGTGGTTCGGGTTTTATTTATTTCATTTTTGTGGAAACGAGCTGCTCAAGGATTGAACGTGTCAACTTTGTAGCGAAATTTACAGTAAACAACCAACAGCTGTGGTTCCCAGAACTTCACATTAAAAATATGCAAGCAACATTTAACATTTTACTGATTTAACTTAGATTTATAGTTAAAAAAAAAAAAAAAAAAACATAGCTGAAATAATATTAATATACCAAAATACTGCTATATTCTGACAACTACTTTCACCAAAACAATACACATAACAGTATTTTAATGTAAATATGAGGAGACTTATTTCTTAATTAATTTTATTTATTATTATTATTATTATTATTATTATTAATAACATTATTTTTTTTTTAAAGTAAAATAGTACTAGTATTTGGAAAGACTTATGAGTAAATAACTTTTATTTTATTTTGTGTGTGTGTGTGTGTGTAAAAGTATTTCGATTTTTTTAGGTTTAAGATATAGGTTTAATATCTCTATATAGTAATTTTTTTATTATTTTTTTTTTTTTTATGTATCCAAAATCAACAGGCAGCCTCAGAGAAAAAATCTCTTAATAATCACAGCTCTCTTCTCCCCCCTTTCCTCTAATTGTGAAATAACACTTGTCCGTGAACCCATGGCTTCGGGTCAGATGTAAACAGCATCCACACAGATGTTTGATTTCAAACATTCAAAAAATGCCATCGCCGTGGTGACTGACCTGTTATGATTCAACAGTGAAGGCCCATGATTGGCCAACTGCTGGAGGCTCTGCTATGTGTTTTTGTTTGAATAAACCAGCTGGCACACACTGAGGTGAATGAATGCATGAGGCCCCTCAACACACACACACACACACACACACTGTGGGCAGGGCTCATCTGTTAACATAACGTTAGACTGAGGGCCCTGGGGGTGGGTATGTGTAAGGAAACACTGCCTGACTGATCTGCTGGGGTGTATTGTGTGTGAAAACAATGGTAGGCACGAGCGGTCTATTGTCTGAGTGAAAGCAAGACATAAAGCACTCAATCGCCACCTCCTCTATTAAGCGTCACACACCATATTGCCAAAGTATCCATTAATTTAAAAGTAAACAAAAAAAAAGAAAAAGTAATGCTCTTTAAATAATAATAATAATTTACTGGCCATATAGACCATTATAATTCTAAGATATTATAAATACATGAGCCTTGATTTAAATATTTGAACACAAGCAAATATGCAAATGTATGTTTCAGAAAACATGATTTTCATAACCATAAGGTATTATAGTTACATGCCCTAAGGTAAGAAAAAAAAATACAAGTGAAGCATATTAAAACAATAAATTGATAATTAAAAAAAGTTAAGTAAAACAGGGGGGAAGGGAAAAAGGTGGGGAGGGGAATGAAATAATGGAAGGGGGAGGGAGGTTAATATAAAAGTAAATCACTAATTTAATAATTATTTAATAATTAAATTTTTAATTTAATTTAATTTAATTTAAATGTAATTTAAATTAATTTAATTTAATTTAATTTAAATGTAATTTAAATCACTCAAATTTTTATATAATATAAACAAATAACAATAAGCCCTAGAAGGTTTTTTTTTTTTTTTTTTTTTTTTTTTTGGATAACTATTATCAGGAAGAAAAAAAAAATCTGGTCAACCAGCTATAAATCAGAACCGTTTTTTTTTTTTGTTTGTTTGTTTTTTTGGCTGATCTCTTTTTTAGAATCGCACAAAAACTGCAATGGAATCAGTTCCCAAAATGTAATTTGTGTGGAATTTTTATGAAGTCAGTAAAGAGGAAAAAATACTCTACCAGGCAAATCGAGCTCAGAAAAATATGCCTATGTAGCATTACTGTCTGTTCAAAATAAATGATTTTTTTTTTCCTGTTTTACCAAACTTCGAACCGTGACCCCAAAACCAAGGTATGTAATTTGCACATTTCAAATAAAAACAGGAAAAAAACACAATCCTACACAGATGGTGGGGGAGAGAAAAAAAGCAATTGTATGAGAGGGCATAAAAGGAGAGAGGGTGTTTTCATCACAATGTCACCCATATGTTAGACAGTAACATTTACTGCTTCAGATTGGAGCGACCTGGGTGGCGGTGTGTGTGTGTAAGTGTGTTTGTGTGAATTATGAGTACAGTGAAAAAGGCCACACAGGCCGAGCACAGCAGCCATAAAAAATTGGTCCTGACGGCATAGTGAGCTCTCCCCACGGCAGGGAGCAATCTATTTGGTGTATATTTGTGTGTACAGTTGTGACAGTTGATGAGTTTCCTGCCAATATTACCTGGGTGTAAAATAGATGTCAGTCTAGCCATAGGTGGTGCATGAACGAGATGAAATCCAAATATGTTTAGAACACGCAATCATAGGAAATGGCTTAGAGGTTTCAGTAAAACAAGGACAGTGCTGTTAGAAAATGAACCTACTGAACCTAATGAACTAGCTTCAATTTCCTTCAGTTTCAAATGACCTATATTTTTATTGTAGAGGTCTGATATAATATTTGTTTCACAGTACCTAAAATATTTGACATTCTGCTACCACCACAACATTTGTATTGATCTGTTTTTAGTGGGGTTTAGTCAATGAATGAAAGACTTTCAACACAGGGGAATATACATATACATTTTGAAAATGAACATCCTTCTGTGGCTGGCATATTTAGAATAGAAGAACTATCTGTGCTTTTGTCCCTGTTGACTTTTAGAAAATCAACTTTTATTTCAAATTTTAACATATTATTTGGAGAGATCTTGGATTTTTTTTTTACAGTGTTTTTTAGAATTAACTGAATCCTAATTTCATATGTGACTAGCATTTACATATCCTAATTTACACCATTAAACGATATAATTCTTAATATACTGTACTGCACATACTTTTATACTGTACTTGCATAATTTGACAAAATTACAACTTGATTGAGAACTACAGACAATAAAATTGTTCTGTGTATATTTTTTACCTATTGTTCACTTAATATGTGTATATATTTTTTTAAACTATTTTCACTTAAAGGGGGGGTAAAATGCTTGTTTTCACTCAATATCCTGTTAATCTTGAGTACCTATAGAGTAGTACTGCATCCTTCATAACTCTAAAAAGTCTTTGGTTTTATTATATTCATAAGAGAAAGATAGTCTGTACTGATTTTTCACGGAAAAACACGAGTAGCTGGAGGCGTGACGTGTGGGCGGAGCTAAAGAATCACGAGCGCCAGTAGGCTTTGCGTTGAGCGCGACTGGAAGCTGTGACACCGTGAGGACAAAACCAACCAAAACAAACCACGTCTAACAGTCAGATTCAGCGTATATTTATGATCCAGAATCAGATCCCGAGGCTGAAACTGAACAAGAGCAGCATCAGCAATCAGTCTCTATGTGGTATGTACTGAAACTGTATATATTTGCTTAGCAGTTTTGGAAAATGACTAAGTTCCACTTTCTTTGTCGTCTTGTTTTTTTTTTTTTTTTTTTTTAAGCTGTACATGTGGAAAGTGCAGTTTGATGACAACATCGCATGTTGTTTACTTGATGTGTTTACACGCCGATAGCTAAGTTAACAACACAGAGATATTTGAAGCAGTTTTACTCACCGCATGCGGTTCCAACACACGATCGTGACCCTTTTTCGTTGGGACTGCATTATCCTTAAGAAATAAACGATGTGCAAATCCGAATCTTCGAAATGCAGGGGAACAAACACAAACACTTGCACAACTCCGTTGATGCTCCTTAAAAATAACCTCCATCCACTGGTCCCTTAATGCTGTTTCTCTTTTTGTAATCTGTGCAGGGTTGTCTTGCCCTGGCAACCAAAAACACACTCCTTTTGTGACATTTCGCGACGCTCTCGCTCTGATCAGTGAATGTCTGTTGTGCTCTCAGTGCCCTGCTATACGGGAGCGTGCGCTCTTCCGGCAGACGTGCCCTCAGGACCCATATAAGGAAATTCCGCTCCATCTAACGTCACACAGAGCCATACTCGAAAAAAACTTTCCGAAACTTGTGACAAACCGGAAGTAGTATTTTTGGAACAGAAATACTCCTTCAAACTTACAACTTAATTTTTGAAACTTTGTCCATGTTTAGCATGGGAATCCAACTCTTTAACAGTGTAAAAAACTCAGTATGCATGAAATAGCATTTCACCCCCCCCCCCCCTTTAATATTCCACATTAAAGGCCTCGATACTTCAAATGAAATCAAAGGACAAGCTGATATGACATTATTTCAAACAAAAATCAGGCTGAAACGAAGGTCGTTTTTGAGTTTGTTTAGGCAGATTGAAACAGCTGACCAAAGCAAACTTTCTGGGGGAGTTTGATTTTGCTCCTATATACCTTTGAGTTTCCATCCTAAAAGTCCAACAATATTTTGGGCCTAGTCACTAGCAACATGAATACACTGGAGTGTCAAATTGCTGAGCTGGCACAGATACATCCGCACCTGCACTATCACTCGCGGAGAGACTTTAAAGATTAAGAGAAAGTATTTAATTCCAAAGAAGAAATTGCAATGAAGCTTGGTGTCGACGACCCGGAGTTATGCAAAAAGCGACGTAGAGAAACATCCGAGACAAGTTTTCCAAAGCCATGTGTTTCAAATAAATGTTACACCATACTGCTGCTGCTGTTGTTTCTCTTTCAGTAAGTGAATTTAAAGGGTAGGCTATACAATAAATGTAATGCCAAACGAACATACGATAATAAACTTTTGTTTTTATCAAAAGTAAATCAAGACACCACATAAAATATAAAAAGGTGTAAGATAAATGAACACTAATAAAATAAACTGACTCCATTTTTTTTTTTACATCATGCTAGTGAAAGTTTTACAGACTATGACACATTCACACATCCCATTAAGGACAATTAAACATTTCCAAGACAGTTTTAATGTGGCCATCATCAGGCATCATGCACTTATTATTTTTGAGGGGGCACGAGTAAGTTGAATTGGGCTGGGGAATTTTCATTATCAAAGAACATTATCATTGACTTCTAGCCAAAATTCAAAAACTCCCATTATTAGTCACTGAAGCCGTTTACACTGTGAAATCCATATCTAACTTACATCTTACGCACATCTGCAATTTGTTGTTTCTGATGAGAGAATTAATTCGCCAGAGAGCATTATTCAATCAGCGACGCGAACTGTTAACAAAAACCTGGCGATGACTCATCTGAATGCATCTGATTGGCCATTGCATTCATAAGGTCAACAGAATCATGTGTGATTGGTTATAATGCACAACGCTGTTAAAATGCATCTGTCTCTGGTTCAGCGCCAGCCAGCGAATGCAGATTTTAATTTAGCATTTAGTGATGTGCCGCACCTCACAGCCATATGATTGTATCAAAGGTTAACAAAACACTAACATTAAAATGGCTGTTTCACTCCATCTTGCTCCAAAAATATCCCAGCAATAATGATTTGGTAGCATAAATCTTGTCTGGTGACACCGCACATCAGGCAATAAATGACCTCTGTGTAAACAGAGCCAACAGTTGGGACCTTCCAGAGGAAAAGCTCTGATGGAATAACAGCACTCAGGCATTAAAAGAGAGCAATCACTCACTCCATCTCTCGGACAGTCCACAGTTATGAGCCCTGATCTTATTTTGTTTATCATCAAATATCAAATTTCTGTCTCTTATTCGCAAAACTCCACACTGACGGAATTACTAGTGGATATAGGGCCCCAAAATATCAGCCTCTTTATCCCACTGTCTCTTGACACCAAATGTCACCCTCTAACTTTGTTACGACTTTAAATATTACATTGGCCCAGAGCTCTGGGAGTTCTCCACAGCCTCAGGTGTTTGTTTTGTTTTATTAATTTTTTTTATGAATTTAAGCAAGAGAGCGGGATAAAGAGTTTGACGTGTTTGAATCCGGATGGCATACAGTGACACTGAGCATCCGTGATTTTACCAACATCAAAGTTCTTTGAGCTGAAAAGTTCACAAAGAGAGATTACACAGACTGATCAGAGGAACAAGACAAAGTAAAGCTGGAAAATGAAAAAACCTTCAAAGATGAAGAACCCAAGTTCACAGGTGGATGTGATTTCGTTATTTTTATTTCAAGCTTCAGCCGTCTGTGGCTGTTGTTCTTTTATCACACCGAGTCATCACAGGTACTTCTTTCCTTTTTCCTTCTGTTTTAATATCAAAATTTTACCATCTGAAACATCTGCTTTAGTTATATCGAAAAATCTGAGGAAATCCTGCTGTTTTGACAATATATGAGCCCAGGTAAATCTGTATTTCATAAGCACTATTTGTGTGACATACAAAAAAAAAAAATCATGACCCTTTAAATAGCAATTAGTTTAAATTAGAATGACATATCTTTATTCAAGCTACAACATCAAGAACTACTGCTCAATAAAACTGCTCCCAAACAATAATTTAAGGAAATTACACCCATATTTTACTGCAGTTGTCACTCCAAAAGCTTTACTAAGTAACCATAGTTCATTTCAGTTCTCTGAAAGAAGCATCCTCTTTGCCAAATAGCCAAAAGGCCATTACCTTCAAAAGAGTCAAACAGCAGCTCTACAGCAGTAGTCAAAAAAGATTTTCAACATGACTTTTGGGCCAACTGCCCCATGTAATTAAGAGGACAGGAATTAAATGAAAACAACAACACTGCCGTTGTTTCAACAACATTCGGTAATTCAGCCAGGAATTATCTGCTGGGTGGTGGAAGAAAAATATTTCTAATTCAGGCAGCAATAAAATCAGCAATAAGTGCCACAGTCATCTCACATGTAATACAGTTAGCAACAGGGACATTCCTAATGTTAGAATTATGTCCGTACAGCAAATCATTTTTTTATGTTTTGTGATGTGAGAATCCAGAGCACAAGGCCTTGTGTAATGCCAACATATCCGATCTAAACATTCGGTAGTTGTTTTACCTAAAGCCCATCTGAATGAACACATAAAAGGCATCCTCTGTTAATAACTGCAAAACAAAATTCGGACCCACTTTATATTAAGTGGCCTTAACTACTATGTACTTACATTTTAATTAATAGTTTAGTACAATATACTTATTGTGTACATACATGTTTTTACATTGTACTTATATTTGAAAAAAAAAACTACATGTAATTACATCTGTATTTAATTTCTGTAATTACATTTATAATTACACTGTTGACCCATACTTTACACCTTAACCCACCCTTAAACTTACCCATACCTCCAACCCTCTCCCTAACCTTACCCCATCCCACCTCAATAGCAACAAAAGTGTTTTACAATACAATATGAACACAGTAAGTACATTGTACTTATTTTTTTAAGTAAGTACATAGTAGTTAAGGCCACCTAATATAAAGTGGGACCCAAAATTCATTTGGAAAATGAATCATGCTTATGTTTCTGATACACACACCTGTCCTGACGATAAATGTCTTCACATATTAGCTAATTACATTCATGTTCTAGCTCCATTACACATAACACACTACACATAATTACATATGAACATTTTTTGCACTAGAAATATGTCTATTACAGCAGTTCCATTACTTTGAGTGTCTGCTCATCAATTCAATCTGCTGGACTAATTAGATATGATTCAAGTATCATTTCGATTTACAGCAAGGGAATGAATGGGAAAAGACAGAAAACGAGAGAAATCAGCATCGTGGGATGTGTACACATGGATTTATGTAGCATCTGCAGGAACAGGTGGAGAGAGTGTTTTGAACTGCGCTGCATTGTTTTATTGGGTAGGGAAATTAAAATCTGTGACTGGAAAACTTTAAGACTGCTGGAAAATTTGGATATCTGACCTACTGTAACAGTTTCAGAAGGAGAACGAAAGTCTTGAGCCCCTTGTATCCAGAATTTTCAGTATGGGTGTTGGAACGGTGCCTACAGTACTGCTTTGGAAGCACCTCATTAACACATCAGCAAACATACATTCACACACATCCCTCACTGTACAACACTATCTCACAGAAACTCAGAGGAAGTTGGTCCTCATTAACTCTAACCCTCAGATGGGCAGCAATTTTCAACTGGGAGCCAGTGGTTATTGCTTCTAAAAATAAACAATGTCTTCTGAAATTTCCAAGACACAAGGAGAAGCACGCCTCATGTTCATCAAGGTTGTTTTCAATCTATCAACTATGTAAATTATTGATTAAACTGCTTTCCACCCTCTGCTGTGAGAGTAAATTTCTGAGAATGACTGCATCAAAAATAGCTGAAAATGTAAATTGGAGCCCAACACAAACTGACCACATCAATCTGGTCTCATCAGTTTCATAAACCTCACTCTAAACATGCAGAGGTTACAGAGAAAGTGGAGGGGGGAACATATTTTGTCTTTCCTTTTAAAGTTAAAGGTGCAATTTAAGCCATTTTGCAGTAATTTCCACCATTTCAGACTTTAACCACATTCTTTTTTTTGTCCTTTGCCATCCAAAAGCATGCCAGCTAACCTGAATGTACAAAAACAATTCACATTAATAAAACATATGACTGGTGACTCATTAGGGGTTCTCACGCTTGGTCACTTAATGCAAGTTTACTGAATGAATAAGTATTCAATGACAAGACCAAGTATCCAAAAAGTCTGGGGATCAGTAAGGTGTTTGAAAGAAGCCATTTGTGCACACACAGGATGGATTTACTTAATCAAAAATACAGTAATATTGTGAAATATCACAACAATTTAAAATACCTGTGTTCTATTTTAATACATTTTAATATTTATTTATTCCTTTGATTGCAAAGCTGAACTTTCAGCATCATTATTCCGGCCTTCAGTGTCACATGATCCTTCAAAATCGATAACATTCTAAAATGCTGATTTGGTGCTCAAGAAACATTTTTTATTATTAACAATGTTGTGAACAAGTTGTGCTGCTTAATATTTTTGTATATCATTTTTTATACCCAACATTTGAACTATAGCGTAAATTCATCCAATATGGATTTGAAATGGAAAGCAATACCAAGAGATAGTTCTTCCCATCATATGCATGTTTTAGAGACCCACAATCCACACATAAATAGTATAGCTCAAGAATTTACGTCTGTTCTGCTGAGACACATTCATGTGAGCAAGTGTAAATGGAATGATAGTGATTGATCAATCAATACACATAAAGTGACTAAGTATAAATATGCCCTTTTTTGCGGTTTACAGATCCTAGGGCTGTCATAAAGACATCATTGAAATAGATGAAGGGACATTTTATGTGTGCTTTTCCAAAATAAATAAAAGTATAAAATAAAAAATAAAAACTGTCCTCCATCCACTACATTTCTCAAGATGATTGCATCAGAAATTGTTCAAAATAAAAATTGGTGTTTATGAAGCACAACTCTAAACTGACCACAGCAGTCTGGTCTCATCAGCTCCATACACCTCAATTTAGTCAAGAAGCGAGTCAGCTAAACATTTTATTATGCGCAGAGGTTACGGAGAAGGTGAAAAGAAATATGTTTTTGTCTTTCCCTCCATAGATAATAGGAGTAATACGTGCCAAATCACTGATCAAACTCTCTAACCTCTTGCTCGCAACACAGCAAGATCATATTGATGTTCTTATACAATGCTTTCTATCTCTCCCTGCATTCTTATACTGACTTCACCTGCTCTTCTCATAAATATTTTTTTATCTACCTCTCTGAAATGCACACCGTAGGTATTTGCCACAACTAAATACAATTATCCAAACTAGGTTTTGTACAAGTCCCTAAAAAGCTGTGCTCGTCATGGATAATTTACACTGTGGGTATTTTCTTCATTAATCGTACCCAATTTTATTAATGGGAATTAAAAGCAAAATAATGAAAATATAATTGGCTAAACTGACAAAGAAGCATGGGACATCTGCAGAGAGGGGAATGGGGAGCCACTGGTGCGTTTCAGGCAGGCTTGACTTCCCCTGTACGACAAGTCATCGAATTTCAACACATGCACATGCACACTGAGTTTTTTCAGTGCTAATAAAACAGTCAAAAACACTTTTACTCCTCCTTTCTCTGTGTGAAGGCATATGACGAAAGGGCCGGCAACAGGCCTACGAGTCAGAACAAGATACGCGGTCTCTTAACCAGATCCCACGCAGTGAACTCTGATAGCTGAGGGTGGCTTCACACGATTTGGTGTGATTGTGATCTATGACCATGCGAATGAAAAACTGCAAGTCAATATCGTAGCTGGGCGGTGCTGGGATGAAACAAATTACGGGGCTTAGCTTTCCGCGGATTCTGGAACTAAATAAATGTGGGGGGAAATAGAGACCTGGACCTTGATGCTGGGCTCTAAATGTGGGAGAAGAAGTGAGGAATGATCAGATTCCATCCAGCACTGGCAATAAACGCGCTCTTTTCTTCTTCCTGAAGACAATCAGAAGGCCGAATTGCTTCTCCTGAGGTACCCTGCAATTTGCAGCGAGCAGATTCAGGGATTAACGTGTGATTTGACACCCGTGAGCTGGAATAAATGGTCGGTCTCCATGGTGAGCAGAACCCAGAGGAGTTCAGAGAAAGCAACGCCTCCTTACAGAGTGGCATTGTTAAATCTGTTCACCCAGTACAGAGTTCAGAATGGAATTAGTGTACAGTACGTACCTAATAAGTAATTTAACTCTAAGACAAATGCCAGCAGCCCTGTAGAGATCTTAAGTAGCACTCTAAAGGCAATTTATTTTAGGGTATGGACACTCTCCAAACAGAATTGCAGACAAAGACTCTTAAAGTGCTTTTATGTTACCCCCAGGCTCTGATTAGGTGGTTGAGAAGTCATACGTAGGGTAGTCCTGTTCTCTTATGCACTTAATAGAGTGTCTTTGGTGTGGGAGTCATACGTTTACTTACCTGCATGTTTCAGTAGGATGGTGGCATTTCATAACCACTAACCGACTGTCAAATTACCTATGTGAGAGACATACTTTTTTAGTTTTATTTGCTTGAATCATATTACACTTTTAGGGTGTTGAAATATTACATTACTCATTCTAAAAAAAACATATTATGTTAAACTGTTACTTTGTATTGAAAATATGGATCAAGTTGCACTTTCGTTCAAAAGTTTGGGGTGAGGGTTCTTAGTTTGTTTTCTTCTTTTATTAAGCAAGGATGCAGTAAATTAATAAATTCAATTATATTGAACTTTCTAATCATCAAAGAAAACTTTGTTGCATTCTATATGTTACTGATATGCATGACACACACTCACAGTACTACAAGACAATGGGAAGGTAGAGGTTTTTTGTGTTCATTAGTGAGTTTAAAAAAATGTGAGAATAATACCACACAAAGGTGAAAGTGTACATTATGTCCAATACATTTCCCCTTAGACAGCATTCTAGAGGTGTGTGTGTGTGTGTGTGTGTGTGTCAGGGTTTTTCTCACGGGACACGTCAGAGGGCAGTGGTGTTAATTATCTCACCGCACTGCAACGTCAGCAAAACCCCCTCATTCCTTTTAATTGGCCCACAGCGTCCTTTCTAATCTGTTCATTAGGCTCCGATATAAGCATGTTAGCCGCAACGCTAACACTGTGCAGATACAAGGTGCAGAGAGAGAGCAAGAAATTACTGACCCAGAGCAAAAAAAGCTAACCGTATATGTAAATTACAAATTCACACTTAAAAAAATAAATAAATAAATAAAAAAATAATAATGCATCATATTCATCACAGTATTTTTGCCTGGAAAAATATAAATAATCTAAATATTTCTAAAAACAATATTAATCTACTTGAGAAATAACACTGAAGGATAATACTTTTTTTAAGGAATGCTGGTTATATTTTAAATAAGTTTATTTTCTGTAATTATATATTTTCTTTTTTTATTATTGTTTTAAGCATGCATCTAACAACATCAGTGAGAATCACAATTTCAGATCTGTGATTGTAAGCGGCGTTGTACTGGTGCTGTGGTGTTGGTTTGTCACACATAGAAGTGCTTTTATGTTATGTTAGACAACACAATGAAAAGAACCTAACAATAGACTGACTCAAGTCTGACGCTTACAAAGAGCAATACTGCTAACTATGAGAGTAATTCAATTTAATATGACAAATATTTGAAAGCCGCAATTCATCATCTTAGTCATTCCAATTTTTCCTTTTCAAAAGTAGCACTCAAAGATAGAAACGAAACAATCCTCAGTTTCATCAATTCAACAGTGATATGTCCGGATCCTCTTGGAACAAAGAAGTTTGCCTTTGCCATAATAGGTAGTCAAGTTTGACAAAGTGGCGTGTCAGACTAGTGAGAAATATATTCTTAACAAGATATTTCATTGGGAATACAGTTTGGGAATAGTCTTTACCTGTTCTATTATGCAAGTCTTATACGGATTAAATTAATTTCTTTATAACTTTTGAAGCTTCCATCCAAGATGTGCATTCCCTTTCCCATTTGTGGATCACAGAATAAATGTGCCTTCAAATTAGTGTGAATTGCTACATAGTGTTAGATGTGAAACATAATTTTAAACTCTGACTTTTTCTGAAAAGTGGAGACAGAGAACAGTTTTTAGAAAATTTTCTCTTCTGGGATTTTAGTGCTTAAACATAACAAACATTAGCCATTAGATGCATGTGATTAATTCAGAACATGCAACTCAGGCCAATTATAGATTTGTTTTGCTTTTTCGTTTGTCTGTCTCAAGATGCACAACACTCCCATTTAATAGCATCTCTGCTCCTTCCCTTGAGTCGTGTTCAAATTATTCCCTAAGCTACAGCCAAGACTTAAGGCACTTCATTTTTTTAGGAAGTGAGGTAACCAGGGCCAGGGAGTGCTGCATGGGGGATTTTGGCTGCACCCTTGGGCCTCATAATTTGAGTTTGAAACCTTAGAGGTCAGCCTGAGTAATGGGCTCATCCTCTCTAAAATGGGCCATGTCTGAAGCCTAGAAATCACTGGGGAATTCAAAGGAATATGAATTAGTACTTCTTATGGCGAGGACGCTAATAACTGAGGAATAATGTAATATTTTTAGATCTACATCATTCAAGTGCATTTAGTCATAAAATTTCAGGATAAAATTACCTTTAACTATGTGTGTGTGTGTGTATGTGTGTGTGCGTGTGTGTGCACAGTTTATACCCAAAGAGACACTTTGCAAACTCCAAGTATTAATGCGGCAAAGCTTTTCTGTCATTTGAATAATTAATTTAAATGATTAGTTCAATTATGGTGGTTCATTGAAGAATATGCAAATAACTTTGTTATGAGTAATTCATTGAATCATTTACTGAACAGATTCATGGGCCAAAACAAGTAACAAGTCATAGACTCAAACTCTCAACTTAATTGTTCATAACACGTTTTCAGGTCCCACTTTATATTAGGTGGCCTTAACTACTATGTACTTACATAAAAAAATAAGTACAATGTACTTATTGTGTTCATATTGTATTGTAAAACACTTTTGCTGCTATTGAGGTGGGATAGGGGTAAGGTTAGGGAGAGGGTTGGAGGTATGGGTAAGTTTAAGGGTGGGTTAATGTGTAAAGTATGGGTCAACAGTTTAATCATAAATGTAATTACATAACTTAAATACAGATGTAATTAAAAGTAGTTTTTTTTTTATATAAGTACAATGTAAAAACATGTATGTACACAATAAGTACATTGTACTAAATTATTAATTAAAATGTAAGTACATAGTAGTTAAGGTCACTTAATATAAAGTGGGTCCCGTTTTCATTGTGTTTTGCCTTTATTTGGAACTATTTTTGCTGACGAAAAATGGACAAAGTAACTGGCATTATTGTGTTTGAAATGCAATTTGCTCAATATTAACTTATTGAATATATTATATGAAAATAGTTCCATAAAGTAACTTTTATTGTAAAGGCTCATGGTTAAAAGCAATATTGCATGTTCTATCTAGTTTTTCTCAAACTCAGGATCAGAGGCCTCAATTTTTAGGAGAGGCTGTTATGTAAATTAATACTGAAAATAGGTTTGAATTGTACGTAGGCTATATATTTACTGAAAATTATGCTCACACAAGATGTATGCAAATATCTTAAAATAATCTAGTTCATTAATGATGGCAAATTAATAAATAGCCTTGTCATGTGTTAATTCATGTGTGTGTGTGTATGTTCATTATTGTCCTAAAGCACTTAAAAAAAAGGGTTAAGGACTACAGTAATTTCACATTTTCAAACTTTCCTTGCTCTCCTCCTATGAGTGAATTAAATATTTCTCTATGTTATTTTTTTATATATATAAATGCACTGTGTGCAGTTTTTCCCATTTGACAAATGTGAAGATTTTGTATGATAAATTATTCACCTGAAGCGGATTGTAAAAAAAAAAAAAAACATCCAGGGAATTTTACATCTAAAAATGGCTGATGTTTCATCAATCGACCTGTCAACCATAATTACATTTCCTCCACTGTAGCTAAAACTCACCAAATATGTTTTAATTCATAAGTAACTGACAGGGCGTTTTTTACACCTGACGCTGGTGATTCTGGTTTTTGTTTGGCCTCTGCAATTCATCTGATGCACATCCACACATTCTGCCATCTCCTCTCAAACCAGCCGTTTGACAGCCCCGGGTATGAAAATATATGACTGCAGTATCCGTCCTATTCTGGAACTGCACTCATTGCTCACCTACAAGGAGGTAAGCTTTCAGGTTGTGGAAACTACTTTCCTACAACAGAATACAAAAATAATGATAGTAATGTTTACGTACTGCGTGAGTCAAGCCTTTTCAACTATAATCACTGCTCTTACACTTTAAGATTAAAGTGAATAAAGAATATTTTACAGGTTTTTTTTTTTTAATTCCCATGTCATTTTCAATGGGAGATAGGATGTTTCAATAAAATATTATTGTGCAAAGATTTTGATTCTAGAAGTATTAGCTTTTATAACAAAAAAAAACTACATTATACTGGCTGTTGTGATTTTATAAGACATATATGAAGAAACAAATGCCTTTTTTATTTTGTTCATTTCATACGTTTTATTAACTTAATTTCACAAACATTAAAAAAATGTTTAAAAAAAAATTTAAAAGCCCATGTACAAGTACTGCTTGTGTAACAGTTTAAAATGCATGTGACGCCTTCCTACATTCAAAATAAATGAATTTCTTAGTTTTGTCTCGTATATCTGTGATCCTACATGACTAAATCACACCTGCTCTATTAAAAAGATATGAATCTCTACTGGTTCTGTTGATTAATGCAGCTTTCTAAAGATAATCCAATGACTTGCAATCAGCTGCAGACCAGACAGCCAGGTGTGACTCTCTGCATTATCAGAGAGCTAATCTCCTTCTGCGTGGCCCCCTTCAACTCGGGTCGGGATCCCCCAGCATGTAGGATGAGTTTTGACCAGAACACACTCCATACAAGGCCTGCTGATGGAAGGAGAGAATGAAAGAGAAGAAAGTGAGGGAAAAGAGGATTAGTGAAGCACTGAGCTCAGAACATCTGGGTAGGCCTTTATTAGTCTCCGCATCATCCCACAAAAAGAAGCCAGAAGGGTTGTTTCTGCGAGAGATGATTGGAGAGAGATTCGCATCATCCTTTAGTGCTACAGGAAAGGATCTACATAAGCTCTCTATGGAGCCTCAGTGGTATCAGAGGCCACGCTAGGACGTCATGGCTCACAGCACTAATATGGACCCTCTGAGACACTTTTGCCTCTTGTGAACGTAGCACTCCAACTGCTTCTGTGTGCTTAAAAAACACTCACCATATAGACTTCTTTTGGCAGATTGTCAGCTTCTCCATGTGGACAGAAATCCTAAGTATATCTGACTACAGATTTAAAGCCAGTTTCAATTGGTTGATATTATATACATAACACCAAAGACCACATTTAACAGCGACCACAGAAAACAGACAATTTTTCTTAGCAGAACAGTTAAATGAATCTAAGATAATCAATTCAAGTCAGTATTTCATGTCTGCTATTATTTCACTATATTCACTGATACTGAAATGAGAGTTTTTATTGAAATGCAGGTTTGGAACCTGCAGCCTCTCACACATTAAGCAAAACACACTATTTATCAAAAGTTTCAGCATTATTACTCCAGCCATCAGTGTCACATGATCCTTCAGAAATCATCCTAATATGCTGATTTGGTTCTCTTTTGGCTTTAATGGAAATGTGATACAGTAGAATACAGTAAAAAAAAAAAAAGGTTTTCAGCAATTATTATATGAAGAGCTGTTTCTAAGGCACCAAGTCAGAATATTATAATGATTTCTGAAGGATCATGAGACCCTGAAGACTGGAGTAATGATGCTGAAAATTCAGCTTTCCCATTGTAGAAAGGCATTTGAAAATATATTATTATTACATATCATTACAATGTCTGATGTGTTTTTGCACTGATGTGTATTTTGATGTATATTTTGCATTGTATCTGTGCCTTGGTCTCCACTGGATAAAACTGAAATTATCTTTTCCCCACATTCATGTCTCACTGGAGTACTCACAGTCCAACGACCTTTTCCTGTTTCATCACACACTCAGTAGATATTTATGAAACCCTGGTTTAGAAGAACTTGTTGTATACTTCCTGAGTATCCCCTCAGTGTATTAAACAGATGGATAAAATCTGTCTTCCTGACAACTGCATTTCCAAAATATAGATGGATGATGGATTAATCTCTGCTTATGCATTGCTTATCACAATGGCCTTCGTGACTGTTTGATGGGTCGATGTTGCTGTTTTGACAGTGTAAGTCTGCAGTAATCTATTCTCAGCCATTCAGAGAAAAGTTGTTTTATTCATAGAGATGGTGGAGTTTTCACCAGTAAAGCTGTGGAAGTTTGTGCGTTCGACCTTGGTGTCTATATTTGGCTGGCTGTTTTGTTTGATTAGATAAGTTTTGGTATGGATGTAAGAGGCAATCATACAGAGATTTCTGAAGTGCCTTGAGAGGTCTAGCAAGCAGCACAGACCCCACAGACGCTTGAGTGCTGTTATATAGTGAGATTCATATGTCTTGCCAGAATGTTCCCTGAGTTGAATTGAAGTGAAAGAGTTATGGAATGGTGTATGCTTGGGGATGGACACATGAATATGGACAAGTGAGTTTAAACAGCTGAGAATGAACATCCATGAACTGTAAAGTAGATGAATTGCAAGGTTGTGCGGCATTCAGAATTGAACTGAGAATACCTTTTAACTTTTGATTCAATTTGTAAATTCGAACAGATGTGGAAAACAGAATCCAGAATTGAAATGTTAATGGAAACAAGCAGGATAAAAATGAATAAATTCTAAAAATATAAAATGTAGATATATATAAATATGTGTGTGTGTGTGTGTGTGTGTGTGTGTGTGTGTGTGTGTGTGTGTGTGTGTGTGTTGTCATGTTACCAAAATTTTGGTATTCGGTACCGATACCAGTGAAAATCCACGGTTCTCTGTACCAATTTTGGTACCTAAGCAAAACACAAAAATATGCTAAAAAAAAAAAAAAACTAAATCATTTTTATCACTAAAAATAAAACCAATGCCTTTCTTTATACTTATTTACAATTGTGTTTAAAGTTTTTCTACAAGTAATATAATTATGAAAAACACTAAACAAGTTTCACCCAAATTTAATTTCATAAATAAAATGTAAACACATTTATTTTTTGGTAAATAAAGGGGATTTGCTATTAAAATTAAAACATGGAAGAAATATTGTGTGATTTATTTCTCTAAAAAATAAAGTTTTATAAATGTTTTCAACAGTAGTAGCAGTATCACACACATTCTACTAAATGATAGTAATATTTCTAGCACAATGCCTTTATGTAAAAATTACCTTTTATTTTGACGGGTTACCATGAATACCTTTAAATTGACACTGGTTTTACTCAAACGAAATGGTAAAATGCTTGTGAAGTGACTCATCATACTGCTTGTGAAGTATTTATGTCCTCATTGAGACAGCAGATGCTAAAATTACTGCTAGCGTCACTCACTTCAGTATACAGTATGTAGTAAACAAACCCGCACGCCTCTGCAATTCATTCATTCCCACAGAGACGCGCAGAACATGTAGGATTCATATTTCAACCAACTTCGGGGCTTTACATTTACAGATACTGGTCCATATGGAGATTTGATTTGATTAATTTATGCTAACTTTGACAAATTCCTTGACTGTCCAGATTTTCATGAATGGATTTTGAGATTCCGTCCACGTTTTCTGCTTCGTGGAAATCATAGCGCTGTGTGCGTCAAGAACTGGGTTGAGCGGGTACTCAGTACCAACGGTACTTAAAGAAACCTGATACCGTGATATTTAATTTTTTTTAGTAACGACTTGGTACCGAAGTACCGGGTTTTTTACAACACTAGTGTATATATATATATATATATATATATATGTGTGTGTGTGTGTGTGTGTGACCCAGTCATAAGGGTCAATTCCTCAAAATTTAGATTTATACATCATCCAAAAGTTAGGATAGGATAATATTTGGTCGATATACAACTATTTGAAAATCTGGAATCTAAGGGGGCAAAAAAAAAAGTCTAAATACTGAGAAAATGACCTTTAAAGTGATCCGAATGAAGTTTCTAGCAGTGCATATTACTAATCAAAAATTTGATTTTGATATATTTACAGTAGGAAATTTACAAGATATCTTCACAGAACATGATCTTTACTTATATACTAATTATTAAAAAAATATATATAATTTTTTTATCTAGAATTTTGACCGATACATTTTTTTTTTGGCTTTATATATATATATATATATATATATATATATATATATATATATATATATATATATATATATATATATATATATATATATATATATATATATATATATATATACTTTTGTGGTCCAGGGTCACATACAATTGAATTACAATTCAGTAAATTTTCCTTCCTTTGCTTCCAACTTTTAAATTAATTAACGTTTTCAAAGACTATGATAATGTGTTTCCACAGAAAATAGCTGAAGTGAGTATGGGCAAGTTGAGTGTAACAGGTAAAAATGAACAATTAAGTATGAACAGGTGGGATTGAACAAGAATGAGCAGGTGCATATGGACAGGTGAAAATGGACAATGTATATGGCAAGGGCTTGTACCCTTTTGGTTAGCCACCTTCATGCTCAATTACCTCATCCACCATGCTTGGTATACCTGACGAGCAGCAATTCAGGAGGGAGGACAGGTGGCCAAGGCATTATTCAGACAGGACAGAAATGAATGCAGCTTAGGAGAGGATTTACAGAACCCACCTGGATGCCAGCCAGTATCTGTAAAGGAAGGTACAAATTCTTGAAACCAACTTAGCATTAAAGCTTTTAAAATTAAGCCCTTTCAATGCAAAGCCAATGCTTTAGAAATATTCTACATCATGTCGGTTGTCCTACATGACACACATTATACACAATATTTGTTAAAAAAGCATGAACCTCAAGAGATATCTGCATTTATGGCGATCAGATATTTGGAATAATTTTTCAAATGTTTTTAACTAAGTCACATTTTTTTTTTTTTTTTTTTTTTTGTAGTTTAGTATATATTATAAAATTAATTTACAACTCCATCACAATAAGCTTTTACAATTGTAAAATATTTTAAAATGTAGCTTATGTTATTGCAAAGCTAAATTTCCAGCACCTAATTATAGTTTTCAGTGTCACATATATATTAAATATTTTAAAATATTAAAAAGTATATATTATTTTTAAATGTATTGAAAAAGAAATTGTAATAATATTTCACAATATTACAGTTTTTACTGTATTTTTCATCACACAAATGCAGCCTTGGTGAGCATAAGAAACTTACTAAAAACGTACTTACTAAAAACGTATATATATATAAATAAACTTACGTGTTGACAGGTAGAATTCATCTTTTGGTTTCCATCTAGCATTTTTATGCGATATTACAAAATTCACATTAAAAAACTTGGATGTAAACACAGCTAGCGAGGATGTCAGAAAGACGTGACTGATGGTGTTAAATGCAAAGTCAATTCTGTCATTCGTGACTGAAATCTTAAAATATATCAAACAGGCAAGCATTAAAGAGCACTGATGTTGAACCATCTGCCTTGGCTTTTGCCCATGATTTCCCTGGGCTTATATTGTACAATCTGACAAGCAACAAATGTAGGGGACAGATAAAACTATACAGTGTACACCGGATTTTAAGTTTTTTTCAGCGCACATGAATCCTGCCATCACAGGCTCATAAAATGCACATGAAAACTTTTCAGACATATGCAAGAACAGTCTGACAGGGTCAAAGCCATTTAAATGCTTTCACGCTTTGGCTTTGTTGTGGCATTTTGTCAGTTGTCTTTTCTTTTTGCTTTTTTGTCTTTCTTTCTCACTCTGTCCTCCACACAGAGAGTGAATGCATAAATAGAAGCATGTTTTAAAGCCTCTCACTTGTCTTTCTGTCTCTCTCTCTCTAGTTCTCTAGGGACAAGGCAGGGGCCACAGAACAAGGAGCCGAGATGAGACGAGATGGAATTTATAACCGCTGAGAATTATGGAGCTCTCCAATGTGCTGATGATCAGTCTGCATGGCAGGGTGTTAATTGACCAAGCCAACAGTTCATTTGAAATCTCTTAACTGGTGAACTGTCACATCTGAGAAGTGATCTAACCATGAGTCCAGAAATAAATACTGGCCAAGTATAAATTTTAGTGAGTAAATGTGTTACACAGCACAACACATGATAGGCTAAATTGCATGCATTGTGCAGTTTTAGAGACGGACTAACCTTGAATATGACGATGAAAACAATTGAAAACAAAAAAATTTGTGCTTGTCATATTTTAACAAGAAAAACAGCAAAATAACCCTGCTGTAATGGGGATTTGTTTTTTGTTTTTTTACACTACCATTGAAAAGTTTCTTATGCTCACCAAAGCTACAAAACTGTTTTTCTAGTTTAATAATAATGATATATAATATAATAATAAAATAAAATGAAATTTACTTTGATGGCAAAGCTGAGTTTTCAGTAATCATTATTCCAGCCATTCAGAAATAGAAAGGTTCAAAAGAACAGCATTAAGTTTAAACTGAAATATTTTGTGACTGTCACAGTTATACTCTATGAATAAAACATATTTATAAAGTCTTTAAACCAACATACAATAAAGCCAACACACAGGGTGTCATAAACACAGATGCTGACGTTGACAAGACCGGACCAACTACTGAATACACAGGAACTTAAATACACCAAACAAGGATATTTAACTACACACACCTGAACAGAATGACACATTGAACTCAGTGAAGGGCAACATTGCATGAGGAAGTCCATACTGAATACATGTGACAGTGACATTATACATATTTCTACTAGATCAGTTTAAAGAATCGTTGCGAAATAAAAGTAATAATTTGATTTTGGACTCTTACCCAATTATGGATGGAAACTAAACAGACTATATTTTAGAACGTAAAATGTTAGAAGGATAATGTCTGTTTTTAGTACTATGGTTTGTCATGTTTAGTGCCAAAAAATGCTTAGGACAAGTTGGTTCTACACAATCTGGGTTGAGGTAAATCAGATTTCTGACAGAAAAGATGCATTTTGACAGGTGAGGATGGAGAACCCGTGCTCTGGGTCTCATCGTGGAGTATGCCACCACAAGTTGTCAGTCAGAACTGATGTAACAAGCGTGAAACACATTCGTTTGCTTTCTCTCGCTCACTCTTTCTGCCTGACAGCAAACAGAGACAGGCACTTTCTACCCACATCAACCAGTACTGTACAACCTTCAGCAGAGACTGCTGTGCAGGTTCTAAAAGCACAAAAGCTCCAGCAGAACTAAGAGGAAATACACACCAGAAAGTACTGTGGTATTACTGGGGCATTGAAACATTTTTATTACCATGGCTTTTTGGACGTGGCATCCTGGTAATACCATAGTTTTTTTGGATGTTACAAAGTGATATCATGGTACAGTTGCATCAGATGGTAATACTATTGTACTTTATGGCTATCATTTAGTACTATAAAGGTATTAGCATCTGATACTATCACTGTACCATTGTACCCCCAGAGAAAGGGAAAATATGCCACAACTGCAACTTAATCATCTAACAATTTATTTACTCAAATGCCAGATGTTTCCCAGAATCCTTATCTATTTAACATTCATTATACTGCAGATTTTAGGCGATACATGCAATACATTTTAAAGTACTCTCCTTGATACAAAGGAGATTAAAGAGATATGGAGAAAATAACTATGTTCATTTATGCTTATGCTCTATTCATAGCTTGAGATAGAAAGTTCTAGTTCTGCTATTGCACAATTCCCTGAAGTTATTCAAACACCCTGTTTACTACCAAAGGTCACCCAAATCAAGACACACTCCATTACAACAAAAAACGTTCATGCACTAAATGAAGAAATATTCTCTTACAGTTTACGCTGTAGGCCTGTATCATTATTAGAAGCATAGGTTTAATGGGGTCATATCACAAATGTTTTTATTTATTACTTAATTTTCATGTGAGTTCCACTTATAGTGTATTTTTATATATTTGTTTATTTATTTCACCAAAACAGTCATGATTTAGTTTTTCTTGCACAATACATGCTCTCTCAGACCTTTAGAATTAAATCAAATGTTTTTGCTTCTTATAGGCTGTGTAAACATCTTATTCATGTGTGAAATGATGCTCACTCACAACACAAGTATTTGCTATAATCAAATCAACAGTATCTTTACAAAACAATTGGGGCTGAAAAAGGTTAAAGAACTAAGATAAGACCATAATCATAATAAATGCTGATTATGCCTTGGTTTTGTTTAGAAATATTTGTGTTGACAAAGCATGAAAAAGACAAAGTAACTAGCAATATTGTGCCTAAAATCTTAAAGAGCCAGTAAGATGAAAATTCTAAGCTTCCTATCACTGTTTATAAGTCCTGTACAATAGGTTTAAATCCATCCAAGGTTAAAAAACATTGTCATTTTGTCAAAATATCATTTTAAAATTACCTCAATTCTCAGAGATCCCCAAACAGTTCGCGCGAAGCTGTTCAAAAGATTCAGTTTCCTTAAACCCTACCTTTCGGTAGCATACTGTGTTCTGATTGGTCAACTGACATAGACAAAACCAGTTTTGATTGGTTGATCCGCACACAACTTGATGGTAAACAATGCGTTAGCATCTTTTTGGGGTGAATTATGTCTTATTCGTCTCATCGCGAACCAAACAGTAAAATAAAAAACTTGAACAGTCTCGCTGCTTTTTCTTCTGTGTGGGCGTATTCAAGCCGCGCGCTTCAGTTTGAATCTGAATAGTGCGTTCAGTGTGGGGGCGTGGTCACATTAGATATAATGAAGGGAGACGTGAAAAACAGACATCACGTTGTTTTCATATGGATTACTTTATCACAGAATATCTGTTAGCAGCACTTGTTACACTTCATTTTAATGACGTGTTTGTAAATGAAGATCAGCGCAGACCAAGGCTGCAGACAGCACACATACTGATAAGACGCTCGGGAGAAAACAGACACATAACTTCATAATCATACTTCGCGTTGTGATTCGGAGATGCTTGTTGGTCTAAATAAAGTTGGTAATGAACCCTCTTTTATGGCCAAACGCTTTGAAAATCCCGCCTTGTGCTCACCGAGATTAGAAAAGCAGTCATCAGTGAAATGTTGTGAACACAACAAAAGGGATTTGTTGTACTGCTCTGGTATTGTGGTAAAAATGAATTTTAGCCATTGGTTCTTCTAATCTTCATTCTTTGGCAGTAAAAAATAAATCAAACTTGCCTTTACAATTAAAAACACACTGTCTCCTCGACATGATGCTATCATACTAACCAGAGCATCTGTGTGGGCCTGTGGGGGGGTGGGGCAGGTCAGAGTTCCGTTTCTCCCAACACGGTAGGCGGATTTTTATGCAAAGTGTTCCTAGTGACATTGAGAAAAAGATTTGAAATCTATAACGACTCGTTTCAGCGATTCAGACTCGACTCCTTACTTTAGAAGCCAATAAATTTATAAATCGTGTACTTTTTGGTTTAATTACTTTGCACATTGTTTACACTGATGGATAACTACATCATACACTGTAATACAGGTAATTTTTGATTTCCCATCTGTGTGGCTCTTTAATATTACTTTTTTGTTCATTGAACTGTTCTATAAATGTCAATATATAACACTCAGCAAAAAATATATATAATCACTCACACAAGTTCTCTTGCTAGTCTGAAATTGCTTAATTATCTCTAAAGAGCAAAAAAAAAAACTAGATTCTTCATAATGGAACATGATTGCTTTAAGGCTTTCTCTGCAGCTATTAACATTTCCTACATACGTTTGTGCATTTAATGCGAGTGCAAGGTAAGAGATTTCTCAGGAAAGTCGAAAAGAACACCACTCAAGAGGTGAGAGAAGTTATTTCCTGGAGCCAAAGCCATGAGCTGTAGTCCTTCACGGCAAAGCTGATTTACAGATTAACTGAAAAGTACTCTTCTTTTCCTCCTGAGGAAGTCCCACTTGAGAAGACATTAAGGATGTTTAAGAGGGATTAAGCCTCCTCTACCAACTGCTCTTTAAAATCTTTTCTTCAGGTTTTCAGTACAGACTACAGAAGGTGGATCAGTAAACGGTAGAGCACTGACGCCTTAAAAGACATCTGTAAAATAACCTTGTCAGAGTAATTAGCTTCTCCCCATTTAAGAATGAAATTATACAGATACTTTGCCACTAGAATCTTTTATATTCTAAAGTGGCAAGAATTAACTTCATCTTGAAAAAAAGGACATATTCCTAGTTCTAAACCCACACTCATTTCTTCAACTTCTGAAACTGTGAACATGCCACGATTTTGTGAATGTAATTATTTACATATATTATTTATAAAAAGGTACATCTAATTTCCACATAAAGATTTTTAGGTTACAGAGTTCACTGTCGGATTCTGTTTGATCATCGTCTCCTTTGTATCTCTCTTATTAATTGCATGGCAAAAAAATCCAGTGTCCGAATAGTCAGACCACTGTTGGTATGAATGCAGCTGACTACCATTGACACTGCAATTTGAAGCTTTAATTCATGTCCCCTCCTGCATTTTGCAAGAGATCATTCTGCAAGAGATCATTTCAAGACAGAGTTTGCAAGGCAAAACTATTTATAAATGCTCTATTTCAAATCTTTTATTTATTAATTGATGTTGACTTAAGTTTGTGTAGTGAATTCAGTCCATCCGCTTATTAAACAGACTTGAAGATGAAAATTTTGTGTGGAAGAGTTTTAACCTGAACCGTTCACACACACACAAAAAAAAGAAAAAAAAAAGAAAATTTACTAAAAATGTACTAACCAAGTTTTTCTATAAAAAATAACAATAAATTATATATATATATATATATATATATATATATATATATATATATATATATATATATATATATATATATATATATATCATCTGAATCAGGGAGAAATATACACAGATCCATCTCCATTTACATGTGAAACAGTCCAAAATAGTTGTAAACAAATATGTTGGAGGATTTTGAAGTGAGAGGACTACAGGGGATTGACTTTTTCAACAGAGGAAGCATTAATATTGATTATAGACTGGTATTTTGGCCAGAATTTAAAGCTAATGAACATTTGAAGCTATTTGTTTGCAAGTGTTCTGAAATTTTGGACAATATTCTTTCTCTTAAACTTAAGATCTGTAAGCCAAATTATCTTTCATGGTTAAAATGAATACAAATACAAATTACAAGTTCATTATGACATCTTTAGAGAATCTCTGCTTGCATTTCAGAAGGCCTTGAAAGATGAAAAACATACATTTTATTCTGATGTAATCTCAAGCAATGCAAATAAGCCTTAAATTATATTTACTCCTGTATATATAGCAGGGATCCTCAAATCTGGCCCACGAGATCCACGTTCTTACAGAGTTTAGCTCTAACCCTAATCAAACACACCTGAGCATGCTGATCAACGTCTTCAAGATCATTAGAAGATCACAGGTAGGTGAGCTAAACTCTGCAGCAGATTGGTCCTCCAGTGCAAGACTTGAGGAACCCTGATATATAGTTGATATAGAAACTTTCAGCCTATAACTCTTCAAGCTTTGGCTGACATTGTTGCTAACATCAGTCTTTCATCCTCTAGGGGCAATGTTATGCCACCACTTTTCTAAAACAGATTTTTGATAGCGTTGGTTCAACAATTTTAAATTTAATAAACAAATGTCTTTATCGGGAATTTGCCCAGCAGATTTTGAACACTATTACCCCATTGTTAAAGTGGCATAACCACCTAATTAATGACCCAACCAATTTAAGGCCTATCTCAAATTTGCTTTTCTTATATAAGGCTTTAGAAAAAGTGTTTTTTAAACAACTTCAGGTTGACTTGAGGTTTTGCGAAAATGCTATTCTGATTCTAGTTGCCCTCAGCGCAAAAATCTATAAAGTGGATCGTGATATACTGATTGACAACCTGGAACACTGGGCAGAAAATGTGCTTATGTGGTTTAAATCATATCTCATTGGCAGATCATTCTCTGTCTGCATTCAGAAAGAAAACTTATCTAGCTCACTTTTTCCTTGAGGGGTACCTCAGGGTTCGATTCTTTCACCAATATTATTTTCCCTTTATATGTTACCATTTGGATCCATTTTTCAAAAATATAATTGTCAATATTTAAAGATCTATCTTTCAGTGAGACAGTCGAACATGACCATTATCAATAATTTATTGGCTTGTTTACAAGACATCAAAGCTTGGATGGCAAAAAAATATTTTAAAAATAAAAATAATAATAAAGATTAGCTAAAGATTTAGCTAATAAAGATTTAGACTAAACCGACTAAATTTAAGTTATCGACTGCTGATTTTGAGAAAGTGATTGTGGCAGTTGTTTTTTCATAAATGGATTATTGTAACTCTCTTTACTTTGGAATTAATAACAAAGCATTGGTGTGTCTTCAAAAAAAAAAAAAAAAAGCTGCTGCCAGAATTCTCAGGTCAGTCAAGAAATTTGAGTCAGTTACACTGATTTTAAAATCACTTAAGTGGTTGCCAGTTCGGTACAGAATTAGCTAAGATCCTGTTACTTGTTTTCAAGGCGCTACATAATTTGCCTTTCTTTTAAAGAATTGGGCATCTACATGATGGGGTGTTTTTTAATGTTTACTTAGCTCTCTTTGTCACTCTCTGCATGTCTTATATATATATATATATATATATATATATATATATATATATATATATATATATATATATATATATATATATATATATATATATATATATACTTGTGGATTGTTGTGATGATTTTATTAGCTGTTTGCAGAGGTGAGTCATGTAATGTTGTGATGTAATGGCATTTTTTAAGATCATTTTATTTAAATAATATGAATAATTTCAAAAAATCTGACTACGCTATGATGCAACCATATCCTTCTTAATCACTAATTTATAACTGGTCTCAGATTTCTTGCACCTGCCTAACCATCTACTGTAATCACCATTCGTTTGCAAGCTGATTATGTCTCAGATGTTCCTCCTACAGTAAGAGTATAGTGTCATACAATTATTGTGAATGGAATATTCCAGATAATTTGGCATTGGTATAATTTGATGAGAAAATGAACAGTTCAACTAAAAGTATAAAATGTCATTATATAATTAAATAATCATCAGGTTTGAGACCTGCAGCAGCTTACAATATTACCAGTGAATTTTGACAAATTTGTTTACGCAATATTCATATGGCCTTATACATTTTTTAAATTATGAAAGTATTTTGTATAGAAAAGACTTTCAAAGTTATATTTCTGTGTAATAAAAATAACGCTATGGGTCTAAAACAAGAGGATGGTGAGTAAATATTGACAGAAATGCATTTTTGGGTGAACAGTTCCATTAATCTCATTGCAATCTCAAGGAAACAATTGAGATATTGTGAGAGAGCTCATTTGTGCTTTGTCTTTCCTAGGGGCAGAGTGTGTTAAAGGAGGATTCTAGTGAAAGTCCAGGCCAGTAGAGACGGATTTGCATGGAATCTAATCCTCCATGCGAATGAGCGAGCATGTGGTGTGGGCCAGCTGTGCTGGAGGAGCGCGGGAGAGAAGAATGAGAGCATGCTGTGAGGATGATGATGAGGGATCTCTTGTGGCTTGTGCCAATGAAACTAGAGAAGCGGATCAGTCTGCCTGTGCTGATGACATCACTTCCACTCTGGACACGGCACCATGCCCCCAGCCAAATGCAATAAAGTATAACACGTGTATCTGCAATGCTTTAAATGGGACTTACTCTCATGTCTCCATGGTGTTCTCATTCTCTCTCACTTGTGTACACACTTGTGTCCCCTGTGTCTCTTGCTCTATCCGCTCACCCTCTAACGTGGCGTAGGCATCCATCTCTGGTTCATAATGAGATAATTAACGCTGTTTGATTAATTGCAATATGGCGAGAGGGATCTGCAAGGTCTTCCCAAAGACTTAATTCAAAGCAGGGCCTAGCAGGAGAGCTAAACTATGTCACCTTTCTCTGGGCTGGGGAGAAAAGCTGCAGGGTAATTACTGGACTTTTGGACATAGGGGGCTGGCGTCAGACTTATGATCAAATTTCACTGTATGCTGTAGTGTTTGGAAGATCAAAGGATGGTTTAATTAGTAATTATGAGAACTATGGAGACCATTCTATGCACAGGGTTAGGAAAATGGTTGGAACCAGCACTGATGCTACAAAGAAGCCACTGAATGCATTTATCACAAAAATAGGTAGGTAGGTAGGTAGGTAGAGATCGACAGACAGCAAAGCACTGGATATCCAATTGCTCTCTGGGTGCTGCAGCAAAAATGGCTGCCCACTACTCCTGGTTTGTGTTAACTACTCACTGCCGTGTGTGTGGACTTCGTTAAATGCAAAGCACAAATTCTGAGTATGGGACACCATTCTTGGCTACACATCATGTCACATGATGTGTATTCACACATGTTCATATGTGTGTGTGTGTGTGTGTGTCTGTGTGTGTGTTCTTGTTTTTTTGATATATCAGGACACAACTCTGTATAATGACATGGGTATGACACAGGTATTACAAGGAGAAGGTGACTTATGAGGACATTTTGTTTTTTTGTGAAAGTAAAAATGCACAAAGTTTCCTGTGAGGGTTAGGTGTAGGGTTGGTGAAGGCCAATAGAATATATAGTTTCTACAGTATAAAAACCATTATGCCTATGGGATGTCCCCACTTTTCACAAAAATAATCGTGTGTGTATGTACGTGCGTGTGTGTGTGTGTGTGTGTGTGTGTGTGTGTGTGTGTGTGTGTGTGTGCGCGTGTGTGTGTTCACATCAAGCTTATTTTCTCAACTTTAAGTTTGAACAACGATCTCATTGTTAATAAACATAAAAAGTGAAAGCCATATATATATATCAATTTGTGATTTACTGTAATAGTCTTGAAATGTACCACAACATTTGTATTTGCCCATATAAAACTATAGCATTCAACTTTGAAGCACTCAAGTTTCATATATGTCATGCAGCATTCATCCATCACTATCGTTTAACTAACAGACCCTGAAATTGTACATACAGTACACATACCATCAGAATCAATACATAGGCTGATGATCAACATCAGGTAAACAGGTTCATCTAGACAGCTCTGCACTAAAGTGAGATGTTTCTGGAATATTGCAACCCCTCCAATGTCAAGCGTTCATTAAATCTTAACACGGATGTGCAAAGACATGCACTGACATGCCAAGCTTTTTTAGAACAGAAATGTGTCTCATGAGATGTCATTTTCACTGAATTTCACATACTGAAATCATAATATAAACTGCAAAAGAAAAAGAAAAAACACAGAACTGGTGGTGTGGAGTACTAATACTGAACATATTGAGCATTCTTTAAAAGATGCCAATCTTTTTCTTTTTATTACGGAAAAATAAATGTTTTTAAAATTTTTAAATTCTGTTTTTTAATGTTAGTCTTTGACATGTTTCTGTAATATTCTGTTAATCACAGGGTTTTACTGTAATTATATAATACTGTATATATATAAGAATCCTTTTTTATTGTGTCATTGAACTTGAATAAAATAATATGGTGCATAAAATATGGTATTTATAATAATATAATAACATAACATAAAAATATATAACACACAACATAATATAATATAATATAATATAATATAATATAATATAATATAATATAATATAATATAATAAAGACAAATGTAGTCTTATATATAATATTCTTGCTATATTCTCTTCACCATATGGTTTATATCTTATGGTCATACTCAGCACGAAAATATTTAGCCTTTACAAACAGACAAATATTGTCTGTTTATAGCCTGTTCATTTCTGATTGATCGAGAGGTTTTGGCTTTGCTTATGTTTTTCCATACTAATGGTGGTGATGCATAGGGAAGCTCTTGCAACAGCTCTTGAAGGTTGAATAATAAATGAGAAATACTCATTCATATGAAATACTTCCTTCAATAAGGGATGCCATGAATACATTGTGTTGCTTATTGCTACAGTCCCAGGACTGTGAAGTTTGAATGCCGCTATGTCAGAAGTCATAATGGGTCTATAACTCTTCATTTTCATTTCTAATATGCAATGTGACCTTATATCTCACAGCTGCAACTTTATATCTCAGAATGTGACTTTTAACACAGGTGCAACTTTAAATCTCGCAATGCAACTTTTACACTTAACTTTTTAAGGTTCATGACAAAATAACCTGTTTTAATTACTATGCAAGTGAAAGCAGGGTTCCATAATAAAGTCATATGAGTCATATGGGGTGAGTAAATGACATCAGAAGATTAATTCTTCTACTTCTCACACTGATTGTGTTTTACTGAAGATTTCTAAACTTATGTACAAATGCACACAGATAAAAGAGCAGGATCGCTTGGAGCCGTCACACTCTCTGTTTCAGAACTTCAGTAATGAAGGTATGACTTCACAATGAGCTTATACGTCAGCAGAACAGAGGAGCATGTGAACCTTTGCATTAGCCTTTTGCCATCTGAGTTCCTCTGCTGTGTGTGTCCATTATTGTCCTTTATTCTCTTTATTTGCATGGCAGGAGATCACAGAATTCTGGGACAGTAGCGGTGAGCAACATTATCATCTCACAAAAGATGAGCTTTATTTATCTCCCTCATTTCATTATCATCTCGCTCTGTTTCACAGTGTGTGTACTGAGACTCAGGTCCAAAACAGAGCTTGAGTAGCAAGCCATCTGTTATAGATTTTAGAGGGGTTTCCCCCCATTGCATATCTTTTTTATGCATTTGCCACGAGTAATAAGATATTTGCATGATTTCTGTCTTTTCTAAGCCTTTTTCTTTTTCAGACCCCGGGGCCAGATTCACAAAATATCTTTTTCTAAAATTCTTCTGGTATTTTCTTTGTATTTTTAAACTCAGATCGGTTTACATGAGGAAAAAAAACACTAATGTAAAAGTGATATCCGCCAAAAAGGAAATCAATTATAGAAGTACCTGGTTAACCTATATTGAAGGTAGTTGGTGAATAAGGGGCTGTTCAAACCAACGCTATCTCACGACCAATTCGTATGTATTTTACGAGGTGTTCGTATTCGTACGAATTTGTACGACCTCACTCGTACGATTTTATACGACCCCAGTGACGGTTAGGTTTAGGGGCGTGGTTAGGTGTAGGTCATTCGTACAAATTCATACGAATTGTGCAAATCGTAAAATACGTACGATTTGGCAACAATCGTATGAATTTGTACGAGTGTGGTCGTACGAATTTGTACAAATAAGCCACCTTGTGAAAAATGTACGAATTGCCCTGAGATCGGGTTGGTTCAAACAGAATGCTTTTTAATAACACTGCGCTAGTTTTCAATCATTTTTCTATGTTAGACAGATGTTTTTGACTGTTGCAGTCAGTTGATCTTTCGCAGCATCCCAAGTTAAAAAGAACTTCAGCTTTATATAAAAAAATAATAATAAAGATCTCTAAATATTGAGTTTATTTCTATTCCCTTGTCTTGCCTTTCACATTTTAAATACAAAAATGCATTCTGCGCAGAAAATAATAATCATAATATTAAAAAGAAGAAGAAAAGTTGGAAATTAAGCAAAATATTCTTGGAGTAGATTTTACAAGAAAACCATTTCTACTCGAGAAAAAGAAAATCATGTTTAATTCAAAGTATAATTTGCAGGTTCTTATTTTTGAGTGAAAATTGTTTTTACACCTTTTTATTTTTTTTCAGTATGTGTGAATGAACCCCAATATAAGTTTTTGCCATGAAATAGCTCTGTAAAACCTGAAAAACTGTGCAGAAAAAATGTGCTTTATTCACAAAGATCATGCCAGTAAAATATAAACGTCACTAAAAATGTTTTAAGCACATTGTAGCACTTATAACATGCCATCGAGATCAGGAATTGCATTTTTGGGGCATCGGGTGCTAACTCAAACGTTTGCAAATGAATGGCTCTGTCTGTGGCCAGGGTTCATTGTTAGTGAATTTCCTAACATTCCTTAATTGGCATAGGCCTAATTGGAAGTATTGAGTGTTAAGGTCATGTAGAAAACATGTAGAAGCTTCTGAACCAACATTCCAGATTCCCAATTATAATTACTCCACATGAGCACTAACCGTCCTAGAAACACAGTTCCCCACCCCTCTACACTTCTCAGTAAATACATGGTAGGATTTATGAGAGGACGGAGCGACTACATCCTTTCCTGCTGATGAAAACTTGATTTGCCAGCTCTAGGGCAGGAGGAAGCCACACTTTTCTATGGCGGACAGCCGCTGTTGACTAACAAATCCAATTTCCACAGGAACATGATGCCAAGTGGAGCCCCATGGGACACCGGTCACTGCGGTTAACAACCTCCCTCTACCCCTTTATTCCATCTCTGGGAAGCTCATCTGCCCGCATTAACAATTAGGCCCTGATTTCTTCCTTATTAATCACAGTGCCCAGACAAAGCACACGGTGCAATCGTAATTAAAGTCTATTTGGGAGCATATGTGGCTGAGTCCCAGAAGACACCCGGGTGGCAAGAGGAAAAAATTAAAAAATAAAAGAACAATAACATCAACAACGTCAAACATGAAAACTCTTGCCACTTTCACGCATCAGGGTCATTCCGGATGACAAAAAGAAATTGTGTAGAGTGTCATCATATGCGTATGAGAGAGAAAGAAAGTGAGAGAGAGGAGCGTGTGAGTGGAATTTCCTTTAGGGGATAGAGATAAATTAAATGCTTATTTGCTTTCTTGTCTGCATTTGTTTACCTGGAATGAGTCCAAAGAAAAAAAGAGCGGGATGAGTCCCAAAAAAAAAGGGAGAAAAATGATTCCAAACAGAATGAATAACATCAGTGATATCTTAGAACTTTGGCGCCACTTCCAAGAAAGAGAAAACGTTCACACAGGGTATTAACAGAAAAGCTTGTTATGCTCCAATTTTTTTTTTTTTTTTTTTTTTTTGCCTGCTTTCAAAACAGGGTCACAGCAGTCCACCCTCACACAAGAAGCAAAGGTCTCTGCCAACAGATTGAGAACAAATCAAGGGTCTGTTCGCAACTGGCCTGAAAACATAAATCCAAATTTAAAGTGATGAGAGGGCTCCTGTGTTTACAGGAGAGCGACAGATTACCAAAGATGCCAAGAAGATTAGGATGTTCATTTTTGATCGTTTGAATTTACAATATTGTGTGTGTATTTATGTGTGTGTGTGGCTTGCAGTGTATCGGAAGAGTTATTCGGTGTCTCTCTCTGTGTGTGTGTGTGTGTGTGTGTGTGTCTTTGACATATTTTTTCATCTGATAGCAAGCGATAATCCCTTGTATTTTAGGGCTTAATCTTAGTATGGGAGGGGTTTGAAACAAAACAACAGAAAAAGACAAGAAATCAGATAAACCTCTTAACAAGATTTGAATATACAATTACTGTTCGGGTTTATGATGACAGAAATAGATAGTGTAAGATGCCATGATGGTGTTCTGCTGTTTCAGGAACAAAGACAAGCCAAATTGGGCTAGAAATACATTTTTATATTTTACTTAAAATATAAAAAACATATTATTACCCTATGTAAGAACTTAAAGGGATAGTTCACCCAAAAACGACAAATCTGTCATCATTTATTCACACGCATGTCGTTTAAACCCACATTTTTTTCTTTCATGGATTACAAAAAGAGACATTTTGCAGATAGTTTGCCATGCAATTACAATAAACAAAGAAAGCAAAAATGATCATAAGCTTTACAAAGATATTTCAAGCTAATTAAGCTATGCAGACTATTTTTTTACATATATTTCTGTGGCACTATTTTAAACTTAAAAGCCTTAGTGCCTATTCTTTGTAACTGCACAGAAAAAAAACAGATTTCCTTTGATTTTCCACCAAAGAAAGAAAGTCATACGGGTTTGGAATGACATAAAGGAGAGTAAATGACCACATTTTCATTTTGGGGTGAACTAATCCCTTAAATGCTCTCACTGTGGCTCAATTCCAAGAAAGGATTTAAGAGTATTGTACTATGAAACCAGCAGCAGGTAAACATGACATGTCTCATGCCTCAAAGGTGCCAGTTCCCCTTCCTGGGTTTAATTTTGGATTAATTACAACTTTGTTTCTTAACATAATTACCATCCCAGTCTTTGGTCTAAACAAATAAAAACATTTCAAGACTATCAACGTGATAACATAAAAACTAAAACATCAGGCTAAACAATTAACCAGCACTAAGAACATGAGTTAATTACTTATGAGTCATTGTACTTGTTAATAATGAATGAAAGGATGTTTGGGGGAGAATGGTGAACATGCACTGACTGCACTGGACCACTGTTTCCCCCATCATCTACCAGAGGAGTTGAGCAGCGCAGTACATTAGCCAGGAGCCAACAAGCAAGTATTTTACAGCAGGTATATCCAAAGATGCAAACAAGTATTGATCTGTCCATGTTGTGAACATACTAACCATTCTAACTTTTTGAAAAGTGTTAGATGTGCGCAGGTTCACACTGAATCAATTCATGGCTTGCATCACTGAAGTACATTTACCATTTAAAGGTTTCTTGTTAAAACCCAAACTTGTTTGAATGTAACCATATTTAGCACTGGATCCTGCTGCTATGTGAACGTTGCCCTGGACTAATGATCTGTCCTGTGACAGACAGGTTTGGCTCAATCATACAGAGTGAGAAAACTGATATCAAATCTATCAAAATTCAATCTGAACTTTTTCCCAATTTCAGTGTTTTGAATTCTGGCCAGCAATTGAAATCTTGGTTGCACTTTATTTTACAGTACATGTACTAACATGTACTTGTAGTGTACTTACAGTGTAATTATCTAAGAAAGTTCTGGTAATACAAGGTAACTACATGGGGTAGGGTTAGGTTTAGGGTGGTTTCAGGGTTAGTACCTAGTTATTACATAGCTAGTGTAGTTACAATAATATGTACATAGTATGTACATGAGGAACAGAACTGTAAAATAAAGTGCTACTGAAATCTTTGTTGTGTTAAGTACCGCAAAATAACATTAGCACTGCCAGCTTGATATCATACAGAAAATGCCAGTCCACACAGAACAAAAAAAAGTCACTAGGCTCTGTCTCTTTAACTAGGGCTTTATATCATGCATTTCTCTTTCTCTCTCTCTCTCACTCTGTCTTTTCTCTTGCTCTCAAAATCTGTAACTGTGCTGTTTGTACTTGTTCAGCGGTTTAAAGAAGGGCCTCCTCTGGAGAGATGCTCTTGTTCGAAATAGCTCTTCTCTAAACAGCAACATTGTCAGTTAATGTGGGCTTGATGTGACAGGGGCATCATGGGAGAATGTTAACAGCATCTCACTTCCTGCTTTTCTTCCTTTTTTTTTTTCTTGCTCAAATAGAACAGACTTCCATCAAGTCGTTCGCTCTGTGGCACATTAATGCTCCTCTTAAAAACTTTTTTTTTCCATCGCAAGGGCACATAACAATTTGATTTACCGTAAATGAACCACCACCTCTGTTGTTATTGGAAGGGTCTTTTTCAAAGCTAGCAACATCTCCAGAGATCCTAATAAAAAGGCAAAGAACTACAGAACGAGGAGGAAAACAAGAAGATATCAGGTTTGAGAAAGGAAATGGTGCTTAATAGACCATTATACAACCCAGGCTCTTTGGGTTACACCTATATTTTTGCAAAATCATACATAGAGTTCAGTGCAGTTTCCAGTTAATATTACTACTAGTGGTAGCAAAACACTTTTTATTTACTTTGATTCCTTTTCACACAAATTCTGAAACATTTTTATTTCACCTTTGCATTAGGTAAAGGATAGGGTTTAATGTAGGGGGAACATTATTTTCATGAGGCCTTGAAATTATTTTGAACTCTACAAAGCATTAATCTATTAATAGCACTCACTGGACATTCTATTTTCACACTGCCGCAATATGAATAACCGACGTACTAAAACATACTCAGACTGACCTTAATCTGCTTCAGATTAAACTAAATGTGCATTTAGTGCCATTCACAGGACATTTCGATTTGAAAGTGCACAAAATGCTCAAGAAGCCCAAAGGAGCCGAAAGGGGTGGAGGGTCTAGGCTGAATGATAACCGACTGTGGGAGACCAGCATGGGAGATGAAATCAGGGACCAAAAACCTCCTGTTATTGGGGAAGAAGAGGGTATGCAAAGTAGGTGATTCAATGTTTTCTCCTTTTTACTTGTTTTGATGGTCAGTTTATCTGTCGCATCCATAAGGGCTTTGTAGGAGTAACATGCACGATGAACTTGACTGAACAGGCACAGACTTAAATGGCAAACTCAGAAATTACAACAATACCTTGCATAAATGTGTAAACGTAACATGAACCGGCAAACAGAATGAGCATAACAGGAAATATTATTTAACTAACTCATGAACACCATAACGTAATAAGTACAAATGAGTTACCATAAGAACAAACATCAAATAATACAGACATGACAGAAACTGAACTTCATGCAACGGAACCAGCTAAATCATTTTGCAATGTTACCTCAGGCACGTTTTTCCAATAAGCCTATGTTTCTATTGTATGCACCACTTTTTATAATGACAGATTTTGATACCACCTCTGCATGCTCACAACACTGTTTTATGAAATATAGATTAAGAGCTAAAAAATAACTAAATAGCTACAGTTAGTGCATCATCTAATTAATATTCATGAGCCACAAAATGCATGTTTGTAGATCCCCCAACTGTCCTGAACCACTTTTTAAAACACCAAAGCAGGCCATATCTGCGTTTCTATCATATTCACAAAAACATATACTATGTTTTTATTGATATGCACCCATCTGATTATTACAAAAATAAAATAAAATTACAACATCGTATAGCAGCTGCTAGTATTTTTATAGGGTATAGAAACAGTTGTTTCCTTGAATTTAATCATTTGGAAAATTAGCAATTATAGCAACAGTGCCCAGGACAACCCTGCACGATTACAATGAAAAAAAATACAACATTCACCCAATCTGCATGCAGTGCTTATATAATAAACACCCTCAAATGGCTGCACATCAAGTCTACCACAATTATCCTCATTCTACATCGAGACATTTCTACTTCTCTTTTCTTTATCAACCTGTAATCATTTCACAAAGAGAATGAGTTTACAAATCCGGAGCATCACGGAGAGCTCTGGTACACACCATCAGGTGCATGAGAGTGTGTGTGTATTTGTGTACGGAACAGCCTTGTTCAAACTAATTAAAATGTGCCTTATTGATTATGCTGAGCAAGAGTTCTGTCACAGGTAAAGCCCTCACTTGCTGAAGTATGAGAGCTGTGTGTGTTTCACAGTTATGTGATCACATCATAATGAGATGAAAACTGATTTATTAGCTCCCACGTGCCAATGACTGGACAGCACAAACACATGAACATCTGATTGGCCGTTTCCAACCATAAGGTTTTGCTTTTACTTTCTGTATGTTTGCAGCTGACCTCAGAGAATAACATATGACCTTTTTTGCCATCTTATTGAGATTACAATCGAGACACACTCAGGAGAAGATGGCAGGGGAATGGGATCAAGAAACGCTAAGAGTCTCAAATTCACCCACAAAAATTCCAACGATTATAAACACAACATGCTGCATTCCGTTCCATTCATTAATTTAAAAGCAGTTGCACTGTCACTCTTCATATCATCCAAATCAATCAAATCATGTAATGTGACTGTTGGACGTGCTTGATACTAGATGAGAGTTAAAAGCATCTTGAGCTGTAAAAGAGATGCTGTTCGGTTGGTATCTGTATATTGGTGCATTCAGTGTTAAAGTAATGGCAGCAGAATAAACCTGCTGCTGTCTTAGACATTTAATGTTAATTAAACAACCAAAGAAAATGAAAGAAACATTCACTGCTCTTCACTGAATAACTTTAGTATCTTTAATAAGAATCAGTGTATATTTAATTAAAATTCAGTGTCGTGGGCTATTTATTTCGATTTTTACTATTGATTGAAGATATAAAACACTTGAAAACAGAGGAAAGTATCCAGAAAATCAGAGAGTGAAGGCTGGCAAAGGGACTGACAGGTTGTTCAGACAGTCTCTGGCTTCCACAGAGCGTCTGACAGGCGTGTAAATCTCTCTGTTAAATGGATCAGCCTGACATATACAGGGCCTTCTGACATACTTCTCAATCACTGACGGGTACATGCACAGAACACCATGCCAGTGCAACACATTCAGATTTACCACTCAGCCATGCCAGTAGCATCCATGAACACACACAAACTCCATTCAAAATCTGAAGTAAAGTGTGTAAATACTGTATACTGTGTGACGAAACCAAGATATGCACATATACAGCAGTGCCACTCCAGTGAGACAGGGAGAATGGTTAATGTTCGCCAAGTGTTTAGCACACATGCTCCAGACCTACTGCTACAGTGTTCATTTTGGAGATGTGTGCTTAAATCTGTGGGTTTAATTCTATTCTGGTTTGGTAACCAGAAGGTAATCACTCTAGGAATTGTGTAAAAAGATTACTGTAAAAAGTATGCTACATGACTACTAATACTCCATTGGATTAAACTCTGAATGCCTGAATTTCTCCTAAACTGTTATTTCTGAAATTACTAATCTCAAATATTCCAGTTATGTGTACATTAAGGGAACAGTTCATCATTTTATATTTAGATTAGCGTCCAACTAAAATGTTTTTTTTTTTTTTTTATGTTTAGTGCTAATGTTTTGAGAACACTATTAAAAGACCAGATAAAATAACCTTCAAAATAATCTTTGTCGTCAGCTGAACACTTGCAAAGCTAATGCTATAGCCTTTATATTTTGTTATAAATAATATTTTGAATGAAATGCAGGTTTACCTAGTGCTAAGACACAAATGCAATCTGCCTTTAAACCTAATTCGTTTTCCTTGCACATCAAGAGAAAGAATTTCGATGTTGGCTGAAGCTGGCGGAAACACCTCTCACCTGCACAAGTGGCTAGCAAAATAAATCGGAAAGAAATATAGATCAAAACCCTTTTTGTAATTCTGGGCAATTCTCTGGGCCCAGCAGCATTCGATGAATTCAGAGGAGTGGACTTGGTTTACTGCAGACTGCTTCCTCTCTCTGCTCACACCTGGCCATTTTTGCTCCAACAACATTCTAGAAAAATCCTTGTTGGAGATATCCGAGGGGCTCGAGTCTCCACTGGTGGCACCTGGAAGAAACCACTCCATCAGTTGAAGGTATGGTTTAGCTAACCCAGCCAGGCCTCTTTCCCACTGGTCATGTCCCCTCTGGCTGCCCCTTCTACTGTTCAGAGCTCTGGGATCTGACAACACAACCCTGCCAAAGTCCATTATGTTTACTTGACCAGTTTTGTTAGAAGAGCAAGGGAGAAAGCTTGTGATATAGCGAGCCAGGAAAAGACAGAGGGACTTGAAATGAGCTAGCTGAAAGAAAAGGAGAAGATTGATGTTTGTATTCATTTGTTTTCACTTAACCCCAGCTGGTTGTGTTTTACTGTTGGTCAGAAAGAGACATTTAGTACTGCATTATTGCACATGCTGTGGTCAACTAACTTTTGGGGGACAAAAACAGTTGAATCCATCTGGACATCAGAAGTATATTTACAAGCACAAAATAATCAAGCTATTGTAAGCTTAGCTTGTAGTCGAAATAAAATGCATAACTGAAAACAGAATTAAAGGAACAGTTCCAAAAACAGTTCCCAAAAATTTAAATTGGATGAAAATGTGAGTTTTTTCTTAGTTGTTACAGATTTAGAGAAATTTAGTATTACATCACTTGCTCAAAAATAGTTCCTCTGCAGTGAATGGGTGCCATCAGAATGAGAGTTCAAACAGCTGATAAAAACATTACAATAATCCTCAAATAATCCACACAACTCCATCCATTAATGAACATTTTATGAAGTGAAAAGCTGCATGTTTATTGTAAACAAATCCACCAGTTTTTATTTCAGCCCATTGCTTCCAGTTTAAATACAAGCCTGTTATACATAATAAATTAACAAATGAAACTAAAGCAAATAAATTAAACCCTCGCTTTAATCTGAAAGTTGCTTTAAAGGTGCTCTAGGGAACTTTTGTAAAAAAATATTTTTTACATATTTATTAAACCTGTTATTATGTCCTGACAGTAGAATATGAGACAGATAATCTGTGAAAAAAATCAAGCTCCTCTGGCTCCTCCCAGTGGTCCTATTGCCATTTGCAGAAACTCCATCGCTCCCGGTAAAAAACAACCAATCAGAGCTGCGGTCCGTAACTTTGTTTGTGTTCAAAATGTAGAAAAATTTATATAATAAGCGAGTACACCATGAATCCATTTTCCAAACCGTGTTTTTAGCTTGTCCTGAATCACTAGGGTGCACCTATAATAAGTTTATATTCGGACTATTTTAGATTGCTTCGGGAATACCGCGGTGGAGTAACCCAGTACCTTTGTGATTCTTCATAGACATAAACAGAGAGAAGTAGTTCCGGCTACGATGTTCTTCCGCAAGACGCAAGCAGTTCTGTTTATTAACCGCTAGAGCGTCAAAAGTTCCCTACCGCAGCTTTAACTTTTGAAAATTCATGTAAATGCACAAGTTTTTTTTATTTATTATTATTTAGAATGGTTTACAGTCCGTAAAGTTTTTAACCAATCCTAATCACTTACAATTCTGTAATGTAGATGAGCCATTTACTTTAGTCTTTATGCAACTAGTCAATTTAAGTCAAACTAATGACAATTAACATGAAGCATCCCTAATGAGCATAAAAAAAAAAAAAAAACCTTTTCAATGTGAAAATACACTGCAGTTATTTTGGATTTGCTACATTGCATCACTTGCTTGCAATGTAGACAGCATCATCCCTAATATAAACCACAAGACAGCAATGCAACATAATTAGAATGCACACATTACATCATTACAGCCCCATTTTGAATAGAAAAGGCCCTTTAAGGCATAATTTCCTGATGAAATTCAAATCCACAATGAGCAATTACCATAGGGAGGTGCTTTTATAGAGGAAAAACAATATCATCTGTCAGCTGATCCATGCCTCTTCCCATGGGACAGTGTAAGATGGTATGTGGACACACTGGACCGGAAAGTAGCAAGGTGACCCATCAGAACTCAAACAAACTGAAGTCTCTAAACAGAGTCGGAATTAACCTGGGGTCAGAGTGCTCCAGAAGCTTCTGAAATATCTGCACATCTTTCACTCTGTCCTTGGAAAAGTGGTTTGTCTCAAATTGTATTTTATGGAACATATGCATATATATCACCTAAAGCGGGTGAGCACTGAATGTTTACGCAGGTTATGGAGAGCACTGAGAGTTTGTTCTGCAGCAAAATTATGTCAATATTCTTGTCCCAAAATTCAAGGAAAATTTAAGTCCAATGAATCAATAAGTAACAGTAAAATCCGATGGAAATTATAAGATTGTTGGGTAACCAATTTGCAATAGGTTTAACTGGTTACAGTAAAACATTAGACATTAGTAACTAGCAATAAACACTTTTCCCCTCATAATTTCATTCTTCTAGGTTTATAATAATTTTTAAATATAAAACAATTCAATTTACATGATTCAAATGAGCTAATACAGCTACTTGTTTTATTTCTCAACTGCAAGCATATTTTATTGGGTTCAACCCACTTAAATGTGTTAAATGAAAGTGTTTTTTTTTTTTATGATTATGTTATTTTGATATTATATAATAGTTACTATAAGCAATTTTGCTGTGCAGTGGATCTCTAGTTCCCATGATACATTGCATGGGACTGGATCAGTAGAGCAAATGTTAAAATAAAGTGTTGTTTATTTATTATTGTTGTTGTTATTGTATTTATCATTGTTGTTGTTGTGTTATGATTAATGTGTTTAATCATGAGTTATGAAGTGTTTCATATTGAATTAACATTTATCAAAATGAAGACCTTCGTTAAGTCTTGTTTGTTTATCATATATTTACATTAAAGTAGTAAAATCTGATTGGTGGATAGGTATTTTTTTACTCTTGGGGTCCAACAAGGATGTTGATCCAGGAACATGGCCTACTTGGCAAAATCATAGTCGTCTAGTGTGCTTTTTCCAAATTGCACACATACTGTACATCAATACTAATAAGAGGCTAAGAGAAGCATAATAAATAAATAAATAAATAAAAACTGGAATGATTCCAGTAGCTACTGGCCTCTCAGGAGCTGTTATATACAACAGGCGTCCAATCAAGTTAAAATAGGGAAACGTGCCAGAAACGGTGAATCAGGTTAATAGAGAACATTTCAGGAGATGTGAAAGTGTGTTTGTGTATCAGTGATTTCGGATGGAGTACCATTCCACCAACACCACTGTGACTGATCCAAATAAATAATGACACACCTTCTTTCTTTCACACATTCTTCGCGGGACAGATGCTTGGTTAAGCGTGCCGTCATCCGATGTATCACTTAATCCACAACAGATTTGTCTGAAAACGAAGAAGGGGGAGAAGAAAAGAAAACAATTTGTGTGTGTTTGCCCCATATGACACAAACAGGTTTTCTATTTCATCAGTTTGACTGTTATCACATTACAGAAAAAGCTCCCTGGTCTCTCAAAGGGAAAACTGCAGGACAAAACTGGAGGAAGTCGACATGTTATATTGTATTGTTCCCGGGCAAAGCAATGCTCTGCTTTTTATCTACACTGTCAGCCATATTGCTCACCAAGCCATGTCAAACATATGGAATGAACAACATATTGCGGTCTCAGTAATATCTCCGAACACATGCTGCTTTCAGAATCTGCATGGGTGAATTATTGACTTCACATCAGAAAAAAACAATATGAGTATACATGCTATTCACATTTTTCATTTTCTGTGATGCATCACAGCGGTGGTTTTTTTATTTATTCCAAACCAATGGTTTGTACAAACTGCAATGATTTCAGGTGATACATTAAAACAGAAACATAACCCATATTCCGAGTATTATCTGTCTCTTAAAATATTAAGCATGTTTAATGGGATCTATGTCAGCACAGCAAGAGCGTGTCTTTTCATTCAGGGTCTACTTTTACATACAAAAGCAACTGTTCGCTGTGAATCATTCATACTTTACATCCCGTGAGAGCCGGAGTGGAGTCTAATACACAAGCATCTATGAGCAGAACATGAGCACTTATCATTAATGGGGCCATGAAACTGTGTATTTGGACCCTGTAGATTTGGCTACTTCATTTTATACTGCGACCCAAATTAAGATCTAATGTCAGTTTGAAGGAGTGCTTACTAGCGTTTTGTTCTTTATTATGGTCGTTTTTACAGCACAGGCTAGCTACTTCTCCTCGCAATGCTCTTCTATAATTTAAAAGTACAATCCCTGTAAGAATAGATGAATATCAGCCTAACATCATTTATTAATATTACACAGAGCACCGCTAAAGTCCCTGTTAGGGACAGACCTGACAGGCAGCCATTAATCGCGTCTCGAGTCATCAAGTTGCTCCGAGCCACAGATTAGCATACATGCTAACGTGGGCCAAGAAGGCTTTAATTAGTAAAACAAAGAAATTAATTAGTATGTTTTGGGTGAAAGTCCCCCATGGAAAATGGATAAAGGAGAAGGGCTGTGAGGACAAGCGCACACACATCTTTCCACATCGCTTTTGGACTCCACAGGTGCCCAGAGATGCCCGTCTGGAAGATGTCCGAGGGTCCAGCTGTCAAAATCCCCGCCCTCGTCATTATCACCAAGATGGAACACACCTGCACCTGTCAGCTCAGCGGGGGCTGACACATCCAACAACCCCCCAAAGTCCTTGGAGAGCCAGTCGAAGGCAGCATCATGTTGCACAGCGGGGAGGTGGTGCAACTAAGCCGTCAAAGCTGCGTGGAGCCCATCTGCAGGACACTTCCTGTTCGGAGTGTGAGTAAAGTGAGATCTTGGAATTCTTGCGCATTAATCTTGCACTATGGCATCTCAAGAAGCTGCATGGACTCTCACTCTGGATCAAATGCCTGAAACAAAGGCTCTTAACAAGAGAGAGAGAGGGTTAGCACTAAGCCTACATGGATAAAAAGCAGGGACTGTTGGATAATTAAGCTGTCTTCAGATTCCTGAATCGCCGTTACTTCATTAGTGTCCTGTCAATGGATTCATCTCGTTAGTCAAATGACGGGGGATTTAATCGAGCTGGTTTGGCGGAACAGGAAAGGTGTTATTTTTTCCACACACCTTTTCTGTCATGTCATAATTGAGCCTGAATAAATTGACATGTAATTATAGTCAACAAAAACATTTTGGCGACAAAAATTTGGAAAACGTACGACCCAAACTTTTTAAATTTTCTAACATGTATGAACTTGTATCAAACATAAAGCATGTGAAAACTGACATTGTAATAAAAAACCCTGAGTTTATGCACAGATGGTCTATCTCGAGAATAATGAAATTAGCTGCATTTTGTTTCTCAAAATTTCAATATAGTGTATGGGTAAAGGTTTTTCAAACCAGAATATAATCTAGTATATATAGGAGAAGTGTTTTCAATATTTGTATTTCAATAAAAGAAAAATGGTTTCAGTTTAGTTTCTTTCAATAAGTAAATAAAAAATAATATTTTGTTTGTCAGATTTTCTATGGGCCCCTAGTGTTGTATAATACTTTGCTTTTATGTTTTTTTTTTTTTTTTATCTTGAAATGTCATGTCCCTATTGTAAAAGAGTCACCAGCACTGTTTCAAACATCTCCTGAACATCTAGCAAGAGTTCTACAGCAGAAAGAAAGTCAAACAGGATTGAAATAACTTATGGTGAATAAGTGATGACAACATGAACTCTCTCTTTAAGAAAGTAGGGGCTATTAGGTGAAATGAGAAGCAGTGTCATGGGTATTCCAAAGCACTTGGTGTTAGCAGTTCACGGGGAGTTTAATAATTGATGGAAATGGTACAAATTTATACACTTAGCACAGCCAGTCCATCATTTAACTGCCCTCCAGAATCCTAAATAGCTCTCCCTCGATCTCTGACAGGGCAGGGGGGTCTCCCATCTGCAGGAAGCTAAATGAACCCACCATGACTCTCCAGTTCAGCTGCACTCTGAATACTGCCTCTCCAACCTTCTAGATTCCAAAAAGGATTATTTTTGTTTATTTATTTATTTATTTGTCTGCATCTATAACAGTAATTGGGCCTGTGCATTTGAAAAAGAATCAGGTAGACAAGTTTTCTCAAGGCCAAACTGAAAAATCCAGGAAGAATGTCACCCATTACCTGCTGCATTGTGGAAAACATGCAAATTATCCCTCACTCCTGCCTAAACTCTCGGAGACATCTGTTGGGCAGACTGAACCCTGACCCTAACTTCAAAAGCAGTTAGCCTCACTGCACTCCAGAGGTCAGAGGACAAACACAAGTGTGACAGCAATCTGAATGTGCTTAGCCTGGCACTGTACCAGTTGGCCACAGGAAGACAGTGGGCACATTGATCACTGTAGGCTCTGGTTCTGCCTGTACTTTTGTGCTAAACTCTCACACTGCCTTTCATTAAAAAAATAAAAATAAATAAAAATAAAAAGAACTATCCTCTTTGGGAGGATGGCTTTGGTATTCATTGGCAAACAATTATAACCTTATCATGTACCTGTTGCTCAAGCAATTTCACACTTAATTTCTGTCAAGCTGTTAATTTCTCCTGAGCTGCTTAGTACAATGTCTACTATAATTGTCTTTTGTAAGGGAAAAAAAGAGTGATGCAAATTAAATTACATAAAGAGGAGTAGGGGATTTGACTGAAACCCTGCCACAACAGTATGTCAGTTTTCATAATCATGAAAGAAGAATTAACCCTACTTGAATGTATTTGGACTTGGAATGTTTATTTTGCATATGAATTCAGCAAAGGGCTTTTTGACCTGTATGTTTGAGTTTTAACTTCAAGTCAAATGGTGAAACAACATCCAAATGAATAAATAAATAAATAAAGGAATAAAGGAATAAAGGAATAAATAAATAAATAAATAAATAAATAAATAAATAAATAAATAAAAATTAAATGGATAAAAATGTAAATTTCCTAAAAAATAATAATAATAATATCATACTTGCCCCAAATTCTATAACCCAATATATAGAGCTCAGAGAAATGTAGAAGATCCACCTGTTAAAGACAAATGTGTTTACATTCCTCTACATAGCAAGAGTTTAAACTGTTGTTTAATGAACAATACATACAGAGAATCAGGAAGCTCAATTTCTTCTTGTACAGATGCAGCAGCTGTAAAGCTCCAGTAATCTAATTTGTATTTAATAAAAGCAAATCTGACATGGTAATGTATTACAGCTGTAGCAGATGCATTTCTGAGAGAAAGAGAGACAGCCAGCAAATCTCCTGATCATCTGCATCTCTGTGGTCCAGTCAGAGCACCTGGGACTCTTAAGTGGGCAGGACATTTGGGCAAAGCATTTAATAAATAAATAAAAAATTCAGGGTTAAAACATCTAGAGGTTTTCACAATCTGAAAAGACAAATACAATTTCAGTTCAGATGGTTGACATTTATGCTACGTCATGTGAGGCAAGTGTTGCATATTAAAACTGTACCATGTAGTAAATGAAAATTGATTAAGCACAAATATGCACACTTAAATAAACAGCCGGGAAAACTTCTACTCATTATAAGTCATGTTTGTCAAGTCATATATATGTATATGTATTGTATATATGAAATAGGGATTCATTTGATTATACCTGTGAGTCCAAATTATGTTATGCAGTATTGGACAGTGTAAGAGAAGATAATTTTTCTTCACTTACATCTGCTTGAAACACACGCAACCAGACAATTATAGGTTTCATTTCAGAATAGAATATTCATGGGAGTTGATGTCAGCACATGTCCTTGGGCCAGACGTCTGTTCTCACTGTGACCCAGACAGCCAGACTTTCTTTCTGGTTGTGACAGTTTAATATACGGGCAGTGTCCCCACATCTACAGAACCAGCACTAATATGACAGCTATACTAGCCACTTTCCATTTTTCATAATCGCTACCTTACCAGCGTACACACACATCCTCTGTTACTTCTATTTTCTCACACACACTCATGCATACACCCAATCCAAATTAACCTTTCAGCACAGTATTTTTAATGTTCCATACATTTCCATATTAAGCCGTCGTTAGACCTACATATTTGAAGTGGGTTGCCAGGTTGGGCTAATGACCACACAGTTTGAGAAATAATTCGCAAAAATGCTTTGACATAAAATTACATATATTACATTTTGCACCATTTTTATTTAGCTAAAGCAAAGTTTAAGTCCTCAAATTGTCTATTATATATGTGATATCACCATTGCATTAACTTCAGTCATTCAAATTACTACAGCTAAAAAAGGACATAAAAAGGCCAACGAAGACCAGAAAAAAAACACATGTAAATATATATTTAAATATATTCTAAATGCATTGATTTTTTTTCACTTATACCAAAATGATTTGATATGTGAACTTTTTTTTTTTTTGCAATAGTACAAACTTGTGTTTTGTGTAGGTTTTATTTATTTCATTTATTCAAGTTTCCATTGACAAAAAAAAATATCAGAAATATTTTTTGGCATCTTTAGAGGTTGTTTTCACAATAATAAGTTATCACATTTAAATTTACATTTAAATGATTATATCTTAACAAACGGTTTTGGAATAGATAAACATTCATTACAGGAATATCATTAAATAGCAAAGACTTACCCTTTTCATTTTATGCACACAACTCAAAATGATGGAGCAGGGTCACTTATTTATGCAGATTGACCTGAAAAGAGGTGGGTTAAGGGAAGTTACAGTTTCAAAAGACAAACAGCAGATAACAAGTGTCATTTATTCAGGATCAGCATTGGAGAGTGAAGGTTATCAACAGGGCTGGCAGGAGAGAGAACATTTGATGCTTTTGCTGCTGTTGTTGAGGAATCTGCTTTGAGTCTGAAAACTCCTGATAGCCGTTTTAATACGACGGACAGATTCGTAACAGGAAAAGACTGCAGCCCTTTGCAGAGAATGGTTCAGATCAATCGATTTTCATGCTGTTGCAGATGAGGTCTGGAGCAGATATGGACGCCATTGATTTAGACTCACTGCTCTGACATTAAGAGGGAGTTGCGGTTTTGAATTATTTCAAGCGTAGTCAGGAATCCACACACACACTCAAATATAACAAGCGCTACTACACACTGCACCGAACGAGGCAGTACTTATAGATTAGATTGTCAATAACATCCAAAAATAAATGTAATTATATATATGAGGCAGAATGCTTTATGGAAGGTTAAATGACAGCATGTTTTAAGTGGGTGCTTCTTGGCCGTGTCAATATACAGCTTTTAAACCTCAAAAGAACAATAAATCCTGGTCTGGGATCAGTGTTCTTTTGCATATGCAGGTCATCACCATTGATAGAGAAACCGTGAAGCTGATTTTATCAAATCAAAGCCTTTTTCTGAGAGCCACAGTAAAGCTAGGTATAAAGTTCAGTTTTATTTTACAAATAGTTTTTAAATCCTCCATAGAGCAAATCAGGAAAAGGAAGGTGGAATTTAAATAATAATAATTGTTAAAACCTGGAGTTTTTCCACTGGGGTCCAGGTTGTCTGTGGAAAAATTGAGAGAGAGAGAGACAGAGAGACAGAGAGAGAAAGAGATCAAAGATCAAAGATCAAAATTCAAATCAGTCAAGGTTAGCTACACTATGGAATGAAAAATATCTATATGGTACTATATGTGTAAAATGGATATATATATATATAATGGAACTATAAACATTTCTTATATAATTAATTCAATATTATGCAAAAATAAATATTCAATCCAATTATTAATTCAATATATTTGAGCAGAGTGAGTTCACACCCTTTTTTGCAGAGCATGTGAAAAGAGTGTTTCTTTGTATGTAGCATATAGTGGCTCTTGGAAGTCTTCTGCTTCACATCAGTGAAACACAAAGCCAGTGTGAATTATTAACTGGTATCTGTGGTCCAGGCTGATTCTCTGCAATATCTCATGCTGGCTTCTTGTCCCATGTCTATCATTCTACCTTCTCTAACTTTATTTCTCTCCCTCACTTTCATATACTGTGAGAGCCATCCTGTGCCACACATTTTACATTAATGTTATGCAAAAAGCTTTTAACAATCAGCTAAATCTGTGATTTGGGATAACCAGAAACAGCTGACGTGGCAGAGAAAAAAACTAAAGATTCTGTAGAATGGATTTAAATGGAGGCAAGAGTACTATATTCTAATTTACAGTTGAACAAGTTGACTTATATATTTAATAAACAAGCATGCATGAGATTGGGGATTTGCAGAACTTTGGGAATCCTGCAGAATTTTCTGTGGAGCATGCACAGATCCAGTGTGGGCCTGGTGATATCACATCATGACCGACATAAATTCAGTCTGATTCCCCTGAGGTGTCTTAAACGATCCACATCTTGTGCAGCTGAGATATCTTGATGGCCAGCACTGTTCCACATATTCTGACAATATGCATTAATTAATAATTTACCTCAGATTTTGAACCATAGATGTGTCCCTTTTCTTTCCCCTTAAACTGCAAGATCAGCTTGACTGGTTTGGAGCAAGCTGGGTTTTCAGTTCTTTCCAGTTATCCCTTTGAAGACACATGCATTCATTAACAACAGTGGGAAAGGGCCACTTGTGTGGTCTACTTTTTGCTAGTTATCGAACAGAAACATAAAAAAAAAACTTTAAATGTAAGACTTCCTTACATTCTCACACTTGCTCTCTTTTTTTCCCATCTCTCTCTTGCAAAAGCAAGCGATACAAAAAGATGGTGACAGGCACTTCCTCATTCCCACAGTTTCCTGAGCTCTCATTAAAATGGCCCTCTGCAAAGCCACCAGTGGAATTACAGCAGAACCGCACAGTCTCTGACATAGACCTTTTTCTTAGCATGGTCCAACAATGAAGATAAAGAGAGAAAGTAAAGGACTAGATAAATTAAATCATGGGTAAAGTGAGAGAGAGAGAGAGAGAGAGAGAGAGAGAGAGAGGTAAAAGAACATAAACATAGCAGACAAAAAGTATAACACACAAAGAAGTGACAACAACAGGAAGTGAGGAAAAATTCTATTACATTGTTCCTTATATTGTTTCAAACCTGTATAAAGACATTTAACAATATTCACATTGCTGTTTTCTACAATGAAAATGAATGGGTTTAAGAATGTCTTCCAATGTTCAAAAATGACAAAAAGCAGAAATAAATCCATACTTGATTCTTCAACAATGTTTGCAAGACTAAAATTAAAGTTGTTTATTCACATATTCAGATATGGCACACTTTGATATATCATGTCATGTGTGAGCACAACGCTAAACGCCATTGGTTCTCATGTCTTAGAACCAATCATGGCGCATCAAATTTGTATATATAATTAAGACTGGAGCAGTGTTAATTTAGTATTATTTACTGTATTTATTAATACTTTGAATTATATTTTATATTGTAATTTTTGTTTATGGTTTAGTTTTTAAAATATATATATAGTTTAGCTTTATTTTAATGAACAAAAAAATATGTTTAATATGATTTAATAATTTTTTTAGGGAATAAAAGACAGCAGACAGCAGCAAGGACATCTAAAACAGACAAGTAAGAGCGTGGGGGGGGGGGGATTTCATCACATATTAAGATCAAATTCATTAGACCTTTTATTTTATCTAGTAACCATCCCAGAGAGCAGTTGGCAATTAACTGTCTTATTATACCCTATTAATTAAAAAGAGATATCTTATAGGGACATCTCATTGCGTTTTTTCAGTAAACCTTATTTGTAAGTCACGGTTCGTACAAATACATTGATAAAGGACAAAAGGTGTGTAACGAGAAAGGGAGGCACGTGTTAAAGTTTCCACAAGAGTGCCCAGATTTATCAAAGCAACCCAAGCATAGTTACACCCACTGCAAGACTCGCATTAATTGCACAGTGATACATATCTTTTTTGACCTCAGATAACAGATGCTCAACAATTACATGTGCCTTTTTTGTTTAACTTTCCTGATAATTTTTTTTTTTTTTTTTTTTTTGATCTTTTCTTTCAGGTGTGCTGTGTGGGTTTGCCTTTCACACATGATTGATGGTTGAATTTAAACTGCTGATGCCCACCTGAGGACATCGGCTCCTCTCATAATGTGATTCCCCTGAAGTATAAACCGTCGTTATTCATGCACATTGCAATTCCGGCACTGTCTGCTGATTCTCTGGGCAAGTCAGGCAAATATTAGTCTGTAATTATGTGCAACAGGCAATAAGCGACAGTGTTAGCATTTAAATTTAAACACACACAAACACACATTAGTCTTTGTGTACCTTTCAACTTTGAAACTTTAAATTAGACTAATAAGTACTAGGTTTGCACAATTAGTAGCCGCAGAAGCCATTACAGGAGGGAAAATCTGATAAAACCCATCCTGCATTCAAAGCGATGTAGCATATAATATCTGTATGTTACACACTGACTCATAACAGCAAGGCACAACGATAAGAAAAGTCTGCCTGCTAGCATATTGTCATGCACTGTGAAAGCCTGTACAAAAACAGCAATCAAAAAAAGTGTCAAGTTCAGCCAATGACAGTAAAGTGCATGTTATGCAAAATGCATGAATAATTGAAAGTTCTACGCATGAAAGCCCACAACATCCATTCTTCTCTGAATGCTGAATGAAGCTATACATCAAAGGAGCGATATAAATTAGAAAATGTTGACAGCAAACGAAAAACTAAATAAAAATAAATTCACCAGGTGAGACGGGACTCTGCAGTAGTATTCAGACAACATATGGTGTGGTAGTCTGTATTTCAGTCAAGATGGAGTCTTTTACTGGATATATTTTAGGTCTGATCATTGACTAAATCACACTTTAGCATTCTCAGTAGGATTTTATGCTAGCAAAAAAATTAATTGCTCATATTCAGAGCCAGAGACAGGATGAAATACTTCAGAGAGAGTTCACATTTTTCACTTAACCCTACTTAACGTAATATTGAGTTAGAGGGCAATCATATAATATTAAACAATACTGTATGTAATCAGATACACACAATATGTGTACACCGAATAAGTCACCACAATACAATCCAGAGAAAATTAGAGTAAAAGAAAAAAAAAACAAGCATGCTTATCGTTTTTGCCTAAACGGTTTACGATCTTTCTCTTAAGATCTTCCAGTGACTAGTTCAGCAGTTTTTGTCACCAACAAACTTTTCCAGATTATTTTGGATTTAGACAAACATGGTCAGAAAGCCAGAGATGCATTAAAGGCAGAGTTGGAAAGGTGGAGAGTCAATCTGCGGTGTAAACTCTGATTTATACGCTGTCATCGGAGCAGGTGGGTTCACACCAACATATTGTGTTTGTGCTCTACTGTGACAAAATTACGTTTACACATTCAGAACTTAATGGTGATAAAGCTGGTGTTACTTAGTCATGGAATTTCAAGAGTTCGGAACATGTTTTGTTCGTTTGCTTGCTTTTTAATTGTCGAATTGCTGATGTAATGTTGCGGAACTTCCATACTGTAGAAATCTTTATTGTAAATATGGATGACCATTTCAACTTCAGAGTAAAAATAATAATAGCTAATAATAAAAAAGAAACATTTGCTTGACTTTTTCACTCCATTAACACATTAGTATGCTCTAAAAGCCCCAATTTCTTTCATATACAGAGTTTTGGTTTCTTGCCACTGAATTTCTGGCAATATTATCAGCTTGATTGCACAGACACTACTGGAAGAGAGCTGAACTGAATGATGACATCACTGGATTTTTAATGTCCTATTGCATTATTGACCAAATAGTTTCCTCTTTTTGACACTGTAAAGCTGCTTTGACACAATTTGTATTGAATAAAGCGCTATATAAAATAAATGTGACTAGACTTGATTCAGCGGCGTTGTTAAATTGAACCAATGCTGGAATCTATACAGCATAATTGTATGCTGTTGATACTGTGTTGATAAAGCACAATGCAATGTTTGGAGATTATGGATGTGCAGTAACGACCATTTAATGGGATACAGTAAATAGTGTATAATTCATTGCTGTAAAACTATACTGTCTCTGATCTCATTTGACAAATGTGTCTCATTAAAGTGTTCATCGTGAAAAATGGTATGTTTTTTCCTGTTCACTGTGTGGTTTCGTGAGGCATGCTGAACGAACGGCAGTGTTGCGCACATCAGCAGGAGGAAGCCACATGTTTATAAACGCATGCTGTGATCTTCACATGATGGGTATTCACGAATGCACCGCTTGTCTCATCTCTCTCCATCCTCACTGCAGTGCACTTTCAGAGAATTATAGTTCTATGAATCTCTCTCTCATGGTGTTCCTTTTATCTTCATATGTCTTACATACAGGGTATGTTTGTTTTGATTTAATGATTTTTATGATGGATAGATAGCGCATATATGTCTTACTTTGTAAGTAGTTGTGTTCAAACATCTGCCAAACATCCATTAAAAAGTAGCTGTATATACATTCTAAATCACATCAACAACACATTGAAGAAATTTTTTTATGTTTTTTTATCATCTCCTAGAAACATCTGAGAGATGTATTTTACTCTTAAAAATACATCTTTCAAATTAAAATGGTTATATATATATATATATATATATATATATATATATGTATATACATATATATATATATATATATATATATACATATATATATATATATATATATATATATATATATATATATATATATACATATATATATATATATATATATATATATATTCTATATTACATTAAAAGGAGTACATTTTAACTGGACACTGCAAATAATAACAATAATAAATCATATACATGTAGGGCACTTGTCACAAACAGATCCAGCTGAATGAATTGCTTCGATCGATTCAAACTCAACTGAATCAAAATTCTGACCAGATGAAAAGAACCTTTTCAAAAGAGTCATTTATTCCATAATTAGACATCAGTTGTTCTGCTTATTCTAAACATCCGAAAGACGAAGAACAAGATGAAAATGAAGAACAAACAACAAAAGGAGTTGAAGAAGTAGTCAAAGAAGAAGAAGCCAAAGTTGAAGAAGGAGAGGGTAAAATCAAATAAGAATTTGTAGAATTCAGTCAAATTCAAAGATGTTAAGAAAGACAAAAAAAGAAGTTAAGATATCAGCAATGTTGTTTACACAAATTTTGTAATATTGTCAAGAAAGATGTAATATCTTCAAGTTTCACAACACTACTTCTTAATACAAAAGCTTTGCCAACAAAAAAAAAATTACACAATTTTGCAAATAGCGACGCTACAGCAAATACATTTACTTTCAGCAGTAAAGCCATGCCAATATCTTACAAAACTAGCAACATGCATGAGCAAAATATGCTCAATTCTAATTATGCTAACTTTAACTTTATCTGAATCTCAAATTTATTATTTTGCTCTCTAATGAATAAACTTTTTTTCTTCATCCAACATGTCCTCCTTAACTCTTTTACATGTATGCATCCTCATTTCCCTCACATTGTTTTTTACTTATGCAATACATGTGTCTAATAATAGTGCAAATGTTGTACAGACCCATACGTTAGAATGTTGTCAGATAAAATGGTGTTTCAAGAGGAAAACACAGAGAGAAAAAGAACTAGAAGCATCAGCAGTCACCGTGGTAACAGGTAACACAGGGCTCATTCCCTCTAACTCCATCCATCTTCAACAGGCACACACAGCCGGCTCATTCTCTGTCTGTGTAAGTGTGTGAGCTCTCTAATGGTAATGGTGATGTGTGTGAGTGTGTGTATGATTCACACTCTCTCAGATGCAGTGGAGATTGGAGACCAGGCTCTCAGGAGCCACCAGATTAAAGCATCCAATCCCACACAACACATATTTAAGCAGGATACAGCATCCATTTCATACACACAGCATCACACTTCAGAGTTGCACGACAAGAAATGCACCCTATTTCTTTCTTCTTCTTTTTTTTTTTTTTTTTTTGGAAAAAATTGTCCTTGATGAAAGGATTGTTTGATGTATGTGAATATCTAAAATATTGATCTCTATACGATCTATCAATTAATTATCCAGCTGATGTAGGTAATCATCTTGCATCTCCAATTAGTGCCTAGACTTAAATGTTGTTGACTAATATTCAAGTTTTAGTCCAAGATGGATTGAAACGTTTGCTTTTTGTTTTTATTTCTTAATTTTTTTTTTTCTGACTTTGTTGCCTTGTTTAATACTTTCTGTGTGAATCTTTAAATACATTTTCAAAGGTCCGTGAACTTTAAATTTTTTGGTGTGTGGAATTTTATTTTATTTAGTTATTTATATAGAAATCCTGGTCTAATTCCATATTGAGATCAGTCACGGTGTCTTATAAACCCAGATTAAATGTGTGGCCTCAGAATTATGGCAAAGTTAATTGAACCTGAAATCTTAAGAAGTTTATAGCCAAATACCGAGCAACTTCTTTTTATCATATGTGACTGTGTGCCTGGAAAATGAGCCTGGAATTATGTAAATAAAATGCAGATTAAAAAAAATAACAATCAGATATGATAAGTGCATGAATTATTGGCCTGTACACTAATGGATTCTGTCCTCAAGCCCCTCTACATATTTGGCTTACATTTATATACGGAGATGTGCGTTTAATTGCTTTAGCCGCTAGCAAGAGTTAGCAGGCACATAAATAGATGCATGCAGAAACTAATGGAAACGTCATATTAGCTGAATATTTACTTCATAAACAAAAAAAGACCCCCATTTAGTCATAGGATCACTGAACCACCACTGGCCTAAATTTCAGTAGACTGTTGTATAAACTCCAGTCTAATATAAACACTCTTTACAGGATTTAAACTGATAGATCTTTGCCTGAGCGCAATAACTGGACTCTCAAACAGACAAGCCACAAAAAACCCCTTCGAGCAGAAGAAAATCCAACCAGAGAAAGATCCTTACATCAATAGGTCAAGGAACACTGTGGTATAAATACACTATTCTGGCACATCAGATCTGATTCTGCCGGATTAATCTGACAGATAAGGACGCCGCTAATATTCACTCTCTGTAACCTAAGATTTTAAAAGCTCATGTGGAGTTGACGCCATGCTATGCGTTCAGATGGGACTAATCTACATCAACGTGGTAAATGAGGACGTTAGCTATGGTTAATATGATGAAGATGAGGAAAAAGGATCTATCATCTAAATGATGTCTAGTTTAACTTCACTCGGATGCCTCAGGAAACGTGCTGCAAATTTCTTGCACTCTGAGGTATGAGTGGACATTCTTGAGCCCAGATCTCTTATTGTTTTAATGACCTAACCCTTGCCAATTCCTAGGCATTTTTAGGCCCATTTTCTGCCTGATGCACAGGCCAAGTCGCACACATAAAACGAGGCGACGCGCAGGACTGGATAAGTGAGTGTGACTCATCGCACTACGAGAACTCTTCTGCCGTGACTTTCTAACACGGACAGTTGTGTACTCGCCGTAGCACAGACGAGTGGTCATTTTTGTTCAATTTTGCACTGACCCCCTTCAACAGCCAAATGAGAAAAAGATTGAGTGAGCAATGGGGGAAAAATGGCCGATAAATGGCTGTGGGCTCCAGGGGTGAGCAGAAGGGTGGGAGGCGTCTGACAAACAGAGCATTTATGAACCTCTGTGTCCTCAAGAGAGACAACCTGAACACAAAGTTATACAATGAAATGGTCAATGGCTCATTTAAGACCGGGGCTTTCACAGGAGATAATGTTGTTTTTGTCCTTGTCGCCTCTGTTGTTCAGGTAAAGATCTGAGGCGACTCACATCAGCGCTGTAGGAAAAACCGAGGGTGCTCTTTTATTCTCAGTCCAAGCACATGTATTCGATACATCTCACCATTACTGCTAAATGCTAAATGTTTTTGTAAAATAGCCTCGGCTAGGAGCCCTTTGAGAGCTGAAGAAAAAGCGGGATGAGGAACAATGTGCCGCTTCTCTGATTTTGCCATGACTCACTCTCTCAAAAGAACGGAGGAAATGTAATTGAGACTGTCAGATCATCAGTCCCTGAGAAACGCGTTTCAGAGAGAGAGAGTTATATTAAAGAGTTTTGTTTTTTCCTTCCCTTTAACTTTTTGTTGCCCTTTTGCCTTTTGATATACACACAGGAGGGAAGGGGGTGAAAAAAGAGAGAAGAGAATAACAAAATACAAAGGAAAGAGAAGAGGATAGAGATGGCACCCGGAAAGATGAAAGCAGACGCAGTAATGCTGGAAATCGAATGTGGGAATGAAAGAGCCAGGAAACCCAGCAGAGATTCTGATAGTGATTTTTTAATTAAAACAACTTCGTTCACCCAAGAGACCGATCCAATTCTGCTTTCTCCAGGCCCATATTCAAAACACAGCACACCTGCACAGCATGGGACGAGAAAGAGAAAGAGGAAGTGACAAAAACGGCAAGAAGTGAGTGAAGAAGAAATCAACTGAAAGAGAGGCAAGCACTTATACTCTTACTGCTGTTATAGACTCTTTTGCCATAAAGGGTAACCACAATAGGTCGAATTAACATTGCTTACTTATGTATATACTTACACCTACATAACTGTAGGCCTCATTATACATATAAAAGGAATAGTTCACCACAAAAAAATAATAATAAAAAATTTGCTGAATATGTGCTTACTTTCAGGCCATCCAAGATGAGAGTAGATGAGTTTGTTTCTTCATTGGAACAGATGTGAAGAAATTTAGCAGGGGACATTCATTACAGATGATCCATTAATTAGCAAGTGATGTAATGGCAAATTTCTCCAAATCTGTTACAATGAAGAAACAAACTCTACATACTGAATGGCCTGTACAGTCCTACAAAGCAAAAAGGTGGTAACTACGCAGAGTGCAAAACTGAGAAAAAATACTTAAAAGTTATCCTGTCATCCAGCCTAAGTAGTTACTGTACAAATAACCACCATTTTTCTCCAAAACGACACACATTTCAGATAAGATGTTTTGTCACATAACAAAGGATGCCTTGAATGTCATGAAAATGACAATAACTAATTTTTGACCAAAAATGCAGTTACTGCCTTTTTGCTTTAGGGCAGTGTAGGTGACTATATTTTCAGTAAATATTCATTTTGGTGTGAACTATTTCCTTTAAAAGCCTTTCATGAAACAATTCAGTTGCTCACTATGAATAGTGCCTCTTTCCAGAAATATCATTCAGGAACACAAAAAATGGCATTTACCATACCATAGTAAGTGGAAATGCTCCGTGTACCATCACTCCATTCTCAGACACCTATAGTTGCTCTCTCTCTCTCCACCAGTGTCTTCCTATTAAGTCAAGAGCCACAAACATTTCATTAATTACAATTTATTTAGATGTGCTGGCACATTCCATTAGGAAACCAATTTGTTTTTAGATCTTAGAGTGCTGAATTTTTTGCTATGCTTGAATTAAATATCCCAATGTATTAGTGACAAACGCATTACAGAAAATAACAAACTTCATTGCGTGGTGTTCAAGATAAAGAGAAGTGGAAGAGAAAGAATGAGCCTGTCATGCTGAAAAGGCTGTTAGACTAAATCAAAATATGTCATGCCAAATAAAGACTTATTTAGTTCCCTCCTGGCCTCTGTCCTCTTCTTTTCCAAGAATAATATTGCTTTGGGAAAATAGGTGCGTGTAATCTGACCTCTCATTTCAAAGGCTGCCCTAAATCATTGCTCCATCTTTCAGTCTTTCGGTCCTCTATCTTAAAAGAAACTTTCCTTGATCTGAGAACTACTTTGCAAACTGTCATACCCAATTGGTCATCTGCTTTATTGTCTGCATACATACATCATTTATGTTTCTTCGGCGCTGCCACTTTAGGCTGAGTCTTAAACAGTTAACGTGACAGTTTAAACGTCAACGGCCAATGTCAGCTTCATAGGCATATCTCTCCTAGAGTTTACAGGGAAGAAACAACAGCTCTGTGAAAATTCTTGATTAACCTTGTATCAGCATTGACCTCCTCTCACTCCGTCAGCATGACAGCGCACAGATTAGACGGATGGCGGAAGCAGTGCCAGCTGTACTCATCTAATCACAGAGAGCACTAGAAACAAAGGTAGGCAAAATAAATAAATGAATAAATCAACATGCAATCGGGAGAATTGCCTGTGAGGGCCAGTGAGGAGGAGGAGAGAGATGAGACGAGGAAAAATGACAGCAAAGCTTGTACAGCTAAACAACCGCTGTCACATGACCCAGTGCAGCTTCATTTCCTGTTTATGATGGATATGTCAATCAATCATCTACTGGATGACATTAAAGAGGAAGTGGGTCATTTCTGCATTTCTCGAATGCAACCAGGTTCTCTATCTTCTATGTTTGATTCCACATGGAAACAACATTTAAAATACTGTAAGACTATTATAGGATATTATAAATCTTTTTTATATAAAAGACACAGATAGATAGATGGTAGCTGTGAGGTATAATGTGCCAGTAAGCTTTGCTTACAAATGCAGGAAATACCATTTAAAATAATATTAATAACACAAATAAAGTGCTGAAAAAATAACATAAGAAAACATATGCATGAAAAAATAAAATGCCAAAATATTGCTTTACTACCTTTACATATTCTGAATATTAAAACTTCTTTTGACCAATGTAAGAAAATGTGCACAATAAGACTTCTAATTTATGTTCATATTCTTATTTGAAATAAAAAGCGTTCACATCTTCCACACAGTAATTCAACTTACCCATTGACAAGATCCAGAATGTCATTTTTACTTGGCCCTGGATGCTTTCCCCTCATTTCAGTAGACTCCATGAAATATAGCTGATTATGAGTATTATTTTTACTTCCATATTTCTAATTCAGAATCAGAATGAGCTTTATTCCCAAGTGTGTTTACACGCACACTTCATCTTGGTATCAGAAGCTTCCAGTACAGAAAGTACAGACATAGTGCACATATATAATTTAAGGTAATAAAGTGACACAAAACACTAATAATAAAATATATAATAACAAAATATATAATATGGTAAGAGAGAGAGAGAGAGAGAGATAACTGTAAATGTGCATATGTCCTATTTAGAAATGAAAAAGTTTTATACGTTTTTCACAGATGTACAGTCCTGAGATGTGTTAAGTATTGTTCAGGTGGAATTTGGCCTGGGTGAAAAAAAGCTGTTCTTGTGTCTGGCTGTTTTGATGCTACATTCTTTGTAATGCCAGTAATAGATCAAAGAAGAAGTGTGCTGGGTGTGAGGGGTCCGGAGTGATTTAACCAGCCCTTTTCCTCACTCTGGAGGTGTAAAGTTCTTTGAGATTAGGCAGGGGGTCACCAATAATCCTCTCAGCAGTCCTGACTGTCTGTTGTATTCTCCTGATGATCTCCATAAAAAGTTGTAGTCCTCCTACATGCCATGCTGCCTAGTACCCAAATCTCTCAGAATTCACTGCAAGTATTTGAAATTGCAAGGTTATAAACATTTGCACTGTAAACATCCATCCCAATCCAACAAAGCATTCATCTCATTTTTTCCTCCTATTTCTTCTCATCGCTCTTTGCTTGTCATGCACTATTCATGTAAGCATGACTATTACCAGGAAATGCTTTTTTCAAATCTCTGTCACATTTGTATTCCTGTGATCTCAGACCCACTTTAAAGGATTGAGAAGGAGAGTGCATGCATGTGCAATAGAATGAGCGAGAGATAGAATTTGTATATACGGAGAGTCATGATTATAGTCCCGCTTCCCTAAAACATCTCAAGATTGCCTCTACCCACAGCCTCTTCTGCTGATTGGATTGTAGCCAGAGACCTGTACGTGAGTGTATATGCGTCAGTGAGTGTGATATGGTAATGATGACCACAACCACTCTCTGTCCAAGACCCATCAGCGGAGCCAGCCATCATCTGAAGAGGCGGAGCAGGTGTCGTGCGTCTCCAGTCTCCCTGTGCTCTTAAATCATAGACTGCGTCACATTTTCAAACATTTTCATTCCTCTATGAGAAAACCACATATTATCTAGAAGGCTGGCTGTTTGAAAACACTGTTTTCTACAGTTATCATTCACATGTAAGACAAAAGACTGTACATTATTTTACATCTTACATATTGAATCCTGCCAATAGATCCCTTAAAGTGTTATCATATTCATGTACCATGGTATTCACATGATTCATCAAGTAATACCACATTTTAAAATTAAATGAATAATTAAATATATAATACATATATTCATAAATAAAATAATATATGTTTATATTATTATTTAAAAAGTTAAAACTATTATTATTTTTGTTTGGTGCATTGGAGGAGGTGAAGATCACTTTACATAAACTTCAGTGTATACTGAAAATTAGTACATATTGAATAACACTTTGCAGTATTATATATAATAAGTGTACAGTAATTAAAATGGATTTGGTCTTTTGAAAGAAACCAGTTCTATTTAAAAAGTGCAACAACAAAAAAAAAACGCTGACAAAACTGATCTAGGAATTAGTTGAATCTGTAGAATATGATAAATTATGAAGCTATGAAAGTATAATTAATCATCAGACAGCAGCTGTCTCCAAATGTTTTCTAAGGCTTTGGGGCTCACTCAAAAGATTCCAAAACATTTTAAGTTTTGTTGAATTTTTATTTCCTATATTATATGTCTTACTATGCTCAGACCACTGTATAATGACACTTTATTCCCTTTTTATTTTTAAAATGCACCCCAGTGGATGGCTGTTTGCACAGTCATATTTGGTTAATAACCACTAGAGGCTTTTATGTGTGTGAAAGATTGCTTAGATGTAACCACATAATTGCACTGTCAGGCTTGAACAAATTCTTTTTAATAAAATAAATGTGTGACTCCAATTCAGCCCCTGGACTGAAGGGGAAAATAACCTCAAATGTGTGAATTTGTAAGTTTGCTATAGAAATGCTAACATTTGTTTAAAAGTTTGACTAACCAATGGTAAGGTGGTATCAGAGTGTGAGCCATTTCACTAAGTTTTGGTAATGCTAACATTAGCAAGCAACATATCAGTTATAAAAGAGACCTGCTAAAACCCATTCCAAGAAGAAACAAGCCCAGTCGATGCTGGAACTGAAGACTGACATGCATGCAAACTCACACAAACACTTTGTTAGTCCCATAACCAGAGCAACAAACAAATAATTTAACACAACTATGAATAAACTTGGTGCAAACCACTACTAAAGTTATCATGCTAAAATATCCACACAGACAGAGATACACAAGCAAGCAGGCCTGTTCCCAAAGCATGTATAATAAATGACAAATGTTGACTAAAGCAGTCCTGATCCTGCACTTAATAAACTTCCCTTCACTTGGCCTGTAAAAGAGATCTATGTGCTCACATTATATTTATGATCACTTTCTTACTTTCTAAAACCAATGGTCCAGAAGACCATACACATCTTCATCAGCCAAAATCCTTCTACTATACCAAAGATCTGAAATGTAGCATAACCACTAGCCAACATACAACTTATTTGCTGCTGAAATCACCCTTTTTGCAGGAAATTTTGAGTTTTTGCACTAAATATACACACGTCTGAAGGGAAAAACAGCTGTTTTCACTCAAGTTAGTGTTATGTTTAAATAGATTAGTTCATCCAAAAATGAAATTCTGTCATTTACTTACCCTCATTTTATTCCAAACCTGTCATGACAAACCAATGCTATCTCACGGCCAATTCATACGTATTTTACAAGGTGGCTTATTCGTACGAATTTGCACGACCTCACTCGTACGATTTTATACGATTTGTCTAAACCCCAGTGACGGTTAGGTTTAGGGGCGGGGTTAGGTGTAGGTCAGTCGTACAAATTCATACGAATTGTGCAACTCATAAAATATGTATGATTTGGCGACAATCGTATGAATTTGTACGAGTGTGGTCGTACGAATTCGTACAAATAAGCCACCTTGTGAAAAATGTACGAATTGCCCTGAGATCGGGTTGGACAAACCTTTCTTCTGTTGAACACAAAAAAAGATTTTCTGAAAACTGTGCTGGTCTTTATTTTCTATACAGTGATGAATTAACATAAATTTAAGCTTTTGAGCCTTAAAAAGGATGCAAAATCACCAAGACAGAAGAATTGTGATAGCTTATGTTCATTTTCGCCTCAACTGTTAACCTGTGGAAGAGCCGAATTATGAATAAATCTTTCAGACCAGTTTTGTGACCCAGACCAACTGATTGATTTAAAAAAAGATCCATTTCAAAATTATGATTCATTCACAAAGGGGACATTGTTATTTATCTCATGAACTCAATAGAATGAGATGTCAAAAGACTTATTTTATTCAATTTAATAACTTAATTTTGGTCTGTTTTTGCACACAAAGATATTAAATGGCTTCACGTGACTTGTGATTTAAAAAAAAAATCACTTCTTTTGTATTACATTTTTGAAGCAATTTCATTGTAATTGCATGAAAAACACTGAAAATATTGAAGTACATCAGTCATGCAGATTTAGAGCAACATAACGTTGAATAAACAATGACTGAATTCATCAGATTTTGTTCAGGTCTAATCAAGTTTGAAAAGAGATTGCATTAACGGTGTCATTTGGTTCAAGTCTAAAGTTGCTCTTTATCCAACCGTAATCTGCAGAACCCACGGTCCCTCTTTTTCCATTTCTCATTCAGCGTGTCAGTATGGAGTGTGGATCTATGTTAAATAAGCTGATTAGCTCACTTTTCTCTGCTAGAAAGACCTGTAGGAAAAAGCAGTCAAAGGGAATCAAATATCATTGCACATCTTCTGAATTTTTAACCCAAGCCCAATTTCTGTGACCTAATTAAAATCAAACAATTGCTAACTGGAGTGTTAGATCAGTAGTAGTTCAGAACCATTACTGATTAAATGAAAGTGCAGAACTCTGCACAACACTCTCCGGTTTACTCTCATTTCTCTTCTCAGCAGTGGGATTTGCTGATGTGGTTGCGTGTGGGATCATTTGCTCTGACCCCTACTAAACCTTGCTTTACATGATTACAGATGAGATGTGTGAAGTAAGCTCTCCAGGGGTTACGGACAACAGTTCCCACAGGAGCAGTGTTTACTGTACAAAGGCCACCGAGAGGTTCATGCTCCCATTTCAGGCACACACACACACACACACACACAGACACTGACCTTGGGGATGTTTTTCACACACACATACACACAGGAGTTTGTGTTCCAGCATAGAACTGGTGGAAGGTAGTGTAACAGATGTGAGGATGATTGGTGAGCGTGTATATCATCAAGACATCTAAATAACATTGTAAAACACTAGTCAGATGGGATTGTTTTTTGTTTTTGTTTTTTTTCGCCGGTTTATTTTAATTTAACAGTATCTCTGTAGTTACTGAAGCGTGCATAAACGTGTTTGGATGTATAACACCTACTGAAATAAAGAAATGTACACCCCACTATTCAAAAGTTTGGGGTTGGTGAGATCTTAAAAGAAGTATCTCATGCCTTTTAGGCTGCATTTATTTGATATATATATATATATATATATATATACACACACACACACACAAAATAATATTGTGATACAATTTAAAATACCTGTTTTATATTCAAATAAATTGCAAAATGTAATGTATTCCTGTGATTTTCAGCATCATTATTCCAGTCCTTCAGAAATCATTCTAATATGCTGATTTAAGGAACTTAAGGAACATTTCTAATTATCAAATTTAATATCAACAGTGTTGCTGATTAATATTTCTGTGGGAACCATAATCCAGGATTACTTGATGAATAGATCAAAGATCTACAGTATTTTCAAGATCTTAAAAACTTTATTTCTTTTTTTTTTTTTATCAATTTAATGCATTGTTTAATAAAAGTTTTAATATTTTTGATAAAAACTATTGAGCCCAAACTGTTTTCACAGTACTTTATCCACTATGCTATATACAGAATATACAATAAAATTTGCTTTAGTGTTGCTATCTGATAAAGGTCAGTTATTAACAAGTAGAAAGGTTTGTGAAAAAATATTATACCAGGATTAGATTTCTCAGAATACCCGTCTAGCCAAAACACAGTAGGTAATTAGATCCTTCATTATTATTTATATATATATATATATATATATATATATATATATATATATATTTTTTTTTTTTTTTTTTTTTTTTTTTTACAGAGGTTATGTGAGAAAAACACAGACCTGCTTGATTCAGAACAGACTTACAGAGACACCCAATATAAAGTGGGACCCACAAATGTACCAGATCTCCTCATGGAAAACTATTTCTGTCTGAACAGAGTGTGAGAGAGAATGTGCATTAAGTTTACACAAAGTCAGACGCGATTACAAATATAGACTGAAAGTCATAAAACATCTCATCTAAACCAATTCCTAAACTTGAAATGTACTTACTACTGACTCACAAAGAGCTTTTGCTTTTGCATTTTTGGACATGTACAAGTTAAAATTGTTTTGTATTTTGTTTCAAATCAAATCAAATCAAATCAAAGCTTTTACTGGTAAAAGTAAATTTTTAATTTGTATCACTTTTCTATTAAAGTGGTCTTTAATCATATGATCTACCACACTGTTTAACAAGTGCTAACTTCAATTTATATATAGTATATATACAATAAAAGTGTATACTTAGGTGCATATATATATTTTTTTTTTATTACAATTACAATCATAATTACAGATTCTATTGTGTTAATGCTTTACCGTGCAGCTCCAGCAGTCCGGCCTAATAACCATCTTGAGTGAACTCCACGTCCCTATAGAGTGTCTCACCGCCTCTCTCTCAACTCCCCGGGTGTGTCTGTGTGCCATTAATTAATTAACAATGCCTGGTTGTGCTCTGTGGAACACAAAACCTCCCACAAACACACCAAAGGTTGATTCCTTTGCAGGAGCAGCTGTGTCTTTAAGCACAGACACACACACTCACACAGCTGTGCCCCTAACACACCAGCACCAAGTCACAGACATTTCTCGCTGGAAATCTGCCTGGAGCAGTGTGTGGGATGACTCTCTTTCACCTAGTTCTCACGGGCTTGTCAGGTTAAAACAGCTGAAAACTGTCACAAAGTTATTAGGCTGTTACATTTAAAGGAATATTTTTTTTTTTTTTTTTTTTTTTTGCAGAATCAACGAAAAAAAAATCTGTTCCATTTGTCAAATATCTAGTTTTTACTCAAGTAAATCAAAATGCTTCTTGTTCAGACAGCACAGCATACTACATTGCTCACTCTATTTCCACGGTATGTAGTATAGTACATGCATTTTCAACATACTGTACATGTCATGGAATACTATTTCTTTTCCCGTGCAGAATCAATGCAGCAATAATTATTTATAATATTTACAGTACCATTTAAACATTTGGGGTCTAGAGGAATTTTTGTGATTTTGAAAGAGCATTATTTTATTATTTGATAGCTGCATTTGTTTGATCAATAATACAGTTAAAATTGTAATATATACATATGTATTTTTAATCAGTATATTTTAAAATGTAATTTTAAATTTTAATACTAATATTGATTTGGCACTCAAAACATTTAATTTTATTATAATCTGTTAACACCGAATTTTTTTGTGAGATTCTTTGAATTCAAAAGAATCATCTTTTAATTAAAGTAGAATTGTTTTAAAACTTTATCATTACTGTAACTAATCACCAATTTAATGCATTCTTTCAGAATAAAAGTTTTTTTTTTATCTTACTGACCCCAAACTTTTGAATGGCAGTGTAAATAGGTACAAAATAATAATAATAATAATAATAATAATAATAATAATAATAATAATAATAATAATAATAATAATAATAATAATAAACAACATCCAGGCATTCAAAAAAAAAGGACATTTTTTTTACACAAAATTTTCTAAGTATGCAAAATGATCACAGTGTATTGTTTTGACATGTTCAGAGCAATTTGAATCATGTCCTTGTCTTGTTCCCCGTCTCTCCAGATATCAAAAATATAATAAGAAAAACATATTGTGGTCATTTGACAACAATGCATCATACCATTCTTCGATTGTTTATGGTTGTATATGTTTTATCTCACATACTGTCTTTTAAAAAAAATGAATAATATCCTGTAAATGTAAGTATTCATACTAGTTTTAAAACTTTTAATAATTGGTGCAATACTGCCACAGATCTGCAGGGTGGCGCTCTATGGAGGATGACAGAGAGCTGCAAGCTGGACTGGGGCAAATATGTATTCATTCTTCATACAGCTCACTAAAGCACCTCAGGAAAACATTCCTTTTAAAAACAAACCGAATCCAGCGGATCAATTGCTGTGTGTGAGTCCGTTTGTACGTTTTGGGAGAGGGAGAGCTTAGCTCAGTTAGACTCTGTTTGACGTCTGCCTTGAAAATGGATTAACATGAACATCTCTGTACCTCACCGCAGCTGTGTTCACAACACCACCGCCCCCACCCACACACTCTCGTTCCTTCTCTCTCTCTGTCTCTCTATCCACACTGCTGTCCAAGCTGCCTGCAAACAAAGCTCCGCACAGTGTGACACTGGCACTGGACTCATTTGCAGGATTATCTGTAGTGGACAGCCACGCACACACACACACACACACACACACATACTTGTTTGCTCACTCTCTCCCTCTCCGGGTGCATGCACATACATACACTCCTGTTGATTAGATAAGTGTGTTAGTTTATTAATGCACAGTGATGTGAGAAGAGGGGGTGGGGGTGGGGGGAGTAAAAGAGGTTTCTAGGGCAACAATGTTTAGCATTTATCGCCTTTATCAGGAAATTGAGAATCTCTGAACGTTTGTGTTTGTTTGTGCGTGTGTGTTCGGAATTTAAACCAGCACAGCAGACCAGAGAGAAACAGGCTGTAGAAGAAACATTTAAATATTAAGAGAGAAAAAGTCTCTATAACGATGAATGTGGAAGGACAAAACCAAAAAGGAATCCTTCTTAAAAACCTTTTTAGGCATGGAATGGTGTGGCTGATTTGAAACACTCTACATAGGGCACAAATTCAGGGGGCATACAAATAAATGTTTCTCAGTCAGAGACTCACAGTTTCAATAAAGGTAACATGAAGAGGAGAATGTATATTTTGGTATATGTATATCTATTAAAAGTTGAAATAAAGGATCAATTCTAATAAAATGTTTTAGATTTAAAACATGTATTAGAAACTGGAAATAGTGCCTTGGCGACCAAGTGAAATAAAATAAGTTTAAATCTGAAATAAAATCTAGATCCTAAATGAAAAACACTCATGTAATTATAATCACCATTTTCAAACTTGGTCTTTTTCCCCACTACATTCGTTGCAATGAATTCTGGGATTGCCTACTCTGTGAAGGATCCATTCAATGCTACCTGTATTCTTGGCTAAAACAAGGTATAATTAAGTTGCCTACCTTTCGGAACAGCTTTTGAGCTGCGGAGCGCACATGACGCTCTTAAAATGGTGCCTCTTGGAAAAGAGCATGTGTGTAGAAAAGCTTCTAGATTACATTGTCGTCTACAGGAGACAGCTAATTAATGCACAGCAGAACGGCTCTACTCTGCTTTCCTTTATTCTTCTCCTCCCTCTCTGAAGCTCCATGTCATTTTCCACATTTGCTGTAAAGGAACTTCAAGTGCAAACTAGATAAGAAAGCAACAATTATGAATATATTTGCATCCGATCTTTAATTAGCACTTCTGTGATTCTGCTTGCTAACCTATTTCACGGTGACAAATATGGAATTTCAATCAATTTTGAGTAAGCTTGAAAGTTGTGATGGAAGCAGGGGGATGAAGCAATCAGACACTTGAGACATCATTGCAGACGCAGTGCGGCGTAGCATTGCTCGCTGTTGAGTGTATGCCCTAAAATGAAGCGAGGCAGTAGACTGAACAGCCTTTGCATGGTCCGATGAAGTCATGGAGCAAAGGCAGACGAGTGAAGGAGACACAGCTGACCGGCCCATCTGTGATTCCAGAAAATATTTCAAAAGACACCCATGTGCCTTGAATCTTTAAAAGAGGTGCGTGTGCCGTGCATGTTTAAAAGATATACAGCTGTGTCTTGCATGCTAAAAAAGATGGCTTGCGGGTCCTGCATCTTAAAAAGGCCTATGTGCCCTATCAAAAGTCTTTTAAGACTGGCCAGCATAGATTACGATACCAAGCTTTTATCAAAATGACCTGGCTGCACAATATTAAATTTGAACTGTAAAGCAGAAGAATGTCTATAGCAGAGGTTAAAAGCAGAGTTTTAAGCAGACATAAAGAATTAAACATTAGGCAAGACTGTGCTCAATAAAAGTTATTCATATATTGTTCCTAAAAGTTCATATTACATAAAAAGGCATTAAATTAAAAAATATATAACCTAAACAATGTACTAAAATTAAATGTCAGAATTAATCAAAAATCATTCAAGGGTCAGTTTTTTTTTTTTTTTTTTGTCTTTAGTTTTTTAACTAATACTTTTATTTAGCATGGATGCATCAAATTCATTCAAAAAGTAAAGACTTTTACACTGTTAGAAAAAAATCTATTTCAAATAAATGTTGTTCATTCGAACTTTACACAAATCCTGAAAAGGGTTTGAAAAAAAAAACTTCAATTTAAATTTTTTTTGTACTTTTATAATAATGCTTCCTGAGCACAACATCAGTGTATTATAATTATTTCTGAAGGATCATATGAAGACTGGAGTAATGGGTCCTAAAAATTAAGGTATGTCATCACAGAATTTTTTTTTTTATATGAAAATATATTCAAATAGAAAACAGTTATTTCAAATGGTAATAATATTTTGCAATATCACTGTTTTTCCTGTATTGTTGGTAAGCATTAAAGACTTCTTTCTAACCAATCATAAGATGCACTGCAAAGGATATCTGAAATGACCATTTCCTCAACGGAAGTCCACACAAAGTCAAGGAGGACTGACAATAGAACAGCAAGCAGACAACAGGAAGTGGAAGCTGTCAACATCCTTCCCCATCAGTAAACTCCTATTGTAAGGTCCAATCTGGTTGCAAACAAGATCAAAGGTCGCTTTGCAAGAGGACCGATGCATCCTTTGAGATCATTCTTTGATGTTAAAGCTATTTATACACCAGCTGTAAGGTGTGGCAACCCGAAAGAAAGGGAAGCCCGGTTTTGGTGAAATCTTTGAGGAAGGTGTTGGGTTGTACTCTATGAAATGTACTTGCATAATTCATGATACTATCGATCTGAGACAATTCACTTTGAGGAGTGCTGCAACTTCCCAGTTCATTTCAGATCTAAGTTGGCCTCAAAATAACCTATTGATTTTTGATGGGGGATAACAGTTACGGCCAAATGAACCCCATTTCAGCATCGTCTTTTGGACTTCCAGCCAAAGATACACGAAATGCAGAGGACATCCAAAAACGCTCAGCTAGGACAGACAGACACCCTGGGGTAAACTGGCAAACATATAATGTGCTCATATTGCATTGAACATTCATCATCGTCTCTCTGTTGGATGCTTCTGAGAAAGGCCTGCCTGGACACCTTGACCTAGACCAAAGGGTAAAACAAGTAAATGGCAACCAAAGGTGATCAGATTTACTTTTCTGTTTTGGTAGCGGGTCAGTATCAGAGTCTTGACCTTGTGGATTTCATTCCGGAAGATCTGGATGGTTTTATGGTCTCAGATAAAATGGAAGTCTATTTCCAACACAAGGTGACAATTATCTTGCAGAAGAAACCACAATACTTTATTGGATCTTAATGGAAAGCAGCTGCAATCCATAGAGCTTTCTCTTTTCTTGTAGTTTTTCAACCTGGTTGTTGGATCAAGAGGTCTTGGTATGGGTCTGAGCCTTGAGGTTTGGTCATGGTCTGAACCTGGGCTCAAAAGAAACTAGTCTTGGTCTGAGTGATGCAGATATGAGTTACCTGAACTATGAAAGTAGCTTTACTCTACTAGTAAAATGTCACCGCAGGCTAACTGTGAGCGCAAGTTGAACCATGGTGCTATGTGGGTGATGCGTAAATTTGACTTGCACCATTTGCTGATCCCACTTTCCCCTTTTCTGCACCTATTTCATAAGTAAAATAAACAAATCAACAAATAAATGCCATTAAATAAGATTAAATTAAGATTAATATTAAATTACCTCAGTTCAATTTATTTAATGATCTTGTTTTCATTTTTCCTGCCATTGTTTCACGGTGTGTTTCTATTGTAGCCATAAATAAAAATGGCAGAAATTCAATAAAATGTATTTAAAATAAATTAACAATTAAAATATTATCTATGTACAAAATAAATCAATTAATAAATATAAGTAAATTAAACCTTAAATATTATGTTCATATATTCTTGTCATATACTGATCTTATTCTCCTCTTTCTTGTCATTATTTTAATTTTTTTTTCTGTAGCTATGAATAAACATAACTTTAATAAAATAATGTTATGAACATTCAATAAAAGAATATTATGACTATTACATACCAACAAAAGAACATTTGAATAATTAAATAATTGATATAAATCATAGTTATTTCTATCCAAAGAAATAAATAAAATATTATATACAGTATTAGTAAACATTAAATAAAAATAAATATTACAAAAAAGATAAAATAATACAAAAGTAAAAATAAAATGATGAATAAATCTATTTTAGATTTATTTTATCTATTTTTATCTATTTTATCTATATTACAAATAAAAGTACTCAAAGCAGTGTTACTATATGCATCAGCACAAATCTGATTCACGCAGACTACCTCCCAGTATATGTTTAAATATCATGAAAGGTAATGAATATATGTGAGCACAAAGCTATTATTCAGTACAACCAACTCAAGCTGTAAAGCATTGAATATATATGCTAATGCACAAGATTCGATCAAATTATTCTATTGTGCTGGAATAATGAATATTTGTGAGTACAAACATGTTCTAGTTAGCATGTACTTAACAAGGGCACTGGCCTTCATCAGAGCCACTGCTCATTTAAAGAGCTACAAAGAGGTGTAACATACAACAGCAAAACAAAACCTCTTTCACAGTAATCTCCCCTGAATCTGCATATGCTTTCACACTTATCTGACCTTTGAAACACCACTGGGAGCAATTCACATCAGATGCAAAGAAGATCTACCTTACACCAAAAGCAACTTCTCCATTAGTGTCTGCCTGGTAATTTCCTCCCGAACTTGCCACTTCCTTTTTATGTTCCTATTCTTTTGACTCTCCTTCTCTGGCACCACTTGAATAGGCAAACTGTCCTCCATCTGCCACGATGAATCCATTGTCGCACATCGAAAACAATAAAGGGCTGAATTAGAGAAGAGCTTTCCGCTAGGCCTTTGCTCCACACTGATCGAGCAGAGAAGGGGTCGGAGGTATTGATTACTATTTAGCCGGGTAGGATGTGATTACCGTACCCACTGGTGATCCTATTTAATCCCTGATGGATTATTTGAACACTGCCTCTCTTTAGTACGAGGCCAGCAGCAGGTACGAAATGGGATGTAGCTTCAGGCCAGGATGGTGCCTACATTCTGAGGAGATTACACCACTAACAAATACTGTATTTACCCAACCTTTCACTTGTTTTGTTGACCTTAGGGTTATTGATTTGGAAAAATGAAAGAAAATGTATCAAAAAGGTGAACAAACCGCAACTGATCACAATTCCCAGAGGAATATCATTAGAGTAGATAAGGTGTTTGGAAACATTAGGACTGCTGCTGAATCAATAGACATTTAGATTGGGAAGTGAGTTGGTTCTTTACAGCGAGATCCTCCTGAGAGATAGCTGTACGCAAGAGCGGTCGCCAAGTGTTTCATCAAGAGTGGAATGAATCCCGGGAAGTGTGTGGCCATATACATGCAGAGCTTGTTCTTCTCCGTCCACTCATTCACCAATGAATAGAGAGATTGTGTGTGATTCAACAAAGAGAATCTATAGAAGTATCTCCCAGTATCACACGCACACACAGGTGTCTTCACATATGTCCAGATGTAACGGATGACACTTTAGTCAACATCAGTCTGCGGCGCATGGCTCAGAAACATCTGTCCTCAACACACATGAATTCAAAAGCAGCAGCACAATATGCCCAAAGAGAGAGAGAGAGCGAGAGAGCAGGTAGGAATGAGGGTTTCAGACAGAGACAGACAGACAGATGCAGAGAGAAAGATTCAGTCCTGTGGGTGAGATTCAAATATGCTTGCTCTCTCGTCACAAAATAAGGGTGTTGTGGGTGGTTGCCAGATCATTGCTTTTTGGTTGCTGATATCTATATACACCTATATCTATATACACACAGTTGTAGTCAAAATTGTACCTACACTTTGCAATATTTGAAAAATCCTCCTATTTGAGCCCTTTCCAACAATGACAGTATGACTTTGAGATCCATCTTTTCACATTGAGGCCAACTTATAAGCAACTATCACAAAGGTTCAAATGCTAACTGATGCTCCAGAAAGAAAACCAATGCATTAAGAGACTGGAGGTGAAAACTTTTTGAATTTGAAGAGAAGGGTATATTGAACTTATTTTGTCTTCTGGTAAACATGTAAGTGTCTTACATGTTACATGTGGTACTGTAGCTTCTGAAGCGCAGTACTAAATGAGAAAAAAAAAATCTGATATTTAGGCAAAATAAGAAAAATGTAAACATCTTGTGTTTCCTTCTGGAGCATCAGTAAGCATTTAAACATTTTGTAATTTTCTGTCATATTCTTCCTTCAATGTCAGACTTATTAGAGTTTTACAAGTCTCTCTGCAGTCAGTTATGCCAGTACGACAAACTATGCTTTGAAAAAAATGCTTAGACTGTGTTTTGTAATAACCTTAACCCAAGCATTAACAATAATAATAGCGATGCTTGCCATAGCAACCTCCACTAATAATGTATAATGAGGTGTGTTAAAGGTATACCGTAACAATCATTGCATACAAGATGTAAAAGAGCAAATAAGTGAACTGTCATATGTAATTGTGACAGAGAGAGTGAGTACATCCAGAGCATAACTGTCTGAGTGAATGAAGCAGTTTTTCAAGGTTCCCATATTAAAACCAATAAAGCCCTATAAATCAAGTATTCACATGGAATGAGCAAAGGAGCAAATGTCGCCTTCTTTCATTAACATTTGCTCTTTCTGTTTATTTTTTTCCTCATCAAGAGCGCCTTGGCTTTCTTGTAACCTGCTTCTGGTGACATGCTTCCTCTTATATGAAATATTGCTGTTCGTAAGGGTAGGTTAGCCCAGACCGGTCTGCCTACATCATTTAAAAAGAGTTGCTTTGAAGAAGAAGAAGAGGAGGAGGAGGAGGAGGAGGAGGTCACAGCCGATGCATCCACACACAGAAGAAAAATAAAAACTAATTAAGCATGAGCTCGCAAATTAGCACGACTGTCTTTCCAGTCTAAAAATATCTGATTATATGCAACGTTATATCTTCTTATGCATCATTACAATAAATAATGCAATGTCAATTGGTACTTAAACAGTTAAGGTTTCAGAGGTGAGGCTGATCAGAGGTGATTGTTAATTGTGTCTGAGCAATCAAAACAATGAAGAACATAATTCTTTGCATAGCCCCAGAGTAAACAGATTCCCTACATTTGCATGTGTAACACAGTGCAAAGCCATTAATGTAGCTCTTTAGACTAGCATTCACTCTGACACTAATTTGCAAACCCAAATAATATAAAACAGTGTTAGTATTAGTATACAAATGATTAAACGTCAGCGTATAACCAGCTGTGGTATGGATGTAAATAACTCCCCGCAAAGCATACAAATTCACCTGGTGGATGACAAAAAAAAAAACACAAATCTTGAAGACTTATATTTAAGAAAGGGTCACTTAAATCACTTACTCACCAATTGATCCTCTGCTGTAAATGGGTGCTGTCAGAATAAGAGTCCAAAAAGCTGATTAAAAACATCAAAAAGAAGTAATCCACACAACTCCAGTCCATCAATTAACATCTTATGAGGCAAAAAGCTGCACGTTTGTAAGAAACAAATTCACCAATGTTTTTTTTTGTTTGTTTTGTTTTTTTAAACCATTGCATCCAGGTAAAGTATGAACCCTTTATCCATATCCATAATATCGCTCGCTCCATTGAAAAACCAGGAGAGAAATATTGAGAATATGTATAGATCAAGCACTGTTTACAAAGAAGCGTTTTTATGAATTATGGACTCATAATTTGGCCTGAAGTGATGGTTTAAAGCTAAAATGCCTTGATGGATTTGTTTCTTACAAACATGCACCTTTTCTCTTCAAATACCATTAATTGATGGAATGGAGTTGCATGGATTGCTGTTGCATGTATTATTGTGATGGTTTTCTTTATCAGCTGTTTGGTCTCTCAGTTGCTCACTCCATTGGTGAGCAAGTGGTGTAATGTAAAATTCTCCAAATCTGAACTCAACTACATCTCAGAAAATTTTCATAAAAGGCTTCAACCGTCCAGTACACCTTAATAACCACATAACATGCTGAAAACACTTTACCAACTGCATAGAAATGCCCTGGCAACCAACCACAATATTTAAAGTTGCTCTAACTAATTACTGCGTCTGAGCAATCAAAACAATTATGCAATGATTCTATTTATGGTCTCCAACTAATTTCATTCACTACATTTGCATGTATAATGAAATGTAAAGCCATTATAGCATTATAGTAAAGACTCTGGCCTGGGTGTGTAATGGTTAAAAGCAGCATTCTCTCTGAGACACACTTCTGAATTTACAAAGACCCGTAGCCTCATATTTCATCAATCCCGTGTTCTTGTTCCTGTGATGTTGTTCTTTAGCTTCAGGGGTTTGGTGACTTAGTGCACAGACAGTGCTGTTGTGAACTGCTCAAACAGGTCACTAGAGCATCTATTCTACCTGAGGCCATCCAGAGATCAAGAGAGAGAGAGAGGACAAGACAGAGAGGGAGAGAATGTAAAGCAAAGGTAAAAAATATGCACTGTTGTCTTGGTGCTGTTCTGCCTAAGGCCTGAAATGTCAAGGTATTGTGTGGCTTTTCGGTGGACAGCCATGTGTGTGTGTGTGTGTGTGTGCATGCACATGAGAAGAGAAGTCCTGACCAAAAGGTTTTATGCAGTTAATGTGTAGTATGCTTTAGTGTATGAACACAGATTTTATATGTTTCATATGTTAAAGAAAGAAAGAAAAAGATCTGGGTGAATTTCCATTTCATGTTGACTTAAATTTGGGTAAAAAAACACTTGCAATGTGTTGTGTTTCCTTAAAGTTGACCTTTGTTGACATTGGCACCGCTTGTGCTCTTCATGCTATGAATCTGAGCAGTGGTGTGCATCTATTCTTATATCCTTGCCTCTTATTCTCCTTGCATGTCTCTCTCCTCTCCGTTTCTCCTCAAGATGACCCTAAACGTTTCTAATTATGAGCTGGTTCCTGCCGGTGTTCCGGCTGCCAGTGAGTCAGCTGGGTTCACTGATCCCTCAACGTGTACAGCTGTTATCTTTGACTTGTATCCAAAACCCAGATTGGAAGCGAGCTCAGAACCAGACAAGTGTGAATCCCTATGTTTAACTGCTAGGGTGCTGTTCCTCTGTCAGCCGTTCTGCCGAGGACCCCGGCGGTGTGTTGAGCATTTACCTGTGGATTAACAGAACATGATCCAGGGGAAGAACTTGAAAAGCTAGACGTAATGTGAGTTTACTTTCCCTGGAGAGCATGTCTGCCTGCCGTGTTGAGGAACTGAGGGAGCCAACTAAGTAAAATAAAAAAACAAGGCCGAGATGGACACTGAAAGAGCAGCCTCCATACTAGGAGGTGTAAGCAGTAACCCATCTCCTCGCCTCTTTTCTCTCCTCAGGAGGTTGTTGAGGAGCGTGCTCTGAAACAGGGTGATGGAGGCTGAGGAGCCTGTACAGGCCTTCGATACGCAACTTAAAAACAACCTCCAAATACTCAAACAGCTTTACAACATTGAAAACTCTGAACTCTGTGGACGAGAGTAAGTCTTTTGAAATCATAGAAATACATACCAAACTATGGGTTAAAATTTGAGTCAATGTAACTCAAGTTCTCAGGACATTCACTACAAGTCAGAAGTTAGGAAAAAAATCTGATTAAATAATTAAGATAAAAATAAATTTGTTTATTTAAAAAAAAATTTAAAATGTCATTTATTCCTTTGAAGTCAAAGCTGAATTTCCAACGTCATTACTCCAGTCTTCAGTGTCAATTTCAGAAATCATTCTAATATGCTGATGCCATAGCAGGAATAAATTACATTTTAAAATATTTCAATAGAAAACATAATAGTATTACTGTTTGAATGTATTTGACATCAAATAAATGCAGCCTTACTGAGCATAATGACTTCTTCATTTTAAATAATTTTTCAAAAATAATTTTAACATTTAATTCCTTGCTTTATATTATAGTGATTATTTTAATTCCTTTTATGTAAAGCACTTTATATTAGCATTGTATATGAAATGTGCTATATAAATAAACTTGCCTTGCCTTCTTTCAAAAACACTTGTTCTATATATAGGCTCTTTTTCACAAAGTGAAGTTGCATGGGGACTGTTGAGCTCCAAATAAGACAAAATGCAACTTCTGCAAAATGAAATCTCATTTGCGTACATTCAATTATGTTGCATAAAGCCAATAACCAAAGCAGAATTTGAGTGAACTTTTCTTTTAAGATCCTTTATAAATGCTTGTGAGTGGTTATCAGTGCCGTTTCTTTCATCTAGTTTTTATCTGGTTTACCTGCTTGAAGTTTTGCCCTGAGAACTGTTTATCTGACCACAATCTGCTGGAACGCATTCGGCAGGTTCCTAACAGGCTATATTGCTGTTGTCTGACTGTTTCCTCACATCTGATGTGTGCAGGAGCGACTGCTTCTCTGGAGTAAGAGGATCTGCACTTTAAGGTCGTTAACATAACCTCTGGTGCCTCTCAAAAGAAAGACAGATGAGAAAAAGAGTGTCAATTATTCATAAAATGAATAAATCATCTAGTATATAACTTTGGCACCACCCTGGTCATGTGTTGGCTTCAGAGACGGACGATGAGAGGCGAGAAAAAAAATCTCATCCTGTCCTCCTGACCAGCAGCCATCAGTTCTATTATTCATCTCCTTTATTATGGTGTCTTCCTCTGACCTCTCGCATGCCCTCAGTAAATCCACATGCAGTGACAGAAAGAATGAATGACTGAGGGGTGTAAATATATCAAGCCAGATTAGCCTATGCATTCAGGATCTCATAAAGCAAAACATATGAAACTGCTACACAGGTGTTTGATCAAGACTTGATAAGAAGGATCTATGGAACATTACACAGATTACAAAAAATGCATCTAAACATATTGCTCTGTTTAAGTAAAAAATACTAAAGTAATTATCTCCTTATTTCGGCTTACATAACTGTCATAATTATTATTCACATGGTTAAGCACTGCAGGTGCATTTTAATATGCACGGAAGGTCACAGACATTGCGTGTTTTACAATGTCAAATGTTTGTAATTCATATCCACGTCGCTTCTCAGTCACACGTTACATTAAAATTCATTGAAAAGACAAGAGAGCAGAGGAAGAGGCATGTTATCCACTGCCTCTGGGTTCACTGCAGGGCAAATTAGTGAGAGGTACAGTTATGTGCTCTTTTCCATGCATTTATGTCCATGACATATAAACATGCAAAAGCAAATAACTGTCAGTGGCACAAGCAAGAAATGAGCCGTGTATAATGGATTCCTATTGAAATGACTGAATTCAGTTGCAAAACAACGGCACATTTTCTTCTGCTGAGGCTTTGTTTAGAACTGACATTGTTCAGCTATTTTTACTCGTGGGCAAAATCCAGTTACGTGTGAGTGCGAAACTTCCCAGCACAGATTTCACATTGGGCATGTGAATTTGCCATGATGACTAAAAAGCTGCTAGGTTTGAAAGTGCTTCCTACATTACTACACAATTGACAACATTCCTACATTACTAAACAATTTGCCCATAAAAAAGTCACTAATGTGACCAGATCATTAGAATTAATTTAGTTTGGCAGATGTGACTCTGGACCACAAAACCAGTCTAAAGTCACTGGGGTATATTTCTAGCAATAGCCAAATATAATGATTTACCTTTTATGCCAAAAATCATTAGGATAATAAGATAATTTTTCAATTTCCTACCGTAAAGAAATCAAACAATTTTTTTTTAATTAGTAATATGCACTGCTAAGAACTTCATTTGGACAATTTTAAAGGCAGTTTTTTATTTATTTATTTTATTACCCTCAGATATTCAAATAGTTGTATCTCAGCCTAATATGTCCGATCCTAAAGCCTATTTAGTCTATTTATTCAGCTTTCAGATAATGTATAAATCTCAGTTTCGAGAAATTGACCCTTATGACAGCTTTTGTGGTCATCAGTCACAGATAATGTAAGCAGCTTCAATATTGTGTCTAAAATGTAAATTACTTGATACTAACAACTTCTTACTCAAAACGTGTTTCTCTGCATTTTAAAGGAATATTCACCCAAAAATGAAAATGTAAATGTAAAATTGTTTCTTCATAGGGACATATTTTTTTTTAGAAATTTAGGATTAAATTATATGCTCACCAGTCATCAGAATTCAACATTTTCAGCACATTTTCATTTTTAGGTGAACTATTCTTGTAAGCACAAAAGTGCATAGCCATTTAGAATAGTTATAGCTGCATTAAAAATCAGATTTGCTAGGTTTGACTGTGATTGTGTGGAAACTGGTTCACACCTAGTTAGGACACAGTCCTAATTTCACTTTAATATCATATTGAATTCAACTATAACACCCTAAAATAAAACAGTTTCCATAACACAACAGAAGCACATCCAGTGACACATTCAGCAAGTGTCATGGATTCATGAATATAGGCTACTGTTGTTCCCGTATTACCAGCCTGCTTTTCCAGGCTTTTTCCAGCATACAAATCTAAACACTGAACAGATGTCTTTGTTTTCACCACAATGCATCAGAAACTCACAAAAGCTGCCCCTGTGTTACACATCTGTGGCAGTGTAATGAGAACTAGCAATTCCACCTCTGTAATTTATTTTATTATTTTATCAATTACACCACGCGATCCACCCATTTTTTCTACATGCACACAAATATCCATGCTTTACCCAGAGCGCTTTTAACAATTTATGTAATGCTCGGCCCTTATCGCCGCTTCAGAATGACTTTACTGTTAAAGTGGTCAGGGTGGTTTAGTTTGGCACTACAAGCTTCTCTATGGATAAAAGGTGAAGCTTAACCATTAAAAGCCTCTTTTGGGTGTATCTCGGGTCAGAGTGCTCGTTATGTGCGCTATGCTAATGTGTGAAGCCATTCAGGAAAGAGGCTTGAAGCAACGAGTGGGCCTCTCTTGACAGTTAGAGAAAATTTAAATGATTTCTGAGCAAGAGCTCCACAGCAAGAGGTCAGCAGGAGGGAGAACCACAGGAAAGCTTTTAAATCACTCAATCAAAAACTTAATCAGTGTCAAACACAAGGACAGAACTATATGGCCTCTCTAAACTTTGGTGAACGGCCCGGTGCTTGTAATAATGGTAATAAAGGGGATTGCATGAGGTAAGATCAGCTCAGTTCACCACTGACTAATATCATGCTTACGCAAAAAGACTGTCAAAAATCTGCAAAAACATTTAAGCTGCAGGATGCAAAAATGTTTTTTTATTTTTTATTTATTTTTTTATCATAGTTCAACTTTTTGGCCCTTACAAAATATTGCTTGAAAGTTAAAATTATAAAATAAAAAATCAATGTACAATCAATTAATTAATGTACAACATACATTACAATACTATTTATTAAGTCCTTGCTGAATAAACACATTAAAGTACCTCATGGTGATTCTGTTTTGTTAAGAACATAATTACTGCAAACTAAAATAGTTCATAAAGTTCATTCTTTAGAAGCTTTTAACGGAAGGATGATGAGAAAATCATTGATGAAACAAGGAAGCCATCCCACCCTGCAGCAGCTCAAACTTTCCTTAAGGCCTGGTTCACACGGGACGATTTTAAAATTGTCGGCCGATTTTCCAAACCTGAGAGACCCCACACACGGCGATAAAAAAATCACGGGTCTAACAGTTTTGGTCGCTCAGTGTGTGGTGTGCAGCCACACGGCAATATCAACACATCACACACGAACAGATTTGACTCCCGAGCATTCCCAGTTCAGACGGGAAATCTCGCAAAATCCCTCGAGATCAAACGTGACTTCAGAGTAAACAATCATGGCGGACGAAGAGGATGCAGTGGCCATAGTTTGTGCTTTGTTTTTAACGGAAAAAAACATGAGAAAAACAAGAAAAGGCGATGGTCAAAGAGGTGGAGACAACTCGAGCATGGACTATACTTGCTACATCATGATATGGAGGTAAGTTGTTGTTTTATCTCATAGAAATGTTGTTACGTACTACACAGATTAATAACTGTTGAAATAAACATTCATATATTCGTTTCCATGTACTCTGGTGGACTGCAGTTGTGGATGTAGTTATGCCCATCGACTTTATTTGTATTTGTTATATTTGTTATATTATATACGCCGGCTGTTTTGATTTTGTTTCCCGGTACTTTCTCACCGCCTCGACACCTCGCTTTCTGATTGGCTACACGCCACAGTCCACAGGCTGCGTGATTGTTTGTCCTCGGGGGACACCACACACGAGAAGAAATCGGGCCAAATAAATCCAACATGTTGGATATCCCCGATTTGAGATCGGAACGGTCCCGACGTCCTTCCGAGCAGAGGAGAGCAGTCTTAACACACCACACACGGCAGGAATATTTGATCAGATTATTTTACGATAATCGGAGCATCCTAAGATTGTCGGAATGTGTGAATCGTTGCTAAAATCGGCCTAATTATCCTGCCGTGTGAACCAGCCTTAAGACTCTGATTCAACACATGGAGCAAAACCGTCTAAACACACACATCTCCAGGGCAAATAACTTCATCCAGACCCTTAGACAAGATGATATTAAGATATGAATTATTATTATTAATTATTAATTTCGGTCTTATTTTAACACACTTTTTGTTTCTTCATTTATTTTCTAATAAGAAATGGCTTATCTGAATAATTAATGCAGCAAATATTAAATGATTCATGCCTTAACACTTAGCTGGGAGAAACAGGGACATATTTCAAATCCACTGATACTGTGTTCAACTGGAGCTACTCAATGTGGTGCGTCAGTCAGACCCATAATCGTGCAATTCATGTTCATAAATAATTAACAGCAGCTTAATCCTGGACCATTTAAACATTTGCTAAAGAATCTCACACTTAATTTTCCCCTTTTTAAATCACAGTTTCTTCCAAATGTTAATTAATATATGAAATATTGAACAGTGACTCCCATTGTTGTGGCCTCATAAAAGGTTATTTTCTGTGGCAGCATTTACTGTTGAATGATCACTCTCTGAGGAGCACCTTCAACCTACAAAAGGTTCTGAAACAATCTCAAGACAAAAATAGCTCACACATACCTTACATAAAGGTAATCAATGAAGCAATTAGAGAAATCAACAATAAAAATAATAATAGAAGTGCATTAAATAAAATAATATTGTATAAACTACTGTATTTATCCAAGGTCAGTAATTTTTGTCAAAGTTTTTGTCTCTCTCACTTTTTTTTTGTTGTTGTTGTTGACAGTAGATACTTTTTTTGATCACATAAATGCATCCTTAATGAGAATGAGGGGGCAAAATTCATACTGAATAAATATGTTTTTTTTTTCTGTAATATAATATTAAGAAATTTAATTCAGTGAGCTATAAACTTCTTTTTCCCCCCGTGGGTGTTATCACTCTACAAAAGAGTGCTGACCCCAACAGAAAGCCGTGATGACTTCATCATATCAAACTCAACCAATCACTTCCACCTCTTCACTCAACACTGCCTGGATATTACCCACACTCCCCCAGGGTGCAGATCTGTGTAATTGTTTTCGCTCACTGTCCATCACTGCCCTGAAGAATCAGCGGTGGTATTTGGCATCTGTTAGGAAGGAGAGGGTGGGTAGAAACTCGCCAGACTGTTTAGAGAAGGCAGAATTATAGCACTCGGTCCTGTGGACAGCACCACTACGGTTATAGAAGCAACACCGGCCCCTGCGGTATCTCATTAATCACCATGGCAACTTAATGGAACATGCCAGGATGGAGCACTGGTGAGGTGGAGATAGAGGGGAGCACGCGGCAGCTCCAGGTGTCACTGTAATGCAATAACACTGGCACTCAGAGAAGTCAACGGCCCAATGGCCTGTTATGAATGTTCACAATGGAGTGCTTTAAAGTCTGAAGATCCTCTCCTCAAGGCGAGAGACTGCTTTAGGTGACCAACACTACATGACTTGCATTACATTTATGCATTAGGGAGGTGTGTTATCCAAAGAGACTTAGTGTATTCAAGGAAAACTTTACATTTTGCCTATAAGCATTTTACCTTAGAGTCAAAACCTTGGTATTTACAGCAGCAGTAAAAGGCTGTTTAAGGTCAATAAATTGAGCTCTGTTACATGCTGTTTTCACAGATAATTTTATCATTCAAATTATTATTATTTTTTAACACAATTTACTGTTTTACAGTAATGCACTTTCACTTTCAGCAGAAGCAAAAAAAAAAAAAAAAAAAGAAAAGTTTCAAAAGCAGAAAAGCATTATTTTCTTTAATAAATATGTTTGTACAACAAGGATGCATTAAACTGATGTAAAAAATACAGTAGAGAAATTTATAAATTGTCAATTAAACAAATATGACCTTGGTGAGCATACAAGATTTCTTAAAAAAACTTGTGATAGTGTATTTAGTTGTATTTTTCCGTGTACAAAGTGTGTTGATATGTAAAATTCTTATTTAATTACTGGTTTGCATGTTTAGTATCTAGTATATGTTAATAACGAGATTTGACATTGTTCAATTTTTTTTCTCTTTTGTTTAAAGTGTTTATATGCACAGACATGCTTAGTGAATGACTTGACAATGTTCAAGTTAAAAATGTTTATTGTTAATGATTCACAGACAGTACAGCTTTCGAAACAATGTGTATTTCATCCCAATGCAATGCCTACGTACCACCCTATAGACTTATTGTATGCATTACTATATAAGAAACTCTTATTATTCCAAAGGATTTGCCTGTGAACTGTCTGTGCAAGACTTTCACTGGATAAATGATAAGCTTTTGAGTAGTTACATTGGTTATGCTTTACAATATCAATATGCATAATGAGTGTGCGCAATGTCAGATCTTCTGTGTTCTATGGCCTATGTGACAACACATAAAGCCTTCTTCAGTTCTTCAATATCCCAAAGGTTTTTTCTGTGTGCCCTAAGTGTGTCCTTTCAGGTCCTTCTCTATGATGGAGTGATCTCATGTCATCGTAGCTGAAGGCTAAGGGGGAGCTCAGAGGAAACGGGTGAATGACGGCTGAGTGGAGCTGAGGGTCAGGGTGAGCGTGTGCACGGCTGAGGAATGAGCCTTTAATGTAGGTTTTTATTTGTGTAGGGGACAGTGTCAGACGCTTCAGTAAATTGTGATTGGTGCAAGAATCATCACCTACCAGAGCAGGGATTCAATTCCAGTCAAGGACAGGTCAGAGATCATTCAGAGGGGGTGGAATTAGAGACACCAAGAGAAAAAAGTGGGAGAATACCACTGTAGGAAAAGAACGATTAACAGAACTGCAGTTAACATGTAGCAGCCTAGATGATTTTTCAGATTGGTGTTCTACTACAATTAGTGACATAGTAATTAAAAAAAATAATAATAAACACAACTGTTAAAAATTTTGGGGTGAGAGGCAAAGATGCATTAAATTGAGCAGAAGTGTTTGGACCTTTTTAATTATACAAAAGATTTATGTTTCAAATAAATGCTTTTTTTCTATTGTGTGCGTGTGCGCTTGCACTGATTTGGACGGTTTATGAGGACACACATTTCTATAATGACATGGGTTTGATACAGGTATCGCAAGTATAAAAGTGCTTTATAAGGACACTTCCTGTTTCTCCATAATTCAAAAGGCTTAAAAACATACTAAATGGTTTATGTTTCATAAAAAAACACCAATACCAACGTGTGTGTGTCTCAGTCAAATGTGATTAAGGGATTTTTTATGCATTTTCTCGAGATCTCAGGTACCAATATTAGCCAAGCATGCTTGGCATATAAATGTCTCTAAAATCCAAAAAGCTTTTGTTGATAGTTCCCAATGGACTGTACAAGGAAAGACCGGAAATAAAGGGAGATGGGATAGAGAGAAGAATTATAAGTACAGGGAAAAATGATTATCACTGAAAAATAAAAACATAAGAGAAAGAATGTGGAAATAAGAAATACCTGGCATGACTCCACCCATCGCATTCATTATAGTCCATTTATATTTCACTCTTTCTCCTCCTCTCATATCACTTCCTCTCTCCATCCCCTGATCGTGCCATTCAGGTCTCGCTCTGCTTAAAGTGGAAGGCCTGAGGAGAGCAGAAGTAATCTAAATCAGTCTCTGCCACAGACCTGAATCAACTCATCCTCTCTCTCCCCCCAAACCATGGCTTTCTATTAACATCCCTTTGTCAGATTTGTCTAGACAACTAGATGACATTTAAGGAAGTGTGATTAGAAAAACCAAGGGGGAGAGCACAAAAACTTTGACTCTGAGAACTTCCTGTGATCATAATTCATTACGGCTTATTAAATAATTACAGATGAGACCAGAGATGTGATTAAATACTTGCTAAAAACCACTGTAACATTATTCACTACATACTGCATTATAAAATATATACCAAAAGCAAAGAACTTGAGCTATGCCTTGTAGTCTTTTCAAGGCTGACTGAAAATGGTAGTTGGTGTTTTTGGAAATACTACGGCTCATTTTTAGTTCTTCTGGTTTTATCGAGTTGTTATCCTCAAGGTGACGATCTCCAGGCAGTGATATTGCATTGATGACCTCTGCTTTTCTGAGGTTCTCTGCTGCTTGCAAGTGCTAACTAGCATTAGCTTTATTACCAAGATGGCGGCGCGAACACATCGCGAGGCTCAGCGTCTCTCCAGTTTTTGCAATTTTGCAGTATTATTCCTGCTCATCTCGGGTCTGTTCGTACTGAACAGCTTTGCTTTAACATCATACACCCGACAGGAGCTTTTGGATATCGGTGAGGACTTTACCAACAGTTTTATCACCAATCTTCGACTCATCCCTGAGATCGCTAGAACAACCGAGGCTTCGCACTCTACCCGGCCGGGCGGAAGTGCTCGCAGGCGGCGTCGAGATCGTAAACAAAGGCGGGGGAAGCGCGGAGGTCTAAGAGCCAAGCTAAAGCTAACACCGCTCCGGCTCTCTTTACCCAGCATTTTCCTCGCTAATGTGCGGTCACTGGTGAACAAAATGGATGAGTTACGACTCCGCATCACCCACAGTAAGAGACTTATGGACTGCAATGTCATGGTTTTCACGGAAACATGGCTACACAGCGACGTACCCAACAATGCTATTGAGCTAGCAGGACGCTACACGCTCCGGGCAGATAGAACGGCAGATGACTCCGGCAAGACAAGAGGTGGTGGATTGTGCATTTATGTCAACAAAGCTTGGTGTACGAACACTGTCATTGTTGGGAGACACTGCTCAGCTAACCTAGAGTTTCTCATGGTTAAATGTAGACCTTTTTATCTGCCACGGGAGTTCACTTCCACCATAATAACCGCAGTCTATATTCCACCGGATGCTAATGCCAAGCTTGCTTTGCACGAACTTCATGCAGCCATTAGTAAACAACAGACTGCTCACCCAGAGGCTGCTTTTATTGTCGCGGGTGATTTTAATCACTGCAAATTAAAAACAGTACTCCCCAAATTTCACCAGCATGTTTCCTGCCACACCAGAGGAGACAAAACTTTGGATCATGTTTATACAAACATCAATGGAGCTTACATCGCGAGCCCCCTCCCCCACCTCGGACAGTCTGATCACCTTTCTTTGTTTCTCACCCCTAAGTATTCACCCCTCATCAACCGTGTGAAGCCATCAGTGAGGACCATCAAAGTGTGGCCAACTGGAGCAGACTCTTTACTTCAAGACAGGTTTCAACACACTGACTGGAGTATGTTTGCTTCACAGGCTGCCTGTGGCTCTCACACGGACATTGATATCTACACCTCCTCTGTACTGGATCACATCAACTCCACCATTGACAGTGTAACAACAGAAAAACAGATAACAACATACCCTAATCAGAAGCCATGGATGAACAAGGAGGTTCGACTTCTGCTGAAAGACCGCAACGCTGCCTTCAGGTCAGATGACGCTCAGGCCTACAGCAAATCCAGGGCTAACCTGAAAAGGGGCATCAAAAAGGCCAAGTACTGCTACAAGCTGAAGGTAGGGGAACACTTTTCCAACTCTGACCCCCGACGCATGTGGCAGGGCATCCAGATCATCAGTGACTACAAGTCAAGCAACTCCACACCAACAGTCACGGACGTCTCCTTCCTTAACGAGCTAAATGACTTTTATGCTCGCTTCAACAGCGACAGCAAGGAGATGGCCACCAAAATCTCACCCTCAGCAGACCACCAACCCCTTAAACTCACCTCCACAGATGTCCACACTGCACTGAGCCGGATCAACGCACGCAAGGCTGCTGGCCCGGATGGCATTCCTGGACGTGTGCTTAGGGCATGTGCAGAGCAGCTTGCAGGGGTCTTCACAGACATTTTCAACCTGTCCCTCACCCAAGCAACTGTGCCAACATGTTTTAAGTCCACATCCATTGTGCCAGTACCGAAACACTCCTCCCCAACGTGCCTGAATGACTATCGCCCCGTAGCACTCACACCCATCATTATGAAGTGCTTCGAGCGACTGGTCCTAGCACACCTCAAAGACTGCCTCCCACCCACACTGGACCCACACCAATTTGCCTACCGCAGAAATAGGAGCACAGAGGATGCAGTATGCACAGTGCTGCACTCTGCACTCACACACCTGGACAATAACAACACGTATGTTAGGATGTTGTTTGTTGACTTCAGTTCAGCATTTAACACAGTCATTCCCTCCAAGTTGACCACAAAACTTGAAGACCTGGACATCAACACCTCCCTCTGCAACTGGATTATGGACTTTCTGACCAACAGGCCTCAGCATGTTCGGTCAGGCCACACCCACTCCACCACCATCACACTTAACACTGGCGTACCACAGGGCTGTGTGCTGAGCCCATTCCTCTACTCCCTTTACACCCACGACTGCAAGCCTGTGCATGGATCCAACTCCATCATTAAGTTTGCAGATGACACCACGGTGATTGGCCTCATCAGTGACAACGATGAGACTGCCTACAGGGAGGAGGTACAGCACCTGGCCACATGGTGCGCTGACAATAACCTGCTCCTTAACACCAATAAGACAAAGGAGCTCATTGTGGACTTCAGGAAGAAGAATGGAAGCACGCATGACCCCATCCACATTAACGGGCTGGCTGTTGAACGTGTCTCCAGCTTCAAGTTCCTGGGAACCACCATCTCGGAGGAACTGTCATGGGCCACAAACACCTCCAACCTGGTCAAGAAGGCTCACCAGCGCCTTTTCTTCCTCAGGACACTGAAGAAGAACCAGCTGTCTTCATCCATCCTGGTGAACTTCTACCGGTGTGCGATCGAGAGCATCCTGACCAGTTGCATCACAGTTTGGTATGGGAGCTGCTCAGTGGCTGACCGCAAGGCACTGCAGAGGGTGGTGAAAACTGCCCAACGAATCACAGGGACACCACTTCCTGCTCTTGAGGACATCCAGAGGAAACGCTGTCTACGTCGAGCTCGCAGCATTCTGAAGGACTCCTCTCACCCTGACCACAGACTGTTTAACCTCCTCCCCTCCGGGAGGCGTTTCAGGAGCCTCCGAACAAGGACCACAAGATTCAGGAACAGCTTTTTCCCTAAAGCTGTCTCCTTGCTGAACTCTGCCCTCTGACACCCCTCAATACCCCCCACACCACACACATAGACTCCTCCCCCTCTTCAACACTGTGACTGATTTATTTATTTATTCACAACAAGCAAAAAACAGTAACTTGTTATTACTTGCACTACTGTCTGTTCATCCAGGAACACTCTACAATCCATTTGCACATTGTAATATTTTTTCTATGCACTTTACTGTCCATTGCAATACTGTAAATTATGTTCATAGTTCTGCCTATAGTGTACATACACTTTTACATAGCCCATCTGTATAGTATGTTCATAGTACACCTATCTGTATATCTTGCTTATAGTATTTAATATCTGTAAATTATGTCCATAATACTTACCTGTATAGTTATTGTACATATTATAGACCTTTATTCTGTACTTACTGCTTATTGCACTTCTGGTTAGATGCTAACTGCATTTCGTTGCCTTGTACCTACATGTGCAGTGACAATAAAGTTGAATCTAATCTAATCTAATCAAAGAAATCTCAAAAAAAGATTTCCAAGAAGTCTAAAAAAAATTCAAGCGCAAGGTTTGAAATAACAGACCTCTTAGTCTCACTAAATTGCTTAGTTACTGTAGTCAGCTGAATAAAACGCCAGTGGATTACGGGGTTTTCCTCACAATGTAAAAATTCAACTATTGTATGCACTGATTTAGAAGATGTGTTTTCATAGTAATGAGTATTTTTTTTACTATTGCTATTGCTGAGTGGGGTTACTGCTAGGTTAATACATCAATGGTAACATTCAAAAGTTTGCAGCCAGGACTTTTTTATTCCAGAAATTATTATTTGTATTCAGCAATGATGTGTTAAATTGATCAAAAGTAACAGTATTGACAATGTTTTATTATTTTAAGTGTTTTGAATTTTTGAACTCTTTTTCAAATACTGTTCTTTTAACATGTCTATTCAAAAGAATCCTGCAAAATGTATCATGTTATGTTGGATTTCAACATTGATAATATTAAGAAATGTTTCTTGAGTAGCAAATGATTTCTGAAGGATCATGTGGCACTGAATACTGGAGTAATGGTGCCGAAAATTCGGCTTTGCCATAACATGAGTTAATTCAATTTTAAATACATTAGAAGAACACTGTTTTTACTGTCATTTTGATCCAATAAATGCAGCCGTAGTGAACAAGACTTTTTTTCAAAAACAAGATCTTACCGACTCCAAACTTTTGAACAGTTGCAGTATTTCAAGGCATGAGTATATCTTGAAATGTGCAGATCTGCAGCTCATGCAAAATATGTGCTGAATATACAAACAACAGTCTGTCCTGTAAAACAAAAACAAATTAGGTACCATTATCTTCCCCAAGAGACACTTTGAGCAGTCGGTGGCCACAAATATTCATGACCATGCATTTTCAATATTGGGTCTAAGCAAATGTTGAAATAACAAATGCAGAGAGTTGTGAATTTATCGAGGCCTCCAGCCACCAGCTCCAAGCTAATGAAGACCATTGAAAATCATACACTATGATGTATGAGATATGGATAATGTATACAAGCTGAAATGTTTGCAAGAAGCCGATCACTAAACTCATTCTCTCATCAAGCACCTCTGGATGTTTACACTGATTTTCTCTAGAACAACTTTGATGGATGAAAACCTCATCTCGTGTCAGTGATGCTGAAGAGCTGTAAATAACTGTCAGATGCTGTTGCGCTGCATGCATGTCAATCTTAATACTCAGGGCTTTGATGTGATGGCTGTTTTAGCTTCATAAGATGCACATAAAGGTCTTTGCACGGGAAATAATCAAAGCACTGACATTGCTGCAAGGGGGATTGTAGGAGAGAACTCACTTTCACAAACTTATCATAGTAATCTGACACTGGCGTTTAGCTCAGAAAATAAATCGTAAAGAACCTACAAGATAGTGTTGCATTCTAGCCTAAATGAACAGCAACTGTTAAACGCCAGCAGAAGACCAGCATCAAAGCTCTCCGCTCACAGACTTCCATCTCCAGACTGCTTTAAGCTGAAGCAAACCGAATCATTACTACTCGGGAAAAGTAAGGACAAAAGAGCTGTGTTCTGTGTAATCCCTCCATTCACACGTGTGTACCTGCTGCCTCTTTTCACCGCTTTATGTCCCCTGAGCTCCTGCACTCTTCTATCAGCTTCCTCCGTTATTTGTTTTAAGCAACCTATCTACCTTAATTGAAAATGGGAATGAACACACCATTGAAAAAAGAATAATTGACATGGTTACACTGCGCTGGTAAGCCTTTAATTCAATAATATGGCAGATTAAGGGGTTGGATTCTACCTTCTCTGGAAGCCCTCCCAATGGGGAATGGTTCCACTTGGCCAAAAAACGATTATAGAGGAATGAACACGGGCACAAAAAAAGAAAGAAACCCAAAGACTAATGATTAAACTTACCAGCACACAACAAAAATTGGGAAGTATCATTACCTCTACCTATTCAACCCCAGAAAAGACAACACAGTGATGATATCCATGCTTTTCCTGCCAAAAGTTAAATGCTTAATTACCTGTAAACAGATGGCCAGCACACATCCAAATCCAGGCAAAATCAGCTGTTGCACAGAAAACGCATCGATATATGTGTATGCATGCCGCACACAAAGAATGTAACATGTTTGCTAAATTATCAGCCTGCTTTAGAGGACTATGGTGCATTTGTAAGGACAGTGTGCATATTTAAGGCCTGCCAGCTGCTTCAAATATTTAACCACAATCAAAACATTCAGTTTGCTCTTAAGGGAAAAAATCTATACTACACCGTATAATTCACAACAAGTTATTGAAGTTATATGTTGTTATCTTACTGGTTTCATTCATAGGGATTAATATAATACATATAAAAATACATTTTAGACATCATATGTAATATATCAAACAAAATTTGTAATAATATAATTCATTTTGGCACATTTTAATGCAACAAAGAAGGTTTTGTCACTGCAGTGCTGATGCATGTTTTTTTTTTTCTTTGATATTTCAGGCTTGTTGAGCTTTGATGGTCATTAAATGTGCTTTAGCTGAACTGGATAATGACACGAATCCTCAATGAACTGACTTTAACTGAAAAATTGACTTTGTTGTTGTCCTCTTGCATTATTGACAAACTATTTTCCTGTTTGACACTGCAAAGCTGCTTAGACACAATCCATATTATATAAAAGCGCTATATAAATAAATGTGACTTGACTTTAAACAATCATTAAACACTTAATTATTTAAATTTTTATCAGTTATTTCAAATGTTCCTGCAGACTGACAGATATCATGTAAAAGCATGGCTCTGTGACAGCGCTAGAAAAGGCTAAACTAGTTTTGGAGGTCATGTGGCTGAAGCTGGGAGAAACTAACACGGAAAAGCATTCCAAATTGAGGTCTAACAGTTTTGGAGGGACATGAATGCATAAATATTAACAAAGAGTAGTGAAGAATTACCTGTTTTTCAGTGGCAGCAGTAGCGGGATGATGTGCAGTGCCATGTGCAGTAAATGGACTTGTAGAGGACACAGTGCTTTTGAGTGAAGAGCCTTTCACAATGTGATTGGGGCTATTGCGGCAGACACTTACCTCTGTGTTCAGCTCGGCCTTTACCAATCTTTATCTCTGTGGCCGGGAGGACTCTGCCACTCACACTCACTGGCACACAGCCATCAGCAGCGTCTCTTCCTCATCTCGCCTGCCCCATTAGCTGCTCCTCTGGTCCGTCCAGTTGACGTGTGAGTGGGATTAGTATTCCTGAGCCGTCGGACTTTCACAGCAGTCAGACAAAGACTGCGGCACCGTGTGTGTGTGTGTTGGTCCTGGGTTTGAGAAGCAAGAGGCCATAGGTCTGTACAAACACTGATAAACACACTGACGACGTGTAACAGAGAGAGAGCGGGGGAAACACAATGGTTGGCAGCTCAAAGCACATAAACAGTGGAGAACAAAGAAAAACAGAAGAAAGGCAAGAAAAAGAGATGGCAAGTAAATGACAGGAAAAAAAACATAACCCCTCCCAACAGCCACCCCTCAAAAAGCCTACTGAGCATATTACTTTATATATCTCCTTTGTCTCTATGAAGAAGGATGACAACATAAAACCATTTAACCTCACCATTTAGGGTTTAAAACACTCAATACCTTTCAGAGATGCAAGACATGGAAATTACAGCAAATCCAACGGCTCAACTTTTTCCTCACGTTTTCATTATACAGTTACCATTATACACATGTCTTTGTTTTTGGGTGAACTGATCAAAATGGCAAACTGATGTGTTCTTGCAATCTCATGATCTTTGCATGCATAGAAAGAAAAAGCTAAATGCTAACACTCAAATGCAACTAACCCTACAATGAAAAACCTGGTGTAGAAACTATTTTCTCTTAGGATAGTAGCTTCTTTTAAAACATAATCGAATAATAATCAAAAAAAAAAAAAAAAAGGTTAGGAAGATTCTGTGTATTTTATTAAATTGACAATTGTTTATTTTTATTATATTTCATATAATTATATTTATGTGTTATTCATATAAGTATTATTGCATGTATTATTATTCAATATCTAATTAAAATATTATAGTAATAATAATAATTATTATTATTATTACTAAATAGTTTTTATAATTATTGAACATTAAAACAGATACATAAATATAATTTAATTTGCAATGAGGACCAACTTGGTTTTTGTTGACCACAGTTTGTTTTGTGTGGCTGCAGAAAACATAAAACATATGAGGAAGATTAAATCAATTGAAAAAATAAAATGCTACAGTATAATTACAGTGTTGCCACTTATGTCCAGTGTAAAATCGAAGTCCTGAGAAAAAATGGTGAGAGAACAGCTACATTAAACAGCAGACAGATTATAGTCGTGTTGTCTGAAACTAATCAAGACCCAAGCTCCTCTTGCGGTGTAAATCAGACAATCTGAGGTCTACTGAAACCCAGCCGCTGTTGACCTGCTGTGTATGTCCAGACAGACTGATACATCTGTGCTATCTGTTCTCTCCTCTGCTTCTCTGAGATAGAGACACACAATTACATACACATTGTACCCCAGAGCCGTCCACCCCACCTCTATATCTACAGCAAGGCTACAGCATTGATTTCAGTTAAGATAAAGCATGCATGCACATACACACAAACGCCAGAGTACATATTTCTGATACTTTTTCTGTTATTGCACCTTATATTATCTGGAAGTATCGGTTGGGGGTGGTGGGGGGGGGGGGTTCTCAAATGGTATCTGATTTTCTCCACTCTCTCCTATCTGTAGGTTTAGAGATTTGTCTGAGATAGAAACCCTCCAACTTCAAGCAAGAAAATAAATAAATAAATAAAATACAAATCATGATTCACTTTATCCCCACAAGACTCGAGCATAGCATCACAAGTCTGTCTGAGTGAGAGTTTTTGGTCTATTTTTGTGCAAGTAACAGACAGAAAGTAATGTCAAATCCTGAAAGAAGTTGGGACATGTTCAGCTGATTCCTAAGGGTGTTTGGAGACAGACTTCTCTGGAACAACAGATACTCGGGGGCTCGGCCATTAACTTTTGTGTGTATATATATATATATATATATATATATATATAAAGAAACAGTAATCCAATAATTTTAAACACTGTTTTGTATTACAAGTTGTTTGTAAAACCACAAATTCTGCCAAAAAGTTATATATAATAAATCATAACAATGAAGGAAATGAAGGAAGCATTAAGTGATAACAGAATTGCTACATGAATACTAGTGTAATATACATATTTTTTTATTTTTTATATGAGAGTGTTACAAAAGACACATTATAAAAAACAATAATAATTAAAAACTGATTCATGAATGTACCATCTCACTACTGGCCAAGGGTCTTGCATTCATCCATCAGTGCTTTATCCTTCACAACAAAAAACAAGGTATATATATTCTGGGTGCCATGACAGTATACAGTACGAGACTGCAGCTGAATCACAGAAAAGGAATAAAACAGACATGAATAATATATATATCTGTCATTTGATAATAGATTATTTCACATAAAGAACTGTTCATTCCCCTTTAAGCAAAACAATACTGAATAATAATAATCATAATCTATGAGTCATAAATAATGGTGAGGACATTCATCTTACATGCATACCATATAAATATTAATGCCACCTAATAAAAGCGATATGATACGTTCAGAGCAGGATATAATGCTCTTCACTCCCTGCAGTTCATTGCAATAGTCTACCATCTACCAAATGACCCAGTTGCTCAAATCTCTGATGTCTGCAAGTCTCTCTTTTCAGCCAATTAAGTTAGACTGCAATAGTAAACAACATCAACTTCCTTTCCAGACTTCAGTCTGAATGGTAAGTATGTGTTACACGTGCTTGTTCACTGAAGCTGAGGTTGCCAGCGTTTGGGCGTTCCTGCAGCCTTTATTGAGAGAGAGAGAAGCATGCAGACTGCTTGGCATGTCTAAGCATTTACTCAAGACAAATTTCAAGGCCAGCTGGGATGTGTCTGTTCCTGTCTGTGTGAAATCATCTTATATGAGCTTTGTGTGTTGTATGTGAATACATGTTTGTGTATGTGTGTGCATGAGTCTCCAGCTTGACTTCTACAGTAAGACGACAGCTCTGGATAGGCTTGTCTGCTTCCACACACACAAAGCTAGCCTCAGGACAGGCTGACCATATTGTCGGTCGACAAGATCTGTTAGTGGCCAGTTGCTCATTTGGGTTGAAACAACTCCTCTTCTTTCCTGGAAGTGTATATTCACGTGCATGGGGTCCCGTATATGGACTCATGCAGTAAGCTCGAGAAACATCAGAAGTAGAAAAACAAGTATATCATTCAGATGGCCATCAGAATACCGACTATAATGAAGACAGAAAGATGCTAGTTTGAACAGCATTCTGCTTCCACAGTATGTATACTTTGTGCATTATGCAAATGTTCTGTATGCATGGAATATCTGGATGACCTACAGCCATGATCTTCTATTTCCATTTGTGACCAAATAAAGTAATATATGCTGAATTGTTGGACTAATTTAGTAGTAAAGTGTATTTCCTATCGCTAACCCTAAACCTATCCCTCACACACACACACACACACACACAACCATTTTTCAAAGAAATTCTTTGTAAAGAGAACTGCCACTGGTGCTCCCTTCCAAAGTAAAAATGTGAGATGTTCTATAATAATGAAGAGATATTGATGAAAATCAGTTTTGCATTGTAAGTATGAAGTAACCCTGTGGCCGCACACTTTGTTCATTGCAATTGTGAAGTGTAAAAGGGCCGTAAAACCATCTTTATAGGAAAAAAAAAAAAAGTTGGTGAGTGACAGAATGACAATTAGTCACCATTGCTGCACTGCTCAAAATAAAAGAGCACTTGTAATACAAAACGACATAAAATTGTCAACGGCTCATGGAAGACACTTCCTCCCAAACTGGAGCAGCTTTGTTCTTTTTCTTAGTGCTGTTGAAATGAATCGTTCATTAGTCTGTGCGGAATTCCACCCACCCTAAGAGCCTACTATATTAAGTTTGTTTTGACTTCCTTTTCTCTTCGTACCAATCACTTGTTCCACATTTCCTGACAGCATTCATCCTCGTCGAAGAAAATTAGTGGCTTTTTATTAACCTCTCTGAGACAAAAGATTCTCTCAGAATGGGAATCTAATGGAAATGAAAGTAACCAGCCCTTATCATTTCTTTTATTTCAAACGACTGTCTCTTTAGTGGTCTTAAGGGCAATGTGATTTTCCTTCTCTCTTAGGTGACTGATATTCAGTGTGTATATATATTATATGTATATTCAGTGATCTGGACCTTGTTATTGATGTTTATTGGATTACAGGTTTCTACCCCTTTAAAAATATGATGTTCTTCTTAAATCTGCCTGTCAAGTGAATCCATTTTACCATCATTAATGGAGATGGAGTACCATTTAGGGAATGCTGGGCTTCCCAACTGTTTTTGTCAGCTGAACCCCTATGAGCTCAATAATTTACTTCAAGTAGGCAACATCTTGCTTCTGACATTATTACTTGTGAAATATGTATACTGTTATTTTGTGTCGCATTTTAATATACATATTACAAAGTACTTAATTATTCAATTTAGAATTGGCATGTCTATAACCAGTTCAACTACAGACCACTGGTAACCGATTTAATGTATTCTAAATCCATGAAAAAGGCAACAGTGAGTGCTTCATCGATAAACATGCTAATGGTTCATCAACAGCCAACAACCTGCAAAGCTTACCTTTTCAAAAAAGAAAAAAAGAAAAAAGATGCTTACAGACTGAAACCAGCACTGCTGAGTTCTCTATGAGAAACCTTCTCTTTATGGCAACATATACATAAAAACCTAGTCTTCCATATTAGCACTTTTGAAAGGGATTGCACTAGTGACAAACTAGAGAGTATATGAAAATATATAAAAAATAAAAAGGGGTAAATTGTGATCAGGGATGTTTGTGAAACCTACTGATTGATGACATATTAATCTCCATTTGAAATGTTTCTTGAGCAGAAAATCAGAATTAAAGAATGATTTCTGATAGATCATGCAATGAAGACAGGAATAATTGTGCTGAAAATTCAGTTTTGCCATCACAGAAATAAACTGCACTTTAAACTGTTTTAAAATAGAACAGTTATTTCAAATTGTAATATTATTTCACAATATTAATGTTAGAATGCAGTCTTGGTATAAGAGCATAAGAGACTTCTTTCAAAAACATATTTTTTTTGTTTTGTTTCATGTTTCATTCATCTCATGTTAATGTTAGTCATGTTAAACCACAGAAACATGTGGAAGTGCTGTTTTGGTGGGAGACGTGACACAGGACACAGGAAGCAAGCTCATCTCAGCTGTGCCCTGGTGCTTGTACGGAGAATGAATCACAGGCTAATTGCACATGAATAGTCTAGGACTAACGAGAGAGGAGCAATTAGCCGCCCATTAAAGCCTGAACAACAAACCGATCTTTGATTCACTGTCAAAGCAACTACTTTGCATTATTTGGGATATAATTAGCATACACGTTTCTTTTTCTTGTTTTTCTACCTCACCTTAGCATTGTGATCCAGGGGTAATTAAAAGCTCATTGTACCATTAATTTCTCACCAGCTAGCCTCTACTGGAGCGTGAGCATGCAAGAGTGCGTGTCAGACGTATACAACCTGTTAAAACATAAAAACCAAAAGAAATTCCCAGGCTGTAATGTATCATCTACTTAACCTGACAAAATATGAATGCTATAGCCTCAAACAAAGAGATTATGTGCTGTAGTAAAAGCGACATGTTTTGCATGTTATAATGTTGAACAAAAGCCTTGCAATAAACTTGTTGCGGCAAGTAATATTTCAAATGCATCAAATATGCTGTAGTGCAGATTTAACAGCGACAGCTGAAAATATTTTCCCATTACAAAGCACTGTTGGCATCCTGGTACTGCCGTAGACATGTATGGTTATACATATTAATGAGGTAGATTTGTTTATTCATTTCTTGTTTTACCTAGCAGCTAAGAGAGAGAGGATTTTGAAATGACACTCAGGGTTTGTAAATTAGATCAGACATCTCTTCGACTTGTTTTTCTAAAACTAGCCCCGTGGCCTGCTCTTTCCTCTCCATCTTAATTCCTCCTCATTAAGCTCCTTCTATAGCTGATTCTCTGTGCATGTAAGAAAAAATGCTCATCCACACGTCTGCGATATGTGTTTTGATTTTATGCCTCTCTGTGCATCCAGAGCTCTTGGCAAATTACTTCTGTTAAATGGTAAAAGAATCTTTAAACTTTGGGGGCAGGTGGAGTAGGTGGTGCAGTGATTTGATTTGCAGCTTGTCAAAGTGACTGTTAGTCAGATTTTGGGGTTGCCACCCTGGTGAATAACAGCAACAGAAGACTTTTTGTTCCATTCTCTGATCTGTTGGTGTGTTTCTTTACGCCCGCTTGCTGAAAGAAATACAGCACATCTTTCTTCTGCACACTCAACTAATGAGAACTTCCTCCTCACTGTTTTTATATGTCAGTTTGCTCAGTTTTTAGCCATTTAATAAAAACAATACAATGCGGGTACACAAGCACCAAGAAAAATATGACGGTGTTAAAAAAATATATCCAATTCACTTTGATAAAATGCCGTATGGAAATTAAATCTTTGAGACTTAATCATTCCTGATTAAAAACACACAGCCTTTATTTAGAAGAAAAAATAAATTGTCAAATTCAACCTGTCTTGTTACATGAAACACAAATGCATACCCTTTTAAAGATTTGAATAATATCTTCAAAAATAAAAAGCACAAGAAAAGCCATAAAAGTTGGAAATGTAAGTCTTGCACTACTTCAAGTCTTGTGGAGTTGTACAATTATTTTGTGTGAGGAACAGATCAAAATTTAATCAAAAGCAATACATTGTTTTGATTAAAAAATGAAATTGAACATGGCAAGATGAGCAAACCTCAGGAGGTGTGTGAGGAGGAACTTGGTTGAAGTGGAGCCATCTGGGGTTAAGTCATGATGTCAGTCGAGACCCAAACTCAAACAAACAGGCCTGGTTGAACTTGATAAGATTTACAGCGCACACCTTTCAACCCCTCCTACAATTTCAGAGAGAATGAGAGCGGTAGAAGAGAGTGAGGTAATACAACATATTTTACAACCTCTCTCGTTCTCAGTCTGAAGATTTAAGGTAAGGTCAACACCATTTCTGCTTCACATTACATCACACAGGGGACATGAGGAGAGAGAGAGAGAGCTGAAGGAAATGAGGGAGAGTGACAAAGTGAGATGCATACCTATATTTGACATCATGTTCTGAAACCTGTCCAGGCTTGCTTATCATGGTGCAAAATCATCCGCAGAAATAACCTGATTGGCTGAATCCAGATGTGCGATATGACCGCTGTGATCATGGGAAAAACCAGTTCTGTGCAACATCAATGCTCTTTTATGTCAGTCTGTACCACTTACATGGCTGGAGATGATTTTACATAAATAAACGTGCGTTCTGACATCTTCGTTCACAATAGAAGAACTGTAACTTTACAGCACAAAATGAAGGATACAATAATAGCACGTGTAAGCTGTTGTTGTTTCTAAAGTTTATAAAGCATTTTTTTGTTTGTGCTGATTGTTTGCATATTACCTTCATAGTCAAACAAAAGTGCCATGAAAAGTCTGAATGAAGGAAATAGATTTAATGGATCTTAAAGTGTAATTAGAGAATGCTCACTGCTCATCTGTTCAGACGTGTGCATAAACGGCTCTCTGTTGTGACTATCTGTGAGGGCAGGGACCTCCCCCTTCATTAAAAAGACTCACAAACAGGATAACGAATCCCGGAAGACCCTCCGCATGGTTCCGCCCGCCCAGTCGCTGTCACCGCTGCCATGGAGATCAAAAGCTGCCACTTTGTACTTGCACTCTGCTCCAAACACAATCTTTGAGTTATTTTCTCTCATTCATCATTTTCATAAAGAGCTTATTGCTGAGGTAGATGGAACGTAAATGGACCCGGTCGGTAATTCCAGATTCAGTTTTTGCGCTTCTTCTATTTCCCAAATATAATGACATCAAGTGACTTTAAATGCATACACACACACACACACACACAGATTTTTTCATCCACAGAAGGAAAACCTTTTAGCATTTCCATTTTACAAGTATGCACCTTATTTTTCAGGAGGAATGCAGAGAGCCCAGCAGATTTGCATCAACAATCCAACAAATGTAAAGCTTTAAAAAAAAAAAAAAAAAAAAAAAAGCTAACACCATTTTGACCAAAATATTAAATAGCAAACAATGACACTGAAGACTGAAGTCATGGCTGCTTAATGGCCCTTAACCTTCATATATTATATATAAATATAAACAAATATATAACCTTCATATATTATATTATTCACATATTGGCTCATAGTGCTTCAGATTAAAGTCTGGCTTGGGTCATCTAGTGATCAATGTCCTCCTGCTGTATCCCTCTTTATTCATTCCTGTTTCTCTGCATCCTATAACTTAAGAGTAAAAAAAAGTACATGAATTATACAAAAAGACCAAGCAGGTAATGCTGTTAACTGTCAGTTTGTTTCAGGACCTCACTGGAGGGTGATGTTGTGCACTGTCTGTCATGCTGGCAGCACGTGGTGGCACGCTGGCCTGGTTCCATAACATGCGCTCTGGGCATTGTCCTTCCTGCACATCATCACGGATTCACTCATGGTGATGTGACCTTGCAGAGTCAGGGCGTCCAGTCCAAAAACACCCTAAAATCCCCAACCCCACCCAGCATCCCTAACCAGACAGAAACCCCTTCTCTCAGTCTGTACCCTGGGAGAAAATGATTATCTTTCTGACTGGAGAAGCATAGAAAAAGACAATTACCTTCCTCCCCTAATATCCACCCTCGGACTTGAGCTTTGCTGACAGCCACTGACTCACACTCGCGGCTTTAGTCGAGTCAATTTAAATACTGCAGTTCCTGATGAGGCCTTAACAGTTTGTAGATGATGGTGCGACACTATCTATAGAGCTCACTCTATTCACACTCTTCCTCCATTCTAAGCTGCTTTTAATCAAATTTGAGGAAGCCTTGTCCTTTGAGGAGACTTTTTAAGGTCTAATTTACCCTTGTTTTGATGCAAAGCAACAACTGGAGAGATTTTACCAAAGCCAAGGCTAGGGATTCGCACTAAATCGCTTTACATTTGCATGAATCAATAATGGACATTCAGGTTAAAAAGGAGCTTAGAGTTTGTTTCCTTACCTGAGACTTCTTTAAACTTCGTTCACCCCACCCCCCCAAAAGCTTTTTATTAAAGAACACCATGGCTTCTATCAGCGATTGAGGCCATATTCTCTCAAAGGACCTGTCCTTGAGATAGAAATAGACCAGGAACAGTTGAGAAAAGAGAAGGTGCTGGATTATCTTGAATCCAACGGAATTACATTGGAGCAGGTGACTCAGGAGCTCTGCTTGGCTAAAGCCTAAGATGGATTCAGTTGCCCCTTACAGTAAGGCTGCTAGGAATGGACAGAGGCGCCATTTCAAGGTGAAAAACCAATCTGGAGTCAAGAAAAGAGAAAAAGGCTGAGAAGGGACAAGAGAAGGAGCAAGCTCTCTCCATTTTTTTGTAAAAAGGCTCCACAAGGCAAGGTGTGAAAGAGAAAAGTGAGACGAAAATCCCAGGAAGAGAGAAGGTCAAAGTGCTGATCAATCCTAGGGTGGAAAATGATTTGTGAGAAAGGATTTGGGACAAAAGATGCAAATAGAGTAAAAGGAGACTCGCAGTGAGAGGAAGAAGATCAGTGCAGCACACTTAAGCTCAGGAAGTCTGGCAGAGCGTGGAGATAGAGATATGGCAAAAAGTGCCAAGCCTTCTGTCTGCTTTTGGCTCCCACAAGAGCAAAACTCCCTGCAGACTTGTTACAATACCCGACAATAGACCTCTTCCAAACCAAGAAGGGCTGAGTATTATTAGAAACTGAATTTTGTTTCCAGGGACATGTACTTGATGGACGCATCATGATTGGGATGAGAAGTGGGAGTGTGTGATTGAGAAAGAGAGAAACAGAGAAAGAGGGAGAGAATCCAGGAGTCCACTTCTTAATCTGGTGAATTGAGAGAGGTGAGCCACTTAGCTTTGTCAGGAGTAATTTCCACATTTTTCCTGGACTGTTAGTGCAGCGGATGAAAAGGCAACCATACTCCACCCCGCTGCAATTGATACATACACACACTTCGTCATCTGGTGAAGAAAGAAAGGATAGATAATAAAAAAACTACTCGTTGCCAATAAATATAACATTATTTATCATTTCAATTATGCATATATTAAAAAAAATATTTCAAAGGTTTGATGTCACTAACCTCGCCAAATCCAGAAGTTATTTCATACTCAGAAGTGATTGCGGTGTCAAAGTGACATCTTGTAAACAGAACTTTGGACTGATAAAAACATGTCTGTGTCCGCATTTTCAAAAATTTTGTGAAACCAGCCAATCAGAATAGATCTTATTAGATCATGGGTTTGAAAAGGTTTATTTTGATTGACATTCAACTCATTATTTTACACTGAAGGTACAACTGAGTTTGTGTCTAGGTTGTACCATTTTCTGATTCCAAGGTAGGCAGATCAAACTTTTGCTTTGACCAATATTGATCAGTCTTTTCGACCCGCCTCCGTATGCTTGAAGATGTGTGGGGTGAGGATTCATCCTAGTAATTAGAGTTTAACAGTCTTAACTCACATCTGCCTCACTCTCCCCATCTCCAATTAAACCCAAGCAGACTGCAATCTGCCACACAATATGCTTGGTCTCCCTTTAAATTATACACACAACCTCACAACTGTTCAATAAAGAAAATGCATCTTTACCCCCCTTCCCTGATCTCATTTTTGTTGTTGCCTGGAAGAAAGGCTTTGCGATGGCAGCTTGAGATGCATCAATGCATGTTCAAAAACCAACAGATGTCTGTTTCTCTTTCTCTAGTTGGACAGTCTGTGTTCGTCTTGGTTGAAACAGTTAGAAAACAGCCAGACATACACATTGTTATTGAGGACCGTCTGTCAAGTAGATTCATATCCAACAGCAGAGACAGTGGAGTGAATAACAGAAACTGTAACTGTCATTTTAAAAAGCAAACAGTGTGAGAAAAATGTACACACTGTAATAACAACAACAATAAAAAAGAAATTCAAGTCATTTGAAGCATAATTAACAAAAGTAGTATGAAACAACACACGTATCTACACAAACAAGCCTTAACCTCTTTAACCTGACCTTCATTCTCAGTCTACCTGACACAGCATGTCTTGAGATGAACCAATGTTTTGGCTGTGACATTTACCCTCTTCTGATCTCCCTCTCATAATATGGAAAGCCAGTTGACAGCAGGCATTTAATAGGAAGGGAATGATCTGGTCTGCTTCACGGACTAGTTTTGGCCACTACTTCATTCAGCAGAATTACATATCCTCTGCCTCTCCAGTTTGTCCTATTAAGCTGGGAAAAAGGCAACGGGTCTGGGTGATTTCTTGTGTTCCTGTCCTTTTGGAGTAGGCCGAGAGCAGATAAGCAAGAAAGTAAGCTGGCAGTGGATCATTTAGAGGCGAGATGGTGAGAGTGAGCGCCTGTCTGACACCACTACAGAGGGGAACGAGGAAGGCCGTGCTTCATTAGCATTGCTTTTGCTGGAGCTGTCCATGGTGCTGATCAGAGCTGTGATGCCACTAAGAGCAGCACTACACAGACCGCCTGCAGAGAGCCTGATGTTTTGGACGACTAAACACAAATAAAAAGCATAGAGGAGAGGATTCTGTGTTCTTTGGATAGTGGAAGTGTGACATTGCAGCTTTGGCAGAGATTTGGATGTAAATTGATATGATTTAATTTCGGCACAAAGAGCTTTTCGACTGCACTGACGGCCTGTTGTTGTGATGGGTTTTTATCCTCTGGTAGCCGTAGGTCCGTTTAGTCCGCAGGAAGTGTGTTGCATGCACACAGGGTATTTAAATGGAGATTGGGTAAGGGGATTATTGTCAATTATGTTGTTTTCTGGGTTATTGGTTTCAAAGAATACCAATATGTCTCTTCGCAGATTCATTCAATTTGACTGCTGAGCAATGTTGTCTTTTATGTGATCTATTTTGTGAATCCAATCTGTAGCTTAGTGTGGTTTACAAATCCTTGAGCTTAGTTGCAAAAGGTAATGAACAAACTACCTGGACAGCATTTTAATGCATTATAGGCATGCAAGACCAAATGTAGGTAACAATATGTAGCACGCTAAAGGTACTTATTCTGTTTTTTTTTTTTCTTTTTTCTTTTTTCCATTTCAGGATCAATATTTTAGGATACCTTTATGTACACTATAGTTTGGGGTTGGCAAAATAATTTATGCTCACCAAGGCTGCATTTACTAAGTGTGTTCATGGTGTGGGTGTGTGCACTTGGATGGGTTAAATGCAGAGCACAAATTCTGAGTATGGGTCACCATACTTGGTCACATGTCACTTCACTTTCACTTAAATAAGAGATGTAAGCTTTTGACCCCCCCCAAAAAAGAAGAAAAAAAATCATAATTTCACATTATGGGCAACTGCTGTCACTGCTTGACCATTAACCATGCATGTCCACGAAGATGGCAATCCCAAGCTCTGTGAAAAAAAAATATATACATACAGCACACATCTATTTTATAGAATATTTGTCAGGTAATCTATTTTCCTTTGTTTTGATAGCTTCCAAGTACCTCATATGATAACCAGTACTTGAATGTCATGAGGAGATCAGTTGCTGCCAATGTCAGTCATTCACATAATGCTGGCTAAGAATGTGATAGACAGCAAGCTCTTTGCTATCAATCCTTTATTTAAACAACCAGCATTCCCAAATTCTAAATAACTCCAGCATGTGCTGTCTAGTACTGTGAATGGGCAAACCGACCTCCCCAATTTCCATTTGATTAATTAAACTGGAAAAGACAACTCTGGAAACAGCATTAATTATTATTCACAATACAATAAACAGTGTGATTGTGGGTCGCAGAGGCTTTCATCTCTCCAGGAGGTGCCAGCCTCCCTTCCTAACCTCAACCCCGCTCTCAGGTAACAGTGTATAAAATGAGATTCCTGAATGAATGAGAGGATGTGCCAGAACATATGCACCCTTTTAATGAGGGAAACTAAGTGGAACACACACACAAAAAAAAAGACAAAAAAAAGAAAAGAAAAAGAACTGACATTCGTCTGCTTTAAAGCCGAACAAAAAACTGAGTTCTCTGCATCATTTTTCTTTTCTTTATTTTATTTGAAACATTTCACAAAAGAATGTCACTGCAATAATGTCTATCCAATAACTGGAATGTTGTTTCAAAGAATCAAAAAAGGTGATGGGAGTGTAGTAAGTCCAGGGAGAATGGAAGGGAGAGAAGAGATGTGATTTCACAGGTAATCTCAGACCAATGTCACACCTGATTGACAGCAGGACAGAGGAAAATCACATCAGGAATAATACAGAAAACATCATGAGGAAGAACATGAAAACTTGTCAATTTTACAATGAGAAAACACGTGCACACAACATGACAAACAAACACAAAAAGGAAACCAAAGAAATCAAATGTCTAACAAAACAAAGGAATTGTTTTTTGGAAAAGCCGCAGATCCAAGAACAAATGTGCAGAAGAGTAGAGTGCATTACATCAGTGAGGTTTGCTAAGCAGTACAAATACTCCTGGCACTCGGGGATCTGCTGTCAGTGGCTCTCCTAATACTGAACCACTGCTCTTGCATAGTTCCGTCTCTCTTGAGAGGGCCAAAACCCAACTAATACATTCTTTTTATTATCAAAAACAGAAAAAAGTAAGTACACAAGTAGTTTTTAAGTATATATAATATTTCCATGCATATTAAAACTTTTTATTAATTTGAATACATATAAATGAATACAAACATAGGTCAAAAAGAGTCATGCAGGGGAAAAAAAAGTGATTTATATTTATAATAAACATGTTGAGATATAGCTATGTTATTAAAGATGCTAAAATATTTTTGGTTTATATGAAAGAGGTAAAATAAGTCTGAATGTGGAAAGGGATTTCATAAATTTGAACCGTTATTTGAATAGGTCAAACGTCTATGTATGTGAAAATGCGCATTGCATGTGTCTTAAAAAGCAGCATGAAGCCTTTTAAAGAGTAATAATTGGTCTGTTTGTGACATAAAAAAGACAAGTGCTTGGCCCAAAGGTCACTCTAAACGGTCTAGTAATTAGCTGCGTAAAAAACTGTGAGCTTTTATCCTGGACCCAACCAACACAAAGACTCGCACTTCTGTGGACAAGTCTGTTGTTAGAGGTAAAAGGGCAGAGAAAGGTTAATTGTTAAGACTTTTCCTTTGCGTGTATGAGCGCAACCCAGCGGCATTTATTAGCAAAAAGTGACTGCGCTCTGTGTTTCTTTTTTGTGTCCGTGTCACCATACTGACTACATAGGTCAAACTCGAGAGCTCTGGGGAAGCGGTGATGTCATCACAGGGCACGCAGGCGGGCAAGCAAGGCCTCTACGTCTGTGTCACCACTGGATGAGCAAAGCGTTGGAGTTTGCTCTTTTTCCTTCTCTCGTGCTCTGGCTTTTTCTTTCTCCCCCTCGGGCCGGTGGGTCAGCCTGTGGGCTGCAGAAGGATGGGGTTCACTCTCGTAATGAGGCTCCTTGGCAGTGGGTGCTCGGGTCGAGTTGAAATTGATATTCTGACGCGATCGTGACCTTTGCAGAGGTGCCTTCATGTTTTCTGTGGGAGAGATGGGAGGGATGGAGAGAGAGGGAGAGAAAAAAACAGGTTCTCATGAAAACGTTCATAAAAGTTAGCAGCTCTTTGAGGACGGGTCATGCCGACATTGAACTCATTAAATAAATGAGAGGGGAAAACAGAGAGCAATGCAGCCGACAGCAAGACAACGCAGTAAAAATGATTGTGAAGTTTGTTCATCTCAGTGCTGTGACCTCTCACAGGTTTTTCTAAATCTCTGATCTGTGATGAGGTGCAGGGGCTGATGGGAAGACGTCACACTGACTTAATGCTCTGTTTTACTACCTCAGCACATCTACCTGAACAACTCAAAACCATCAGACTGACGCAACCTTCTCTCACTCAATCTTACAGCCATCCAGACTGTGAGAGACACATGCAGAGGAGTTCAAACGTCTGAAATCAGGAGCGGAAATGCTTTGATTTCGATTTGTATGACATTTTTAATAATAAAATATCAGTACAACACTTTGACTGAAATATAGAAGATATTCATAAAAACATGGCAGTAGCATTAGATTAGATGCTTAGAAAATGCAGAATCTTATTCAGTTATTATTTCAGTTTTCTTTGTTAAAAAAAAAAATTGTTTGATTTTGAAGTGTAAATTAATAAAACATGGCCTCACTGGAAGTCTGTTTCCAGAGTGAGAGAGTCAGATTTGCGTATTGTCGATTATTCAGACTTTATATCTTGCATGTGTAAAGTTTCAGTTTAAATGAAGTAATAAAACAACTATAATAACAACAAATAGTAACTGATGTTGTATGGGGAGGTATGGCTGAGAAATGACTAAGTTTTCCTGGTTGGTTCTGCACAGAGTCGCTGTATTGTCACATCAGCAGCGATTACTGCGCCGGTCTCGAAATGCTGATAACGGCATATATTACAGCCACAGCACCCGCCCCCCCCCCCAACCCCACCCCTCTCCAGCATTGCAAACAGAGTCTCTCAGTGTGCAAAGCACACTCGTTCACATCAGCACAGGAGTGAGGGACAGAGTGATGTATGAATGCTTTAAACAAGGACAATCACTGCAAACAAGGATGGATGGAGAATGAGAAAGAGAGAGAGAGAGAGAGAGAGAGAAATGGAGAGAAGAGCCAGTGATAAGAGCTAAGCAAAAATACTGCAATAACAGAGCCTACAGACATGATGGTTTCTTCATCCTCAAACAAATGTCCCACTGAAAATGCTCAGCTGGTTTTGTATCTAACCGTAATAGTTTCTAAAGGTCTAAGCAGCAAATTTAGGCACAGGTGCAGACATTCAACTATTACAACATCAAATTATCTTCATCAAGATGTAAGACCATGAAAGAACACAAGAGAGACGTAGATTTTTGCATTATCTTAAGAGAAGTGCCTGCATGTCCGTGATGCTACTTGTAGGGTTTGTTGAGTGGTTGCCAGAATGTTTCTTTGAGATTGCAAAGCAATGTTGAGCCCAAGAAAAAAGTATAAAGTATAGTCCATTCTTCTATGCAGGTCTAAGGAAAATGCTAGCACCTTTTTATGGAAAACAAAAGTTCATTTCTGAAAAAAAAAGGACATTACTGTTTTAATTTCCATTTAAGTCTCTAATGATCAAAAACACTTTAGAAACAATATTGTAAAATAATCTATTTTTATTTGTATTTCTGTGACGAAATTTCTCCAGTCTTCAGTGTCACACAATGCGAAATGACTCCAATGAATATGAAATTAAGAAATATTTCTTAATAGGATCAATGCTGAAAACCAATGCTGAATGAAAGGATTTCTGTAGTGTAAGTAGTAATACTATTATTATAATAGTATTATTAACCTTAATCAACGTTTACACTCCTTTTATTTAGACTCTACAGTTTATGCATGATTATGTATAAGTCAAGAACTGCAAGGATGTATGAATGCTATCATGTATGTTGACCTTTTTAAAATAGTTAATAGTGAACAATCTCACATCTTAACTAAGCAATGTGTGAAGCTCTATGATTGTGTATATGCTCTCAGTGGACAGGACAGAATGCAGTCCCGTGTGTCATCCAGAGCAAATGAGAGTTTGAGATGAATTGTGACTGTAGTGTAGTGTATAGGAGTGAGTGGTGAGCCATGCTCGGGTGTGTGGGGTAGTGAGTTCTCTGCGCTCTCATTACTGCTTCGAGAGAATGTGCACTCGTTTGTCTCTGTGTGCCGCTCTCTGCCCTATGCTTCAGGCCACTTTCATTAGTCTCTTTGGCTCTTCCTCTTTGCCTTCATTTCCTGCTCGTCCCATTTGCTGTATCCCGTTCTTAAAATAATCTTTCTTTTTCTCGACATGACTTTGTTTGGCTCCATACTGCTAAATTTCTTTATCCTCCTCTTTTCTTGCTCAAACTGACCCTGCTGATATGGAGAGGCTGCTTGCCTCTCATTAGCGTGACGATGAGGTCTGTGTGTCTTAATGAGTGTTAAAACACAAGCTAAAGTGGAGACACTGGATGACTACATGACTTTCTTTTTCTTTCTTTTTATTTTTTAAATGGAGTGAGAGACAGAGGCAGAAGAAAAATCAGTTAGGAGATATGATAATCATGGTCTAATACAGGTCTTTTTAAGGTTACGTAAAGAAATAAAATTATATGTAATATTAAACAAATAAATCTAATATTCTTTAAACATAAGAATGAATAGACTACACATAACTTAAGAACTTTCACTTTAATAAAAACAGACTGCCATTTTAATGTTTTAGCTCACTGGCCAGTAATAATAATAATAAAAATGTTATTAATATTCTAAAAACATTTAAAACGGTCCATCTTTTCAGCTTCCCTCAAGCATATATGAAGCAAACACCCACTGCGGTAGAAATCTGAATGCCACATTCCTTTCATCAGTAAGTACCTCCTCAGTTAGGCTCATAAAAACTCACTCACGTCCAGACTGTGTCATCTGAGAGAGACACTCATTTCTCTCTTTCTTTCTGACTTTAGAGATCATTTGCTCAATTTGCATTTTCATTGGGGGCCGCCGAGAAGCTGGCTTTCTTTTCATCTCTTTTCTCTCTTCCTTTCTGTCCCACACTGTTTGCCTGAAGTTTTGGCAGGAGACTCGATGGAACGTGACAGCAGATGAGGGCACTTGATCAGCCTAATGAGATCGAACGCAGACGGGCGTCCGATTAGTTGCAATGGAGCCGGTCTCGCACCAATCGGGACTTTAGGGGCTCCGCACAATGCAATCCGTGACAGGGAATTTCTCCCTCTGCACGGCGAACGGTTTGCCATGTAATCTATAGAAGTATTAGTAAGGCTGGATATAGCAACTGATGAATGGCTGAAATCACATAAAAGTGAACATGACTTTTTGCTCAGGGTAGCCAGTCATGTCAATGATACTCCTTTGATGGGACTTAGTGATGTCAGGGTTATACATACTAAACACATGGGTAACACATATCTTTAATGTGATAAACAATAAGGGTTCACAATATAAAATTGGCTAATGAGTTCTCTTTGGGACGGATTAAATTGATCAAAAGTGATAGTAAGGATTATAAAATAAATATAATTATGTAAGATATGTACAATATGTAAGAAATATATATTTAAGAGAAAAATTGAACACCAAATCAGCATATTAGACTGATTTCATAATGATCATGTGACACTGAAGAGTAATGGCTCCTGAAAATTAAGCTTCGCCATTTTAGGAAAACGTAACATTTTTAAATGTATTAAAACAGGAAATTGTAATAATAATTTTACAATCTTAACATTTTTACTGTATTTTTATTTAATAAATGAGGCTGTGGGGAGCATAAAAAATGCCCACAAATTTAAATTCTGTCAATTTATTGACTTCAATTCAATGCATTCATTTCAAGATATTTTGAGGAATACATGTAACCAGACAGTTGACTTACGGAAAAAAAAAAACCTATGGAAGCCAATGGCTACCACCAAATGTTTGGTTATCATAATTCTTCAAAATATCTTCTTTTGCATTCAACAGAAGAAAGAGAAACAGGTTAGGAAGAGCCTGAGTGTGTGTAAATGATGACGAGGTTCAGCACGTCATGCCCAAAGCATAATCCAAGTTCAATCAAAAACAGAGAAGCACTAAAGTACAAGTGCATTAAGTTTTTTATGGACAACACATGGGAAATTAAGTTTGCCTGTTGTGAATTATAGCGCCAATGTAAGAGAAAGTAAGCTGATGTAACACTACAGCTTGATGACTAAAATTAACTTAATGACCAGGCTTGTCTTGCCGGCCCTCTCTCATTTGGACTCTGCGCATACTCATTTATCTATACAGGTATTCAAGGGCAGGTTCTAAGATGGTTTAGATCCTACCTGTCCGATCACTACAACTTTGTTTTATTTGGAGGTTGTTGCTCATGTCTCATTCGTAACAAATCCAAATGTTTCCATATTCGCAATATATTTGAATGTTAAACTGTTATTTATAATGTATACTAGGCTTGTACATAAAATATCATCCTCTTCACATGAGCAAAGATGTCCTTGGCAACTGACTAGTGTAAATGTTTAGTTGACTATTTTATTTTGATAATGATCAAAAAAATTTTTTTATAACAGACTGCAATGTAAGTTTGAATTGCTGGAATACGTGTGCAGCAGGCAAGACATTACAAAAAATAAAATAAAATAAAATAAAATAATTGTAAAAAAAAATTTCCACAAAAGTGTTTACTCACAATAAAAAATAAAATATATGGCAAAATTACTTAGTTACATTTGAATTGCTTTCCATGTTGAAGAACTTAGAAACTGTAGTTTCTATTTTAATGTACTTTTAAAGTTTAAATCACATTAAAAGCTTAATTTGCACGCTAGGCATTAACGTTACCATAGTAAACCTGGTTAATATGACTGCTGGAGAAATTAGACGTCAGCCTCTTATTCTCCATCACAATCGTGTATTTATTTAGTAACATTTTTTATCTGTCATTTTATCTGTCATAAGTCTCGTCTCGAGATTTTAGCTCCGTGTAGCATATGTCTTCAAAATATAATATGTTTTTTGTTTGGGAGCTTTTATAAAAATATATAAATGATCATTCTTTCTAAATGTGATGCAGGCTATATAGGCTATTGTGACTTCAAATAAACTGAAACAGACTCGACTGAATAACAGAATGTTCATAACATTTTATCTCTGTAGGTCTAATTTTCAATCATGATAAATTAATTCATTATGATCAATGTATCACTTACTATAGTAAAACACTGATGCTTTTGGATTTTAATATTTAACAAAGCATTCAAACAAACGGCCGCTTTTATTGTGTTCGTTTTGTGATCGCGCTAATTCCAGTGACTTATTCCTTATTTGTTTTATGGTAAGTTCTCTTTGTTTGTGACATGATGGGGTTTCGTGACGTTGTTTCTGAGAAGTGTGTAAAGGGCAGGTTTTAGTGAAGCGCAGTGGAGCTTCTGGCCTGACGGTGGAAACGCAGCACTATTTTGGCCTCAGTGAGGCTATTAGCCCGGCCCAGCCTGTTTTAAGCCCTGGCTCACCAGTGGAAAAGTGGCTAATAATTTCCTTCTATTAAATTTGGATAAAATAAAGCAGTACACAGAATCTTGTAGATTACAATTTGCAACTAGACGGATGTACTGTTACTTCCTCTACAGTCAAAAATCTGGGCGTTATATTAGACCGCAACTTGACTTTTGAAACAGCATTCTTCCATCATAGAAAAACTGCCAAGCTAAGAAACATATCTGTTTCTGATGCAGAAAAGCTATTTCATGCATTCATTACCTCTAGACTGGATTATTGTAATGCACTTCTAGGTGGTTGTCCTGCATCTTCAATAAACAAGCTACAGGTAGTTCAAATTGGATTAGCCTAGGGTCCTAATCAGGTCAAGAAAATATGATCATATTACCCCAATTTTACATTTTAAATACAAACTATTAAGTTTGTATAAGTTACAAAATATTATTACATACCTAAAAGGCCCTTAGTGGTTTAGCTCCTGCTACCTAACTAGTCTTCTACCATGCTACAATCAATCACATTCCAGACACATCTCTTTGGCCAAGCATTCAAATAATGCATCTCATAATCCTGGACTGCAGTTATATCTGATCAAATGCGCATTATTATTCCTTAGCCTGGGTTAAACAAATTATTTTACTTGGATGGAACAGCAGCAATTCTAATTATGTTTCTATTTGTTTGTCTGTTTTTGCCACGGGATTGACATACCATGGTTACTAGGATTTAGGGTTAGAATTAGCTTCAGTCTGAATCCAGATCACATGAGAAAGATTATGCCAACCCCTCAGAGGACCCCAGAAGATGCCAGAATAACAGAAAACCATGGGTGACAGACAATGTCAGACTACGAGAGACTGTGTGTGTGTGTGTATTTGATGCAGTGGCTCTCAGATGATGAGACCATTGCGAGAGGGGAGCCCTGACTGATAAAGGGGGCTGTAATTCAGAGCCTCTATGATGCTCTAATGTCCCTCTTTGTCTGACTGAAGGACTCTGAGACGGATGACCTGTACATTATCCCTTATGCTTACATGAGTTAAGCAGTAATTAAGCATATCAGGAGAGACATGCCTCATCCACCAGGCACCCAAAAGCCACCCACTGGTGCCACAGGTAAAGCATGGGTAATTTAAAATATTCAATGGTCTTCATCTGACATTTATGACAGTGGGGAGGCAATTAATATTAAAAAGATAAAAAGGAGGAGGAGATGAGGTTCCAGAAAGGCTGTAACTCTCTAATTGTCAGGCTGAAGTAGTAGCCTAACCCCTGAACCCAAGCAAGAGTCATGCATATCAAAGCCGGTCCATGTGTTGTTCTGGGATCAGCGAGTGTGAGAAAAAAAAATATATCTAAAAAGTAAAAAGAGAATAAGTTATGATTCACAGATAAACAGCATAATTCAGAGGTTCCCTTCTCTTGTCTATGTTGCGTGTACATCCTTTTGTGTTTTATGTGCCTTTGTGTGGCTGCATTTGCATGCACTTGTGTATCAGAGATCTTGTGGTATTGAGATCACACAAATGTGGCTTGGATCTTGATCTCAGTTTTTTAAGGTTTTGGTCTGAAAGCCAAAATAGCAATCACCTCAACCACTTTTGGAGGAATAAAGCACCCAAACATTAAACATCTGATATAATTTATTTAAGCTTACATTCCAAACTTGTGTGGCTTTTTTCTTTTAAGGAACACAATATTTTGAAGAAGGTTTCTACGGTTTTGTCCATAAAATGTACATCAGTGAGTGACACAAAACCTCAAACAGGTTTGAAGGTTCTAGACCCTACTGACTCTCAATGTAGGATGAAAACAGCAAATAGACAGAATTAGTTTTATGTAGATGCAAGCAAGCCATAAGAGTTTTGAACAAGAGTCTGTCTGAATTTGTATGATATGGGGTTCCTGAATGGTAAGTATAAAAACCAGCAGTTTAATCAAAGTCTTTGATTGGGTTGCTCATTAAATCTACATTTTTCCAGCATAGTTCTTAGACTGAAATATATGGGTCTTGAAGTCTAAGCCTTAAAAGGCTATATCCTTGGTCTGGGTCCAACCTGAACTCCAACTCTGGTGTGTATACCTCTATAAATGCTCTCTTTCTCTCTCTTTGTGCAGCAGTTGTATTGAATAATCAGAGTATTTAACAGAGCAGCAGTGGGGAGTTGTAATCCCACAGCATTCAGTGCCTCACAAAAAATTAATTACAAATGAAAACGGCTTAATGCTTACTTGAACCCGGGGAGAGAAGAGAATGTCACCAAATGATATTTGTTTAGGGGATAAGGGGAGATACAAAGAGTGAGAGACAGATAGAGAGATGCATGTTGTACCGTTTCATGGTTTTGAGATGAAACATCTGTATCTCAGCATCAGAGAGACTCTAGAGAGATCTTTGATGTTGACAAAATAATCAGTATGCCAACATTAGTGGTTAAAAGAGCTAAACACTACACATCATACAGTATGTACGTACATGAGAGTGATTCAACTATTTCAGGTCACAGTGCGTGATTCACACACTTAAGTTTGCACGAATACGCTTTTAAGCGATTTACTTTGACATACCTGTATTAACTAGCAGTCTGCCCAAACAAACCAGCATAAGACCAATAATATCCAGACAAATTCAGCCTCAAAGAAGTAGGACAAATGAACAAGTGATTCAATCTGAGAGCACACTGTTCAGTAAAAAGAGGTGAAGTTCTGGTAATCATAAATTGTGTCAGACTTTCCTTTTTTTGGGCAAACAATCTCTTTAAGGTCCAGGATGAGTCCACCAACAAAATGTAGAGTGTTTAAAGACTAAGGCCAGTAACTAAAATGTTAACACTAAACAAAGAACAATCCGTTAGCTATCATCATTGTACCTTGGGGAAGTAAACAATCCCAGAATGCTCCAGGGCTAATGGCCCAGTTATAACTGTCTGCTAAAAGACTGTTTACTACAAAAGTTTCCTGTCCATCAGGATTACAGTTTGATTAAATTAATCTTCATCTTCAGAAACAAAAACTCAAATTGATGGCCCAACGTTTTCTGCTCAACCTGACAGAAAACGTTCTGTTGGCATCACAGATACAAACTATCAGACCTAAGCTTTGGGAAGGGGCAAGAAAGACAGTGTGAAACCAATTTAGTGACAGATATGAGACAAAGCAGAATGTCTCCCGACAGTTGCTAAGTGAGACAGACAGTTTGTTGAGATTGGGTCGACTGGGCCCTCTTTACGAGCTGCTCTTCTGCAGTGCAAGTTCATGAATATTTTTGTGCAGATACATGCATGTGGGCGAAAATGTACCTCTAACTAGAAGTTACGTATATCTGTCATTGTGAATCTGCTCACTGCAACTAGGGTGAACGGTTGGAAAGCTGCACAATTAGCAATGATTCAAACGAAATCAGTCGTCACACTGGCAGTTTCTGTGAAGCTCCACAGAACAGGAAGTTGGGCTGGGGTTTAAAGTAATTAGAGAGAAAGAATCTTCATTTGAATGCCAAACCTGACGAGTTTCCAGAATATTTTTTTGCTACAGGACATCTGTCTGCATGGTGCTGCAGGGATGGGTAATTATTCAATCCAGCCCACTCTCATTTATATATCGCTGTCTACCACTGGCTCACTATCTTTCCACTATTCCCAAACTCCCTTTTATTGATTCCTACAACTTTTATTCCTTTATTTTTTGTCAGTTTTTGTCTTTAAAAGAAAATGTTTTAAATTGAGTCAATATTTTGTCAAGACATGTTTATTAATTTTAGTATACTTTACTCACAATGAAAAGGCATTTAATTTTAGTCGACCTGACCAAAATTTTAATCAATTTCAAACATTTTGAAAAATCTATAAACCTTTGTTTAAACAAAGAACATGTTAATAATACAAAAAAAAAAAAAAAAGTAATAGTAGTAAAAAAGAAAAAGTTATTTAAGTCAAATAATTATTCCTTTTTATAATCATTATTACTTATTTAATTGCTGGCATAAATATAAACCTGCTTGTTTTTTTAATAAAGTCAAATTATAGATAAAATAATCCAATATAAAGCACATTCATTAGTTTTACCCATAACAAAATATAATATTACTTATCAGTAATCTCTTTCAAAAATTTGTGCTTCCAATATTCTCTTCCTCTTCTTCTTCCCCTGTCTGTTGTCATGAAGTGCTATTGATTCAGGTCTGGTCCATCTGTGCATTCTCTCTCCCTAGACACTGCTTCTCTCCATCTTCTCTCCATCTCTCCCTTTTTCTCCCATCAAAGTCCTTTAGGTTAATGAGTAGACTGACTGATGAGCTGCAGACGGAGCGAGGGAAAAGTGTGTATGTGTGTGGGGGTGAACTGTCAGTTACCCGAGATGGGACTCATGGGAGGGGTGGTCGTAATTGATCGGATTTTGCTGTAATGTATTACCACCTCCACGCACGGATAATGGCTAACGCTGGCTAATGACTGTTGGCAACGACCAGCACTTCATTGATAGCTGATGTTTGCCATTAACTTCCCTTCTCATTACAGACTATAGACTAGCTTTCCATAAGTCTCAGGCTGCTGGTTATTAACGCCGAAGAAAATATTTCAGCCAAGGGTCATTCACATCTTAATTGTGCTTTAGAAATCAATATGCAGATCCATTGTGGCAAAACCTTGGATTCTGATCAGGTGAGATGTTACATCATCAGATCAAACAGAACTATTGTTTTTCATGACCTTTTGAAGTTCGCTCCGCTCCACCCTGGGCGCTTCTCACCAAGTTACAGGGCTCTTCTCTCGGATGCCTTCGACAGCTCTCAATATGCACATCCAGCCTTGTGAAACGTACTTATGAATTCAAAACAGCCTCAAGTCATGCTCCATATTTCATTGAAGTTGAATATTTAAAAAGATCAACCCACTCAAAGCCCCATAAACCTTTCTTACGGAGGCTTCTCTGTCCTAAATATAAAATCTCATATGCCGTATCATATTACAGGGGACTCCATCAGGCTCTTGAGTTTTCTTTAACAAGCAGACAGGGCCATTCTGGTAAACAGGCTGTCTGCATCTACAAAACGTATGTTCCTCTCCCAGACTACTCTCTAGCCGAAAACACTTCCTCTTCCTTATCCTGCTCTCCAGTGAGGCCTCATCTAAGCACCTCTCATAGTCATGGAGGTTGACTATGGAGAAAAATAAATAAGAAAAAAAAAAACAGCCACAAACAACTGATTATTTGAGTTTTCCATACAATATATTTAACAATAACTTTCATGCGGTGGGAAATGTATTAAAACTAAGCTACTTTTTATCAGTTTATGTATTCTGTATGAATCAAAACCCATGACCTAACATTACTGGCATCACACTCCACTATTTAGCCAAACAGGTTTTTTTTTTTTTATAAATAGAATTCCTAGCAAATGCACTGCAGTGCCCATTTTGCTGTTTATATACTTATACGTAATTTTAATTATATATAATTCTATTTCAAATTTGTTATTTCAAACTGGCACCTTACCCGAGAGAATCAATATGATAACTAACCTTTGTTTCTTACCTCACCAAGCCTAACATAGTGACTCACCATTTAGTAATTAGAAAGTATTATAGTTAATGGTCATAAAAATACAAGGTTAAGACAAGGAACACTTCTGCTGCTTGTTTAACAGGATGAAGGCATTATTCTCTTCTGAGATTGACATTTACATAATGCAAAGGTTTATTTTTCTCCTTTGTTTCTCTTGCGTGTTAACCCTTGGGCACTAAAGGTCCTCCTTTGATTTCGGATCAACTGCAATGCTGCCTTTTCTATCTCGAATACAACTATAATAATGCCACTAATGTCAACAGCTGTGGTACATTTAATCAAATCAGCCTGCCTAATCCTGCTCCGGTCAATAGAACCCAAGTAGAAACAAATAAAGCCAGATTCAGACAGTATAAAAGCAGGTTGAAGGTCACATGTTTTTAATTACACTTAAACTAATGGCTACAGAGGCAAAAGGAGGCGCATAGTTTCAGCTCATAATCTCTAATGAGACGTTTGGCGTAGGCGATAAAGGCAGATGCTTCATGCATTCGTGAAAGGTCAACTCTCATTGCCATTCTGACACAGCCTCTCTCGCCTTTTCCCTCGCCCGGCACACGCCCGTTTCCCTCTCAAATAGGAGGGGAAAAATTGCCCTTTTAACAAGAGAACCCTCTTGATGGTTCTGTCCATGCATGAAGCTGTAAACAGCACACAGAAAACATTCCTCCTCATTTAATTAGATCGCAACGATGCTTCTGATAAAAATTCATTTTTTAAAGAAGTTACATTTGGTGAATTCTCAACTGGACTGTCTGTAAAAACAGACTCATTTTTCATAAACAAACAAAAAACTACCTACTGCTGCGTTTCTGTCTGCCTCATGCTGAGATTAATAATGAAGCAGCCTGACATTTGAAACAGAGGGACCGATTTACAGCAGTTTGAGTCGCATTTTGACTGCATGCACGCGCGCACACTCACACAGACACACAAACAAACCTAAAAAGAAAAACATTTGAATGTGTTTGTTAACACTTTCAGGCCTCATATCAAGAGAGGGTGATGAGTAAGCGATAAAGTTGCATGCCACATATTTTCATGTCTAACAGTGGTGTAGTAAACAACACATCATTATACTAGACAACAGTTCAGCGTTGGAGTCTTCTGGGCAATACTAATGGTTAATTTAGCTCCAGGACAACTGTGGCAGGCATCTCATCACAATTAGACTTAATGCAAGACCTTGCTGAAGGTCACAGATGATCTGTTATGGGGGGGGGGGGTGCAAATAAACTGTAGCATGACTGTCCGGTGAGATGTTTTTTTGTGTACATGTGCACTGAGTGGGTGTAAGAGAATGTGTATTTTTACACTCCCCCCAGGCAAAAAGACAGAGCAATTAAAAATACATGCACCAATAAGCCCCTTCTTCTGTAGAACATCACGGTAACCTCCGCCAAGACAGAAAAAGATGGACTATATTCTAATATCAGTGCTGAGGAGAGATCAGAAACCACTCATTTAAAGGGATATTTCACAGAATAAATAAAATAAAAAGAGGGAAAAAAATGACTATAAAATATTATTATATTTGATGCCATACTGTTCTGATGCCATATGATTGGGTTTCATTTGTTTTGAACTTGGGTCATCAAAAGTGTCCATCGATATAATAATAATAATAATAATAATAATAATAATAATAAAAAACGCTAACTTCTATGGCATTAATTTCAGTCAATGTTAAGTTCAGCATTTACCAATACATTTTGTTTTTGTTAACATTAATTAATGCACTGTAAATTAATATGGAAACAATATTTTTACATTAAGAATGCTTTAAAAATATATATTTCTCATTGTTAGTTCATATCAGCTAATGCATAGCAAACAGGACCTTATTGTAAATTGTACTAAATAAATACAAAACTTTACCTGTGCAGTAGCCTTTATACTTTCACATATTCAAACTTACTGTGTTGCAACGTGTCACAGGACATGCAATGATCAACACTCACTTATCGCAGTCATCACACCCAGCCTGATGCATCTTCTAATGGCATATTTAAATCAGTGCAATTAAGATGAGAACTGTGACACAGAAAAAGATTTTAAGCAGAACCTCTGGCATTGAAAGAAAAATGATTTACACATGTAAATAAGGGCAGGAACAAATGCCCCTCTCTCTTCTAATGGATAAAGCTTAATCAGAGAAATGCATGAACACAAATCAGTGACCTTAGATTAATGCAGCTGACCTCTGAGTAGCTTTTCATCAATGAAACGAAGGGAGAAAGAGATATTTGTTCCCATAGCTCTCTTAAATCCCACCTGAATATACAGCAGAGAATATTCAGAAGTCCTCTGGAGGCTAATGATGTACTGGACACAAAGCCAAGCTTGTACCTGATGGACCTAAAATCCATAAAGACATAGTACAGCGACTTGTGGTAGCAAGGACAGGCTGCAGATTAGATTGAAATTATTGATTCGAATCAATTGTGAGAGTGAACATTTCCCTTGACCTCATAGAAGAGTGAAACAGGAGTAATTGAATTCTACCAGTGCATATTGGGTGTGTTCAGGTACAGTCGTTTGGAGACTCGCCTGGTGGCCCTGAAGGACTATTGACTTAGAGCTGATCCAATGTCCATAGCTAAGAAGACAAAAGCTCTCTGTGTGTGCATGTCTACAGAGATACCTCTATGAGATTTTAGCACCATAATCCATTTCTAAAGGAAGAAGGAAAATGGTAAGGAAGGTTGATTCATGAAAGTACTGGTGTAAAGTAAAAGTGAATTCATTTACACGTCCAGAGGTCGCTTTGTACACAATTTGCTGCAGAGCAACAGAGTTTTTGTACCTCACAGCATCACAGCGAGCTGCACAGCCCCCTGCAGAGCCCTACCTGCAATTACCAGCTCACTAACACATTCTGAAAGACTTGCACGAACAAAAGACAACGCTAGCAAGTAAACAAATATGCCCTCGGAGCAGTCTGTGGCAATCGTTTCTCTCTATTTCTCTATATCAGAAACAGACAGATTTGCAAGATAATCGCAATAGTACATTCTGTAAGAGTGACTTACTGTGTTTACACCAAGGTAAACTTCCTTGGTGGAAGTTACTGTGTGATGTGTAAGAGGCAACCGATTTGTTAGCTTGCAGTTATTAGTTTCTATTTGAGTGACTACATGTTTTTGTGTTTGTGTTTTACAGTGTTAAATCTCACGTCGAGCGTGAATATTTTGCTGTGATAAAATGAAACTGAAATTCTGGTGAGACATAATATAGTTTACCAATTGTTGCAGATATTGTATTTAATTAGATTTTTTGCAATATAACCCTTTCACCTGGGAAGAACTTAAAAATATTCACTTGACACAAAATAAAAGTTCACAGCGTAAAAGTATGTAGTACAGTGCTGGTGTTTCATGCTGCAGGGTAAATGTGTGACTGTGTAAGTGTTACAGTATGTTTTAGAAGCAAGAATGATTTGCACAGCACTTAAGAGGTGTTGAAGTGAGAACTGGGTTTAAAATTCACAAAATAACATTGAGGTTTCAAGCTTCTGTTCCAAACTCTGCCAATGTTGTTTACGCCACAAACCCCTACTATCCCACCCAAACACACACAAACACCCCCTGAACAAGCTCCCTTATTCATCAATCTCAGAGATAGAATTTGAACAGGAGCAGAAAGTATGACACACATACACACACACCTGTGAGCCTACTGCTATGGAAAGGCTCACAAATATCTAAAATGGCCGCAAGTACAAGAGGAGGAGGAGAATAATGGGACAAAGAGAGGAGCCAATTAATCTGAATGTTCACAGAGGTCAATTGGCCTCAGTGCCGTCATCAGTAGATGAGGATATGCACCATGGAGCAGACCACTGCATCCCATGGGGGGGGACTGAGGTCTGAGAAGGCCTCATGATTATTAGTGTAATTAATAATAATGAATAATTCCTTAAATTTATATAGCGCTTTTCTAGGTACTCAAAGAGCTTTACATAGTCAGGTGTATCCCCTCATCCACCACCAGTTTGCAGCATCCACCTGGATGATGTGACGGCGGCCATATTGCGCCAGAATGCCCACCACACACCAGCTTACTGGTGGAGAGGAGACAGCGTGATGAAAGCAATCAGCGGATATGGGGATTGTCAGGAGGCCATGATGGTCAGAGGCCAATGGGCGAATTTAGCCAGGATGCCGAGGTCACACCTCTACTCTTTTCCTTAATTAAGTTTGTACGGTCATTACAGAGGGTCCCGATGAATTAACTTAAAATCCTATGTGGGGTGGAATACTAATTGTACCCACAGCCACATTTAAACATCCTCTTTAATGAGAGAGAGAGGGAGTGAGAGGATCAGACAAAGGCAGATGGTGTTTCAAGACCTCGAGTAGACAGAAGATTCACTAGAGCACTGAGCTGTTGTTTGTCTGGACTGAACAGCCTTTGGGCCCCGGTATACTTCAAATGACATTTCGAACAAAATCAGGCTGAAAAAAAGTTCGTTTTGAGTTTGTTTCAGCAGTTCGAAACAGCTCACCAAAGCAAACTTTCTGGGGAGTTCATTTTGGCTCCTAAACACCTTTGAACTTCCATTGGTCCGTGGTGGTTACACAATCGGTGGGTGTGTTCTGAAACTCCACAACCTTTGACGTGCAATTTTTTTCCTGGTTCATACCTCATTCTGTGGAGGTCCTACAGGAGAGCAACATCTCCTGAATACACTGGAGTGTCGAATAGCTGAGCTGGCACAGATATATCCGCACCTGTACTATCACTCGCGGAAAGACTTTAAAGACTGTTGACGACCCAGAATTATGCAAAAAACGAAATAGAGAAACATCAGAGACAAGTTTTCCAAAGCCATTAAAAGAAAGCAAAGAGTAAAGATATGAGGTAGCAAGTACCCAAATACATACGTTTCAAATAAATGTTACATCATACTGCTGCTGTTGTTTTTTAAATAAGTGAATTTAAAGGGTATACAAAATGTGAAATGTCAAACCAATATACAATAATAAACCTTTGTTTTGATCAAAAGTAAATCATGAAACCACATAAAATATTAAAAGGGGCAAAAATTTATCCAGTTTAATAAAACAATTTAGCACTAATAAAGACAAACTGACTCCAATATTTTCCCCCCACATCATACTAAAGATTTACAGACTATGTAGACATTCACACTTCCCATAAAGGACTGATTATGGTTGTTTTGTATTGCAAACATGATACTTGACTCTGAACTTCTGCTAATCATTATTCTTTTATCTATAATATTCTGACCATTGGTGCCTGTCTCACACCTAGATTGCCTACACTTCTTCATTTCATTGTTTTGTTTAGGGTATAGGCGCATGCGTCGCAAAGTCATGTTTACATTAATCTACACCCCGCCTCCAGCAGGGTGTTGGAAAGCTAGTTAACAGTTGCTCAGCCTTTTCAAACTTCTTTTTGCCCCGAAACTAAGAACGAAAACGAACTTCATTTGAAGTATATTGGGACCTTTTGATGGAGGATTTCACACACTCCAATGCAGATGAACTCTAGAACAGCAGGTATGAAGGCCTTGAAGCTGTAAGAAGCTTATGGTTATCAACTGATATGTTTTTTTCTCCAAAAACTGATCTATAAAATTGATCAATAATTCAAAGATGGGAAAAAAGTCAGACCTAAACCTTCAGTTTTAAACATTTAAATCACAAACTTTTATTTTAAATTAATTGTAATTCTACTTATATTCAAACCTTATATTCTTACCTCAATGAAACCTACAGGAACCGAGTTGGAAAACCTTTTACTTAGGGGAAAAGTGCATCAGCATTCTGCCAGTGGTCAAGCAGCATCACAGAGAGCAAACAAAGAATTACTCAAAGGAGATAGAAACTGGTTGAGAATAGAGATGGAAAGATGTTCACGCGGTGGGCTGAAAAGTGTCTGAATGGTCAGAGTGTAGACAAAACTGGCAGTGATTTCTCTTTTAGAGATGTGAAACACATTAGGGGAAAATATTCAGTTTTTTAGCTTTGCAAAATCTGCAAACTCTATCAGGAAAGAATTGTAACAATATCGATCACTTTTAATTTTGTTGTTATTATTATTTTATTATTTTATTTGTTTGAAAACCTTGCATACAGCAACATGTAGTTAAAACACATTAGAACAAGTGCAGAATTTCTACAGGTTTTTTTTCTTTCCATCTCCCTTGACTGTGGTGCACCCGTAAACACCACACAGCTTGGGTTTGGAGCACAAGTGCAATAACAAGCCATGACAACCCTCCCCATGAGGTTTAGTCTGAGATTTGGGTTTCTGTCTGTCACCACTGTGTGTGAACTCTCTGCTGTTAGGACCGCCTCTGTCATCCACAGCACAGAGTGATGGAGGGAGTCAGAGAGAGAAAGAGATTGACAGACAAAGACAGAGAGAAAGCTATACATTAATGTGATAGAATCCGCTTTTTATTTGCTCTCTGTTGCTGGTCTGTCAGTGGGAGTCCACTTAAGCCACAGAGAAGAACGCGCTGCCTCATACTTATCCCAAAGAAAAATGGCAAGTGCATGTTGAAATTTACATAAAAATGAATGAAACGTGTTGATTGCAGCATTACATGTGCAGTAGATCTGCACATTGTTCTTTTTACAAATTGTTTGTCATGTTGAGTGAGTTTCGACAAACTGTATATTTAATCTGGATTTTTTTTGCCCCTCAAACCAGGTTAACTGAGACAAAAATGATCTGTATATTCAGTGTGCAGGTGCTCAATGCTAAAACGTCTTTAGGAGAGTCCAGAGGTGCTCACAGTGAGACGCCCAACAGTCTGACAGTGACACATCCCAGTCTCCCCTTCCTCTCTCAGTTTTCTTCTCCAAGAAGGGTATTTAGAACGACGACCCAGAGGTCTTTTGTCTGTCTGTAAAGTGGTGTAGTCAAGGGGGAAAGAGACTGTTAGCTGTCAGGACTGACAAACGAAAAGGACACACACAGACACACACCACCAGTAGCCAGAAAAATGGGCCACACAGAATATCCATGAAAACATGCTTAAAAGAGACAGTGTGCGAGGGAGAGCTGAGGAGAGTTCAAAAGCTGATTTAGATCTGTCCTCTTGCTAATTTTCTTCAGTGAGTCAGCACATCTCTGACTTCACATGAGTACTGAATACTTGGCCTCTGATTAAAATTGACTGGATAAACTGGAAAAAAATAGCTTTTTGCAACATTTGAGCGATAGAACAAAACAGAAGGAACAGAAAACATACAAGGCTCCTTCTACGTCTCCTGTTCTAACCAATAGACCATGGCTCCAACATCTAAAGAGCCTTTTGTGACTCACAGGCATCAAAATTTCTAACTAAATTTCTCTTTTATTTAATAATATGTATATTTTAGAGCCTGACCACAATTATTTTCTTCTTTTGAAAAAACACTTTCCCTATTTCTTTGAAAAAGAAAACAGACATTCAAATAATAGAATAGTGTATTTTATATTTATTGTATTGTTATTTTTTCCCCAGAGATTTTCATCACCGCGGTTATCCTTTATCTTGCTCACTGGGGGGGTTTGTAAGGCAGTATCTCCTGCAAAGCTACTTTGGAACATTGCCTTTGCTGTGAAAAGTGCTTTACAAATAAATCTGAATTAAATTTAAAATGTTTCTCTTTGGATTTATACATCCAACAATAAGTGTTGCACGGTCTACTTAATATGGAGTGAAAAAAAAAAAAATTCCAGTTAATATTTTACGAAATTCTTTGATTAATTTGGCTTTAGTACAATGAAAATATAACAGCCAGTATTTGTAGAGAATTTCTGTAGGTTTGTCAGTCTAAGTTGATGGGTACACCGCAGAAGCCCAGTAAAGATGAGACAGATATGGAGGACAGGAGGAGAGACATTTGTGGAACAGTAGCTGAAAATGAAACCCCTTCAGCTAATAGTAGTTTTTATTACTTTTGGCTAGTGTGCTAATATTAGAATTGCAGTAGAACGTAAGATGTATTGCTGGTCACTATGAGATGAAAGTCCACATGCAAGAGTCGAAACAAACAAACAGACAAACAAAAAATGCCCAAAGCTAAAGCATCTCTTTGGTATTAAGCAGATCAGGATGGCCTGTTCGGTTAAAAAAGAAAAATGATGATGAAAAACAGGGGAGTGCCAATGAAGAAAAGATGTTAAAAGACATATTTCAGACCTTCCGGGGAGATCGAAGCATTTCACAAAGCAACAGTCTTGTCAATAAAAATGTCTTAATGTTAAAATGAGGCATTTTGAAATCAGACATCAGATAACTTGTCTCTGGCTGTAACAATCTATCTCTTTACAGCAAATAAGCAATCAGTCCAATAAAGACATGTAGAGCCTGTCAATCCATTACTGAAACTTACACAGTGGGTTCTGAACACACTCTTCATTGGAGGGAAAGAACGCTACAAAGCTTAACCAGAGAGAAAGTTTAGCTAGAGAAAGAGAGGACGTACTGCAGAATAACAGAAATGTTAGTATCACCACAAATGCTCTCTTCTCTTTTAAACTCCTACTCTTGAACACACAGGCTCATCAAAAATTACTTGTAGGGGTTAGGGGACTGCTACTCTGGTAATAGATTCAAACTCCACAGGCTCAAACACACACACAAACAAAGGAAAGAAAATAAATGGTAAAGCAGATACACAAAGTTCACTTTTATCCAAAAATCTCCACAATTTCCCCTACTACTTCAAAGTCAAGTCACTGATCTGCATTTCTGACCGGACATGAAACTTTCTTGTTCACTCTTTTTCTGTAGATACTACCCTGAAATTAATTCCCAATGACTTTTGCACCAATATTTATTTGTTTCAGGATATTACCCAATACCTAATCCTAACAAAGACAGGTTTCAAACGTCATTTGGCAATTTGTCCTCATTGCGGAGTATTGTGTAAAAATCGGAAAATATTAAATCATTTTAAAATACTTTTTAAAAAATTTTTTTTTTTTTAACAATTCAAGTCTTTGAGGTCCAAAGTTTATTGAACAAAATATAATCTTTTATGTGTCACAGAAAAATGAAGATTTGGAACGACATGAGGGTGTGTATATTATGATAGTTTTCATTTTTGGGTGAACCATCCAAGTTCACTTCTAGCATAAACACACGAGTGTTTAACTGTAGAAAACACCAACTTGACTTTTCACAGTGTGTTCAGATGCATAAACGTTGAGTGTATCCTCTTATTAATAATTAAGTCAAGTCTCTGAGACTGATGACTGTCTGATGAGGTCACGTCTGAGGAGAAGCATCCGTCTCAAAACACTCGACCTTGTATTAAGTCACTCCACAGCAGATGAACCCACATCAATCCCTTCCAAATCAATCATATAATACACACACACATCGGCAGCAAGCCAAATGGCCTTACATAGTGCCAGACAGATATTTAGTCTAAGATAAGATAATATAGTAAAAAATAGCACATGGCAAGTAAAGAGACAATAACAGATTTGAGCAGTGCCACATTATGAATGTGCTGTTCAAAAGTTTGGAGCCCGTAAGAGTTTTTAATGTTTTTGAAAGTCTCTTTTGGTCACCAGTCTTTTTGTTCACCAAGGCTACATTTATTTAATTGTAAAATATAGTAGTGTAAAATATTACAACAATTTAAACCGTTTTCTATCTATTTTAAAATATTATTTATTTCTGTGGAGTCAAAGTTTAATTTTCAACAGTTATTACTCTAGTCTTCAGTGTCACATGTCTTCTGAAAACTGCCTGCTTATGTTGTAAGTTGTCCAGCTGCGAACAACTTGTCCCGCCCTCAAACACTGTAATTCGTTCATGTGGTAAACATCATGTCGAGAAGACGCTGTGAAAGTAAATTCCATTTATTTTAACTTACGAAAGATGAGGCTGAAAAGAATCAGTGATTGATTATAATTTTTTTACCCCACTGTACAACAGCAATACAACCCCAATCTTTTTTGTGTTTGCGTCATTTTACTGACGACTGCTTCTCTAATCTCGGGAAGTTCAACACGGGATTCACAAAACGATTGCTCTTGAAAGATGGATCAGTACACAGTTTATTTGCACCAGCTGGCTCCACTGAATCACAACCTGTAAGTAACAGATGTTTATATTTTCTATCGAACATTCAAAATATGGATAAATTGTAATGGGCGGATTTGAAACAAGCTGTACGTAAAAGACCAATCATGAATGACTGGGCCATCTGACCAATCTGAGCAGAGCAGAGTCACAGAAATGAGGGGTTTAGAGAGACTGAATCTTTGAACTGCTTAGAACGAATCATTTGAGAATTGTTGGAAAATGAGGTGATATTAAATGCACTTTGAGAAAATTAAAGTGTTTTTGACCTTGCATGCATGTAATCCTATTATAGGAGACTCCCAAAAACAATATAAGGAACCTTAAAAATGGCATAATGGGGCACTTTAAAACCTAGAGAACTGCGTCTCTGAGAGTGAAGAGAAAAAAAAACTAAAGTTTGTTTCTTTTGTTTTCTTTCACACTCATAACACTATTTATGTTAAGTGGAGAAATGTTTTGGGCAGTGCTGGTGAATGCAGTTTCCCAGTCCTGATTTAAAATCCCATTAGGCTGTAATTACACTGGGTGAAAGTCCTGATCGGTTTGGAGAGTTTAGGAGTTGCTTTCAAATAGAGATTAATTTTTTATTCTGCTGAACGAGGCTCTTAACAAGGTTTAGATGTAAGCCGGATGCGTATTATGCTAATTTTAACATCGACTTAATCAGTCAAATATAAACATGAACCTGCAAATGTTTCACTTTATTATCCACATTACAGCATTTTGCATATGTATATACGAGACAGATACAGACTGTACCCCGGTTTACAGGGGTGCGATGTGACTGACAGGTCTAACATGAGAGGTGACGCTGTACCTGGCAGGGTGAGCAATGGGAATGTTGTCCCCATCACTGTGAGAACATCGGCAAAAAATGTGACACAACACGGATGTCACTAGGAAGGGAGACACCTTGTCAGAAAGATGGCGCAAACCCATTAAAAAAGCCCTGGAATATAATGACACCGAATATTCTGCCGTATTCCTTCTTTCAGGCTGCAGCAAAGACATTTCGATCTGTCTGTCATCACCAGTGTGAAGGTGTGTATCATACAGGTTCTTTTCATAATATCCACAGCAATGGAAATCTGTTCTAAAAGTCCAATAGAAATAAACTGTTCTAAAACCTTCAAATGATCTTTACACAAATGTTTAATGCTTTATGAAAATGTGCCTTAACTAAAAATGTAAGCTAATTTCAGCCAAAAAAAAAAAAGGCTTGTTACTAAGTTCTGTTGTGTTTCATATGCAGAAAGGGTGTTTATGCAGAAATCTTAGACACAAATGGCAAAAATGGGAAGTTTTATTCTGAAAAAATAAAAATAAAAATGAGATAAATGTATTTAATAGAAGCTAATAAAAGTAGAATAATTAAAATAAAACGTATTAAATAACATTATTGAAGTAAATAAAAAAAAATAAAAAAATAAAAAAATAAACCTAATCAGAAAATAAATACAATTCACACCAGAAAGAGAAGAATCAAGGCAAACGCTCCATTATTCCAGCAGTATTAAATTGAAAATTACAGAAGACTTTCAATTCCACACTAAGGACTCAACTCTGCAAAACCAGGTCAGAATCTCTGGGTTTTCTGCACACAAAACAGATGGAAACTCTTATGGATATAGCACACTGGGGAAGACAGAGAAACAGAAAAAAGGGAAAGAAAAAAGAAATGAGGACGAGACCGCCCTCTCATCACAGTGTAGTAAAAAGAATTGCAGGTGGTCTCCTCTGAGGTACAGATCGAGGGCTACACAACAAATGCATGTGGGTGTAGATTCCCCAGAGGGTGGCTTGGCCACGTTTTCCCTTGAATTGTGAGGGAAACAGTCCTGTGCAGTTGCCATGAGTGATCTTGTCAAGGCAACCATTCAGCAGAGCAGGCATGCAAAGAGCAGACAATGTGGTCACCATTATATTACAGTACCATAATGAAAGCAGCCAGACATATTTCTACTCAGCCACTATCCCAAAAGACCTGCAGAAAAGATTATAGGTACCAGTGCTGCAAGATATACCGCCACTCAAGAGGTATCGACTTCAAGTCTCCTCGACGCCCTCACCGTCCAAGACGTGCTGCGCCACTGCTTGCTGCTGGCTCATATTGAAAATTAATCACTTTCGGTCACTCTGACGCTCTCACCGGTGGCGATGGGAACACAGTAACTGCACTTTTAAATGAAAAAAAGTGCACAATACACTACTTTAGAATGCATTATTAGTTCTGTGCATAATTGCGATAAATGTTTTATCGTTGCCCAGCTTTAATAAATACACAATAAAAAAGTTATGTATTATACAAAATGTTCATCAGAAATTTGCTATAAAATACAAGACAAAAGAACTAGTTTTAGGCCTGCCTGTTATTTAGCAGACACTTTTCACCCTAAGGCAACTTACATTAATTACATCACACTGAACCGATCTCCCTGAAGCAATCTGAGGTTAACTTTCTTACTCAAGGCCTGCATCCACCCTCCTGGCTATTACAAATCACCTCCTTAAATACATATCTTAGGCTTAGGTTCCACTGGGTGTCTATGGCTGCTCAAATTCCTCAACCTATAACACAGCCAAATTTGTACAAAGGGAATATTTTTTGACAAAGAAGTGATTGCACTGATCAAAAGCTCTTTGATATTCAAATCATCTGGGTCAAGCAAGCGTTCAGTTTCTCATTGCGAGTCTGCAGAGCGTTTGGTGAGACAAAGCACAGTACTTTAAAAGACTGAGGAACATGATGCATGTACAGAATTCCTTTGAATGCATTTACATGAAGCTAGAGTTGAACCCGGGTTGAGTTAATGACTTAAGACCACAGATGTGCATTTTTTTTTAAGTGTTTAACATCTTTGGGCCATTCATTGACCCTCTTTTTTTTTTCCTCTGCCCTCTCTCGCTTGCTCTCTGTGTGAGGGTAGCAGTGTGTTTCTAATGAACATAGCTGTCGCTCTGCAGGTTTCTGATTACTGCATAACTGCTTTCAATTAGTGCTGAACACATTAGCATTGCCAGCATGAGTCACACTGGGTCCAACCCTCCTTCCATTGCTCTATCTCCTCTTCCCCTTACAGTTTTAAGCATTTTAATGGAAGGCCTTAATACCTATGATGAAGGTACATTATGCGTATCCAAGCCAAGTCTAATCTTCAAAATAACTGTGAAAGGTGAAGAGAACTTGATTCAAGGTACTTTGGTATTAAACTTGGATGCTTAGTGATTACATTTACATTTATCCATTTAGCACATGCTTTTATCCAAATGAAGACTAAGTGATTCATTATAAGGAGGTGGTAACATGAGACATGAGACATGCTGCAATACAAAGTTAAGAGAAGTACAGCCTAGAATACATAAAACATAATAAAACTAAATGAAAACAGCAATAGATAATGTGTACATCAAAAGTGACCGCACAGATTTTCATGATGTTACAAACAAATGATGTAATTTTGTACTTTCTATTTATCAAAGAATCCTGGGTGGGGAAGTATGTTTCCACAGCAGCAACTTATTCTGAAGGATCATGTGACACTCAAAATTGGAGTAATGACAGCTGAAAATTAGAGTTTTGCTATAACAGCAATAAATTACACTGTACATTGATATAATGTTTCACATTATTACTGTTTTTACGATCAAATAAATGAGCCTCAGTGAACATAAATTACTTCACAATCAGAACAAAGTGTGATTAGTTAAACACAAAAAAGAAGGCAAATCTGAATGTTTATTTCTTGAATTTAAATAATTTACATTGGTCACACTTTTTAGATTAGAAAATACAAAAATCCTAATAAATATGGAAAAACGCATCCTTGCTTCTTAGCAATTTTAAGAATATTTTGTGTATCCATAAAACAACTCACATTTATTGTACTTCATCATGTGCACAACAAAGGCCTGTAACTTTCTGAGAGAGAGAGAGAGAGAGAGAGAGAGAGAGAGAGAGAGAGAGAGAGAGAGAGAGAGAAGCCGCATTTCCACTGTCGGGCCAGTGCGAGCCAGGGCTTAAAACGGGCCGGGGGGCGGGGCTTATAGCCTCGGACCTGTAGCACAGAGGCCAGAATAGCGCAGGGTTTCCACAGTCGAGCCTGAAGCTCTGCTGCGCGTCACTAAAACATGCCCTTTACACGCCTCTCAGAAACAACGTCATGAAACCCCATCATTTCACCGACAAAGAGAAGTTATCAGAAAACTAAGAAATAAGTCACTGGAACATGTACGATCACACACAAACATAAAAGCGGACGTTTGTTTGCATGCTTTGTTAAATATTCAAATTCAAAAGCATCAATGTTTTACTATAGAATAAGTGATACATTGATCATAATGAACTAATTTATCATTTTATTAATTTATAATTCAAACGGTCACATTTACAATGTTTACTATGGTAATGTCTTTCGCATCGCTTATAAATATTTCTGCCTTGTATGGTGATTATAATCCACATCGGATCAAGTTATTTTAAACACGCGCTGCCAACTGAAAGTGAGTTTTGAGCTCAACTTATTAAAAAAAAGTTTTAAATGCTGGTGTTACTATAGCTGCTTTTAGTTATGATCCGCAGTGCAGACGCTCTCTATTTTTATAAAAGCACCCGAACAAAAATCGTTGTTATATTTTGATGACATATGCTACGCGGAGCTAAACTCTTGAGACAAGACTTATGACAGATAAAATGTTACTAAATAAAAACACAATTGTGATAGAGGATAAGAAGCTGACGTCTGATTTCTTAGTGTTTAGCGTCTTTTACATTGCTTCTGCCTTGTATGGTGATTATAATCCACATTGGATTAACACTCACTGCTGACTAAGAGTGAGTTTTGAGATCAACTTATTTTATTACGTTTTTAATACTTGGCCCGCTTTGAACCAAGGTTTTCGTCGGGCCAAAAAACCATGGCTGTCGGCCCTGAGGACGCCCCGATGAGGCACGATCAAGCCCCAGAAGTGACAGTGGAAACGCATTAGCACGCCCGACTTAAGCTTGAAAGTGGAAACGCGGCTAGTGAGAGTAAGAGTAAGAGAGAGAGAGAGAGAGAGAGAGAGAGAGAGAGAGAGAGAGAGAGAGAGAGAGAGAGAGAGAGAGAGAAAAAAAGGGATAAGCTAATTCAGGCTGGCTTGATGACATCGAGCAGAAGTGCACTGACTCTGGGCTTTATAATCACTCCCCAGGAGACTGCACAACACTTACTAGTGACAGAAAGAGTTATGAACACTACCATCCCACACAGACAACCAGTACACAGAGAGTGTCAGACGTGCACAAAATAGAACAACGTGCAATGGTGGGAGGCAATCATACAAGCGCGCACTCACACACACACATGCGCGCGCACGCACACACACACCATCATAATAACCATGTTGATGTATTTACAAGCAACACCAACACAGGAAAGAGGAAAAACCTACTGCAAAGGCAATCAAATCTGCAGTAGTAAGTGAAGCAGAGTATATACACATACGCACAGCTGGAGACATTTACACATCCTATAAACAGTGAGGTGGGTCTTTTCTCACATCCCTGACTTCATGAAGTTCTTTGTAACCAGATACATTATATGGAAAACAAAGACTCTAATTTAATAAACAAAGGTACTTCAGGTACTGAAATAAAATCAGAGACAACTCCATTATTATTTTTTTTGTTACAATGCTTCAAACTAATGGCTCAGAGGTTTGGGAGTCCTTTTAACAGATTCAAAAGAACCGTTCATAAGAGTCATTTGTCTATCAATCATACTGAAGTGGTAGCATGAACATAGTCCAGCCATCAAAAACAACATAAGTTTGTGTTTGCTAGACAGAAAGCCTATCATGAGCAAAGGGAAGATGAGATTTATTTATTTTTTATCTCAGAGGAGAGAGAGAGATGGTGGGTGTGGAAATGTCCTTTTTACTGAGGTAAACCTCAGACCAAGAGAGGAGCACTCAGGCCCTTACAGTACACTCCAATCCTAAAACGATTACAGTAAAAATTGAGAAATGGAAAAAGAGATGGTCAGATAAAAGGTAAAAAAAGGGTTCAGGTCATCACAAACAGATTTTTTTTTTCAGGTGGACGATGAATGCCTTGAGTAGATGGGTGTATGAATAGAAGGATCAATAAAAGAAAGGGAAAGTGCATTGCACAGGATAAAGAGTCACATCTTTGCAAACAACAAGACAATGTGGCTGGGTTCCCATTAATATAATTTTAGTATTAATTTGGTTTCATGCAAGTATTTGTGTGTTAAGAGTGCTGTTCCTCTGGGAGGTTTCCGGTAGCACTAAATTAGCCAGTACAATTAAGAACTGTGTGCTGAGAGTCAAGGGAGAGATTTCAGCTCCCTCGTTGCACACAGAGTCTTAAGCATGAGGGCCTGACCCCACTACATGCTCCATTCACTAAACACGGTAAGCCCCTCATTAACCAACCACAGTGGGGCCTCGGTCACACAAACACTCACCACAGAATAATCAAACTGAAAACTATTAAGAATCAAATGCAAGGCAGATTAAATTTGTTTTAAAACTGAATGAAACAATGAAAAACAGGTGAGTCAGTCATGGACTGAAGCAAGTGTTTACACTGTTAAAGGATTGAGCTCATTCTTCATTGGGACATTTACTGATGGAAACACAACAAGGGCAGCCAATTAATCTGCCTTTGATTAGGCTATAATGAGAGTTCACTGCCATCTCTGGTCTGGGTCACTTGTTTGCTTTGGTGGCCTGATCACAAATTAGTAAATAGGGAACCTTTGTCTCCTTTCAGGTCTATGAAAAATACAAAATTTCCTAATTAGAAGTTGTAATTGTTGACTCAAAATATCTCAACTGTAACTGCAACAAATATACAAGTGCACACATAAAGATACACTCTGCGAGTCGGGAATGTCTACTGAATGTTCAAAAGTTTAGGAATGGTACAATGTGTTTCTGAAAAACGTCCCTTATTGCAAAACAAGGCTTCATTTATTTGAAAAATAAAATAAAAATAAAATTCCAGTAAAACAGTTATACAGTGAAAATTTTAAACAACTCTTTTCTATTTGAATATATTTAAAATGTTAATTTGATTCCTGTGATGGCAAAGCTGAATTTTCTGCAGCCATTACTCCAGTCTTTGCTGTCACATGCGCCTATGGAAATTATTCTAACACACACTGGCTGCGTGGCGTGAGTTGTGCGTTTCTGCTGTGTGTCAGTTGCTTTGCATTTTCTGTGTCTTTAAACACCAGAATTGTGCCTGACCCCTCTTTCACACCGCAAGCGTGAGCGGTGGGTGAGCAGTGCATCCGCGCAACTACATCGTCACTGCAGCAGGAGTATTCGCTGCTCACGCACTTAAGGTTTTCAAAAGGCATCACGCGAGTGTGAACATCACTACAACTAGGAAAAAAAAAACAGATTGTAATTCAAACGCAGCTCCCGTCGGCATTTAAACAGACCTTTGCTCTTATTTCCGATCGGTCCAACGCATATGAGCAGGCCTACAAGCTGGGATTGGTAATGCTGCACTGTAATCATAGTTATTTATTTATATTTTCATTATATTTTATTATATGATATTGGTTTGAGACTGAGAGTATTTTATTTAGTGGAGAACTTTGCAGCAGAATTTTATTTCTTATTCTTTTTTATTTTATTATAAATTATATTTTATTATTTATTTTATTAAAAAGTAAAAAAAAAAAAAAAAAAAAAAAAAAAAAAAAAAAAAAAAAAAAAAAGAGTAAACAAATTGTTAAAAAAAGTTTATAGTAATAAACAACCTACAGTTTAATGTTTGCATTTCTTTCCCTTACTGTACCGAACCGTGATTTTTGCGTACCGTTACACCCCTATTATTAATGTTAAAAACAGTTGTTCTGCCTAATATTTTTGTGGAAAATGTGTTACATTTTTTCTGGATGTTTGATGACTAGACGTTTAAAAAGAACAACATGTATTGAAAGAAAAACAACGTCTTCACTATCACTTTGGTCAACTGAATGCATCCTTTTTTTTCTTTCTTTTTTTTTTTTTTTTAAGTATCGACCGTAAACTTTTGAACAGTGTGGGCTGAAAACTTTGGATTTGCCTATCCTAAAATTGACATTGATACTATTAAATCCATTTCTTGTTATGGCAGATAAACCATAAATAACCCATATTAAAAACTGTATTATTTTGGTTATGTAAATTAACAATTAAACACAGACTTAATACAGGCTACAATTGTTTTATATTCTGCAAGTGAATTTAAGAAATTACAACATTATTATGCTCAGTATAAAGTAGACTGATGTGAATATTCAGTTTGGATATTCATTTTGAGATTTACTAAAGATTACATTTAAAAATGTTGTTACTAAATTATCAGTGATTTTTAAAGTTTTGAAGTGAGTAATAGGTGTGGGCAATGCTTATCTAATAGTAAAAATAAGACACACAATGGTATTGGTTAAATATCGCCCAATACCAACAAATTCAAATTAATCTCTAATATCAGCCCAGTATTATACACATATGTGCGACTCTGGACCACAAAACCAGTGAAAAAGTTTTATTAGGATCAGACAATATTTGTCCAAGATACAACTATCTAAAAAATCAAAAATCTGAGGCTGCAAAAAAATAAAATAAAATAAAACTAAATATTGTGAAAATCGCCTTTAATGTTGTCCAAATGAAGTCCTTAGCAATGCATATTACTAATCAAAAATTACGTTTTTATATATCTACACTAGGAAATTTACAAAATATCTTCACGGAACATTATCTTTACTTAATATCCTAATGATTTTTGGAATAAAAGAAAAATCTATAATGTTGACCCATAACAACGTATTTTTGGCTATTGCTACAAATATACCCCAGCGATTTAAGACTGGGTTTGTGGTCCGGAGTCACATAAAGCATACAACCACTTAAAACTTAAAACGAACATGATCCTCAAATTCTTTAACACCATAAGAACTGAGAAAGACCAGAAAATCAAGAAAACAACGAACACTGAGAATTTGAAAACCACCTGATGAATGGGATAGTTCATGCAAAAATAAAAATTCTATCATCTTGTATAAACTCATTTTACCTATACATTGAAACTCAATGTGGTCCATTCTTGCTTCATACTAACACCCTATCACACACAATAAGAACAATACTGTCTTACTGATAAAAAGGCATTACATAACCATGGATGAAACAGTCTTCTGCACTATTTCTCTTACAGAAAAGAAAGGTGAGAGTACAGACTGGCACAATAACCTGTTCATTTGTCTGCATGCTGATGAATCCTGCTTCCCACTGCAACACCACTGGCAGTGAAAGCTGACCTTTGGCATGGACAGTGATTTGCCCTTTGGCATGGCAGTGTGGGACAGAAATTGAGCCCATGGCCCCTTTGATCATGTCGGTGTCAGTGGGGTCACTGTGGACACTGAACCCTCACCCTCGACCAGAGAACAGGCGTTTGCAATGCTTCAGAAGGAATGGGAAACACGGCAACAGTATAATAATATCTGAGCGGAGCAGGAATGACAGTGTAACCTGTGAGACGGTGTAACTGACAGGGCTGTTGATGTAGCTGGCAGCAACAAACCAGGTTTCTCCCAGAGGAGCTGTCACCACGTTTAGCCAAATATATCAGAATGACATTACCGATCCTCAAAACACCTGCTTGGCCGAGTCCCTAAAGAGGAACCAAACGCTTTTGTGGTCTTCGTTTCTAATGTACATACAAACACTCACCTTGCGCCACACACTTATCAAACAAAAAAACAATTTCACCTTATTCCCAGATGGTCCGCCCACTCCCTCCCATTTTCTTAGCTACTGTCAACAGCCCATTGCCTCAGAGAATCCGTGTCACTTCCTGTTTGTCTCAGCATCTCTATACCGACCGCTGGGGCTCCTGGCGGGGAAGTGGGAAGGAGCCATCAGAGGCATAACATATCTCCACGGAAACGCAAGGTGATTGATGGTTGAACCTGCTTACCTTGGGTAGCTGACTGACAGCGACAGAGCAGGAGAGGCTTTTACTGACATTTGTCATAAATCAGCTACAATTTCATCAGAGAGAAAGAAAACGAGAGATAAAGGGGCCTGTCATCCGAGCCATCTGTTATCACTCTACACTTCACATTTCTCTCTCCATCCTGCTCCTCTTCCTCGACTCAAAATCACGCATACAAGGGAAATGCACTGATGTGTTCACTGGCAGATGTTGCGCTGAAGTTGCATGGGTCATGATTCTACTGTTTCCTCCTTTAAAGTGAACAAGAAGTCAAAATTGACCCTATTTATTTATTAATAGACAATTATTGTCATTTTGTCGACAATTTAGCAGTTTTTCCAAAGACCATAAATGTTTCTATTTTGAAATCTTCCACGGCTATCGGCCCCACTCGTCACAAGTAACTTAGCTATAACTCTGTAGTAATGTAGTAAAGCTCCAAATACTTGTATTTGGATCTATGAATGTATCACTACCATAATGTTTTCCAAACCCTAACATGTTTTGTATCAAAATGTCTTCTGATTCCCAGACCAATGTTTTATAGTGTGCCACCATAACTTACACCATACTCTTTTTATCATACTTGACTTAATATTGGACAGATCCTCCAGACCACCATAAACCATGCAAATAAAGCCCCTTTCTCACTGCGATTCTGGCAAATACACGGGTAAAGTGTTCCGGCAATTGTTCCTGGGTCGCAAGATTTTGCACTTTCACACTGCCAGTGATTACCCGGAATATGTGCGTGCTTTCACACAACCCGTAAAGGGCGTGATGTGTAATGTACGAGTCGAAAACGTTAGGCACGTTATACTTTCACTGAAGCAAGCGAACGATCTCGGCGTCAGCGCAGAAAGTAAGGAACTAACTGATCTCTGCTTCATTACAGTTTGCACATATTTTTTTGTCGCAAACATTGATCTTCCTTCAAAACAGCCGTTAAAAGAGTTGTGCAATAATGTGCGTCATCACTACGTCACAGCATTAGATCTGGCTTTTGTTCACACAGCACTCATCCTGGGACATGTTTGCTTTCATACAGAAGGCGACCCAACAATGTTCCTGCAATTTGCCGGGTCGGACGTCGGTGTGAAAGAGGCTTAAGGTGTCACATGAGACAAGGGATACTCTTCCCACTCAAAATCTACACCTCTACATTCCACAAAAGATGGGTGTGACTGGGAAACCATTAAAAGTTCTTAACCCAAACCAATCATTGTTCAAATCTATAGAGACAAGACTCTCATCCTCTCAAGTCTGACCATCTGGCACTTTTATCTTCAAGTAACTTTTTTGATTCACTGTGGACCCTCTGTTCTCCAGAGGAACCCGACGAAAGCCTCCAGCTCACTCCTAACAAACTCATCAAGAACCTCTGTGTCTTCCTGCATCCGGAATCTTGTTCAGGAAAGCCAAATGCAAGTAACGGTTTTTCAACTATTTAGGTTGTGGTTAATAGAGGTTGAATACTGCCATTCTTTCTTTACTTCCCTTTCACTGTTTGCTTCGTTTAGTTGTATGTTAGCAGTAGTTTCATTTATTAAATTCCTTATATTCACAAGGGATTGTCTGTGTGTGCTGCTCACAATAGGGCTTGGGCGCCTCGTTGCATTCTGGGACGTGGCGGCCATGTTGATGGCCTCGCAAATGTAAACATACAGCAAGTCGAACAAGAAGAAGCAGAGTTGGGAGAAAGAAAAAATGTTAAAATCGCGAAAAAGTTGTGGGATTTACAGGGATACGCTAAATAGGGATGTCAGGGACCGGTATGTGGACAAAATCGCCACTATTAACGGTTTGGATCCACATGAAATTCCCAACAAAGAGTGGAGCCCAGACGAAGACTTGCTGCCGCACTTTTGCATTACAGATATCTTCAACTATCTTGTTTGTTTTGTGAGCGCCTACACTTCAGAACAGCCGGCAAAGCAGGCAAACAGTGGGAATACAGTAATCCGGACAAAGGTAAGCTGCGCTCCACCTACCTGCTAGTTTAGTAACTGTTAGTGCTATCAACCATTCACACATGTACTTTTAACTGTGTGTTTCAAAAGTGTAGTTAGTAGCTGTCAACCCTCCCGTTTTTTCTGAGGTTCTAATGTATTTGAGCTCTTTTCCTGCTGTCTTTCCTGTAAAATATCCCGTTAGCTCTTACAGCCGACCTTTCAGGCCCTGTACTGTTTTCCTGTTGCTACCCCCTTGCCCTTCCAGCGAAACAAATGTTTTCAAAGCATCGCTTTGCTTACTTGAAAGCAACCATAGCCTGATGTTGGCCTTTTTAAGATAGCAGCATGGTGGTTGTTGTGAGAGCACGATTTCACACCAATCTGTAAGTCATGTTAGACCTAGCTTAACAACTTGCTTAGTTAAAGGTCCTGTTGCTTTGATTGTGTTTACAGTGTGCAATATAACATGTGTTCATGTTTGGCGTGTAAAAAAAAAAACTGTATTTTTCACACAATTCACCTATCTGTATACCGCTGTTTTCACTGTCATAAAAACGGGCTGATGTCTTCCTTGTTCAATAAAGTCCCTCCATCAGAAATACCTAACGAGTTCTGATTGGGCCAGCGGTCCCTGTGTTGTGATTCGACAGCAGCTTACAGCACGCTGCCCTCCTGCAAACACGATTGGACTAGTTTTGGAGTAGTTTTGAGAAGCAAGTGGGCAGGAGCATGTGCAGGAGATGTATTTATAGTCACAGGAGCGTTTTTACTAACGAGATGCACATGAAAATCGCATTCGTTTTTTTGCACAGCCCTAACATCTAGTTAACAAAGCTAAACAGAGTTGCCCTTTGTGTAATAAGTTACAGAAACTGTTAAACGCACCAACTTAAATAATAAAATACACTTACCGGTTGTGGTCCATAAACAACACCTTCTCCAGACAAAGAGGGAACTGCTCCATCTTTCAAGAATAATCTTTGTGCGAATCCGGCATTAAACTGATTGAGATTGAGAAAGTTGTCCTCAGCAAACTGTCCTCAGCAAAATTTGCTGCATATAGTTTTACATGTGGATTATAATTTTCCCGGAACTGAGTTAAACATAAATTGTAACCATTAATCTCCGAGTACAGCGTCCATGGGAAGCCCATCTCGCTTGGCGTTGAACTTTGAGCTTTAGAATTTTACAGATATAATTTATACTCTAACATCAACATTACACACTAACTAAAGTTTAAAACATGGAATCACGAAGAAGGGGACCTTTAATGGAGCAGTTTTGTAGTACGACTTTTTGCCATCAGCAGAGGGATAGTAACAGAAAGATGAATGTTGAAATTTTTATCGTATTTTTGGATGAGTAACCCAGGAAATTTCCCATATTTTCAGTGTTCATTATTGACTTAAGCTATATAAATTAATCCGAGTAGCAGTAAAGGAGGCCATCAACATGCATTATACATCAATTAATGACTCATGACGCCCAAGCCCTATTCAAAATCCCTGAAGGTTGATCTTGTTACATGCTAAGTTACTGCTAGTACTGTATAAAGTAGGAAAGCTGTTCGTTCTTGGCCAGGAACATCATCTTTCCTAGAACTGATAAATTATTATACTGTCTCAGTGAACGAAAAGTTTATATAATTATAATTTTGGTTCTGCTAGTTAATTCTGAAATCTATGTATTTATAATTAATTATAACTAGTTTATTAAATATAAATATATCCTCTTTTAAGCTAATCTGCCTCACACGATTGATCATTTTGACAGCCCTAAAAATAAAAATCTTACTGGCTGCAAATGACTGAACAATAGTGCGCGTGTACACACACACATATTTTGAGCAATGTTGAGATGTTTTAACCATAAATTATTTTTACAGGTTTTGTACAGGTTTGGAACAACATGACGTTGAGAGAAGGACAATATTTTTTCATTTGCCTCACATTAGAAAAGTAAGTTTTACTTTGACTTTAAAACAAAAAGAAATAACAAAGCTCAAATTTGTGTCCTGTTCACATCTTCTCGCTAATGCAGAGATTTTACAGGCCGCTATGGCCTAACCATTTCTGACAGCCTGACAAATTACATTATGCTTTTTCAGGAAACCTTCAACTCATCTAGGAAGCTATTTTCTAAGGCACTTAGGTGAAGATCACACTCATGTGTCTGACCTTTTAGGCACCCTGTCTCTCCTGTCGCAGGCTGAGTGGCTATGAAGAGAGCAGCTGTAGAGTAAAAGACAAATCCCTCTCTACAGATATGCAGAACTAATCAGCTGCTCCCTGAAAGAGTGTCAAACAGCAACAGCAGGCACAAAACGCAATGCAATGGTGAGAGAGAGAGGGACAGATATAAGGGTCAAAAAAATCCCAACAAATTCTGGCTTACTCGCAGTGTGTAGCCGGAGAAAGCACCAGGCCAAAAACCAAGCAGCATCCATCACTCCTGCCTGTCTGTTCCCCTCAGCCACACACACACCTGGCTAAGCAACATCTGTATAAACACATCTGCTACTATCTTTCTTGAGCCTGTATCTGTATCAAAGCTTGCACAGATGGGGAAGTCATACATGCACAAAATGCTGTGAAATATCGTGACTATAGTCATGGCACTGCATGCAAGCACTTCAGCTTTGACTATAATATGTATTTATAGGCAGGTATTATTAAAGTTGTTGTCCTGGTTTTCCAGCTAAAACAGTAAAAAAAAATAATAACAAAATTAATAATATATAGAGAGAGAATTTTTTTTTTATGAACTCAAATAAAACATATTACTTTAAACATTTAATCTCGTTTCAGCTAGTTGCAACAACTTTTCTAATTTCTAACTTAAGTTTAGACTGAAATCAAAATAATAAGTAACATTTAACATGAACAAAAATTTATAAAAAATACAAAACAAATAACAGAAAAAAACAACAATTAGTGTATAAATAATACTATGTATGTATATATGTATGTGCATATAATATTGCTATTTCTATTAGTCTACTAGTACTACTACTAATAATTATAATTGATTACACTACATTGCGTATTTTAGCTGGAACACTTTAGTGACCAATCAGCATCCAGAGATGGAACTATCCGTTTAATAAAGCATGCTGGGGTTCAGATTAGATCTGATATGAACAGACAGGCTGTATGCAAGAACAAAATGAGGTGTTTGCAGTTTGATGCACTTACTGATATAAAAGACTACAGATCCGCATGACCTAAAATAAGCATCTATAAACGTGTATGTTACGAAAAGAAAAGGCGCTGTAATTGTGTTGCTTGTCCTGACATCTTTAAATCAGTTTGTCATTGACCGCCACACAGCAAGAGCTCCTTTCTGTTCAAAGCCAGTTTACAATAGCTGTTTTGTTGTTGCCTACTAATCTCTCCTCGCATCTTCAAAAGAAACATTACACCCACAAAACAGATGTCAGTGGTTTTTCCTCCTGTGTGATTTCCTTCACCGGAATTAAGAGGATTAGAGGTACTACATTTACTGCTAATAAAAGTAAAGGAAAAAGGTGGCAGGAAATAGATAGAAAGACAAGATGGGTGAACTCATCCGAATTGTCAACATGTAAAATGGAATATGCACTTGAAAATGGTGGTGTTGATTTTGTGCCTTTGATAATTCTGGCGTGCAGGTCTGCGAAAGAAGTGATCAGAGACACTACCGTCTTCCTGATCTATTTTACACGCTCCTCATCTTTCCCTCCAACTGCTCAAGATGGGTAATTATCTTTTAAAAATCAGACACTGGGTTGGGATGATTTTCTCCTGGTTTCCATCCCTGTGTGTGTGTGAAGATTTCAATGTGGAGCCCACACATCAGAAATAAAAGTCCTTCTGAAAGATGTCCAGATCTTATGAGGAATTCACAACGAAGAATATTAACATGCAAAAAAGCATACCTATGGAACCATCAGACTGTGAACAAATGATCAATCAATTCGATTTCCTGAAAGCAGAACTACCTAAGCAAATTCTTGCCAAATGTCAGCAAGATATCAATACAAATTCAACAGCAAACAATGGCTTTTAATCGGCACAAATATGCACACAAACACACCTGAATGTATGCAAATGTCGGCACACTTTAGGGACAGGCCTAATTGCATGATGTTCTGATAAATCATGCTTTCATCTCCCATTTGGACAAGGATGGATAGGTTACATGTGTCCTTCTTTTCCTCTAATGCTATTGCTCCATCTCTCTCCCTCCTCTCAGTATTGTTCCTCCCTTGTTACAGTGCCAGTGGCTGCGGGATTCGGAGGATTAGACGCGAGAACGCCTGTTGTCCTCATCCCACCCTACTGCCTCATTCTCTATCCTCTCATTTTCCCTGAACAAAAGCGGATTTAAGCCATTAAAGGTGTGATAATCCTGAGAAGATGGGATGAGGTAGAAATGGATGAGATGCACAGGGACAGAGAGAGAGAGCGAAAGAAAGATTCCAGGCTCTGAAATCACAAGTGAGGGGCCTGATTAGAACTCAAACTACAGCGAAGGTCAACCTATCACCAGACACACACAAAAACTTGCATCTAAATAATCTATGAATATTGTATGAAGATTATACTCAGTTAAATTAATTAATAATGAATATGACAAGAAATGCAAGTGCAATTCAGAAAACAATTCAGTTATATATATAAATCTTAAAACCTTTATATAATTATTTATGCTAAGACACTGTTTACATTAAGGATGTGTCTGATTTCTTCATTACATCTCATGGTGTAGTGTGCACGCCAAATAGTATTTTAAGTGTGCACAGTAACAAGGAACAGTTACAAAATTCTAAGTAAAAATTAGCAAATATATAAAAAAGGAGGTATAGCAACCAAACAGCTTTACACATGCTGCAGGTTACAGTTGGACAGACATGCATCCGTGTGTATAGAAAAAGTAAAAGCTATAGCAAATGTGCACTCACGAGTATATACTTGAATAGAAGTGGTGTGGGAAACTCTCATTGGCAACAGTGCATTCATGAGTGCTTTTCTAAAAGAGCAGTGATATAGCTGGCATATGAGAAATACAACTCTAATATCACTGTTTAAGCAGAACGTGTGTGATTTCCTCAGGGCATCTCATGGCTGGGGCAGATTTTCTGTCTCACTTCTGCATTTTCTCATTCATTAGCACAGCCAAACAAACACTAAAATGCAAAAATGCAAATAGAAAAAACACATGCACGAGCACACACATTACCTCACAAAAGGCTAATTTAATTCGAAAATAGGAGTTAATGAACACCAACATAATTGCCTTTTGTCTTCATTAGATGAATGGTAAACTAACTGCGTGTTAAGAGTAGAAGCTGCTGTTTTCCTGGAACTAGCACATGATTGCATTTAGGGCTGGGATTTTAAGCAGGAGAATTTTTTTTTTTTTTAAAAACCTAATGAGATGCCTACCTAGACAGCATTTAAGGTAATATTTAGGTACATTTCTGAGCCAAGGTGAAGCATACACCTTACTAGGTGAAGAGGGTCCTTATTCTCAGCAAATGCAAGAAATCAAATGGATTTATTAATTTCTGAAGACCAGCACAGTGGAATGCCAAGCTAGTAATTATAACCTGATGTTTCAAACAAGGGGTTGAGTCACTTGTCACTTTGTGAATATGCCGTATGAATATGCAGCTCCTAGTGTGTCTTAACCAAGATTATTCTGTCCTCAATACTGAATGTTGCTCAATTCCAATAATCGACTGCCTTTCAGAATAAAATATGAGGAATTTCATTAAAATCATTAGCAAAATTGATAAATCAATAGAAAAATGAATAAAAACATCAATGATCAACATCAAACAGACAATGCATAACTTGATGAATTACAGAAATAATTGTTTTAACAATTGCTATTTTATTTTTGTTTAAAAACAATTCTACATTTTAATCTGTATTACTGATTTATCAATTTGTAAGTTAATTGTTGATTTCTTAATTTAATAGAAACTACGTGACAGACATGTTCATTGGTTATACTACTACTTATTGCTATTGTTCCTTGTTATAGCATGATTTTACAAATGAAGTAGCAGAAAACTCATGGAACATGGTGTACTATGTAGGAAATTGGGATTTGGCACAAAAAGAGACCTGTTAGATAGACATAAAACCTGTGAAAACCACCTGTGACTCCACTGGTAGTAGTCAGAGTATTACGGACATGCTACAGATTTGCCTTTAAGGTTCCATACATGATGTAGGATGAGATGATGTTAATAAAGCTTAATATCTGAATGGTCCCGATGGGGATCATTCTGCATCTGATCAGAGAGGCAGGGCTGTTTAATTTATACCTTAGAGGGAGGAGATCACATCACAGACTGCCCTAATGATCTCAACCTGCCTTGGGGAGCACAACTAGGACTAAGCCCCATGGCGATGACGAGGGGTTGGCAATGGGTCCACTGAAGAGGAGGGTATCTGTCCCACGGCCAAGCGCCGAGGGGTAAACCACCACCAGATGTCCTGAGAATAATCTCACTGGGTGGGAACTACGTGCTCGAGACACGGATCCTCTGAAAGCCTCCTATCCGGAATGTCATGGTCTGGATTTGGAGAAGAGCTTGAGGATGATATGCCAGTCAGGCTGAAGAAAGCTTTCATTATGTCTTAAAATGTCTCAAGGATTTTTACTACGCTTACCACCTAACAGCTTTATCAGAGCTTAAACTCAACAGGCACACTCCAACGCTGGTCATACCGCAACAACTATCCACATCCACAAAGATCCACACCCTCTTTTCTCCCTCTCTCTGGCACAAACAGCCTCGTTCAGCATTCAACATGTGTCTCCTCACGCAACCAATCTACTCAGTCAGCCACTCTGTTGCCATGGCAACCTCTGTGGCATTACGGCGGGACGTGTGCCAGACAGCGCGCCCGCTCTGCATAGCCCACCACAGATCAATCTCTTCTGTTACTGGAGAAGAATGAGAAAAAGAATGAGTGAGAAAGAGAAAGAGAAAGGGGATAATTAAACAAGGGCCATGATTAGTACCTTCCCAACCGCTTCAGCAAATCAAATCAGGGTTTAATTTGCCTAAACAAATCTGAATGCTTTTCCCTACACCCTGCGCTTCGAAACCATTTTGACTTCTTTTAGCGCCTGCTATCCGCAATCTTGCACATAACTCCTAACCGTTTAATCTTATCTGTCCTTTGGATGATCTACGTGGGTGATATCAGAGACTTGGAAAGCACAGGGGACATGTGGTGGTGTGTTTAATATGGATGTGCATGAGCCAGTCGTCTCTTCCTCACATCTTTGCAGGGAGAGAGATGTCTTGTATTGAGTGGTTCTGGGAGGGGTTGGTCTGCATGCTGCTCTGAGATAAGAGGAGTGTAAAATTCAATTAACTGGAAAAAAAACAACCTGCATTCATCCCGTCTTGGGGTCCTTTATTTCTCCTATCCCTTTTTGTCTATGTGTTTTGATTGCACACCAAATTCCATTTGATTGCACACCAAATAAAGTAATAACAGTGATGCCACCCTGTGCGAAAGAGAAAGGGCTCTGACAAGGTTGTTGCACCCACCATGTACCAACCAATGGAGCTCTTACATCTACATGCTTAATTATACAATGCAACTCTCCAACAACAATTCAGGCCTACAGACTAATGGTGCTTTTCCACTGTGTGGTACGGCTCGGCACGGCTTTGCTCGGCTCGCTCTTCCAATGCATGGCGCAGCTGCGCTTGCGTCACTCTTCAACTGCTGTTAGTACCGCTTTTTTATAGACTAGTTGCACACATTATTGTAAATCTGTAAATTGTAGATCCATTACTCGGCTACCAATGAGAGGAATGTCTGTACCTCATCTACTGACCGAGATTCAGCAGGGCTCCAGACTGTGACAAAAATGTATTAATTTGGGAGTGAAGTTTTTGCTTCACTGGCGACTACAGAAATCAACATGCTATGATTTAATCATTTGCATGCAATTACTTTTTTCCTGGTTGTTTTGTGATAACATTTTTGTTATGTTGACTTCATAAACTGAGACAATGCACATCAAAGTTTTAGTGGAAAAAAGACATTCAAACAGTCCTCATCTCTGCCAAACAGCAGCTCCAGCTGTGCAGCACAAGAGAGCGAAGACGTGCAAAGTAAAAGTGCAGAAAAGCAGTGTTAGTTTTGTGCGCAACTTGAACAAAATACAACAGGTAAAGCTGTCAGCTGTGTGGATATTAGCAATATTGTTCATTTATGTAGGTGAACCCATCATATCTTTCTCTTTAAACAATATTTACCTCAGAATAACCAATCGGCATCCATAAGCTCATCAGTCAGCTAGTAAAAAGAACTGTAAGTAGGAACATTTTGCTCAATTTCTGCGCTATATTGCATATTCATAGTTTTACTTAACTTGAGGTTGAGGAAGAGCCCAAACTACACACAATCTTCATATAGATTCAGAAGTCTTATCTCACTTCAGAATACAACACACAAATCATTTAGACTACTTTGAAGGTGCTTTAAGAAGTGCTTGAGATCCCTCGCCCCCACACTTTCAAAAGAGCAACGACAATGAAAGCAAAGTCATATGGGTTTAGAATGAAATGATGGCAAGTAAATGATCATAACCAACTAAAATGGAACATGCTAGGACATCTGCTACAAAGAGTGAATCTGACTCCCTACAGAAAAGATCACCACATTTTGCATGCAAATACAGATGGCTTTCTACAAAGACCTTGCCGTATGCTTCACTTGTTTTAAAAATAGATGGAACTGTCACTAATCTCACTCTCGTGAAGATGTAATCGAGCTATTTTACACATGTTTGAAAACAGGCTTTTTCTGATATGCTTCCAAATGAAATTAGTCATAAATACTCATTGAAGCATGTCTATTAATGCAACAAGTCAATGAGCAAAAGTGCAATTGCTGTGCTTTTTTTAATGAATCGTCTGAAATGCAACTCTTGAGAATAAATATACCAGCAGAGGTGGATAGCAATGAGTTAAATGTACTTCGTTACATTTATTTACTAATACTTTTGGAGTATATTTAAAGATGGGTACTTTTGCTCCGTTATTGTGGGCAAAGCTCCTCTCGTTAAATGATCTTAATGCAATACAAGTTATAAATGCTTCAGTTTATTCCAAACATGCCGTCTACTTTTCTCTTGCCAATGAGCGATGCCCAGTTGCGATTGATTAGTTCTTTTGAGTCAATTCAGTTGAAAAGCTTAATCAAGCTTAATCTTTTTGAATCAGTTGGAAGGATTCGTTCAGTTCCCTGCCGCGTGCGCCGAGTCGTCTGAAGCGGTTCTCACTTAGAGTTGTAACAGAAAGTTTAAGAACATCAAGAGCGTTGAAGACGTGGATCTACACTCAATTGAAAGCAAATCTGCAAAGGCTATTGTTTGCTAGCAATGAAGATCTTTATTAGCGTTCACAGTGTGTGCTGTCTACGGTTCAACAGGTATAACATAGGCTACATTAGATTACAGTACACGATACCAGTTTGTTGTATGTGTAACTTATAAATTAAATATTTTTACATTAAATAAGCAGTCACAGAGTATGAAATTAATATCCTAAAAACCAGCGTTAGCTCTGTTCCAGGAGGAATGCCTTCACTTGGACACAATTAATATTGATATTTCAACAATATTTACCCTAGCAGAAATATACAATTGTTTACATTTTGCAGAACAGATGGAAGATCTGTCAATGTGCACTTGGTTTGTTATGTTCAGATGTTAGGTAACTTAGCCGTCGTGTGAGGAGTTTTCACTCTTCTCTGTGTCAGAGGTTATTTTACATAATACATAATTAATATACTTTAAAATATAATTTAATTCAGTAATGAAAATCTTAATATTCATCAGCTGTTACTCCAGTTTTCTGAGTCATTTGATCCTTCAGAAATCATTCTAATATATTGATTTATTACCAGCGCTGGAACCCATTTTGATGCTTTATATATATTTTTTGGAACCTATGACAGTTTGTTTAGGATTCTTTGATGAATAGAAAGCTAAAAATAACATAATTGATAGTAAATCAACATATAGGATTTATTTCTGAAGGGTTATGCAACACGGAAGACTGGCATAAAGGTTGATGAATATATATATATATATATATATATATATATATATATATATATATATATATATATATATATATATATATATATATATATATATATATATACTGTATTTTTCGAACTATAAGTCGCACTGGACTACAAGTCGCATTTATATAGAACCAAGAGAAAACATTACAGTCTACAGCCTCGAGAAGGGTGTGTTTCTCTTGGTTCATTTCTCTTGGTACATGTCAAATTCATTTTGATAAATAAGTCGCACCTGACTATAAGCCGCAGGACCAGCCAAACTATGAAAAAAAAGTGTGACTTATAGTCCGGAAAATACGGTGTATATATATATATATATATATACATATAATTATACACACAAAAACACTACATAAATGTATCTATATATCTAAATAAAAATAGACCAGGGGTAACCAACCCTGCTCCTGGCGATCGACTGTTTGATTAGGATTGGAGCTAAACTTTGCAGGACAGTCGATCGCCAGGAGCAGGGTTGGTTAACCCTGAAATAGACTATAGATCTACAGAATAAGATCCAAAGTAACTAGTAACTAACTACTTGAGTAGTTTTTTTTATTTTTTTATCCAATACTTTTTTACTCTAGTAAATATTTCTATAAGTACTTTTGTTTGAGAAACTTCACAAACTCTCCTTCACAAACAAACATAAATCTTCAATCGGCGAGGTACATACAAACTAATTTTACAAAGACCTGCTGTGTACGAGTCTGGTGAAGAGAGAACGGCTTTGATTTACAGGAAGTGCTGAGAGATGCATCTAGAGCACAGATAGCAGCAGAACAGCCCTGGATAGATTGATGAGGGTTGAGAGAAAGAGAGAGAGATGACAGAGGACACACTTTGTTTGTCCGGCCCTGAGGAGTTTAATGGGAAGAAATTTGATTGAGCTCCGTGTGACATTTTTGGGAATTTACGAGATGCCAAAATTCTGTATATTTTACCAAACGAACAATAGCAGAAGAGGAGCGGCGCGTGTGTTCAGTCAATGTTCCTGAACGGTCTTTTTGGAATTAATCTTTCTCTCTAATGAAACACAGAGGCCCCGTATGTGAGATGCAGATGATGTATGCCTCTAAAACACAGATAAATCAAGAGTTCTGACAGTCCAACTTTTAGAACAATGACATGAGGCATCAATTAGAGTTGAAAGAGAAGAACGCAAGTTGCTCTCAGACGTGCTGATTAAATATTGCTTTTCCTTCTCCATTCTTTGGTTCTGTCACATCAGTATGAAAGAGAAGGAAAAATGAGTGTGCTACAGAGTACCTCTCACTGCTTTGATGGGGGTTTTAAATAAAATCCTGCATTTGTACGCACTGCGCGGGCCTGATTCATCTCGATAAATCCATTTAAGAAATCAGGATGTGTGAAAAAAAGAACTTCATATTTATGTGCTTTTGCAAAAATACTTGTGTTCAATTGCAGAGTAATGGGATTTTTGGGATGCTGGATATTAAATGGGCACAGTATGAGTCCTTTTAGCGAGCAGATGATTAAAAGAGCTCATAGGGCATACATTTCTTAATGTTTGTACTGTTTAGTAACTGCCTTGAAACTATATATCACATAATCTATTTTGGAAGTGCTGCAACAGCTTGCAGGCTCTCTGAACAAGTGTGAGCGTATTGTATTGGGCGGTGATGAATGCCTTAAATCCAGAACAGACTGGGATAAGTTTGTATATTATCTCCATTTTCATCCATACACTTTATTTCTCTCCTCCCCATAGGCTCTCAGGCCTGAGAGATGGGATGAGGCAGAAATAAGTGCAAGCGAGAGAGAGAATATATCACTAAACCTCCAGCCTGAAGCAAATTTTTTCCACATAAGCAGTGTGGCTCTCCAGAACAGCCTGACTGAGAACATAAGCCATTTGATGCTATAAAAAGGATTTCATAATAGACTTATTACCTAAAATAAAAACATTTGATACATTTATTTTGTTTGCGTGTACTGAAAGATTCATAATGGGGGGTATAATTGGATTTTAAGGGGTTTACTGTAATTTACAATCTTTTTACTAAAGCCGTTTATAAGTGTTTGACTGTCCAAATCAATACACTACATTTTATTTAAACATTGGTAAATTCAAACCAACACAAAAACTAAACACTGTTCCATATTTTCATCTGCTTTTTATTTTATATTAAACAACATAAATGAATAAATAAATGGTGGAATTTTGGAGTTTTTTCTGTGGTTATACAGTAGATGGAAACGAGTAATTGAATTTATGGGTGCTTTCACACTGGCAGTGCAGTGTGCCGGCGTCCAGGTGTGGGTTAACAGGTTAAGTACAAAACAGCATGGTCCACATAAAAAACTGGCAATGTAAAAGTGGAACCAGGAGTTTACCTGTAAAAGGAAATCTGAGTTTGGTTGCACTGGAACTGTGGCAAGATTTGAGTGAATGTCAAAGCAACTCAAACTCTGGAGTGCACTTGTTCAGGAAGTAATGTAACCGCCGCATGCATTTAAAGGGATACTCCACCCCAAAATTAAAATGTTGTCATTAATCACTTACTCCAAAGTTGTTCCAAACCCGTAAAAGCTTAAAAATCTGCCTATGTTCTTCTGTGTCAGCCGCGCCACAAGGATGCGCTGTTTTCTTTCAAATCAATGCATAAATACAAGTAGAAACAGTACATCCTTGTGGCACACTTGTTATTTTTATTTTGCCTGCTTATGCAATATAGCTGAAATATTATGCAGTTTGTCAGTTATTACACGTGATTGCTCTTTCTCTCTCTAAACACACAAATACATAGACACACACAGAACCTTGAAAATAAAAAAAGTGCTTCTTTTTTTTTTGTAATTCAAAGGTCGATTGTCCTTGCAATTAAAAGATCAGGTCCAGAAATAGGAATAAAATCCATCTTGTCTATCAAACGTGGTCATAAAACCTTTAGCAGTGGCGCACATCACTTTGACTGCAAACCTGCCATTGGTTTCATTTACCAAGTGCTGAGTGACCTTTCCCAGCCAGCTATAAAATCAATTTCAGGCTCTAATTCAGAAATATGTTACATGATCATTGTTGGGCGGAATATTAATCAACAGGCAGAGCATGGACCCAACAGCTCAGTAAAAAGCAGGGTTTTCTCACAGCATCTAGGGTAGCAGGGCAACAAAAGTATTGGTACATTTTTCTTACTCTTACATAAAGGAGAGTGGGGTAAGATGTACCACCTCGCTGCTGTCATAAAAATACATTTAGAAAGGACCCTTCTTATAAATCTACCTGCAATTGAGAGATGCACATCACATTAACCTTTTTTTTTTATTATGATTGTGATGCACTTCTAATGAGTCAGATGTGTCAGTGTAAGCTGTGCCAGTAGCTTAACAAAATTTTATTCAAGTCATCCCCATATTCTCTAAAGTACATTCTAATAACATAATATGGTTAAATATAACACTGATAATTCTCTTTTCAATAGATGGCAAACATCTGCGGCACACCTTTCCCTACTCACCAGTATATTAAAGGTATACTTGAAATGAGTAGTCAAGGCTGGAGTTACCTGTAAAAGCTACAACGGGGTTTCTTGAATCAATTTCAATGTGAATTGAAAGCGCTCCATGTGGTCAAATATAATCAATCCATCATTTCTGAAGCCCAAGCCCCCTTAAGAGCCAGACCTCTTCCTCAATCCATTCACTCGTCCTCTCTCTGTCAAAAGTCTTATCCTTACTCTGGTCACTCAAGTCATAAAGCATCTTAGCAGGTAGATGTGGGATGTGGGGCTGCGGTCACACATAAAGGATTTAAGTGTTGCCTCAGGCTCAGATGAACGGAGAGAAATAGTGAGAGAAGGACAAAAGACTCCTTAGAGGCTCCTAAAATGAGTCTTTAACCCTCAATCTTGACCAAATTTTTTGTGTGTGTAGTGCGTAATAAAAGCCTCGGCATAATAAGACCTCTGCATTTACACCTTTGGGTCCAACAGAGTAATAAACGGCCAAAGGTGCAAGTCTAGAGACTTGAATCTCCATAGATTACTCGGTTTGATAAAGTCGGAATCTTAAAGCGGCTGTCAACCTGTGTAAAAGGAATCTCCCAAAAGCCTTGCAGGAAAATGCAATCTCAAGTCTCATTGCACCGACCTGTTCCTGACAGTTCCGACTGGCTTACACTCAGACACACACATCCACGTTCTCCCCACTGCTCTAATGGCTACACACACAAGCCTGACCAGCTCATTTTTTGTGGTTAATTATGGTGTCTCCTTTTGCAGATGTGTCTGATTTTAATTCACTTTGCTGCTCCGCTGGAGTGTGAAACACTAAAGCCCTAGAGATCAATTACTGAGGGGTATTTACACTACACAATGGCAGAGGGGACCAGGACGGGGCTGACACACTCCAGCATGTGTTCAGTCGCTCAGCCACTGGTCTTTTCCCCCTGCACTCATTTCACTGTCAATCAGCGAACAGTCAAAAACATACTGCAGACAGAGATGATATCTAATTCAGATTTATATCCACCTGATATGAAGGAAGGGAACCAACTCAATAACAGAGATATTACGGTTGCATAAACCATATAAATAAATGAGGTTATGAACACAATGTCTCCAAAACTGACAAAACTGAGACAAACTCTGTGTAAATAACATGCCTTAAAGTCAACATTAAGTCAAAATGGACTCCGTTTACTCCGTTTACTCCGTTAACTTAAATACACTTTCTTATCGTGAATAATTCATCAGTTTACTTTATATTATTATAAAAAATATGTTTTTGTTAACTATTAAATAATAAATGTAACTTGTTCTGCCTCTGAAACGAATTTCGGCTGAGGTCACCAAGGGTTTGTGGAAAATTATACAAACAAATTTAGATTTATAGTAATTGTTTTAGTCCACTTTAAAAGGTCACAAAGCCAAATTAATCTGAAAATAACTTTTATGAATGAATGAACGAATGAAATCTCCAACATAATTTTGTCTGATAACCAATATGTACAATACACTAATGATCCCTAGTTTAAATGTCCACTTTTCAAAATCCAATCAGTTCTCAGTGAATAAAATCAAACCCTTCTATATACATAGCTCGCAAATGCCATTTCATGATCACTGTAAGTTTGAATTTATGAATAAATAAAAGGTCCTACAAAACAAACACAATATCTCCTACATGACAGAACTCTCCAGAGACAGACAAGCTCATCACCCACCTCAGTGCAAATAAAGCGCTACATTTAGGCTGGGAGGCACCAAGAGGACAATGTGTGTGCAACACAAGACACTTTAGAGTTTTATTTAAAAAGCAGATGGCACAGCCAAAATGAAGATGAATGGGACTGAAACCTGGTGTGAGATGAGAACTAATTAGCCTGGCCAACAGAGGGGCATGCTGAACTACAGAGGCCTGCTTGGACATACACAAACCAGGGGCTCCATTAGTCAGGCTAGCCTGGAATAAAACACAGGGACAAGGGCAACAGTGCCCTGCCCTGTAGCCAGACTCCCACATGCCTTCTAATGCCTCAGAGGAACACGGGAAGGGAGGGCGCCCCACTCGATATCCCAGAATGCCCTGTGTCCTTCATTACTTTTAGCTGAGAGACATACGAGGGGAGTTAATGTGAGCTACAGCAGTCTTTCCTATGATGGATTGCGCAAACGCACACATCTTTCTCTCTGTCTATTCACTCTCTCTTTTCTGCACACAATCTAATTTGAGATAAGTCGTAAGAGAACACTAGTGGGAGCGAAAGCAGACTTTATCAGTGCTCTGGGTGGGTGTGGGAGGAGATCTAGGAGTAATTGTATTCCTGTATGCTTGCAGGGACTCCTATTAAAACCAATAACTGCTAATGGGGTTACAGCTTAATTTTTTAAGTGCCTCGATAACGATTATGAAGACAGCCACATCTGTTTGTTTTATGTTGCTGATGAATATTAGAATGATCACTACTGTACGTAAGATCTTGAGAAGTCTGAGAGGTAGAACAGGCATAAAGGTTCTTTATTACTTCTGTGGTTCCATCGAGAACCTTTAACACCCATGAAAACTTTCCATTGCACAAAAGGTTCGTTCTAATGGAAATAAAGGTTCTTTAGATTATTAAAATGTTCTTCATATTAAGAAAGTTAATTATTATTTTAAAAACTGATGGCTGGAGATTTGGTTCTTTTATGGCAGTGCTGTGAAAATGCCCTTTTGGAATCTTTATTTTTAAGAATAGAGTATAGGTACATGAAAACGTGAACAGATGGAAGTTTGCTACAAGACCTTGCTCCAGACAGCTTTTCTGATTCCCACTACACATCAGCTGATGAACGCCGATCCCATTCATTACAGAAAAACTGTATTGTTACATTAATACTTGTCATGTCAAAAGGGACGGCTCAACAGAGCGCAACATTTTGCAATTCTGTGACTTTTTGAGAGCAGAAAAAAGGAGAGAAAAGAAACCGCTACGTTAACAGACAATAGTGGAAAAGCTTTTTCAGCAAAAAATTTTCCCACTACTTCTGGGCACTGAGTTTGGCATTCTCGACTCGCAGCAAGTTTCTGGATGACACATTAACACCTGGCAGTAACGGCTGCTAAAGTGAGCGCGTGACATTGATTATAACCCTGCTGACTCTGACACTCACATCAACTGTCCAATCACTACCAGATATGAGCTTGACTAAAATAAGACAACACTTGCGTGCAAGCAGACAGAAAATACTGACTCATGCAATAAAAAGGAGAAAAGAGGAAATTAAACAATCATGTGGAAACTTTAAGAATAATTTTTTCCAAACAACAAGGTGGAGGTGATGGTGCTGCAGCTTCCAGTGGCCATTAAATTATATGCATTAAAATATGCAAAAAAACAATTTCAAGTTAAAATATTGTCTCCACACTTATCAGAATTTCAGGTCTTGAACCATGAACTGTAAACATTGGTGGCCAGAAATCTATGAGCTAAACAAAATCTAGACCATGAAAATAACCTATAAGAATCAGAAGTTATTTACACTGGAAGCAGCTGAGGTAAAACATTAACCAAGGTGATTAAAAACCGTGTTTCTATTTTTGTCAAACAGTTACATCATAAAAATTTTCACTGATGCACCATTTCACATGATGCATTATGCTTGTTTATGGGAAGTTTACAAAGTAACAGGCAGTTAAATCCTTGTTTGCCTCTCACGGCAGTGGAGACAAACTAACACATGGTATCTGTTAGCCGAGCACCAACACCAACACTGGAAATAGAAAAGGAAAATCTGCGGTCAGAAGCGGTTTAAAGCTTTTACTGGAACTGTATCACATTATAACACCTGTCATGTTCACGACCAGCAGCTTAAGAAGCCGTTCCCTTTTGATAGGAGACCTTGAGGGACTGTTACGAGCCATTCAAATAAGTTATTACCCTGATCTGGGCCTCTACTGACCATTAGTGTGTATATGGAAGTGAAAAAATCAATAAAAAGAGTGACACATGATTGAAACAGGGCAGCACAGACATCAACCCAAAACAGAAAAGGCATTCAGGACATAAGTCTGGTAGATCAGGGTTAGTGAGCAATACCAATGCAATTAATAGCGAAGAGGAAAAAGGCAAGCAAATATTGGAGAGAAATGCTTTTTCTCTCTCTTTTTTATTTTTAAACATGATTTTACCGTGGTTGCAGTCTTTCAGAACAGCTCTTTGTGGACTCAGACTGAGAACTTGTGTTGGTTGATCTGTAGAAATCAGGACATGGAACAAGACAAAGTGAGAGCCACTCTCACACATAAAAACACCTCTGGTCCCCATACATTAGGTTTATACTTCCTAGTGTAAGGAAAGCAATGACATGCTTTAAAAGAAAAATTCTGATTTCTTGAAGCGTTTAACAGGTCCTTCTGATTTGACCGGTTCATTTGTTGGGCTCTCCTGATTTCTATTGAAGGTGGTTGGCTGCATTATACTACATTTTTTCCTGTAATGCCTGAGAAGATGGGGTGCTGATAGTGGGGGGCTGATTCTGTGCTGATTTCTATAGAAAAAAGGTTTTCAACAGGAGCGACAGACTGTAAATTGTGCACTTACACAACAATAGACTATATATAATGGTTTAATCCTAAAGAATTTGCTGCCTGAAGATATAAAAGAAATACAGCATATAATTCTCTTCAAAGGTGTGGGCTCAGTAAGATATACTGTACATGGTTTCCACAAAAATATTAGGCAGCATAATCGTTTTCAATATTGACAATGAATGATTTAGGGTGTTAATAATACACAGTTAACCACCGCCACTCTCTTTCAGGATACTGGTCACATTAAAAGGGTGAATTCTGTGATGATGGCCGGCTGACTGTACATTATTGTGCTTTTAACGCAGCTACTTAACCAACAAACAAACACACATACAAACAGACATAGAACTAGTACAGATATAAAAAAAGAAATAAGCTGTCTGGAACAACAGTCAATTAGAAGGTTATACTTGAATGATGAAATTGAAAAAGAAAGAAAGAAAGAAAGAAAGAAAGAAGACTCAACAGAAGATGAAGGATGCGAAGGAGACTCACCTCGGGGTCGGGGTGCTCTTTTCCTGCGGTCTCTGAAAGCGGCTCCAGACTGTAGTGCCTCCAGCAGACAATCCATCACACCAGTGTCATCGTTCTCTACAGGAGAGAGGAAGAAAGAAGAGAAAACATTAGGATGTGGAGGGTCATTCCATAGCAACACTTAAACTGGGTCTCTGCAGGAATGCTGGAAAAAAATTTTTTATAAATAAATAACTAGATAAAAGAAGTGGCCTTCTGTGCTCGGTATATCACAGTGCCGATTTGGACAATTTGAGAGGCAGACAGGCTCTTAAACTCCACTATACATCTCCTCTGCACCTCTACACAAATCCAAGGGGTGTTTTGTAGCTTTTGGAGGGCCGATCGTAAAAACAGCTGAGTGGTGCAGGCAGTTAACCCTCAGGTCACCGGTTTTCACATAGAGGGTCTCCAGAGACACAAGGAGGCTTGTGGGACAGGCAGGAGCAACATCACACCTCTCACAGTCACAAACACATTACACACGTGCTCGCACTGCTGCTTACACAAAACTTTACACACACACAAACACATCCAGTGACAGAGAATAAATCAGGTTGGCAGGAAAGTGTGCATTTCAGCAGTTTGGAGAAAAGGGCTTGTTTGAGAGAATGTCGGTTGTGTGTTGAACCTGTGGATGGGTGAGTGTGGGTAAGCATTACAGGCCTTGACACTCTAACCTCCAAATATTAATCTTTACACTGACACAGCAAGTGCACATACATGCAAAACACAAAACAAATCAAAAAGCATGTTAGCGTGCGTGCTAACGCTGCAGAAGTGCCCACTTTTCCACCGACAGGTTGCAACACCTATCATCTGGGCTGATTCAGAATTAAACCAGAACTGTTTAATGAATAACTTGACTGTCATGACATTATTTCATGAGAAATAGAAAAGACAATACAATCACAATGAAAAAAAAAACCCCGAAAAAACTAATAAAATGACAAAATTATCTATTATAATAAATATTATAGAAAATAAAACAATTACAGTAAAAAAGAAAAACTTTTCAATTATGACTAATTATTAATAATTTACAGATATGCAACCTCCTAAAAAACATTGAAGAACACAATTTTTTTTTAAATAAGTTTATAGAAGTTATCCTTTTTTTTTTTTGTGCTATTTTCACTCAATAAAACAAATCTTCCTTTATTGCATATGTAATTCAGCATTTACCAAAAATATAAAACATAAAAGCAAACACACAAGTATAGGGGCTTTATAGAACGGACTGTCTGAAGCGACTTTGGAACTGTGCCACTGTCACGGGTGCTTGGTCTCTGTAAAAAGCCAGGCAGACTCAGTCATATACTCCATAATATAGTGAGGCCATTTTCAATCAGCAACTATTGTCCGAGCACAAGAGAGATGGAGAAAGAGAGAGAGCATGGAAGTGAGAGAAAGAAAGTGAATGGTGAGTAACTGAGGAGAAGGTATAGCTCTTTTGTACAGAGTTCTGTCAGTAGTTCAGAAGGGGCAGCCGACCAACAATGAAAACTCTCAGCGAAGAGAAAGCACAGAACTGTTGACCTTTAATAGCAAAGCTTCAATTAGACATAAAGAGTGAGAGTCTGTGATAAAGTGTGTCTATGATAGACAAACCACTTTTCACCTCTCTCTCCCAAGGAAATACAGTGCCTTGCTAAATTTTAGCCATTGTATTTTATTATGGATTTTTTTGACATTGACATTTTTAAAGGACTGAAACTTAATTTACATAGGAAATTATTTGCTAGCAAATCATACATTAATAATATTAAGAAGATTATTTTGAAAAGCAGAAATTACAGTACATACTAGCTTTGCTATTGTTCTGGCATCATTTTATCCATTCTTCCAAGGCAGATTTGCTCCAGGTTTTTAAAGTTAGTCAGATGATACCTGAAAACCTGATCCTGTCAAACAGTGCCACCTGTTCTCAATTGCCAAGGCCAATATAGGACACTTTATGCTTTTGAGCATTCCTCTGGCCGTGCAACTAGAACTTCTGTTTTGGTAAAAAAAAAAAAAAAAAAAAAATTATTAATAATAATAATTATATTTTGACAAAAGATTAACTTTTTGGCAGAATGAAAGAGTAATTTTGTAACATTTTCCAGTATTTTACATCATCGACTTTTTCTTTGATTTTTACAGCATACTGTGGGCCGATGCTATACTTGTAGCATACATGTCACTCTGAAGCTAAAATTGGTTCTATGTTGGTCTCATCTGACTATAAAACCTTTTCCACATTTCCCCCCTGAGCAACAGTGCCGTGTGGCAAGCCTTTTGGCAACCTCCAGAAATGCTGCGACATGGTTCTTTTTGAACACTGTCCTCTATTTTCACACTCCTGTATCGGCCAGTGTTGTCCAGGCCCTTCAAAGTGTCCGTTTGCCTCTCTGTAGCTTCCATCACAAGACTCCTGCTTGTTTGGGCAGAAAATGTTGTGGAACAACCCAGTCTAGACAGTGCTTGGGTCGTTTGATATAGCTTCCACTTCTTGAATCAACAATGACCACTGGGACATCCAAACACTTGCATTATTTTACAGAAATAGATTTCACAGACTGAATAATGCTCTCACAACTGTAGGGAGTTTTTGATCAAGAATGTGCGCAAGTGATTATAATGATTCACGGGTAAAGACCAATTATAAAGCAATCGTGTCCTCAGAGCAATTGTATTTTATCTGTGTAATCAAAGAGCTTGTACAACACAGATAGCACCACATTAAAACCATTTAAAATTATTTGAGTTTCAGTATTTAGATGTGTTACTGTGTGCTTGTGCAAAAATCAGCATGGCTTGTGGTGGTGGTTAGGGTGTTACTAGATGGTTGCTCACTGGCCCAAGTTGAAAGTGCACATTATTAAGTCTCTAAGATGTTTTGGTTCCTAGATATGGCTTCTGTCTTTTTTTTTTTTTAAGCAAGCCTGTTAGACACTAAAATTTACCAAAATGTTGACTTTATAAATTGGCTGATAACAACACAAAATACAGAAAACATTAACATCAACAATTTATTTGTTATACATTTTAATAATAATAAGTAAATAAGTAAATAATAATAAAAAATGAACAATTATTATCTGCTTAACATAATTGCCATTCACTTAGAACTCAGAACTAGTACTTGCACACCTCTCCTCAACAAGCTGCATGACTGGCTTCATAATTTGTTTTTGGAGGGAGTTAAGATAAAAAAAAGAATAAAAAATTTTTTTTTTAAATTTAAAAAAATTACATGAAAGCAAGACAACATATACATGCAAAAACAAAAACTCTGTCTTTCCCCTTCTATCCACTGTCCAAGGGCAGTGTGTGAATGAGTGTTGTGTGAATGGATTATTTTTCTTTTTTTGCTGCCAAGCACCAGGCCAAGAGCGAGTGGCTGGCACTGAACCTGACCGTGAGAAAATGAGGCGTGAATGTCAATCACTTATCTCAGTGTTCCAACACCACACTCTTCACCCACAGGACCCTTGGACTGCTGCAGCTGTCACAGCAACGCTTCAGAAACCAGAGCTCACAGACAGACAGACAGACCGAAAGGCACTAACGGACAGGTGCGAAAAGACACAGGTGCACAACTAAGCAGGTAACTCAGTACTACAGAAAATCCAGTCGATAAGAGAGGAATACTAGGGCCAAGGGGAGAAATAATGACTATTAACATGCTACTGAGTGGAGGCTTGAGGAAATAGATGTAATCATGAAAAAGTAGATAAATGTCTGACGCATCTGTGTGTGTGTGTGTTTTAGAGACTCGCTACACCCACATGCACATCTACTGTTAAATCAGACCTAACTGATTACATGCAGCCTTGAACCAACACAGTTTACAAGTAGGGTCATGCTTAGAATATTTACTTCTTTCTGAGTAGAGCAAGAGCAGAGAGAGAGCGTGAGTGAAAGGAAATGAGAGTGAATATGGACTGGGATACATGACACTAGAAAGCACACAGTTTTCCAGTTCTTCTTCTTTCTTTTTTTTTTTAAGATAGGACCAGGTAGTTGGGTTGCAGGAAGGATGGACGGACAAACAGTAAGGGTGTGATTTAAGGGAAATAGAGAAAGAGAGCGCGAACCCGAAAGAGTGATAAGTGATAGGAGGTGGCCTGCTGGGTCTTTGATGGAGGAGAGAGGGATGGATGGTGGCTTTAATAAAGAGCCGAGTGAAGAAGAGAGAGGAGGTGTGAGAGGGAAGGATATGGTGTGATTTAGACAGGAATGGAAAAGACGTTTGTCTTGATTGCTGTTGTCTCTCTTCTTACTCTCCTCCTTTCATAAATACAAGAGAAAGTGAATAGAAGCACTCAAACCGGAGAGAAACACTGAGAAAGAGAAAATCGCCATTCCTCAAATAAAACCCTATACATCTGCAGTGGGTATAGACTTAAAAATTACACTTAAAATAATCACGTTTTGTAGCCTGAAATACAAATGTACAGATTTTTTATATATATATACAGCAATATTTAATTAGTGAAATTTGCATCATCCAAGTGAAAGATATAACACCAACAAAAAAAAACCATCACTGAGTTGGAAAAAGGATCACCCACTCCTAAAAATGACTTGTTACCTCAATCAGGTGTAGCTAATCACCTTCTCAATGGCATACAAAACCATCTGACTTCCAACTGTGATGAGCTGTGCAGCAGCTGGAGAATCTCAGTGCGAGTAGTCTTTGGTAGTGCAACTGAAGCAAACAATCAACTACGGGTGGGCAAGGCACTGTCAAAAGATCTCCAGGATAAAGTTGTAGACAAAGTCAGGAGATTGATAGACACACTTCAAAGGCTTTATCAATCCCTAGAAACACAGTGAAGTCTATTATTAAGAATTGGAAGGTATTTTGTACAACACAGACCCTCCCTGGATCAGGACGTCGCTCCAAACTGGATGAAAGAGCAGGAGGAAACTGGTCAGAGAGGCGACAAAGTGGCTACAGAAACTCAGAAGCATCTGCAGGAATTTATGACAAAGAGGTGTCACTGTGTGCATGTGACCACAATATCACTAATTCTCCACAAATGTGGCTTGTACGGGAGGGTCTCCAGAAAAAAAGGCAGTCCTCAAGCAAGGCCAGATTGGAGTTACGACTGAACGTTGCCAAAATGCATAAGAGCTCACCCATTCCTTCAGTAAAGCATGGAGGTGGTAATATCCTGTTATGTGGTGTTTCTCTGCAGCAGGGACTAGAGCACTTGTCAGGATAAAGTGAAAAATGGATGGTGCAAAATACCATCAAATTATTGAGGAAAATCTGCTGCCAAAGCACACAGCAAAACTGAGCACACAGTGGTTGAAGGAGAAAAAGGTGAATGTCCTTGCATGGCCTCATCAGAGCTCAGACTTAAACCCCATGGAAAATCTCTGGAATGACTTGAAGCATGCAGTCCACAGTCACCATCAAATTGATCTGAACTTGAGCAGTTCTGCAAAGACGAGTGGGCAAATATTGTACATTCTAGATGTGCAAAGTTAGTAGAGACAAATCCCAACAGACTAGAAGCTGTAATTAAAGCAAAAGGTGGTTCAACAAAAAACTTGGTTGTTTTTTTGTGATGTATTTCATTTACTTACAGATTTCGAAAACTATGAAACAGCCCTTTTGTGATGCCATCTGTGATGCTTTTCTTATGGAGGTCAAAGCGGTACACTTCTGTTGAAGCCCTGCTGCTAGCAAAGTGAAAGGACTTTAGATGCATTTGCTCTTAATTGCTACACAATCACAATTTAGGAACATAAGCTGTAATAGGAGTAGAAGGTCTTTTAAAGGCCAATTTACAGCACAAAAACAGAACCGACAAACGGCATCAAACACGTTCTGTCGGAGAGGTGTGAATAGTTGAGAAGCTACACTTCAATCCTACTTAAATTTATGAGCTGTTCAATACACATCACAGAAACACATGATATTTGCTGATCTGAGATCAAACAAATGCGTCAAGGAGCTGGACGGGTGTCTGCACAGGATGAGCTAAAATGACATACACCGAGGTGCTCACAGTTCACATCCATTCTGTCTCATGTTTATCGGAAGAGTGTGAAAGAGAGATGACATAATAAAGACAGCAATTACCTCCCCTATAATCTATCATCAACCCTCTTTTCTTGTTCTCATCTATCACATCATATTTTCCTGAACAGATACAAAGAGCACATTTGCTCAGCTGTCTGTCTGCTACGGCTTTGACAAAATGCCACCTGCTAATCTGATTTGTCAGATGCATATTCTGATTTCAAACCGTTTATGGAGCATAAAGTTCAAATATTTTCAATATTCTTAAAGAAAGAAGGAAACGTCAGTGAAAGATAAAGAGAATATTGTTGGAACTCATGTTTCAGAAATGGCAACAACTATTTTTAAACGGGCAGTTGTCGCCACCTGCTGTCTGAAGAGGATAAGCGTTATAACGCATTTAAGTTTTAAGATAATTTTTATTTTATTAATATCGCTATTGTAGAGAATAAATGTTTATTTGTACTTCTGTTATTTAAATGTCTGTAACAAAATTAATGTGTGTTTGAAAAGACTGTGTTGCTCTTTCTGGATCAGCAGCAGCATGAATGATTCATTAACATGGGCAGTAACAAAACGTGCTTCTCACGCTCCACTGACAGTCGCAATGTGAAACAGTCATAATAGACATAGTTGAATCGTTGTCTTTCAGGAATAATAGTGAGTGAGTGCTTGAATCGAGATCATGATCTTTAAAGGATGAATCGTATAGCTCTAATGTAAACACTGCAAATTGTTTTGTGAGGATATCATCACCAGTCGGATCTCGTCACATCCCTACTCTAATAATATATTTTTTTAGAATATATAAAAACATGCAGGGATTAATTAATTGTATACAATAAATTAAGTTGGATGTATCCCTTGTTTTTTTAGCATATAAAAAATATTTTAATATATAAACATCAGAATATTTTTTATATAATAAAAAGATACATCGACATTATATTATGTACAGAGTGTACAAATGAGGTCCAACTTAATAAATCAGCAAATCTGAGTTTGTCAACTTAAGCATTGTGCTAGATAACTCCACCCAATGAGAAATCTCACTGGTCCACAATCCTGCTCATTAAGCTGTATAATGAACTTCTGACAGGCCGTGAAAGTGCCCGTCAAGCATTTTTTTTTTCTTCCTGTTAAATTCCAGTCTCTTTGTGTGACTTGTATTTTGTTTTTAATCTTTCACTGAATTTGTCTAAGTATATATTCCTTAAAGGCTGTAGGGTTCAGAGTCAGTTTCATCAGCTCGTTTCTGAGCTCCAGGGAGCTGGGAGCCCCCCTGTGGCTTCTTCCTGGAGGAAAGCCGATATCTGGGACAGAGTAGCCAGAATGTTGGGCTGTTACAGCACTTGCTGGAATTAGGAAGAGCTCGGGAGACTGTGTTTGCTCCGTGTCTATGGATATGTGGCCTAATTCTGTTAGATGTCTGGTCTGTTGCTTTCAACGAGCACAGAGTCCCTCCCCTCTCTCTGAAAACATGTTCATGTAGTTCCCTCTACTCCTCCGGTCTGGTCTTGAATCATCACTCTCTCAGTGTGTGTGTGGCTCCAAAACATTTCAGAGGAAACTAGTGCACAGCATCCTCTTCTACTAACAGTGCCAAACCAATTTATTATATCTTTTCTCTCGGTCTCACATCCTACCACCCTCCAAAGAGCAGCCCGCTTACGCTAACCCTAACACATACAGAGCATCGCCTCTCTCACCAGGGCTGTTCGGATTACCACAGCGCTTTAATTGACAGTCTCCGTGGAGACGAACAGGAGAAGTGGCAACGGTAACCTGGAAACACAAAAGAGCCTATTTGTGCTGTCTGACTTCTGACGGGAGACAGACATCATCAAAACTGAGAGTGAGAGATAAAGAGAGAGAGAGGGAGAATTGTTATTATTTTTGAATAAAAACCAGCCGTTCGTTCTCTTTTCTAAAGCAGTGCACACACTGTGCTTAGTGCAGCCCCGTGTGTTAAAGAGCTGCACACACACACACACACACACACACTCACTGCTGGCACAGGCATGTCACATCAGAGCTATGAGTGCAGGAAAGAAAAGAGATAAAGAGGAACATGATTAGAAACTAATTGGTGTGAAAGAGATTTGTGATAGAAAGCAGAAGGTGGAAGAGGAAGCAGAGATGGTCTCTCTTTGAAGGCGACAATCTCTGAGAAGCTCTTTGATGTCACCCCTCTGTCTGCATCTCCTGCTGCACCTGAGCCAGGACGAGTGCTTTATTTATTTATATATATTTTTTCCTTTTTCCTTGGCACTACACAATTAATCGAAAAAATAACTGCAGCAATTAACTAATTGGGAACAGTGTTCATTAAAATATATATTTTTTTTTTTTACTCTTGTTGCAGTTGAATACTCTATTTGCAACGGCAATGGTTGCAACCACTCACAGACATGTCTACATGTCTAGCACGAATAGCCAAGTTTTAAAATTATGTATTTGAGTGTGTTTATTGCACTATGTATACTTTTGGTCCTATAGACTTTTTAAAATGTTGTTTTTTTTCCTTCCGTAATTTCCATCATGTCTAAATCATGTGCTTTTTTGATGCAAATGGCTGACTCATTTTATAGCTAATATGACACGTATGACATATACACAAAGTTAATTAATATTACATAAACAATAAAATCTATTAATTATAATTAAAATGTAACTATTAAAGCAGCGGAAATAAACAAATACTGTCCAAATGTTTGGCGTCAGTAAGTTTTTTCTTTTTTTGTTTTTGTAAGAAATAATTGTATTCATCACGGATGCATTGAACTGATCATAAGACTTCTAAATTATTATTAAAAAAAATTCTAATAAATGTTGATCTTTTGAACTTCTATTCAAAGAATCCTGAAGATTAAAAAAAAAGAAAAAATTATTTTACATTTCAATAATATTCCATAAAATGAAAGTTTAACAGTATATTTTATAAAATAAATGCAGCTTTGGTAAGCATATGAGTATTTTGAAAAAAAAAAAAAAATTCTGACAAACAATAAAGTTGTTGACAACCACAAACTTGAATGATAGTGTAAAAAAGTTAAAGCTTAAAGTTAAAGAAAACATCCAGGTACTGTAGGGTGTAATGAGCTTTGTTTATAACAGGAGCTTGCACTGAACTGCAACTTAACCATAAACTTAACCACTCTGGCACTACAAAAGGAATAACAAAACCAATAAGCAATAAAGCACTGCAAGAAAATGGCTGGAACACTGATTCAATTACATATGGCAGGTAGCAGTTAGCTGCCTTAGTGGCTGCCTGATCAAAAACACAGACTATTGCAGCAAGCAGAGCTTTCATGCTTCAAGTAAGAAACTCTGTACTTCTTTGGCTCTGGTCTATCCTGTGATCATTTTTACCATAACACTGATTAGCACACGCTGGGGAGCTGCAGGGCAAGAACGGCTGCTCTGAGGCTCAGCATCTGTGGACAACAGAGAGCAATCACACTGGTTGACTGGACAGGAAGTGGTATTAGCTGAAGAGACACCTGAGGCCTCCTGAAAGAGACACATTTATACACACTCAGACCAGTTGGGAGACTGCCAAAGCCTGCTCACATACACTAACTTACTCTTTTACATGCTCTCTACCTCATGAACCTCTCTCTCTTTCTATCGGAATCAGAACACACTCCTCCACCTGTGGCTCAGCTACTCATCCTGGAGTGCAAGCAGAATGACAAAGAGTGTGTGTGTGTGAGAGATAGAGAGGTCCTACACTATAAGAGCCTGCATGCTCTGGTCAGTCCTTGTAGGAGGACACTGCTGGTGTCTGATTGATGATGAAAGGTGAGAAAAGAAAGAAAGAAATCGAGAGAGTACACACAAACAGGTGAGGAAGCACCCACAGAACACTTTAGAAATGAGGTTGGGACAATATAGCTTAAGAAAAAAAAAAAAAACACAATACATATATAAATAGCCAAATAGCCTTTAAATTGTGAATAGGGCTGTCACTTTTAATTCGAAAATCGAATGCACAATCGATCGGACCAACCAAAAAAGTTTCGAAAATGAAAATAGTGTACATATTTGGTTAAAATCGATTTCCTATTAATTTTAAAAGAATTAAACAATTAAAAAATATAGATGTAACAAAACTCACAAACAAGCAGAAAAAGAAAATAAAGAATTCCGAAAGTGCAGTATTTTGCGAAAGCCAGATATAAAATACTAGTAATTTTACGCGCCTATAAGACCCGGTGATGTCGAAAGGGACCTCTCTGTGTTCACACCAAACGCGAATATAGCGTCTGGCGCAAATTATTTCAATGTTAAGTCAATGTAAAGACGCGTTTACGCCGTCTAGAAGTCTCACGGCGCGGTAAACGCGAATTCGCCTCATTCGCCCATCTAGTTACAGGACATTCTGAGTAATGAAAAGGACCATTGCAAGCTGACAGCGACCAGTAATACCCCCACCTTGCCTAGCTCTACCCGAGTGTCCCTGGGACATCAGTGCGGTCGGAGCACGTCTTCTCAACAGCTGGACATACACTGAATAAAAAACGCTTGCTCTGGACCCCGAAATGTTGATCGACTTGTTTTTCTGTCCAATAAATTTGTAATGGTCCCAGCCTTTTGGTGCATTTCCTTAAGCCTGCCTAGTGCCGTCTAGCCTAAGTGTCGGTTACGTTCAATAAAAAAACACACATGGCCTGTTCTCAAGTCCATTTAAAGTTAATTTTTTTTTTTTAACAGTTGTTTAAAATGGGTTGAATCATTATTTAAAATAATCTTGAATTGCCTAAATCAAAAATGCAGCTGGGTTGAAGTCTGCAGTGATGTTTTTCTTTTGTTACGGTAGCCGTCCCCTCTGCATACATATTTTTTTTGAGAATGTTGCACTCCTGTTGCTGTTCTGCACGAAACTTCATGCCAATAAATAAGAAATATTGCTGACTTTTGCGTTTCCAGCGCTCTCTTTGCATTCGTCCATTATTTGACGTTGAAAAAGACATGGAAAATCTATTTTACAATCGATTCAATGAACCTTAATGTCTTAAAAAATCGAAAATGATTTTTTCACAAAAGTGACAGCCCTAATTGTGAATAGCCATAATTAATAGCTATGGTCCAAAACAGATTCAAAATGTATAGAAAATTAACTTACAGATATGCAAGGTTTAGAATAGCTAAACTAAATGGTAGAATGGCAAATAATAATGTATTAAAATACAACAACATTTGAGGTCAGTACAATTTTTAGTGTTTCTAATAAATATTTTATATTCACCAAGGCTGCTTTTACTTTGCTTTTATGTTCATTAAAATAAAAAGTACTGTTATTTATTCCCATAGTGACATAAAAGTAGAATTCAACAGCCATTACTCTAGTGTCACATGAACCTTCAGAAATCATTCTAACATGCTGATTTGCTGGTCAAGAAACAATTATTATTACTGCAAACAGGTTCATATTTTATTTTTTATTTTTTTATCTGTCTATTATTAGCCTCCCAGTAATGCTGATGTAATTGGATCAGTACTGGCCTTTCCTAACTCTGATGTGTAAACTCTTATTGGAATAAACAACTCTAGGATGAAACAGGAATGCTCTGACAGACAATGAGAAAGCTGGAGTGAGTATTATGCACAAAATAGAACACACTAGAGCAAACCATATTTTTCATTAAAGCTACAGTTTACAATTAAAAATAGAAGAAACTCAAATGCAAAATAAAGAAATACAATGCAGACCGTTGATACACTGGGTAGCTGAATGAGATGTATTTGGACCCAAACAGAGAAGAAACCTTCTTCGGTTACACTCAGAGATGCATAACATTACAGTGAAGAAACTATTCAAAGGAGACCATAAGTTAGAGTAAGACTAAGAAGAAAGTCTCATGTCTTAAGGTATAATCAGAGAGGCAAGTGAGTTAAGAAGAGGGCTGAAACTCTGTCTCTCGCTTTAATTCATCCGATGTACAAATAAGTCTAACACGGACTGTCTGGATAGTGTGTAGTGCCCCCTGTTGAGCAAAGACAGCAGTGACATGTCAGTAAACCCTTACACAAGAGTCTCACTAAGCTGAAACAGGAGCACTTTGGTTCTGAATGACTGTGTCATGAGACACCTAATGAAATCTACATTAACTTGAAAAGGTTCATTAGAGACCTGCTCTAGAGACTTAAACACTGAGATTTGTTTTAAATGAAAGTGAAGGACAGCAGTCCTTCAAGAGTTTAAAAAAAGAGAGAAAGAGAACAAAAAAAAGGGAAAAAAAGAAACGAAACCTAGCAGAATCAGATGTGCTTCAGTGGTTGTCCTTAAAAAAATCCAGATCCAGAATATTCATTCTCCAGTTCTTAGCTTACCTCTGAAAACACTTTTACATGACTCACATTTTATGGATTGAATTCTATGGATTGAAGTGTCCAGCTACAGCATTAAAGTTCTGTTAAAAGTTAAAACAATACCAACTTTGAGCCACTGATCTTTCGAGGCATAGGCCTTACTTACTGATCAGTGAGATTTGATCGTTTCATTTGGGGGGGATTATTGATATTTTAAAGCCAACAGTCAATATATACTCCCCGATCTTAGATGTCAGTGGCACTTTAAAATTCTCACATTAAAAGTCTCCAGAACAGTGTAAAACTTTTTTCGAACTAATTTAGAAATAGGCACAACTGCAGAAAACTATTTTCAAATGCTACTTTACAAACCTAGGCCCAAATTTAAGCCCTGTTCTGATCCATTATGCATAACTTCCTTTAAACACACACACATATTTATTATTATTATTTCAATTCCTGTATTCCATAGATAAAAAAAATAATCATACAGGCTCTGAATAAACATTTTAATTTATTTTCTATGTATTTATATTGTTATGCTAGCCAGAAATGAGAGTCTCCAGATTATTTTGATATAATTTGTCATCTTAAAAAAATATTGGCCTGTTTCACTTATCTGGTCAATACTATAAAAGTGAAACCACATTTATTGGCTGATAATACTATGACTGCCAACACATTATGCATCCCTAACTCTTGCCACAGTCCCATTTAAGCCCATCACCCTTGCACTATAATTCATGCCCCACTGTCAACTACCACCTCACATCCTTCCATAACCAAACACCACATTCACTGCTGACTCCTCATCACGCCACACTCCATATTTTCATTAGTAAGTGTGCTTTTGTGTTGTGTTTTTTCTATTAAGTGCATGGAGAACACACTTCAGGCTGCTCTTCTGCTGTATTGACTCAGCGTGAGACCTGATACGGACACAAAACTCATCCCAGTGAACACTGTGAGCCCGCTGTGTGCGTGTTCTTCCTCACACAGATTCCTCAAACTGCAGGGGGCAAGTACGAGTGGCAACGTATATTACAGCAAACTCATTTCATGTGTGTGTCTCATGAGTGCACAAAACCTGTTTGTAATCCAATCACATATCTAATAACATCATGCATCACGTTGCATCATCATGATGTTGATGCTCGCTCAGATAAATGTGCCTGAAAGCCTGTGTAAACATTATAGGTAGTGTGTAAATGCAGAGCAGCTTGATTCAGAACTGAGAGTCACTACAAAGTGAAATCTTCAACATCATGAAAGTCACAGCATTGAATCCAGCATTTCTATTGTATTTATGCATGTGTGTGTGTGGTATTATAACAGGGATGGGCTGTTCACATGGTAACAGATTGACAACAGGACACGCATACGCTCTCACTCGTGTCTCTCTTCTGCTGGTTTAAAACAAGCTCCTAGGAACGTGTGCAGGGACTTGTTTCATCCATCTTCAAGGGTGATTTTTCTAAAGCTCACTCTCGTGAAAACTTTCAGTGAGTAACTGATAAACATCTCACCTGTGTTGACCCCCAGCAGTCTCTTCTTCTTCATCTGCTGCTCCTGCTTCTCTCGTTCCGCCTTCTCTTTGGCAATCCTTGCTTTCCTCTGCTTCTCATCCGCCTCTCTTCTCCTTGCATTCTCCTTCACTGATTGCTAGAGAGAAAAAAGACAGAGATAGAGCAGACTACTGAGGAAACTAGGAAAGTCTGAAGCAAATAGATGTGCACTGTTCTGTGGCGACATTTCAGTTCTTTTCATTTCTTTAGGTTTTGTATTGTGTTATACGTTTAAATGTTTATAACTCAACAACCTGACAGAAGCCTGACTTCAAAAACAGAAAAAGTTTTAAGTAAAAAGTGAATAAAACTTGTATATAAATTCTAAGTGAATTGTGATTGATAAACATTAGTACAACATACACTACCATTTTATCATTTTGGGACAGAAAAAGTGGTAGAGCATTCTTTACCCTTCATACCCTCCAATAAACCATTCTGGCAAATATTCAGAGGATCCTGACACCTCTGTACTGGACTGTTGGAAAAGCTTTCAGCTCATTGACATTTTGTGCTTTCTGTGCTTCCACCACTCGTTCCAAATCCCATCAAAGATTTTCAATGGGATTAAACCTGGAGGCTGAGATGGCCACTCAAGGACATTCCAGGACCCATCCCTGAAACAAGTGCTGGTAGACTTGGATGTATGCTTCGCATCATTGTCTCACGGGAAAGTCCAATGTTACCAAGCCTTAATTTACACACTGAAGGCATCACACTCTTCGCCAAAATGGCTTGAAAATTCAAAGAGCCCATGTTGCCAGTCACATGGACAAGACCGCCATTTCCTACAGCAACAAAACACCTGACGGCTCCAACCCAAATGACTTCATGCTTAAGCTAGCTGAAACCATATAAATCAGCCTTTAATATTATAAAAAGGAAATGTGTGTCATTCAGTTATCCAGGGTTGCAAACTCATCATGGGTGAAAAAGGTGACAAAGATGAGTTATCACTGTCAATCGTGGATCAATTTGATTCACTCTTGTAATTTTTTACACTCAAGTTTGTCATTCTTATGAGGACGGTTTGGTCCTCTTACACATTTCTTTAAACTGTGAATGAAGTATAAACTGAGCAAAGGGCACTTCCCTTATGGCGCAACTGACTGAGCTTACTCGCGCGGAAACTCCTGATATAATCAATAACTAACTACACAGTGAATATCTTATTTTAATTGTGAATATTTGCTTTTTGTCTTGTTATAATAGGATCTGTGAGTGTGTAGAACTAAGCAATCTTGCAAAAACAAAAATTAGATCAGAGCAGATTCTGACTAACCTACAATAAACACCTCTGATTGGCTACGTTTACATGCACAATTTTTGGTTAAATCGGATTGAATTCATTGATGAATCTGAATGTAGTTTTTACAATGACGCTAAATAAAGTGATCGGGTTGATGTGCACGTTTATGTCACAAACTTCAAATCTGAATTTATTTTAAAAATGCTCCTTCCCACGCCCAAACCAGGTTGCCTGTGGATGAGAATCCAAATCAAGGACTGGTGGGAGGTTGTCCTGCTCCACTTCATAGTTGCCGTGTGAAAGGAGAGTTTTATAATGACAGGGCATGCATTTATACAACACTTTATTCAAAAGGAAGAACCGCTCTTTCCGCACCTCATTACGCTATTTCTGCATCATTGCACATGCGCAGTCCTTCAGTTTCATTATTCAATCCGATTGAGTGTTTACATGCACTCTCAATTTGTATTTGAAAAGGAATAAACCACCACCTTCCATATGATCGAAATTTAATTCTGATCAAGCTCAGTTGGATTGATTTTTATATAAAGGCTTTTCAGTCCAACTGAGCCATCAATCCAATTACAAACAGATTATTTGGTTGCATGTAAACGTCGCCACTGGATTCAACAGAGATGCCTGTGATTGGCTACAATACTCAATGCTGCAAAACACGTTATAAATAGAAACTTTTGGGTTTGTAATTCGAAACCAGAGCATGCACACAAAAACACACTGGAATTTTTGAAAGTGGGTGACTTCAAGCGGGTACAGAATTGAGTACTGGAACTGAAAAAAAAAAAAAAAAAAAAAACCTTTCATTAACTAAGGCACTTTATTCCCAGGATTTCAAATTGTTCTGAGCACTTCAGACATCTCCAAGAAAATTTGTGGGGCAAGAACAGAGCAAAATTTCCCCTTCTTGTCGGCTTTCTTTTCTTTTTGGACCATTAGTGGTTCAAGAGGGTTGTTAGAAATCTATAACTCCTCTTTTGGTTTGATGAGGGCCACTTTTTCAGGTGTAAGAAGAACACTCGGACAATCAGACCAAGCTATCAAGAAAGTAACATCATTAGAGCAGTCACCTTGTCCTAACACTTCGTATGCCTCTTTCTTCAGCTCTCTTTCTCTCTGCAGCCTTAAAAGCCTTTTCCAGATAATGGATGTATTTCTAAGTGTGCGGAAAGAGCCAGTGGCACAGCTTACACAAAGGTAAGGTGTAAGAGGCAAAAGACGAACAGATTTAATGAGAAAGGCAGAAAGAAATAGTGGGGAGAGGGAGTTCAGCACAAATGGAGATAAAAAGACAGCTGAGGAATAACCTGAATTCATAATTCAATAATTTGAATAAAAGGTATGAGTACTATACTTCTGGATTCTAAAGAAGTTAAATGTATTTACAGAAGTAATGCACATATCCTTGGTTCAGAACTTACTTCTCTCAAACATAAGCAAATGAATTTATGCGAAGCAGTTTTTTTCTATTAAAAGTTCAACATAAAAATAGGGTGTGTCAACATTAGGTTTCACCATTATATCTAATATTTGTCTCGTGGAAAACCTCTTTCCACACCTGCTCTATGTGAAAAAAAAAAAACACCTTTGTGAATGGCTAAAGTATACTTCGCTGCCTTTTTTCTGCACAGCTCACAAATCTCGAACAGATCTATACTTGCAGCAGAGGTCCCTTAAATGAGAAGGAAATATGGCTATTGACGGCGGGTCAGAACAGAGTATAAGTCACATGATAACGAGGCTTATTCCCCATTGCGTGCAGAGGATTACGGCCACAGTCTGCGATCACAGTAAATCCTGACGAGGGGAAGAGGATGGTGAGATGGAAGGTGGGCTAAAATAAGCTTTCCTCTCCACATCCCTGTGACTGTGCGCACACACAGAGTGCTTTAAACACTTTCATTAGAATTAGGGGAGAATGAAAAGCAGCAGTGCGTGACCTCACGCTTGGTAGCACGGACATCAATATCAACACTAATACAAGAGGTGGATTCACAATGACCCTGCCCTGCCTTCGACACTTTCAGACTTCTAATTCAGTTTGCGACTTTATCACTGATGATAAAGTCACTGATGTTGGCTAAATGCAAATTCTACACATTTCAAAACACTTGACTTTCCTTTGCTACTCAAGAATCCGATTTGACCGTAAAAGTTCTCACTGACAAAGCAAATAAGGCAACTAAATAATTCACATTCAGGCTTGTTTCTGAGCCAGCAACTCTACACAGAATGTGATGTTAGCGGTAGGCACCTATACTGGGAAACGGCGGTATTGCACAGATGTTGTTTCAACACTTCAGAGGCACTACACAGAAGGAGGTCTTATCTAACGTGCTCTGTGTGTGACCGTTAGCCTCATCTGAACTGCATGTGACAGGTAAGTCAATGCAACCTCTCACACAGCCACCGGGTAAAGCATCGATAGCAGTTTAGAGCAAGAGATTGTCAACAGGCATGGCGATTAAGTAGACAGCACCTCGGTGTACGACAGCTTCGGCATGAGTCAGCGTTCAGGAGCAGATGGGCCTACCCTGAACACTGAGTGAACTAGTTATTTGATGTTCGATAACAGCTCTGTGGAAAATATGTAGAAGTCTGAGGATGTTCCATCATGCCTATTCAGCATAAGAGCTGGTCTAATCCCTGACTGAACATCACGATAGAAGAATTAATGACAAGAACAGGCTCTTAGAGAAACGTCACAACTAAAGAAATGTATGTTTCCACACTGAATGGCATTATTATGTGCTTTTACACACTTCACTATTATAGCTATAGAAAAAGGTCAGTTTGCTAAAGAAATCAAGCATAAAAACAAGGCGTTTTCTAAAGAATGCCGCTAGAGATACAAGCAAATCTCACAATGCTGAATAAATACTGAAACTGTAACTTCAGTCTGAGTCAATAACAATCCCTGTTTAACGTACGCTCACCACTGTTGAATTTAATTGAATGTGAATCAAAGCCACTGTCCCAGTTACTCCCAGTAATGTTGATCTCACAAAGTGTATAAAGCTGCCAATGGCTGTGAAAGCATCAGAGATAGAGAGGCATTGAATGAATAGTGACTTACATTTTGGTTTGTATTTCACAAAGGTGCTGTACCAGTCACCAGTACATTCCACAAAAAGTTTAGTAATTTACAGCATTCATACCGGTTTGGAACAGCATAAGGGACAGTTTAATGAGATTTTTTTGACTGCTAAGTAAGGCTTTTAAAGAGTTAACAGCAGGGCGCTACCTCGTGAATAAACACACTCAGAGACGCACAAAATAAAGGTGATGAGAGTTCAGGGAGAGAAAGAGCATGAGAGGATGGGGTTACCCACACACACAATGTTTGCTGTTAGCCATAGTCAGCATCCGTGTATGTGTGTAAATGACTGATGAACTGGAGAATCCCACACAAAGCTGAGGTGAAGAAACTCCTCAGAATACACTATCCATCTCTCTGCCCCCCACACACACCATTACAAATCATTACTGATGAACTTTAACAGCTGGGCCGTGCTTTCTCTGGACATAGTGTACAACATCAGCCATCAACCTCTGTGATATAACCCTTTACAACAGACAAGGTGCCGTCGCAGGAAACATCATCTGGCCCCAGTCAATGTGTTTCCAATGTAGAAATTGGTATGATGGTTTTAGGTCATAAGAAATTAAACCTGCTGTTTTTAATCAAACAAACATTAGACCAGGGGACAGGATAATATCCTTACTATGCAAAGTTTTCAAATAATAAAAATCAATTCAGCTGGCTGGTGTCCAACGGAGTTTAGCTTCAACTTGCCTCAACACACATGCCTAGAAGTTTCAAGTATGCCTAGTAAGACCCTGATAAGCTGATTCAGGTGTGTTTGATTAGGGTTGAGATGAACTCTGCAGAACACTGGCACTCCAGGAGCGACTTTGGTGACCCCTGTTCTAGATCAAAGGCCCATTGCCACCAAGAATGATAGCTGTACATATAAAGTTTTAATAATCATTCTAATTCTATTAGAATAGGGAAGTCCACACCACAACTATAACACTAACAACACAAAGGAACATTGCCGTTGAAAGCCAACCAGAATCCACTCCACTTTAAAGTGCTTGAGCATATCATGTAAAGCTACTTTGTTGTGTTGCAAAGCTACTCCTGTGACTATTTTCCATTCCAATCTTAAATAAAACATTAAGAAATGCTATATAAATGTTATTTTATATACATAACTTCAGACTTCATAAAGCCAATTTGTGATGCATAGATGGTGAATTACATTACTTTGGGTGTTCAAATATGCTTAATTACAAGAAAGACTCCTAGAGTGTTTGTTTGTGTGCTGGTTTTGTGTTAATAGAATCAAAACAGCTTTTAGCCCAGGCACCATTTTGGTGAAAAATGCAGGAACAAGCGAGCTTCTGAAAAGAAGCATGGGTGCAAAATGTTTGCATTTAGTTTCTCAATCTCTGCAAACTTTTGCACTTTTATCTCTTTGAGTATATTTAAATCCGCATTCACACTGAGAGAGACGACTCCGTGTGAGCTGAACAAAATGTGTCAGAAAGAGTCTAAAATGCTGTTACAAGTGATTGATGCATGGCAAACTCTAAACTCAAAGCTGGGGCTCTCATAAGACATGCCTTAATATAGATCACAACAGCTGCCTGCCTACCTCATATAACCCCGCTAATCTGATGAAGCCACACTACAAATCTGCTCGGCTCCTGCCAAGCCCGATTAGACTCCGCCCACTCTCCAAGTCAACAGGGAACCAAACTCCTCACTTCTCATATGCATAAATGGCCTTTAACTGTGTTAAGTTGGAGAGCAAGGGGAAAGATATAAACACAGGGTGCAGAAATTAGGACAGAACTCTGTGGTCTCCCTTGCCCCGAAATCGTCTGTTTTCTCATTACAGAGCTGATCTCCATTTTCTAGTCATCATTTGAACTTAATTACTGCAGTCGTGCCAGGAATGGGGCCCCTCACTATTTCCCCCTTGCTCACATCAAATTCAGTTTGACAGGAGACAATTCAGGGAGATACAGACACACTATGGAGGGTTATAGTGACCGAAGCTAATTTCACTACAGTAATTGCTTTGGCATCGAACGAAATGGTGCCATTTTGTTTATGTTAAAGAGTACCTCTGAGGCAAATTGAAGGGGGAAAAAACATCAAAGCAAAATGCAAGACTCATCAGTGGCAGTAATAAATTTTTTGACACATTTCAGATTTCACGTGAACCTGTTTTAGTGATTCCTATGTAATAGTGTTGGGCGATATGGGTGGAGCAAGAGAGAGACTTTGTTTTTGTCATAGTATAACTATTTGGTGTTTTAAACCGTGCAGGTGCGCGAGAGAGAGAGCCTCAACAATAAACGAAAAAATATACTTTCAGACATACTGATAAACTAACATTAATATAAAAATACTGTATTTAAAACAGCTAGTTCATATATAGTCGGAAACAACTGTCATATGGCGCGTTCTGTAACAAATCTGCCGCATCTACGCATGAAAGAACTACAACAGTGAAAATCAATAGCAGATTTCATTTAAAGTCCAACATTTTAAAGGCGGGGTGAAATGCTCGTTTTCACTCAATCTCCTCTTAATCTTGAGTACCTATAGAGTAGTACTGCATCCTTCATAACTCCAAAAAGTCTTTCGTTTTATTATATTCATAAGAGAAAGATAGTCTGTACCGATTTTTCCCGGAAAAACACGACCGACTGGAGACGTGGCGTGTGGGCGGAGCTAAAGAATCACGAGCGCCAGTAGGCTTTTGCATTGAGACATTTGGAATCTTTGACATTACCTTGAGGAAAAAAACATCATCCAAAACAAACCATGGCTAACAGTCAGATTAAGTCGTTTATTTATGATCCAGAATCAGATCCCGAGGCTGAAACTGAACGAGAGCAGCAGCAGCAACAACTCGCTCTGAGCGGGGCTCGAACCGGGTCTCCGGCATGGGAGGCGGACGCACTAACAAGGAGGCAGAGATATTTTAAGCAGTTTTACTCACCACCTGCGGTTCCAACACACGATCGTGACCCTTTTTCGTTGGGATTGCATCATCCTTAAGAAATAAACGATACGCAAATCCGTCGTCAAACTGGGCCTTGTTTGTAAAACAAGCATCTTCGAAATGCAGGGAACAAACAAATTGCCGCTCTTCCGGCAGACGTGCCCTTAGCACTCATATAAGGAAATTCCGCTCCATCTAACGTCACACAGAGCCATACTCGGAAAAAAACTTTCCGAAAGTTGTGACAAACCAGAAGGAGTATTTTTGGAACAGAAATACTCCTTCAAACATACAACTTAATTTTTGAAACTTTGTCCATGTTTAGCATGGGAATCCAACTCTTTAACAGTGTAAAAAACTCAGTATGCATGAAATAGCATTTCACCCCCCCTTTAACACTAATATTGGTCATAAACGAATGCGTTACATATAAAGTTTTCAAAACAGGTAAGTTCATATATTTGGAGTAAAGTTTAATTGAACCTATGCATTAAGCCTATGTTATATTTTCCGCATGAGCGATCCGGACAAGCACAAGGACAGCGCGGAAGTGGACTTCTTCCATTTATACTTCCGAAAGCGTATGCTGATGGTCCGCTCTGCAACAAACATGTGACAAACAATTGCCCAGAATTATTGCCCATCTGACTGTCTTTATATTTTTTATTGACTGATTGCACAGGTTCAAATAGCAATGGGCTTCTTCACACTGCCTGCACAAACAGACGTACATCATCTGCACATATAAGGTAATTCATTGCACTTTAACAAGTAATCTGAATGGCCTATATATGTGCAATATTTTAAACAAACCCCGAGTTTAATGCCACAGTTATGTTAGAATGCTTCTCATTCTTGTTTCTGTGGTGGTCCGTCTGTCTCGTCGTGGTGTGCATGGTCCGGAGCGCTGTATGATTAAAGCCTCTGTTTATACTTTCTGCGTCTGGGATTCCGCTATGGACCACTAGGTAGGCGTGACGTAAAAATCATCAGAGAGTATGCGCGGAGGCTCTGAGCGGACGAATCACTTTGCAGGTGTTTTGAATTGATTAGTTGACTGGCATGTCACCATATTCTAATTTGTTGAGATTGGGTGGGTTTTTGTTAAATGTGAGCCAAAATACCCATTTATGTTTATGTATACGTGTATGTTTGCTTACATATAAACACTTTTGGTCTTATTTATTTATTTATATATTTATGTGGTTGTTTTTAACGGCAAACCTTATTTTTGCACTGAAATAGGATTGCACATAATTTCGGTGTACTTTATATATAACGACAAAGATTTTGATTCTTATGATGCCTTACAACGCAATCCAAGTGAGGAGCTCTTTATTTTTTGTAACAGTCATTATCATTGAGATAGAGAACTATATCAAATCTTGTATTTACTGCACTGAGAGCACTTATAGCAGACTATATAAGCATTTTAATGGACTTATATATCATAAATAGCAATTATAAGTCTTGAATTGTTGCTTTACGGGTTGTGCCAAGAAGAGATGAGCGAATGCCCATTTTCTATCCTGCTCTCTCTCTTTTTCCGGCTGCAGGTCATCCCATGTTCACCCACTCTCCCTTGTCTGTCTGCCATTAGCCACGGTCAATTGGATTCCTGTCAGCACCGCCAAACTGCTGCTAGTCTATTTCAAACGGGTGGATGAGCAGAGAGGGCCAACTCTCACACACACGTGCAAACTAAAAGACTCTGAAACACATAGTTCAATCTAAAATGACTAGCACTCAGTGCACTGGGGGCTCAGGGCAGGCAAGGGCATGTCCAACATTAGCATCCTTTTGAATGTTAGTGATGAGGATCACACAGAATGAACCGTATGCAGCAGAATGTTCACCTCGTCACCTTCCTCACCTGGTCGGTCTGTTATGAGGAAGGTTGTGACAACACTTTAATGTTGTGGTGTGTTTGTGAGCCAGCATGTAACAGTGTGGCTATTTGCCGATAAGACAGAGCTGCCAGCTAAAGGTCAAAAGTCAACTGTAGTAATGAAAGAGTGGTGGTTGCCACAGCAACTCCCATGGTACAAGATTATGGGGCATGATTCAGAGGTTTGGCAAGGCTTGTGAGGCTCTATTGAGCTTTAGTCTCATAATTAACTGCTGCTTAAAACAATTCACCCCCTTTTTTGTAAAAAAAAAAAAAAAGAAATATTTAGAGTATTTTACAAGTAAGGATATGTTCCTAGAACAACGAACCTGTAGCTCAGAGCGAGGTGTGAAATCAAATTACTATTAACACTGCACCTAAGAGTCATGTCTCAAATACTTTTATTTTCAAAAAGCACAGACCACAATGAGGCTGGACAGATTTGCAGTATTCAAATGATCTTGTATTCAAATGTGTTATGATGCCCAAAAATGCTGCTGACTTAACTCACTGGGTTTATAAACACATACAATGTTCCTATATGGAGAAGAAGAGGAAAAAAGGTGAGGTGGGATCTTCATCTCTCCCTACACAAATACAATCACAACAGTCTGATTGATAGGAATGGTCATTTGCTAACTGCAGCATTATTACTTTATTTTTCTCCACGTTTTTTAATTTAACACTCTGTGTGGCTCCCATATTAGTCTGTCTCCGAGTCCTAGTCTCTCTGTTTGTCTTTTTCTTTCTTAATTTTTGTCACTTTTCCACCCTAATAAAGAGAACAGGAAAACAGGGTGAGAAAGTCTGAATGGAATGTGTGTGTGTGTGTGTGTGTGTGTGTGTGCGCGCAAGTATGTGTAAACGCTTCTGGGAATCAGTGGAGCAAGCAGCCAAAAACAATCTCCATCAAAACAAAGCGGTCAGAACTGAAGAGAAAGCACAGGAGAGATGTTACTGAAAGGATGACTAAGCATGTGTGGCTGCAGGTCTGCATGTGTGTGTGAGTGTTTGGCGTGCAGGGATGTGTGAGTGCATACAGTGCTGCGGTAAGGTAAGTGTGTATGAAGGCCTGTAGCCTCCTGCTCTACTGCTGGTCCCCTGCCACTCCTCAGCATTGATTTAAACAAGCTGCTTCTGAGGGCTGAAAACTCACTGACCTGGAAAAGGGCTGAGAGAGAGAGAGAGAGAGAGTGAGGGACATTCTGTTTGAGGGTGAAGAACGGACAGGACAGAAAGAAGCAGAGGACATAAAAAGTGGGATAGAGAGGAGGACAGAAACATTTACATCAGGCTACATACCTTTAAAATCTTAAATTTAGAGATGCTTAAGTCAAAAGTATTTTTTTTTCTATCTAGAAATACTGTAGTTTATTGAAATATTGTATAGTACATAATGGGGAGACTGGGGTAAGATGACCCAATGGGTAAGTTGACCCACCCCCGATATCTTGGCAACTGTAAACTTCAACCGTCATGTGACCATATATTTTAGAACCACCAATCACTTCTGCCAGATTGTGAAAAGGATAAACACTTGGGAGGACTGGAAAAAAATCATTTAAAAAAAAAAAAACTTTGGCTTGTCAAAGTACAATTTTAGCATAACAGATGTAATGGCTGTTACATCAAAGCAAATGTATCCAGGCCTAAAAAATATTTATGATACTTATAGGTTATTTAGCAACATATAAAATCCTGCAAATGATGTTTCTAAGTATTAGTTTGATTTGGTTTTCCTAAATTTTCCTAAATTCCTGATTGTGTGTGTGTGTGTGTGTGTGTGTGTAAATATACATATATATATATATATAAAACTGATTTTGGTCAATCAAAATGCCTATTGTTTTCTCTGTAGCCTTGTCTGTTGGAGTAGAGTGCAGGCTGCTCATCTGGAGAATCAGTTCAACGTCCCTCGCTGCACTGGGGACAGGTTTCAAAGACGCACCACAGGAGTGCATTATCATGCATCTGGTGGTGGACCCACCGTCAGCTCATTCCCCAAATTTCAGCATTTTCATCATGAAATCATTTAAAATAATAAAGGCGACGAGATTCGTCTCATCACTGTAGCAGCCAAGTGGAAAATAACTTTGCATTTCAAATGGATTTTCATAAAGGAGACAGGCGGCTTCTCTTTTGTCAGATTAGTGCACTAGAACTTTCAGAATGGGAATGAAGGGAGTGTGTGAAAACACATTCACACACAATGAGACTGAAAGAGCTCAAAATCAATGTGTGTGCAACATGCACATATCATTTGAGGGGCAAGCAATATTTGAGCCCAAATATTCCTCCTGTTCGAGTAAGTCAAAAGGGATCATGTTTAGAGGAGAAAGAACCAGATTATTCCCTGGTTTGGGCTTCAGCAAAGCTGCAGATCCTGCAAAAACGAGCCGGTCTCAACCTGGCATTGACACCCCACTCACTTTCATAAGGTACAGCAGCCGTGATTATGATCTAAATCAGAGCGGGCAGCTTACCATGAACATGGCTCTGAAGTTGCTGAGGTCAGTGAAGAGTTCCTCCACGGAGGTCTTCTTGGGGTCGATGGCGAAATACTTCAGCATGTTGAGGTAAAGGGTCATCATATTACTGTGCATGATCACCAGCTTCTGGTACTGATCTCTCGCCTGTGTAGAAAACCTGTGAGGCATCATTGTCAAGGACTTCACAGGAAACTAGTATTGGAAATTGAATATGCAAATATGTTGGGTCAAATTTTCATTACATTTTCTATTAAAAAATTAAAGAATACATTTTCTCCTGTTTTTTCAAACTTTAGTCTGAGGAAAAATCATCCTTATTTAATTAGATTAAAAACACCAGCTGTGGTTTATGCAAGTTTATTAGTATAGTGCACTCTCATTTCAAAAAGGAAAACTGTAAAAAAAAAAAAACTCTTTTAACAGGTTACCATTTGGTAAGGATGCTGTGAAATGCCAGAGCTGGAGGTGTAAAAATGGTTTCTGCTCAGAATGAACCAAAACAAAAATTTATTTGAAATTCCTGATCACATGACTACATTCCCATAATGCAACACTTGCAACAGAGCTGTGCAACCAGCACATGCAAGAACACACACATATGTGTGTATTTCCATACTGGATAAGCCGGCTTTTGTTTTTTTTTGTTATTGCCCCCGCCCTCCAAGGGAAGCATGGCTACTTAGTATGCAGTGCTCTGGCCGGCTCTAGCTGATATCAAAATTCAATGAAAATGGACGCCGCAAAGATGAACGCAGATGAGCTGAACCGTGGCCGTTAAACCGAAAATGTTCTGAAGTACTTCTTCGACAAGCCGGATGCTTATAAACAAGCGCTCACTGATTCTGAAGACGATCTGAGTGACGATGAAAGCGGCATAATAAGACTGTATAATATCCCTAATCTACAACTGAGCAAAGATGACGACAAGGAAGAAAGTATTGGACTGGCGTCAGACGAGTTGGACCGTAAGATATCAGAGGCTATATCAATAGTAACATTTGATGGGGATAAAGACAGAGAAATCGGGAAAATCCGTAACATTTAGAGGCAAACAGATGCACAGTGCAAACTTCTGAGCTGCTTACATCCACAAAGAAGACCCCGACAAAGAGAAAGTGTGCCCGAACGACTTTTCATTGGAGGCATCGAGATCTGCAAGAATACTTTTGTTTCTTATGGGGTGAGTTTCCATAAACATCAAAGTTTGTCGTTTTGTGTTCATTCTAAGAACACGTACACGTTATCTCATGTTTAGACCTTCCCATATCTACCTATTGTTATTAGCTAGCTCATCGGTTATCACAGAATACTGTTAAAAAAGTCCTAATGCTACACAATGAAATCAATTCACCAAGTTTTATGTAGAAAACCAGCAAATAACAAATAAAATTAGCATCAATATATGTACTTTTGTTTACATAAACATTAAAATAATAACATTAAAAATGATGGCCACATTTGAAAGATGAAAGATTTTTTTATAAAAAGATAAAACTCACATATTTCAGCCTCATTTTTATAAAAGTCAATTTACAATGCACATTCTCCTTTATTATTAATAGTATGCGGTCCGATTTTTCCCGTTGTGTCTGTCGTTGCTATGCAGGGGCGTGTGGCTTATCTAAATGAGATGTAAATGAGCCCCATTGTCACTCGCAGCAGTGAGAACTGCACAATCTTCAGAGGCTATTTTCTGCTTTTTGAGCTTTTTTGAGTGCCTACCTTCAAATGGCCACAACTTCTCCAAATATTATCAGATTTCCATGTGATACACATCATTGGAAAGCTTGGAGACTACACTTTCAAAATGCCCCAGAACCGACTTGTGTCCCTACTTTCCGTGATTGGTCACATATAAACAGCCCCACATAGAAAGTTAATTTTAATTATGATTAAAACTGCTGCACTTGCAAAGATCCGAGCACTGTATCTGTGACTGCTCTTTAGCCAATTAAAACTGTGTCTGTGTGTATAGTAGGAGCCAATGCAAAACATGTCATTTATTGTGAAAGTATGTATACACACAGGCATTTTGTTCATCAACAAACATAATTATAGATGGTTAAAAACTTCTTCCAGTGAATATAGATAGCAATTTAAACCAGTATTTATGTTCCAGACTCACTGCATTTAGATCTAATGGCAGTGTGTAGGCTGCAAATCTCTACAAAAGCCCATGTTTTTATGATGACCTTTATGACCACACTGAACACGTATAAATTAATTCAGATATAGCAAGACTAGAAAGAAACTACACATCACTTTCTGAAGATAATGTGATTAGTGCTTTCTGGAAAACTCATCACCACAATGACAACATGTTTGCCTACTGGTTTAAGGTTAATCCATTTCTATATTTTACATTTACATGTATGCATTTGACTTTATCCAAAGTGACTTACATTGCATTCACATCAGTTAGTGCTTTCTTTAAAATTCAAAGCCATGGCCTTGGCATTGTTAGTGTCATGTCACCGCTATACTGTTTGAGCTGCAAGAATAATATTCTTGTCTCTAAATGTTTCTCAGATCCTTCAATGCAAATCTATGGAATGATTTTGCTCCACCTGTATTATCTTCAGCTATGCAAAAACTGTTCAACACATTGCATAATTTAAGGTATAATTCTCGCTTGTAGCACAAATGAGGAACAATTAGCTACATACATTACGTACATATAAATTAACCCCTAACAGAAAGTATAACTAATAATAATAACTGCAAATGTCACTAATTAACACCCTACATGTGATCACTTGCATATCACATGCGCACACTGTCATATGTCAACATGCAAGAGTGCATAGAAATATCTCATACTTTGAACACCGGTGGTTTCTGCCAAAATCAGTATTGTATCTAGTCAGTATTGAAACGTCTTTTTTATTTTATTTTACACAAAATGTTATATCCACCGAGTTACTTTCATGTTTCCTCCCTTTCTTTCCAAACCTCGAAAAAAGCCAGTCTTCCTTTTCTGCAGAATGCAATACATCTGCTCAATGAATCACAGCTCACCATTCCATACACTGTAGGCAGTGTTGTACATCTACTTTGTACTTTGTGATCAACAAACTAAGGGCTGGAAAATGAAATTATTTTATTGCTTTAATTCAGTAATAGCATTAACAAGTTGAATTCATTTTGGGAGGGATGACTGATTGAATGTATTTTTAGTCCAGTACCTGTATATAAGATTATTACTGATCAAATTCAGAGGCATATGTGGATTAACCATGTTATGTTTTTTTTTTTTTAAATAACTTTTATATTGATACAATGGATTTTTTTTTTTTTTTTTTTTTTTTTTTGCATTTTGGGAAGAAAAAAAATATATAATAAATCTCTGAAAATCAAAATCTGGATTTGAATGTTTAAATGTTATTGTAACCTAAAGATACTATGTGAAAGTTTGCAACAGAACATTTTTATCTTGCCAATGTCTTGGGCAACAAAACATTTTTACTGAAATTAATCAGGAAAGATATATTGCATTTTGAAACTAAACTCTTATTATTTTCTATAAGATTTCTCACACAAACACGCACATACATGCAATGACACTGTGACTCTTTCACACATGCACACATGAACATGAGAGAATCTGGGTCTAATCTATGCTGTGAGGTCAAAAAATGCCTATGCAAAGAGGGCAAGCTTTACTCCAAACAACATAGCATTATTTTGACTATGTTTTTAATTAGTAATTAATTCAGTTTGAAGCTGGTGCCTCACATCGCACTAAAAACAACTGTGGATCAATGTTCAAGAAAGGTCTTCTTTTCTACTGGTATTAGCTTTAGACTGTATGTGTGTGTCTTTGTTTATGAGGTGTGTGTGGGGTGAACTGTTCAGTAGGTTGTGCTCTCAGACTGACTTGTGCACGGCACCAAGGCAGCCCCTTTGATGCGCAGTCACACTACACACAGATCTGAAGTTAAGTGACACAACAGATGACAATCTCTCCTGCTATCAACCTTCTGCCTTTAAGTTAAAGCCTGCAAAATGCTTTAGGGTATTCTGCTCACTCACTATAAATAACACTGCATCTGATTTATCAAAGATGCATTCATCTTCAACTCATACATAAGGACGTCAGCAGATCTCATCTGAATTCGCTTGAAGACTTATTTATATGAATCATTGAGTGGCCACCCACACAATATAAAAGGTGAATTTTTATAAGGACTTAAAGTATTTTATTTTAAGGACATTATGATTTTAACATCATTTTGGTTTTAGCAATCTTTTATTATCACCAAGGCTCCAACGGTCTTCTATTTTAATATATTTTAAAATGTAATTTACTCCTGTGAAGGTAAAGCTGCATTTTTTGTCATCTCATGATACTTCATAAACCATTCCAGTATCCTGATTGTCTTTTTATTGCCAGTGTATTTTTTTATCAATATCATTGTATAAACATGACACTTTTTTCAAGATAATTATATCGCTCCTTTTGCAAAGTGCATTCCTAACGACTACTTAATGGCACGCACATTCCCTACTCACTCCAAAGTCCCCACTTCAAGGGGATACTAGTACCGGCGCATAACTATAATATTATATATATATATATATATATATATATATATATATATATATATATATATATATATATATATATATATATATATATATATATATATATATACATACATACACACACACACACACACACACACACACACACACTGTATAGTATATATACAAGTGGACTTCGAGAAACTGGACAGAGCTTCTTTAACCCATACTTCTCACTCCAGGATTCAGCACAACAGGTCCTCCATGACTTATTCACGATAAAGACATTATAAAAAAGGGCAGACAGGCTGTCAAGCGATGTTTATTCAGCATACACATGAAATCTCTGGGGTGTTCTTCCGGCTACATATGCACACAGATCTGTTTTGTGGGTCTCCTCTTCTGCCTTTTACACTGCAAGTTTATTCACGCCCTCCAAACACACCTGCTTTAGCTCTTTGTTACGATTAGCTACATACATTACGTACATATAAATTAACCCCTAACAGAAAGTATAACTAATAATAATAACTGCAAATGTCACTAATTAACACCCTACATGTGATCACTTGCATATCACATGCGCACACTGTCATATGTCAACATGCAAGAGTGCATAGAAATATCTCATACTTTGAACACCGGTGGTTTCTGCCAAAATCAGTATTGTATCTAGTCAGTATTGAAACGTCTTTTTTATTTTATTTTACACAAAATGTTATATCCACCGAGTTACTTTCATGTTTCCTCCCTTTCTTTCCAAACCTCGAAAAAAGCCAGTCTTCCTTTTCTGCAGAATGCAATACATCTGCTCAATGAATCACAGCTCACCATTCCATACACTGTAGGCAGTGTTGTACATCTACTTTGTACTTTGTGATCAACAAACTAAGGGCTGGAAAATGAAATTATTTTATTGCTTTAATTCAGTAATAGCATTAACAAGTTGACCTGCTGAATTCATTTTGGGAGGGATGACTGATTGAATGTATTTTTAGTCCAGTACCTGTATATAAGATTATTACTGATCAAATTCAGAGGCATATGTGGATTAACCATGTTATGTTTTTTTTTTTTTAAATAACTTTTATATTGATACAATGGATTTCTTTTTTTTTTTTTTTTTTTTTTGCATTTTGGGAAGAAAAAAAATATATAATAAATCTCTGAAAATCAAAATCTGGATTTGAATGTTTAAATGTTATTGTAACCTAAAGATACTATGTGAAAGTTTGCAACAGAACATTTTTATCTTGCCAATGTCTTGGGCAACAAAACATTTTTACTGAAATTAATCAGGAAAGATATATTGCATTTTGAAACTAAACTCTTATTATTTTCTATAAGATTTCTCACACAAACACGCACATACATGCAATGACACTGTGACTCTTTCACACATGCACACATGAACATGAGAGAATCTGGGTCTAATCTATGCTGTGAGGTCAAAAAATGCCTATGCAAAGAGGGCAAGCTTTACTCCAAACAACATAGCATTATTTTGACTATGTTTTTAATTAGTAATTAATTCAGTTTGAAGCTGGTGCCTCACATCGCACTAAAAACAACTGTGGATCAATGTTCAAGAAAGGTCTTCTTTTCTACTGGTATTAGCTTTAGACTGTATGTGTGTGTCTTTGTTTATGAGGTGTGTGTGGGGTGAACTGTTCAGTAGGTTGTGCTCTCAGACTGACTTGTGCACGGCACCAAGGCAGCCCCTTTGATGCGCAGTCACACTACACACAGATCTGAAGTTAAGTGACACAACAGATGACAATCTCTCCTGCTATCAACCTTCTGCCTTTAAGTTAAAGCCTGCAAAATGCTTTAGGGTATTCTGCTCACTCACTATAAATAACACTGCATCTGATTTATCAAAGATGCATTCATCTTCAACTCATACATAAGGACGTCAGCAGATCTCATCTGAATTCGCTTGAAGACTTATTTATATGAATCATTGAGTGGCCACCCACACAATATAAAAGGTGAATTTTTATAAGGACTTAAAGTATTTTATTTTAAGGACATTATGATTTTAACATCATTTTGGTTTTAGCAATCTTTTATTATCACCAAGGCTCCAACGGTCTTCTATTTTAATATATTTTAAAATGTAATTTACTCCTGTGAAGGTAAAGCTGCATTTTTTGTCATCTCATGATACTTCATAAACCATTCCAGTATCCTGATTGTCTTTTTATTGCCAGTGTATTTTTTTATCAATATCATTGTATAAACATGACACTTTTTTCAAGATAATTATATCGCTCCTTTTGCAAAGTGCATTCCTAACGACTACTTAATGGCACGCACATTCCCTACTCACTCCAAAGTCCCCACTTCAAGGGGATACTAGTACCGGCGCATAACTATAATATTATATATATATATATATATATATATATATATATATATATATATATATATATATATATATATATATATATATATATATATATATATATATATATATATATATACATACATACACACACACACACACACACACACACTGTATAGTATATATACAAGTGGACTTCGAGAAACTGGACAGAGCTTCTTTAACCCATACTTCTCACTCCAGGATTCAGCACAACAGGTCCTCCATGACTTATTCACGATAAAGACATTATAAAAAAGGGCAGACAGGCTGTCAAGCGATGTTTATTCAGCATACACATGAAATCTCTGGGGTGTTCTTCCGGCTACATATGCACACAGATCTGTTTTGTGGGTCTCCTCTTCTGCCTTTTACACTGCAAGTTTATTCACGCCCTCCAAACACACCTGCTTTAGCTCTTTGATTAGAGAAAGAATGGAGCACAGGGGACGTGCTCAGCTAATGAAAGGAACAGACGGTGTATGAGAGCGAGAGATAAGACTTCATTAACTTCAATACTGATCTGGTTGCTGATGCTAAGAGCTCAGAGGACAGAAAGGGCCCGTGTCACTTGGAGCTGAACCGTGTTAACGCTGACAGAGGAAAGAAGACTCGTGGTTTTTGCTCTAAATGACAGAGAGCTAAACTAAATAAAAAGAGAGAGGCTGATGGCTGACCCTTGAAAACAAGATCTGTGCAGAGAGATAGAAAAGCATTGATTTTCTCCTGTACACCTGAGCCTGTTAAGACACTCTCATACCATACGCTCACACACAACACCTCTAAGACAAATTATTCACAAACACCCCATTACCTGAGACACACACATACACACCACATGAACAAAAGTAAGAAATTTGCATTATTTATGAAACAAAACAAAAAGAAAGAAAAACTAGCAGAGCGAAGAAAAAAATATCCATAAGAAATTATCATGCATCCCTAATATTTTCGTAAATTGCTACACAAAGCGTACACACATGCAACACAGACTTCCAGTGTGAAAGACCAATGCAAAAACCCTCTGTTTGTAATTGCCAACTGCAAACCTAGAGAGCTAAACACCAAGACAGCATTTTTTGCCATCATCAGTTTGTGCAATTTTTTAAATCAATACCCAAAAATGCTGTCCAGCAGGGTAGCCAATTAAGATTTGAGTCAATGCATTCATAGAACATCTTAGAAGGGACAAGGTAGTAATTATTGCTATTAAATTTGATGAAAAAAATAAAAATAATAAGAAAATACTACAGCAAAACAAAGAAGCAAAAAGGCAATAGAAAAAAGACAAGTTGAAGAAAAAAGGTGATGCAGGGTGGAGGACACTCCACTATGTGGCTGGTGAGTAAGATAATAACCTCCCCTGGTAGAGTCTAGCCAAAACACCATGAAGGGTAGAGCAGTTGGGTCAGACCCAGAACACAGGCATCTACTGCAGGCACTCGACGGATCATGAGCACCATACTAAAGTAATATAGTAAAAAAAAGCATCTGTTTTTGCCCACCAAACAGCAAGCATAAACTCAGTTAGCCAGAGTCAAAAGCAGGAATAATGAAGCTACCCAAGACTACCCTGCTCCACTAAACTCTACAAAATGCATGAGAGGAAAGGTTCACTGAGGATCATTTCGGTGTATGTTTTCTTCAACATTTAATTCGTGCCCCTGGTATCTCCTCTGGCTACATGTCTGGCTTTCAAACATTTGCCATTTGCAGAGGAGACAGCATCCAGGCCTCAGGGAACGGTTTCCAGTACAATGACAGACAGCAGGGAAAAGAACTAACAAGCAAGTACAGGAATGTACAACTCCATTATCAAACGGTCTTCAGTTTCAGATGCAGCCCGGTGTAGTTCAGTATAAACTATTAATTTGCACACAACGACATAAATTCTGATTAGCGTTTGTGAATGTTTGTCTGTGAGACTGACAAGGATGCTAGAAAACATGTCACCACCATGTGCAGAACAACAGCAGAACAATGAATAAAAGTGTTTAGACCAAAAATGAATAAACAACAAGAAATGACAATAATACTGTAGAGTGCATGTGCATGCAAACGTGTGAAAGGATATTGCCATCTTGCTGTGGAACAGGTCCTGCTGGTCGTCTGTGGAGCTGAAAGAGTCCAGATCCTTCTCCAACTGTAGCAGCTGCTTCTCCATCTGTCTCAGACTCGTCTCAAGGTTTTCCGCCGATACTAGACACACATAGATACAGCTTTAAAACAATGCACTGACACGCTTTGCTTACACCAGATCCAAAATCCATGTTTCCAGACGACAAACATTCCTCAAAGACTAAGTTCTGTTGGACAGAGACATTCACTGGAGAGAAAAATAAGAGCGATTTCAGAGCCACAACGGAAGGGAATATCTTCAACATAAATTTCAGTCTGTTCCTCACACAAAGCTGTCGTATGGCTTCAGAAGACACTGCAGTTCTACAGACCTGCTATGAAGCATTGTTTATCCTTTTTATAGCTTTACAGCAAACAATTGATGTCTACTCTCTCACAAGCAGTGTGAAGGCCTTAAGGCTTAAACAGTCAAGATGTTTAATCATTTATAATCCTAAGGTCTCTGTAGCATTTTGATTTCAAATCACTTCACTGTCATGTTTGGGATTTTTGTTATACAACTGTTAAGATTTTTGTTAATTGCATCCATAACAAAACTACACACACACAAAAATGTAAAAATAAAAAGTTCCTGTAAGACTAAAAGAGGTCTGTGTCTTTCATCAGTTCTTCACACAAGCTGCTAGTTTGATGAAGTAATTATGTGACTTTAATAAGAGGCTCAGGTTTGATTAAGCCGATGCTGTTTAGAGGGGACAATCCTATTCCATGCACAGTGTTAGCTACATGTGATGGGACACATTAACTGAGCCTCATGTGTTGAGATTTGGCTTATATATCCTCAGCTTAGCAGGATATTATTTATTGCATTTTACTGAGGAATTGTGTAAATGTTAAACTACTTAATTTGTAATCTGCTTAGTTAAGTCTTTTTTTTTTTTTTCTTTTGGTCCTTGAATGATTTCTAACAAATGCAATATGATGTTTGTAAGAACTGAATGTGCCTCCTACCTTTCCCATATCTTGGCCTAAAGAGCTGACAAGCACACATTTTGCATTCAGAAGAACAACATAAAGCTTCATCGGAATGCATGTATGCATAATCAGAAAGGACTAGTTGAATGCAAAAACCTCACTTTAGCCACCAAACTCATCTCTAGCTCCCTCTCATGAAGTTAATGTAAAAACGGACAGAGAGATAGAGATAAATGTCTCTATTTGGTTTCACTGGACTGTGCCAGGAGCAGCTGGCACAGTTGCTCTGAGTGTGGCTCAAGAGTCCAGTGCCTACACACACAGACCTATTTGTCAATCTGAATATTTGCATGGGACATTTATTCAGGCACTAAGTAACTTCAGTGCATAACTCATTTGGCACCTTGTTATATATGCTCTTTTGTGGTGCAACCACATGGCAATACAGAAAAAAATTTGTTATTTGTCTTAGTATAGCTATTGTCTTAGTATAGCTATGCAAAATCTGAACTGTGTGTGGCCACTAAATCTAGTCTACAGTTGTACATAGATGCACTATGATACACTATTATGTGCACACTAAAGCCAAACGACAAAACTATTTAAATCACTCATGCCCTTGAGATGCAACTGCAGAGTGAGCTAAGTGTGTGTGTTTGGTGTAAGGGGGTTGGTGAGTGTAAACCTACACTCAAGATGCCCATTCAGAGGGATACTTGAGATCAATGTGTGTGTGTTTTATTACACTGGTTTTGGTGATTTGCAAACTCTTGACAGGAATGAATGTGCTTGCTTGTATGTGTGGATGATTTCATCCAGTTACTGTGAGATAAGTGTCATTCTGTACAATACTGTTCAAAAGTGCAAGGTCAAGAAGATTTTTTTCCCCTCTTATGCTCATCAAGGATGTATTTGATAAAAAATACAGTTAAACAGCAATATTGTGAAATATTATTATAATGTAAAATAACTGTTTTGTAATACATTTTATTTAAATGTAACCATTCCTGTGATGACAAAGCTGATTTTTCAGCATCCATTACTCAAGTCTTCAGTGTTACATGATTCTTCAGAAATCATTCTAGTAAGATTTGGTACTGAAGAAACACTTCTTATTATCAGTGTTGAAAACCGTTGTGCTGCTTAATATTTTATTTATTATTTCCAGGATTTTTTTATGACATTACACATGTCTTTACTCTCACTTTTAATCAATTCAATATGTCCTTGATGAATAAAAGTATTAATTTCCAGATTTAAAAATGCTGTCCAACTAGGTAGCTCACTAGATTGAAACATATCCCTATGTTCTGGTGCCCTTTCTTAAAAGTCACTCTGGAAGCCAAGTGTGTGCCAAAGGAAATAAATATAAAAGAAAGCTTCAATAACAGTCAGCGGGTGTTCTTGAAAACACTAAAGAAACCCACATGCATGGACTCTCCATTAGCAGCCACTGAAGGAAATCATCCTAGACCTAACTGTACCACAATGGGAGACAAAACCATAACTGTAAGTGAATGACATGAGCTAATTCTTAATGAAAGCATTTTCATCTCCACGAGAAGAAGAAGAAGAAGAAAAACATGCACCTTCTAATGCAAGCTCTAAAGGAGAGAATAATGGAAGTAATATCTGTAAAACAGTCAGAGGCTGTTTCCTGAGGGAAGTGCAGGGACAGACATTCAGCGTGGTGGGGATATGTTACCCATAATGCCATTTCAGCTTTGATGAAGGACACAAGAGCAGGCAGCACTAATGAAATGGGAAACGGGAGGGGAAAAAAGTGAAACTAATAAAAAGCTGCAGAGACAGAGCCAGGAGGAGAGAAAAACCTTCAAACATTCTTGGAACACGAAAGGAGAAGTTTTGAAGAACATCTGTGCCGTTCATTTACACACAGTGAAACCAAATTGTGATCATGAACTATTGCACACCATGAAAGTAAGCCATACAGCTTGTGTGCCTATCAATATATGCAAACGTAGATGAGATTTTTTTTAGCAAAGAAATGTATTTTTGGTCCTTTTGTCACAAAGCTTCAATAAAACTTCATAAGACCTCTAACATAAGTTGCATGGACCACTTTTATGGTTATTTTTGCCATTTTCAGAGCTGAGTTTTCATCGCATAGAAAGGAGAGGAGCAAATATTCTGCTAACTTCTTTCATCTCCAATGGAAGAAAGAACACCATATGGGTTTGCAGCAACATGAGGGTGAGTAAATGACAAATGACAAAAAAGCTAACAGTTCATAATAAAGCAAACAGGAATTAAACATTAACACAATGTAGGTCTTAATAAAAGTCCCTGGTCTTACGGTGTATAACAATATCAAACACATTATTCTTACATTTTTATTTTTGTTAATAATAGTACATACAAAAATGTTATAATGTTGCCTGTCTCTGAAATGTCCATGTCCTGCTCAGCACTACAAAGCCAGAAAATAAAATTATGACTAAATATTGTCTGCAACGAACCTTTATCACGTGACGAAAATGAGCCGCGATGCAATGTAAATGCTGGACATGTGATGATGACTATAATTAAATGGATAATGCAATATTGTTCACTAATAAAAACGAGACAATGTGATTTACAAAATAAAAACTATGCTAAAATGTATCTTCATTTTCATTGACCAAAACGAGACTAAACTAAATGTTATAACGTAATTTTGTCTCATTTAGTCGTGTTATTATTATTATTTTGCAGTATTTGTTTCCTGCGTCTCACTTTTAGGGGCAGCATCAGGTCACACTGCAAAGAAGCAGGCGACATAACTCCGTCAAGCCACAATCGCGGCATTATTTAGAAGATGACAACAAAGTTAAGTCTGACAGAGAGAAAGGGACAGATGTGTGTACTTCTAACATGTTTGGTTGGTCAAATAAATGTTGTAAATTCAAATCAGAAAGTCTTCTGTGTCTGGAATGGATGTATTCTTGAGTCTGTAATGTAACAATAATATAAGATAACCTTGTTCGAAATGGTTTTGGCTAAAATAACATTTTGGTTTCGTCTGTACTCCTTGGTACTTGTACTATACTGACTGGGTTAAATAGAATTGCATTACTAAAAATAGACTAAAATACAATTTTCATTGACTAAAACTAGTCTAAAACAGTCATGGATAATTCTGACTAAAATAAGACTAAAATGCTCAGGCTTTCAGTTGATTGAAACTTGACTAGACTAAAGAGAGTATGAATGTGACTAAAACTAATAAAAACTAAAATGACAGCTTCACACAAAGACTAGACTAAAACTAAAATTAAAACAAGCCGCCAAAAAACAACACTAGTACATTTTGAGTCTGATATTAAAGAACTGTTAAAGTACTCTGTAATGCTGGTAGCTATAAAAAGTTTTTTTTTTTTTTCCCCCACTTACTTTTCTGATGGTCAGCCAGGGAGCTGAGAGTGCTAGATGACCAGCAAACCATCGAAACGAAACTAAATAAAATGAAACGAAACCTGTCCACTTTTAAATAGATGCTGGTTCTGTGTGTAAATGTTCCAATACCTCGACTGGCCTGGTCCACATGCTGTAGATCCTCCACAAACTTCAGTACTTCAGGGAATTTCTCCTCACAGACCTCTACAAGGAAGTGCAGGAGAGTGGACTTCTGATCAGCCGATTTGGTGTCCTTCAACTGGGAGCCAAATACAGACAGAGAGATAGAGACAGATGAAAAGGGGGAATACAATTATTTTGTGTGATATCAACATGAAATAAGAATAGAAAAGCAAAAATGCATCAAAAAAATGAATGTAGATATTTGGATGTTCAGAACATTTTAGAAACAGAGAGAATCCTAAAGCAAGCCATCAGCGTCCGCCGCCTTCATGTCTGACAAGTTAATTTGATAGTACACTGCAATTGGCGCCGGACTAAAAAAGCAAGACATTTTCTTTGTCAGTTATGATTATCATTGTGGCACAAGGATACAGGCCTTTGTAAAAGGCAGTGCAAAAAGCATTTGATTAGGGTGGATAGCGCAAACATTATTAAGCTCTTCTGGGTGGTATAGACTGACAATTTAAGACGCTTGATTACCTGGGTGGGGGGGGGGGGGGGGTGCAGTGATAGAGATGAAGCAAAAATGAAGTTCCAAATAGGCCCTTATGAAATGAGAGATGAAATTGGACAAATCGACTTTTCCATCTAGTCCATTTTAGTACTCAACACTATCTTACACTCTGCCATTTCTTTTAAATGTATGCGTTCTGACAGAGGCTTTGTGCTGGATATACACACAGGGTTCAACTGGATAATTGCAGTGTCAGAGCATTTTGAAGCCGTGTGAAGAGTAAGACACAGACAGATGACGGAGGATGAAATTAGGTTTTGCTGCTCTGCCTGAAAAAACTTCTTAAAAAAAAAAAAAAAAAAAAAAAAAAACCAAAAATCACACGTGTTAAGACAAAACAAAGCGGCCAGATTCTACAAATTGCTTGTGCTTATTTCATCTAAAAAGTATGAAAATGACAATGGAACAAAGAAACCTAAAATATCTCATGTGATGATATCATTGAAGTCATTGATGTCTGTGAAACGATCTTAAATAATGGTTGTCAATCCAAAAATCAACATTCATCGAGATTCTGACGTCCATGATGCACTGAACCATCCTCGGTTGATGAGATCAAACAGTGAGGCGTGTGTCACTTGCTCAAAGGGAAGTGCGTTCAAATCCTTTGACAACTTAACATGTTCGATAAACCCACTGTGAGCAAAAGATGATACTGACAGGTTAAAGTCAGAATAAAACAAACAAACAAACAAACAAACAAACTATCAGATCAACAGAGGCAGCGAGAGAACATCAGGAGAGGCCCTCAGGCGAGGAACTTGAAAGGCAGTAAACGACACTTTCTTTGTTACTCCTGCCCATCAGGGACTGAACTGCTATGTGCAGATGTAGAGATGTAGTCTCTCTCTCTCTCTGTAATGAAGACAGTTAACTAACTCCATTAGCTCTGATGAACAAGGTCCTTAAGTGGGTTTAAGGACAGGTTTGAGTGGTGATATGTAACAAATAAGCTGAAGATTTAATGTATATTATAGATTACAAGTTACTATATAAATATAATCACATCCACAATACACAAAAATAATTAAAGTTTTGGGGCCAGTATATTTTTTATTTATTTAAAAAGATTAAATTAAATTTAGCAAAAGTAGCAGTAAAGACTTTTACAATTATAAAAATAATATTTATTTCAAACAAATGCTTTGCTTTTAAAATATTCTATTCATTAAATAATCCTTAAAAAATATAATAAATATAAAGCAGCACAACTGTTTCCAATATTGATAATTGCTTCTTGAGCATGACATATAATATAGTCACCCTAATATCATTCTAAATCCATATGACTTGCTTTGTTGCATGGAAACTTTGACGTATGTGACGAAACAGCATTAAAGTTTGAAAAAATCATAAAATAAAATAAGCATTGTAAAAATACTCTGTGTGACTGGTTTCATTTATTCCCAGTCTACTGAAGCTATACAATTGCTTTGTGTGAGGACCAGACCAAAATTGAGGGACATTTTCTGCCCACCTTCACATGACATGGAAAAAAATGTCAGTGAACATTCTTCAGAGGTTCTCCTTTAGTTTCTCACAGAAACCAGGAAGCAATTTGGGTTTGAAACAAGATGAGGGTGAGGAAATAATGCCTGACATTTCATTTTTGGGTTATTCCTTAATAAAAAAGTCTGACTGTGAGCATGTCCACATACAGCCTTTGGTCTTTTATTAGGCCTTCTAGGCGACATGATGAGCAGGAAGGCATTTCATTATCCCGGAGAGAGTCACAAATGCAGTGATGGCTGTTCTCTGAGCTTTAGCACCACACAGAAGGGAGGGATTGAAAGTAGTAATGAATAAAATGGATGGCTAATAAGAAAGAAATAAAGAAAGAGGCAGATCAGGCCTGATAGAAAAAGAAAACTAATGCCAAGTAACCATGGAAACCCAAGTAAATCTGTGGTGGTAATTAATTATATTCCCCTTCTGCCCTTTTCCATTCACCTAAATGTGAAAATATCACCCAAACATTATCATTAGAGGGCTTTACACATGGTGCACCAGTGCAAAACCAACCACCACAATTCTAAGACAACTGCTAAGGTGTTCTGTGCATAACATGGCAAACGGACAAAGACGTAATCCATTAGTTACATTAACACACCTGACTAAACCTGTCCTCTTACCGGCAAGCACATATATGTCTGCATTATGTCATTACGCAGAGACTTATCTTTGAAAACAGAAGAAGCAGCCATAAAGTGGTTTTTAGTCTCTGCACTTTGATAGATCCCAGAAGATAGGGCTATTGTGGTCTTGAGTGCTTGATAGTGTTAAATCAAATGAGATCTTCTCGAATGCCAGTCGTTTCTAGTGAGAGGCACTTTAGATGGGCCGGACGATAGGGGTCAAGGTAACGGGAAATGTGTGGGAGGGGAGTGAAGGACACAGAAGCTGCAGCCAGACTCTCATGCCTGCTGGTGACTCAGCTTTGGCTCCTTCACAAACATCAGAGGAACACAAATTATCATCTTATCAGCTTCTTCCCAAAAACAGAAAGCAGGAGGAGAGCGTTTCGTGGAAAATGCCCATGGTTTATGTAGGCGTCTAATATGAAGAGGCCTAATAAACAGAAAAACAGTGGCTAATAATTCACAAAGTACATAAATATGAATAACAGATCACATAAATGACTTTAGGGCTGTTTTTACTGGATGAACTGGTACAGCTGATGGAGGTTTTCAAGGAATACACTTAATCTGTTTGTAAGAAACCAGCCCAAAAAAGCCTCAAGATTTCATTTATTTGATTCAGAATTTTGAAAGCATTTGTTTTAGAAATTAGTAGACTTGCATCTGGACAACGCCTTCAACCAAAGCTCCATTTAACACATTTGACCATATTTCAAAACATTTTGCAGGATAAAAATCGTGCCGAATCTGTGTGGGCTTAGATATGAAACGTAAACTCTTTCTCTCTGTGCGTACCTTGCAGAGCGAGCTGAGGTTAAAGCCGAAGGTCTGGGCGTTCCGCGAGCCAGCGTTCATGAAGTTCCCCATGAGCAGAATGAGTTCCAGCAGCCTGCTGAAAGATTTGCTCTTCCTCACCTCGTCACAGGCTGCGTTTACCGCCATGATGTCCGGACGCAAGTTACTCACTTGCTCTTCAAACTGCAGCTTAAACAAGATGGAGTTGAGCCTGGGCCTCAGACGCTTCACGCTACTCATCTAGAAGAACAGAAAATAAGCAGAAATCAGTGGACTTGCAGTAAATGTCTATGGAATAAAACCTAAGGGCACTTATGGAAATAGTTCTATCTTATAATTCATTCCTGCTAAAAAATATAAATTCAATTCAAACATACTGAATAAGTCAAGAGGATAAGTTTAATAAAACCTCCAAATCAGAAAAGAAAAGCTTTATTCCTGAATGAAATTAGCAAATTTATTGTCAACATTTCTTTCAAACCTGGCTAATATATTGGATGAATTTAAATAGTGTTTTTTTTTTTTTTGATGGGCTGTTTTAATTCTAGTTTTTGTCTAGTCTTACCTAGTAGTACAGACGAAACCAAAATTTTCTTGTATCCAAACCCATTTCAAACAAGGTTATCTTATTATATTATTGTTACCTTACAGACTCAAGAATACATCCATTCCAAGATACAGAAGACTCTCTGATTTGAATTTACAACATTTATTTTACCAACCAAATATGTTAGAAATACACAGACATAAATTTCAATAAGAACACTAAAACAATTGTAAAACAAAATCTGCTAAATTCTCTCCCAAATTTTCCCCCGGCTGGCCGGCCATCAGTCCTTTTCTCTGTGTCAAGGCTGATTTATATTCGACATGCCCGCAAGTTCTCCTGGGTGTGGGTGGAAAATATGCCGTCATTGCGGTGTTGCCAGAAGTTTGCTTTGAGTGTGCGCAAACTCATTCCGCGGGGTAGAGTGCATGCCATTTTTTGTAACTTTCCGCATAGCTCCGCATCCAAACATGCACAAGGTCAGGGCGATACTAGCCGAAACATGCACATCTGTGGCGGCGCTTGTGTTAAACAGAAGCAGTTTAATGTGAAGTTCCAAATCCATCAGGTACTTTAACAATTTGTTTTTATACATTTTTTTATGTTTGCATAGTTTGTCCAAGGCTTCTTATTTGAAGTACGCTTTATTTGTATTGTATAAAATAGATTAAGAATTTATTTAGATATGAATTATACACTATTTGGTTATAGTTGTCTTGTGTTTGATGCGAAATACAGCCAATAGTTTAAGATTGTTTTAAGTTTGTACATAAATAAGTAATTCACCAACTCATTCATCACAAGACTTGTACTGGCAAATGACTTCTCACTGGTGATTCCCAACAGTTTTAGAGGACAATTACTCCTTGTCGTTCCCCTGTCGTTTCAAAGAATAGCACAACAGTGAACGCGGCAAGTATAAAAGCCTCGACCGTTTGGGAAGGTGAGCTCGCAGTCAGCGGAGCAATGCGAAATTATAAATCCCTCGTAACTTTGTTTGTCGTCGTCTTCTAAATAATGGGGCTTGAAAAAGTGACGTTGCCTGCGTCTGCACAGTGCGACCTGATGTAGCCCTTGATGTGAGATACAGGAAACAAATACTGCAAAATAATAATAATGCGACTAAAGACGAAATAACGTTGTAACATTTTGTTTCGGCTCGTTTTGATCAACGAAAATGAAGAGACATTTTAGCATAGTTTTTATTTTGTAAACCACATTTAGTCTCATTTTTATTCGTCAACAATACTGCATTATATAATTAATTATAGTCATCGTCACATGACCAGCATTTATGTTGCATCTCGTCTCATCTTCATCATGTGATAAAAGTTCGTTGACGATGATACTTAGTCATGATTTTCGCTGATGAAAGCAACACTAAATTTAAATAAGTTCATTGAACTTTGAACTTAAATCCCTCATACATTAGTTAAGATCAATCATTACTTAGGTCACGTTTCTATGATGGAAACTGATGGAGTCAGATTAATGATTCAGATGTAAACGGTGTTCACTCCTCTGAAACTGATCTTTCATAATGAGTATTTCTACATGTATGAGTCTCATTTAAATCCTACACACATGCGTATACAGTATGTGTGTTTGAGCACGTAGTGTGTATTTCAGGGGTTAGGGAGAGGGTTGAGCAGAACCTAATTTTCCCCAATAAAAAAACTTGTAATTAAGATATTCAATACGGAGACATGATCAATATGTCTAGACCTGTTTTCCATAATCAGATATCATCTCTTGTACATGCACGCACACTGCATTCAGTCTACATCTGTGTATAAATAAAGACAAATGACAGTGGACAAAAACACAAGAATCCAAAAACTGATGGAAAGAACGGGGAAAATGAGAAGAGAAAGTAAATAAAATAAGCTAAAATAAAGCCAAATGCCTAATTTATGTGTGTAAACATTCGGCATACTTGTAGCAGGCATCTTCTGTGTGTGTCAGGCAGAGCTAATCTGCAATGAAACAGACTCAAATTCAAAGCTCTCCTAGCCATAAATGTTTGAGGGAGATTTGTCCCCCGACCCCCACCCCCCAGCTCAGCACATACAAGGAATTATTCATTAGAGCTTCTAAAAGACAGCATAGTAAGAATTATCAGGGAGGTTCAGTGATGCTGGAAATCACATAATAGCTCCTGTATATAAAACACTTAAGGGACTTCATGACACCAGACACGTGGAGCAATGAAAAAAAAGACACACCGTATATTTTGTCAAAGGTATAAAATGACGCTTTCGTGAATGAATTAATGATGAAAAGCTAAAGGTTTACCAAACATGTTATCTTGTAGAACCTGGACTGAGAGCTACAAAAAAAAAAAAAAAAAAAAAAAAAAATCATGAAATGGCATTAGCAATATTTTTCCAGTATCAATTTCCAAATACTCTGAAAGAAAATCATGTAGGGCAGGACTTAATCTTATTCATCAGAATTTGATTGGATCACGCTAATTATGATAAAATTGATTATGTTCCCCTAACCACGTGGCATTGGCTGCCTCAGTAGAAAGTTTTTTCATAAGCAGAAAAAATATTATACTCGTGACAAAAAACTACCTACTGATGAACTGCACAGAACAAGAGCAGGGAAATAAAGACAGTAAATAGGGTCAATTTTGACATTATGTTGTCTAGACATTTCACTCTTCAATTAGAGTGGCGTCTTCATTAGTGAATATTCTCTTTGATCAGCGCTGGGAGCCTTTTCACCTCCTAGTTCAAAGTAGCACTTTCTTTCTGAACAAAGCAACTATCCATCTGTGGGTGTTTCTTCAACTATGGCCACATATGGCCTTGTTGACTTTGAAAAAAAACTCTGTTTTACTATTTAGAGTGTGAAATGTGATACTTAATTTGCCTACTAATAAAGTTCTACAGTCTATTTAACAAAGTTATGTCCTTTAATTCTTTAATTCCATCATTAATGCACTAATCACTGTCAATAACGAACCACTGGAATATATCAGCAATCTCACATACCTAGGAAGCCTCATTAGCAAGGATAACACAGCATAAAAAAAGACTCGGAGCAAGGCTCGGAAAACCTAGAGGGGCTTTCGCCAGGTGTAACATGGTCTGGAAATCTATGCAATAGAACACCTTCACAAAGCTTCATCCCTGTCAAACCAGTCCTGCTGTACGGCTCAGAATGCTGGCGGGTTACTAATGGCAACATGAACAAGATCAGTGCTTTCCACAATGGATGCATTAGGAGGATATTTCATGTATTCTAGCCTATGAAGATCACCAATGAAGAACTGCACAAGAGAGCAAAGAGCCATAGGGTGATCATTGAGACCAAGCTGAGACCAAATGGCATGGAAAGGTCCTCAGAATGGACCAGGACACCTGATATAGACACCACCTGGCAGAAGAAAACAAGGGCGACCAACACAACATGGAGACGTACAGTAATAGCAGAACCGAAGGTGACGGGTCTGACATGGGGCGAGGCACAGTATACTGCAAATATTACAAATAAAAATATTTACTGTCACTTTTGATCAATATAAACCGTCTTTGCTGAATCAAAATATTCATTTTCTGAAAAAAATTAAATAATAATTTAAAAAACGCTTGAATGTGTTGAATGAGGGTTTATATTTAGGGTTTGTGATATTAAACATCTGCACATTAACCCTTGCATACATGTGTTGCTCATAAAAGTACATGAAACCAGGTCAAATCCATCCACCCATAAGAAAACACCATGCTACCAGCTAAACTTTACTGTGCAGAGTCGTCAAGGTAAGATATTCAAATCAAATTTAGAGTCTAAATTCAAATGCATCTGCAGACGGGAGTGGAGGTAACAAGGTGCTGCCTGCCACTCAGCATGTGACGGTATTCAGAGGGGAACAACTTTTCAAGCGTTTCAAGTATTATCCTTTATCAGGAAGCTAAATCATCATTTCACACAACCACCCAGACTGCCTGCTGAACAACAGAAGCATTTCACTGTGTGCGTGTCCCAGTAGACCCCGAACACACTTGCTACGTCTCTAGTGTATATGGCCTGCTGGAAGACTCGATGGGGAACGGGACACACACCTGTTTCATCTTTCTGCCTCTATTGTCTGCTTTGCCTGATTTAAACTTTTTTTTTGTACACCTTGAACTAAGACCTATTAGGGGGGGGGGGCTGTTGCTATGGTAACAGGAGATTTCTCTTTTCCGAGTGTTTTCTGGTAAGAGGTGTAATTCTTTACGCTCAGCTTCACCTGACTAAAGCGAAACAGTTTATCAGGAGCTAAAAATACCGCATGCAGCCATTAAAAACATTTATTCAGAGAGACAAAGCAGATGGCTGAAACAGAAGTGTCACATATGGGTAAAAACATCCCATGCACACGCTTACAAGCAATCACTCTATATGATCTTAAGGTCCTGACAGTCCAAACAAAGGGTTCAAAGTTCTGGCTCCAGAAAAGAACAAAGAGTACAAAACTGCTTGCAATGGCACTATGGAAGCTTAAGAATTCCCTTTGAACTGGATAGTTCTCTGAACTGCAAATGCATCATTTCCTGCTGCCCATGCATGCATAAACCACAGTTTCATATTCCTCATTATATAATAAACACACCAAACACAACGACAGGCCACTCTGTTGCATGAAGCAACTCCCTTGTGCCTTTCTTTTACTTCCTATCATTTCTCACAAAATTCAAGCATCCTAGTTGTCTCAAAAAGTCAAGTGTAATGAGCCTAAGACAATGGGGTGAACAAACCTGTTAGAAGCCTGGTGAGCATATGCTCACAAACACAATAACTAATATGGGAATCTCTAAGAGGGTCAGCCGTTGTACTGTGCCCCTGGTGGTTGAGTAGACTGATTGATCAATTATTCTGCGGAGAGCAGCATGTATTTAAACCATGAAAAACCCAAACCAGGGCAGAAGACACAATGTCATGTGAATTGGAGTCTGACATCTCTTAAATCTAAATTTCACACATCTTGACAGAGTTGAGAAAAGCTCTGAAACTGATATCACACATTCAGAGATGGGTTGTCAGAAACAATCAAATATGAGAAAAGCCTTCATTACCATGTTAAATGACAACTCCTGAACATATTATATTGGAAAAAAGACTATAAAAATTCAACTCTATGCTACAGTGATACCTAAAATGACACAGGACTGTAAAGTTACTGCTGATTTGAGTGTTTTATTTCTTTTCTTATAGTAAAAACTCATAAAGCTTCATATTTTCCTATGTCAGATCCAATGTACCCTGGCACTTTTAAAACATACTCTGGCTCAACCAGAAAACAGATTGGTACTACAAGTTAAACTAACAAATTGTGTTAAAACCTTATTCATTAAGTGCTTGAGCAAGATCCGTTTTATTAACTTCAGAGGAAACCGTGAAGTCAGCTGGGTTAAATCTGTGTCAATTCTATCATTAGAGTATAACAGTAATTCTTTCTCTGTTCAGAGACACAGTACACATCTTGGGTCGCAAAATATGGAGTTGTTTTGTTTGTGACAAGAAGATATCGGTTTCAATTTAAAAGATTAAATCTTTTGTAGAGGGACAGACACAACATTGATCTTAGAAAAGTTAAAATAAAGAGTGATTGATGACTTCTAACTGGACGTGTCACTAATCGTGTATACAGTGCCAACAACACAGACGGTGTGTGTGTGTGTGGAATTACCACTACTCCAAACTGCTCCGGTTCAGAGAGGTTGGCATATTCGCTCTTGTACTTGACCAGCGCGTTCAACTGCTGCTGTTCAGGCAGGTACTTCACGAGATTCTGGAGGGGAGAACAAAACAAATAACTTGTGTTACAAAGAATGTGTTTTACAATCATTCAATAAGCAGTTCAACTTTAACCTGCAATCTAATTGTTCCTGGTTTAGTTCATGTCTAGCAATTTAGTGGAGATCCTCATCTAAATCTACTCTCTGGCAATTAATGTCACACTAGACTAATTGAAGTGATGATACATCATCCTGGAGAACTCAGAGGTTAAGCATCTTGCTCAAGACCAATACGACACTTCAGAGAAGCAGACTTCTCTCAGTCAGATCTCAGTAACCCTCCAGTTCACAGGTCTGCCCAGAATGGAATTGAACCTACAACCTGTACAAAAGCAGGTCTACTGGATTCATACAAATTAATTCATTTTATTGAATAAATAGAAAGGCTAGCATTTAGTTTGCAATAAATATATTTTGATTAAGTTTATTTTATTTAAAAACATTGCTGGCAGTTTTTCCAATACCTATATTTCAATATATACCATTGTCTCATTTTATTAAAATAATAGAAATTATATAATTTGTTAGCTATTTTTTATATTTACAGTTTTTATTTACTTTGATTAAAAATGGCAATATTTTTCACATACAGTTAAGTCAGCTTTAATCGCCTTTTTGGTAACTTCATGACTTAACAGACCACAACACTGCATGCATGTAGTTTATTTTGCACTTTGATTCAGTGTGAATCTACAATTTTCATAGTCATGAAAATAAAGAAAACTCTTTGAATGAGAAGGTGTGACCAAACTTTTGGTCTGTACTGTGTACATATATATATATATATATATATGAACATGGCGATGCTTGAACGGTCATGAATGGTGTTGAGAGGTGATGTTACCTGGATCATGGGCTCAGTCAGCTGATCCTCGTCCACCTCTAAAATAATTCTCCTGATCTCCTCATAGGGCATACGGAATGACCCCAGGAAAATGGCTAAAGGTTTGAGAGAGAGATAGAGAGAGAGAGACAGAGAGAGAGAGACAGAGAGAGAGAGAGACAGAGAGAGTAAATTCATTAACATGACAGACACGCTCTTTGTTTTGTGTGCATGTGTGTGTCCACTGCATGGTGATAATATCGGATTAAAAAGAAAGAATGAGCTTGACATCTTTCATCATTTCAAACTTACTTCAACTAGTCTAGATGAGGGCCAGATGAGAACTTCAGCAATATCAAGATAACATTCATATATCAAGACAGCAGGGTTTTCACCTCTCCCAGTTTTTGTCACAAATACTCACAATTCCTGAGCACAAATCGGATTTCAGAAGAATGGCAATAAAGAGAAGGTAAAAGAATGAGTCAGTGAATGACAGAAGAGCGAAATAGGGTGAGGGACAGTGATCTGACTGCCCGGGTGTTCAGCTGGGACAGAAACATTACATTTCTCCTTTTCCCTTTTATTACAGAAGTCTGCTTATTGCCACAGAGACACGCAGACAAATGAATTAGTGTAAATACATGCAAATGAAAGACAGATGAAGAGAAAAAGAAGAGAAGGGAAAAGTGATTTAAAAGTTAAAAAAAAAACAGGTGCAAAGAGAAATGTGTGCGAAACACGAAGAGAGAAGACGTTGCATATAACAGCACAAGACAGGTGTTATTGTATACCTCAAGGTTCTGATAAAGAAAGAGAAGGAAGGACATAATATAATATGGAAATAACTTTGTAATATTGTTTTCAAAACCAAAGTGCCATCAAAAATGAAAGGAAAAGACAAGTCTAAAACACTACAGTATTTTTTCAGCTTAGCTGCACTTTGGGCGAAGTTGTGGCCTAGTGGTTAGAGAGTTTGACCCCTAACCCTAGGGTTGTCGGTTCAAGTCTCGGGCCGGCAATACCACGACTGTGCCTTGAGCAAGGCACCGAACCCCAAACTGATCCCTGGGTGCCGCAGCATAAATGGCTGCCCACTGCTCCGTGTGTGTTTGTGTGTTTGTGTGTTTGTGTGTGTGTGTGTGTGTGTGTGTGTGTGAGTGTGAGAGTGTGTGTGTGTGCACTTTGGATGGGTTAAATGCAGAGCACGAATTCTGAGTATGGGTCAAAATACTTGGCTGTATGTCACGTCACTTTATGTTTGTCTTTGTTGGTCTATGTGCATTTTTGAGACAGAAGCGCAAGCTTGTTGACCCCCTTTACCCAAGCTAATGTTTAAAATAAAAAAATAAATAAAGTAAGGCTGCACGATAAATAACATGCCATTATCATGCGCATCTCGTCAGTAAGCCTGTTCTTTGATTAGTAGTACAGTATTGTTCAAAATAATAGCAGTACAATGTGACTAACCAGAATAATCAAGGTTTTTAGTATATTTTTTATTGCTACGTGGCAAACAAGTTACCAGTAGGTTCAGTAGATTGTCAGAAAACAAACAAGACCCAGCATTCATGATATGCACGCTCTTAAGGCTGTGCAATTGGGCAATTAGTTGAAAGGGGTGTGTTCAAAAAAATAGCAGTGTCTACCTTTGACTGTACAAACTCAAAACTACTTTGTACAAACATTTTTTTTCTTCTGGGATTTAGCAATCCTGTGAATCACTAAACTAATATTTAGTTGTATGACCACAGTTTTTTAAAACTGCTTGACATCTGTGTGGCATGGAGTCAACCAACTTGTGGCACCTCTCAGCTGTTATTCCACTCCATGATTCTTTAACAACATTCCACAATTCATTCACATTTCTTGGTTTTGCTTCAGAAACAGCATTTTTGATATCACCCCACAAGTTCTCAATTGGATTAAGGTCTGGAGATTGGGCTGGCCACTCCATAACATTAATTTTGTTGGTTTGGAACCAAGACTTTGCCCGTTTACTAGTGTGTTTTGGGTCATTGTCTTGTTGAAACAACCATTTCAAGGGCATGTCCTCTTCAGCATAGGGCAACATGACCTCTTCAAGTATTTTAACATATGCAAACTGATCCATGATCCCTGGTATGCGATAAATAGGCCCAACACCATAGTAGGAGAAACATGCCCATATCATGATGCTTGCACCTCCATGCTTCACTGTCTTCACTGTGTACTGTGGCTTGAATTCAGAGTTTGGGGGTCGTCTCACAAACTGCCTGTGGCCCTTGGACCCAAAAAGAACAATTTTACTCTCATCAGTCCACAAAATGTTCCTCCATTTCTCTTTAGGCCAGTTGATGTGTTCTTTGGCAAATTGTAACCTCTTCTGCACATGCCTTTTTTTTAACAGAGGGACTTTGCGGGGGATTCTTGAAAATAGATTAGCTTCACACAGACGTCTTCTAACTGTCACAGTACTTACAGGTAACTCCAGACTGTCTTTGATCATCCTGGAGGTGATCATTGGCTGAGCCTTTGCCATTCTGGTTATTCTTCTATCCATTTTGATGGTTGTCTTCCGTTTTCTTCCACGTCTCTCTGGTTTTGCTCTCCATTTTAAGGCATTGGAGATCATTTTAGCTGAACAGCCTATCATTTTTTGCACCTCTTTATAGGTTTTCCCCTCTCTAATCAACTTTTTAATCAAAGTACGCTGTTCTTCTGAACAATGTCTTGAACGACCCATTTTCCTCAGCTTTCAAATGCATGTTCAACAAGTGTTGGCTTCATCCTTAAATAGGGGCCACCTGATTCACACCTGTTTCTTCAGAAAATTGATGACCTCAGTGATTGAATGCCACACTGCTATTTTTTTGAACACACCCCTTTCAACTAATTCAACTAACTGCCCAATTGCACAGCCTTAAGAGCGTGCATATCATGAATGCTGGGTCTCATTTGTTTTCTGAGAATCTACTGAACCTACTGGTAACTTGTTTGCCACGTAGCAATAAAAAAATATACGAAAAACCTTGATTATTCTGGTTAGTCACATTGTACTGCTATTATTTTGAACAATACTGTAAATCTCAGATTGAGTGGCATTTAGCCGTAGTCACTGACAAGCTATGCAATATCGTATTCATTATCGCGGCAGATTATCATGCAGCCCTAACTAAAATAACAAAAACAAACAAATCTTTGCAATTAATAAAATTAAATAAATAATACAATTTGTTTACCCACTTTACCAAAAACAAAACTTTGTATACCAAACCAAATAAAACAAAAATAAAAAAAATGGTGTGAAAAAATCTAAATGGTGTGGAAAAAGATTACTGGATAATACTTACAGAGGTTCTGTGCTATCTTCGGGTCCAGCACCTTCAATTCTTTGACCCTCTTTTTGATGGATTTCTTCTCCTCCAGGTTCTCATCTTCTCGTCGAGCTGAAAATCATCATCATCACAATTTATCATCAAACCCAAGTACATGCATGCAGAAAACCATGTCCAAAAACACCAGTTAGAATGAGCAAATTCCCACAGTCACAGAACTGACACAGAGTATGAAGCATTCTATTGGACTACAGCAGTGGAAACACATTAGTCCGTGCTTAATTTCTCAACATCACTGTCAATCACTTGTGAGTAACTAACTATCATTGCACCTCAAACACTACTGTACAGAAAACACTGAATAATTAAAGAGAAAAGCCTTAAGGAAAATGCATTTAATGAGGGCCCGCGGGGTTCTGTGATATGTTGACCTCTTGGGGTCAAATGATGAGCAGGATGGTATTGTGTAAACATGTTTGTATATTGACGAGTAAGAAGGAGAGTGATGTAAGGTGTGCTGAATGGAAAATAGCAGACTTTCAAGCGCCCATAATTACAGCGACCCAGGAGTGCACAACACAACAAAATCACCACAACACAATAAAATTGGCACAACTCAATGAAAACAATTCACAATGAAATTAGCACAATACAACAGAACAAGTCACAACACAATGGGCAGTAAACAGTAAAACTACATAAATTTGGATTTCATTATACAACTGGTATAATGTCCTTATAGATTTAACGCATCTTCTAAGTGATCAAGAAAGAGAGCGGGAGCATTTCCATTGTGTTGTCTTTTTTGTTGTGCTGTGGCTTGATTCCGCGTTGTTGTTAACTTGTATTTGATTTTCATTGTGTTGTGCACTACTGGGCCACTGTACATAATGATCAGAAATGCAGGGCTCCAGACTCATTCTTCCCACTGGTCACTATTTTGTGTATAACTTTCTAAGTTAGACTGAGAGACTAAAATAGTAAGGGGATTGGTATTTTGCAAGACAACTGTGAAGAATGAGATTAGAGCCACACAGCTGTGATGACTGTAGTAAATGGGGTCACACTCTAATTTTTAGACAAATAAAACTGAAGGCAATGCAGAGGTCACTGACTAAAAGGTTAAACCGCTCCGAAGAGATCTCAGAAGAGAGCTAGTGAGAGATGGAGAGAAAAAAAAAGAGAGATGAGATGAGGAGAGGAGCAGATGGAAACCAGGGGGTTTCAATACAAGTTTAATTATTTAAAACACCAGATTAAAAGAAGTAAACGCAGGGCTCCGGAGAGAAGTACATAATTGTCTTGTGCACTAATTAACATGGCTGTCTGGATACAGAGTCGAAAAACACAGGTGCAGAGTTAATCTATGGGAAAAAACCTATTCACTCAAACAGCTAACCCAGATGCATCGCAATACCACAGCAGAATGATCCTGCCTTATACACTCACACATAGGGATGGCAGTAACTACACAAGATCCTACAAGCTCCACACAGGTTGTACAGTCATTAGCTGTGTTCCAACCTAGTGAGCTGCCTACCGTAGACTGTACTGCACAGCACCATAGGTGCACCGACAACAGGGCAAAAGTGACACCTTTTGGTCAATCTAAGGCAACAGTACTTGTATTATCAGAAAAGACAACTCCAGACTGTTCAGAAAGTTTGAGGATAGTAAGGTTTTTGAAAAAAAAAAAGATGATCAAAATGTCTGATCAAAAATACAGAAAAAAAACAATCATATAGCGAAATTATTACCATTTTCCAAATTGTATACATTTTAAAATATAATTTATTCCCGTGATGGCAAAGCTGAATTTTCAGCATCATTATTCCTGTCTTCAGTGTCACGTGATCCTTCAGAAATCATTAACACTTTTTTTTTCTTAAACACCCAATGGGCGGAGTTATCATGAGGGAGGGGCCACATGCTGAGAAACTCACTCCACACACACTTACTGTACTTGAATGGTTCTTTCACATTTTCACTTTTCTCAGACACTTTAGTGAGCGACGAGAGAATGGAGAAAGTAGAAAACAGAACAAGAATGCAAATTACAGAATCAGAGACAGCAGCCAACAGAAAAAAAAAAAACAGTGACAGCCAGAAAAACTAAAGAAAATGAGTCAGGAACAGAAAAAAATAGCCTGAAGACCAAGAGAAAGTAGAGATGTGATTTCTCATTAAATTACACAATTAATTGTTAATTATGCTAAAACTCTGGAGCAGGCAAATTTGATTTGGCAAATTGTGGGATGGCTAAAACTTGACAAAGAACTAATTGTAATCAGTTGGCAAGAAGGAAGAAAATCATTAAAGATTCATGTTCTCTGTGTAATTGGAACAAATTGGCTGATATATCCTGTACATCACATGCAGATCTCTAAAATCAACTCAAACACTGACAGATGTAGCACATGAAATGCATGACAATATTCTCTTTTCCCATCATTTCAGGCCTGTGATGTACAGATATAGGGCTCAGTGAATGTGAACTACAAAACACAAGAGTCCGTACACAGCTGGAATATCTGTCTGAAGCACATGGCCCTCTCACCGCCCCTTCATCCAGCCACCCCGTTCATATCATCCCTCTTCTACAAAAAGAAAAGCAAGTGTGTGTGGGTTAAAGATATGCAGTATTGATCTGTTCATCATGACGAACAGCCATGCCACCAAAACTATGCCCTATTCATTACAAACAGACAGAGCACATGCACACTGAACAGTCAGATGATGCATGATTCATGATGCAGTCTCTCAGAACAACAAAAAAACAAACTGTGTGTAACCAGGGTTTCTAAAGACATGAACAAGTTAAAATGAAGACTAAAGACCTTTTTAATGCAACCTCATATGAAATTTAAGACCTAAACCTGTAATGTAAATACATATTATACTACACACATATATTTAATATTTAATGTGTTTACATTTAAAAGAAAACAAAGTATATTTGCTGTAATAAATGATCTCACTAATATATACAGTAAACTTTTCATATCAGAAAATAATATTCCATACAGAATATCCCTGAAAAATAACTGCATCCCTTTTCTGGAACAATATTTTCATCAGTGTTCTATCAGCTTTTACATACTTAAACCTGCATATTTTAACTTTAAAAATGCCTATTTTAACCTTTTTAGATGTATGCATCATCTTTCACATCAAATTACTACAATTTCTCAATAAATGCAATATACACCATAGGGCTGCTACCAGTCAGTTTAAATTATTTACACTGCAAATAATAATTATAACTGCAATAACTAATGTTATGAGATTAATGATTGATAACATGATAAATGCTTTTATGAATATACATGTGTTATCATGCAAGTATGTTAAGGACTTTCGTGGACAGCTGACTCCTAAAGTTTTTGATATTCTTCATATTCTGTGTGGTGGTGGTTAAGTGTCGAAGTATTGTGTTTTTTCTACCTTTATATGGGAAAGGATGTTGTAAAGAATTTATTCTTAAAGGAGAAGTTTGATGAATTTTCCAATGGCTTTTGAATTACAGAAAATAAGTTCTGTAATCAACAAAAGTTCTTTTCTTACAGTACTTATTTTGTTCTTCGAGATTCAAACATTTTATCATATGACTTATTCCCACAGCACTCTATCCCTCTATTTTCATTTTCGGAACACTATGAAGTGTGCCCATAAATCTATAGATTCAGCTATACCAAAGTGAACTATATATTGCCTCACTTACAAGCACAGCTGATTAATATTAAACAGACAAATACATCTTGATGTAGACAAAGAACAGTGCTTTAAAGGTCTTTCAGACAGGTAATTTTTCACAAGCCATGTACTACACTGTCATCAAATTAAAGGGCAAATTAAAGGCCAAGCAAAAGTCACTAAACATCCTTAAAAGCTATTTAAAAGAGCACTTGCACTTGCAGTTTGCCTGGTGAGCGAAGTTGGAATGAGAATGCCAATGTTGCAGATCTAAGCCAATTCTGTGATTCCTGCCACACACTTGTACTGGAAAGTCATTAACCTCATCAATTAACATTTAGATCGCTAATGAAAGGGCAACTGACATGAAATGGTCTAACTTGGTGTCTCCAAATGTCACAATGACTATATATATCTAATGAAGGACAGGCAGTGTTGCAGATGAGAGGGTCAATACTGAAGCATCTCACATTCAATCAAAGGCTGTGTGGTAAATAGCATCCTACCCCTGGAGTATACAGCATTATTACTTTGCATACTGTGCATACTTTCCTTATGCCCAGAATACCCATATGAGCTACTGAACTTGCCAAGATGTGCTAGGTATAAAAGCGTATACAGTGGTAACCCACAATGCAATGCGTTAAACTTGAACTTCCATGTCCAGTGTGATGAAATGAAACTAATTCATGTTACTTAATGTTTTGACTAATATAATCAGACTTCTAAAGACATTTAAAATGAACTAATTTATAAACAATTTATTGATTCATAGGTTTATGATTTAAAGATAAACATTTTCTTAATATGACAACTAAGATATTACATTTTTAAATAAAATTTATTTTTCTTTGATATGTTAAATAACGTTTAACTAAAGTCACTTTGGATAAAATCAGTGTACAAATCTAAAAGTAAACATTTAATACCTAGATTATTTCAATATTAAGAAGAAAACAATCTGGGATAAACAGACATTACTGAGTGAAATAATCAAGCAACAATGAAGGTTACAACTGATGAAATTAATATCATTGTGCACTGTTCCACAACATAGACAGTATTTAGGATAGTATATACTGTTCAGTATTCAGTAAGCAGTGCTCTCTTGAACATTTGGTGTGTTTGGGTTTGGGAAATTGACCTCCTAAACAAACTTCCCTCCCTCCTTCCCTCAACAAATCAGGCACACAATAGCCTTCTCAGTAAATAGTGCAACAATCTGCTTTCAGCCAGAAGAGGAGGAGAATGGGACCGATGATGATCTAGAAAATGACATTTTATCATCTCCCCGACCCCAAAATCTCCCTCTCTCACTGTATGTCTCTCGGAGTTGTGTTAAAGAGAATTGGAGATGAAATAAACAGGGATTGAAAGGGAATGAGGGATGGGCTGTTGGGCCCATGAGACAGCCTCAAGTGTTCCAGCCCATCTGATCAAGGGCTGCTTCATCATACCACAACATTACTGCAACGTTACCGCAGCGTCAACACTGTGATGCCAAGCTGAAGCGCTCATTTTACCAACATCAAGCTTTGTCTTTCCAGAGTCAGCATACAGAGGAAAACATTAGTAATCGGACCAACAAACTTATACAAATGTGCGTCAGAAAAATAATCAGGTGTAAGACCTTTTTATATGTCTCCAAAAATAGGCATGTGTGTGTTAAGCTCTGATATACAAGTCACTTTAGACAAAAGCATCTGCAAAACAACAAAACAAGTATGCACATTGAAATAACAAATGAGAAACTTTAGTAACAGTTGCTGGCTCTATGAATCGCATGAATGCTCAGCACTGGTCTCTCTGGCATTTTCAAGAATACGCACTAAAGAGAGATTAAACCATCTGTGGAAATGAAATGAGGAGACATGCAATGATTATCATGATAAAGTGCATATTTATGATTGGTGATTTGGACCCAGAGCTGGCAGGCCTGATTGTGTGAGTTTCCAATAATGCTGCAGTATTTGTACAGATTTGTATGGGTAATAAGACGGGGCCGCAGAGACACGGTCATCAAAGGACCTAGCAACCCAGAAGGACTGTAATGTTACAGAAAACCCAACATTAAACACTCTCCTCCTCTATCCATCTCGCTCGGATTCTTTGTGCACTATCCACCCATCTCCAACTGTCATCCATGGGTTTCTGTTTCTAAAGGAGGTCCACCAATTATTGGTTGATCTCAAACTATTTTTTTAAACAATAATAAAACAATATATATATATATATATATATATATATATATATATATATAAATATATATATATATATATATATATATATATATATATATATAAATATATATATATATATATATAAATATATATATATATATATATAAATATATATATATATATATAAATATATATATATATATATATATATATATATATATATATATATATATATATATATATATATATATATATATATATATATATATATATATATATATATAAAGAAGAAACTTATTTAAATTAAATTACAATACAGTATGTTCTCCTATACCTTCTTGTGAGTAAGTTGAAGATGGTTTGAGTAAAAGCTTCACCATGGCAGTCCGATAAAAGCAAGTGTAACCTGCGAGAGCCCTGTGTTCACTCAAAGAACTAAAATTCTCTCTGCAGCATTAATGCATATTCTACATGAAAAAAAAAAACACACAGAGTGTGAAAAAAGGAAAAATTTCATCCTGTTTTCCCCCTTTATTTCATTCTCTCCATCAATGGGTGCAAGATAAGTGGATGAGAGGGAAAACAGGTCTATTATCAATTCCTCATTGCAAAAAGGGAAAGGACGAAGCGTGGATGAAAAATCATCTTTGCAAAATAAAGTCGTGGCTGCAAATGTATTTTAAACGAGCCGCTACATTACGCTGCTGATGTAAGAGCCTCACACGGCAAGTTGTAAATAAATTGTGCTGCTTTTATTACGAGTCCGCTGCAAACAGAGAATACGAGGGAGGAAAACAGAAAAGGATATCAGAAAATTAGAAAATGGGGGGGGGGGGGGGGGGGGGGGGGCTTCCGCTTTTAAGACAGAGAAAGAGCATCATTATGGTGCATGTGATCAGAATGAGATCATTCACTGTCTAATCTCACGGTTTGCTTCCACACACACAAAAGAACACACATGCTCGTCATTTATCACTCTACATCAATCTAAGCTCCATTACCCATGATCCTGTGACTAACCAACAGCTGGGTAAGACTCCTGCTAACCTCTTTGACCTCTACTCCATCATTTGCTTTGTTCACACACAAACACACAAACACACACAAACTTGAACATAAACACCTCACACATCTCTGATGAAATTGTCCCCCACCTACACAAAAGAAAAAATTATTGTAATTATCACACATAAGTCTATCCAGAAATATAAAAACATTAAATTACTGGTGACCTGACAAAATGCAAAAATGGAACACTAAAATTATTCCTCCATGTCTACTAAAAACTAGGTTCTTTTCCCACATTTCAAACGGTTTCATAGTTCTACAGCTCTTTGTGCAAAATTTGCAACAAATGATCTTTCAATCTATTCTTTACCTGACCTCAACGGCTTTCCGCTGGAACGATCATTCTTCTCATCACTAGTACATTTCTCTGTGATTACTAAAGCTAAAAGGCCTCCTTTAAACCTCACTCACTCTTTGATGTGACTTAAGATGGACACTCATGATTGAAAACAATAATAAAAAAAATGAAGCAGCAATAGAACCACAGCAAAAAAGAAAACAATTGTTCTTGAACTGAAATGTACCAATTATTCAGAAGTGAAGGAATAATCATTAACGAAACAAAAATGTGGTTAAAAGTTTAAAGACATCAAAAGTATATAAACTACTATTCAATGGTTTTGGGTCAATAAGTATATATATATATATATATATATATATATATATATATATATATATATATATTATTTTGTTATATTATATTAAATATATATTATATTTATTTAGTTTTTTTTCTTATGCTCACTACACTCTTAAAAATAAAGGTGCTTCACGATGCCATGGAGGAACCTTTTTTTGTCTAAATGGGTCCATAAAGAACCTTTCTATTTCACAAAGGTACTTTGTGGTAGGGGTGTGCCGGTTTCAGATTTGGTGATGACGGTTATGACGTGGGGGTGGGGGGGGGGGGGGGTTGGGGGGGGGCGGATAGCGTGTTTCATTTTGTTTCATATTGTCTCGCCACCATGCTAGTGGATCTGCCGTAGAGTCAATTGGTTGATCTTGGAGACAGTGGGTTAACTCCGTTTCAGCGCGCGCTCTGATCGGTAAAGGGGCAGAGATTTCAGACCTCCGTTTATTAAGGAGATCGGTCACAAAACTCATCATCCGCGCCGAAGTTTTTTGAGCAAATTTCAAAGCCGCACCCGCCCGCCATCCGCTGATTGTTTTGCCGTCTATGCTTTGCTGATGCGAGCCGCAAAAAAAAAAAAAAAAAAAAAAAAAAAAGCCATTGTCTGTTCTATAAAGGATGCAGCAAAGATATTTAATGCTAGAGTATGAGTCATAGGCCTACGCTGAGTTTCATTTACGATGAGATGCGCTCTAGGTCACAGTGCAGTGCAAGTGAACGCGGCGCGCTGGTGCTTCCATGTCACGGTTATCATTGTCTGCTATATTTGCTTTTTATTTATTAAAATACATGCAATTGGTTGATGAAACATCTATTAAAATTAAGATAAAATGTGTTCAAAACGAAATTCGTTTTTAAGAAAGGTTTTCTACAAAGCAAAATTTAATGAAGTGGTAAAAACCATGTCTCCCGATATATTGCGCATCTGATGATCCTATCTAAAAAATGAAAATAATTTTTGATAAAAAATGTTTGTAAAAAATATTTTAGTGACACGGTTTTGGCGGTTATAGAGTTCTAATGACGGTGTTCAACTATAACCGCCGGTCTCACGGTTATATACTAACCGTCACACCCCTACTTTGTGGCGAAAGAAGGTTCTTTAGATTTTAAAAAGGTAAGAAAGAGATGGTTCTTTAAAGAACCTTTGACTGAATGGTTCTTTGCGGAACGAAAAATTTATTTTATAACTGCATTTATTTGAAAAAATAAAAATGTAAACCGTAATCTTGTGAGACATTAGACAACTTGTCTTGTCTACATTATAAAATGCAATCTATTCATGGGATGGTAAAGCTGAATTTTCAGCATCATTACTTCAGTGTCACACAATCCTTCAGAAATCATTCTAATATGCTGATGTGTTGCTCAAGAATCATTTATTATGATCAATGTTGAAAACATTTGTGCAGTTTATTTTTGTGTAAACTTTCTCGCTCGCTCTCTAAGATTCTTTGATGAACAAAGTTGAAGTAGAAATCTTCTATAACATTCTGTCAATTGTATTCAATGTAATGCTTCCTTCCTGAATAAATGTAATAAATTCATTCACAAGTCAGTGTAAAGAAAATTCTAAAATAATGTCTAAACACATTATAAATGTTGAGATGTATTGCTGAAATACATTCCAGTTTTTTTTTTACCGTTAAACAGAGATGATAGCTTTTCCGTGAGAGGGCGTGGTTTTAGCTCCGCCAGCGGACACGCCCCCAGTCTCTGGGAGCAGAGAATACTGCTTATTTTCTCAAGATTTTCACAGCTTATTTTATTACATTGGAGTTTTATTTTTTAGCATTCAAATTTGGCTTAGTGGTTGATAACACTTTCCTGTGGCGTGATACACAGACTTTAATTAAATTATTTATTTTGTTGCATTTTTGATCATTTAAATGCAGTATTGGTGAGCATAAGGGTATGGTTAATATACTGTATGGTTATGGCAGCCAAAATAAATATGCAAGCATTGTGAAATTATAGTGACCTAACAGAGGGAACACCTTTGGGGCCACATTTAGGAAGACAGCATGAGTGTGTTTGTGTAAGAGTGGGATCAGTACTGTATGTGTGTGGGTCTATTCAGTCTGTGAATGGACAGTGAGGATGGCTGAATCGCCCTGGGGTCCGACACAAAAGAGCCAAAGTAGATTTGAGATAATTCTGCAGCTAATTTCAACACAAACATCCAAACACAGCAAATGAATGAGAGGGAGTTGATAAAGCAAGTCAATTTTAACTTTCATATATAACAATGACCAAGAAAATGAGCTGAATCCCAGTGATCTCTCTCTCTTACACACTCACAAACAGCTGAGTTCATCTGCAATACCCTATACGTCATCATGTGTAATGAGCTGTTGTGTCAAATTTATGGTGTCCTTTTCTTCTTGTGGCATCCATCTGCACGACTTCCTGATTTGCTATTTCTGCCTACTAAGTAGCAATATCTCAGGAAAAACAAAAGTTAATTTTAGTCTCACATCTAATGTGAGAGTGAGAAAAAAGGCTATAGAAAGAACCATGCCTCTAACACCTGCCATTCAAACTTATGCACTGTTTTCTTTCTCTGCAGCTCAGTTGCTCTCATTATTTGTTTTGGATTCTTCCCTGTCTTTGTTAGCTGGACTCTGGTCTGTTATTGTGTTACCTGAGAGCAGTTCTCCTAATTGGATGCCAGTGATTACGTAACGGCTGATGGACTATGGCCAGAGGTAGTCATTTGGCTGCACTTTTCCTGGTGACCATCTTGGCAAAGTGTATCTAATGCTTCTGGGAGACACAGAAACACTGAAAGGTCTTTAGCTCTGATCCCCTCCTCTACAGAAAGCTGCAGGGAGAAAGTTCTTGAGGACCGAAGAGACGGTGAAAAACACAGACAGAGAGAATGAGAGGGAACCTACATAACCTGGATTTTTTTTTAAAAGACAAAACCTCTAATATCTGTGGAATATCTGTGGTTGGAATGGCCAATGCATTACATGTGGCAGAAATAATAAAATTCAAGATGCCTTTTGATTGCGGCTGATTAATAACCAGCAAGCAAATGGCCAACACCAGGTCAAAGCCTCAGATGTCCAGCTATGTCTGCTTGAGTGACTTTGAAACAAACCATTCTTCACAGGCAGAGATAAAATGCTTGAAGGGTTGTAGTCCAATCACTCAGGAGAGAGTTATGACAGCAGTGCTCACTCCGGGGGTTCTTAAGGACTTCATTACCCATTAGTCATAAGTGTGACGGCCCCTGAAGCAGAGGTGGTCTTGTGGAACGTTATGGCACATGTTGACAGAGTGCTGAGAGAGTGTGTGGAAGTGTTTTAATCCCTGGCCACTCTGGTGGGCCGTCACTGCATCGACCAGGGCGTTAGTGTCTGACAGGCTGATTAATAAGGAAAGAATCACACTGTCTTACAACTACTCTGAGTTTCACACACTGCTGTGATTAAACACAAATTAACAAATACTTCAAACTGCATTATTAAGGCGAGGATTGGAGGGGCGGTGCTGTCTGGGCACACAACTTTTTAATAGTTCAACTGCAAGAAGAATTTGGTCAGTTTTATGCAACTGAACACAACACTAAGACAACTAAATCAAAAGATACTCCAAATATCTTACACGCATCTCTAATATGCTGGCCATTTATATGTATATTTCACATGTATATTTAGATTATTGTATGTATATTTTCATTCAAAAATGTTAACATCAGCACATATTAAATCTGATCTCACATTAGACTCACAGATGCTTATGACTCCCTCTGAACTTGTAGCTCCTACAATAATTTTTAATGAGACCGGACAGGGAAAACAGCAGAAGTGGTGAGCGTGACACCCACTGTTCGTTCAGGAAAAATACAGAAATAAACAGCTTGCAAACAAATACAGCAGAAGGTTTTAAGTTGGTTTAAAAAGTACCTAATGTAGGTATATATATTTTATTTACAAAACAAAAATATAATAAATACAACAAAATATCTGAAATGTAAAAATATATCCAGATATATATGAAATCAGCTGCTGTGAATTTTTTTTTAATATACAAATTATGATATTTTACATTATAATATAGTATATTATAATATAATTTGATATAAAGTGTAAAAACCTTTAGAGTATTTATTTTATTCTATTCTATTGAAAATTACATCCAGTGGGAGAATTTATGCGTGTTTGCTGCAGTAACCTTGTACTTGATTTCATGGTGATCTGGAAAACAGCAGAAATGTATTTTGTTATACATGTTGGATATTATGGTGGTTAGACGCATGATTACCAGCATGGATAGAGAGAGAGAGACAGAGAGAGAGAGAGAGAAACAAATCATGGAGGGAATGAAACTGCTCCAAGTGTGGCTCATTTCATTTTATACAACAGTTCTTTCTGGTCCTCGAATCAGATTGGCTGAGAGGAGTGCAATATTCTATTGATAACTGTGCTCCAATCATTTCTCTGCTTGTATCACTGCTTGTGGTATTTCTCACAATAAGTAAATAATAAATAATACTGTTTTTGTCACAGAATGTAGTTTCAAGAAACTTTTAGGCGAGAATGTACTTGTTTTGACTTCAAATATGCATTTTGTTAATAATGATAATGCCTATTTGCTTCTAAGTTTTCAGAGATGTGAGCTCCAGGGCATCAGCAGCCATAAACCTGCCGAAAGCAGCCTTACTTTGACCAGACTCTTATGGAATTTGCTGCTGGCTCTCATGTCTATATACTGGTTAAACATATATAAACAGATATAATTAGTTTAGGGTAAATTTAACGGGCAGTCTTGTATATAGGTTTGGCTGAGGGCGGAGGCCGAATACTTGACCCAGCCACAAACACTGTAGATTATTTGTGTGGTAAACATGCTAAGAAGGTGTCCTACGCGGTGAAAGTTTTTTTTTTTTTTTTTAGCTCTGAATGATGAGGCTGCAAAGAATCAGTGGTTAAAATAAATCCCACTGTACCACAGCAGTACAACCCCAATCTTTTTTGTGTTCCTGTCATTTTACTCAGGAATTTCAACAAAGGATTCTCAAAATGCTTGCTCTTGAAAGATGGCTCAATACAATTTATCTGAACCAGCTGTCTCTACTGAATTCATCCGTAAAAGTATAATTAATAAGTGATGTTTATATTTTCTATTCAAGTGGTTGAGTGTTTGACCTTGCATGCATGTAAACCTATTGTAGGAAACTCCCAAAACAATACAACCTTAAAAATGGAGGCACTTTAATGCTGTATATCAGAGCGCTGCTTTTGTAATTTTGACTGAATTGCCTAGCAACTGTTACAATGGCTGCTGTTGTTTATTAAATATTATTATTCAAACAATAATACATTATATAAATAATATTACTAATTAATAATAGTATTTAGTATATTGGGAAACCTGTGTGTGTTTGTGATAGTAATAAATAAACATTATTCAACCATTATTCAAGATGGCGACAAAAGAGTGTTTTTTTGAGTTTTTTTGAGTCCACAGTAAAGACTTTTATATTAAAAGAGACTGAAACACTGTTGTAAACAAGTTAGTTATATTTACTGTCAACAATACCTTGTAAGATGCAGCCAACAAATGCACTGAGCAGCACTGTCATCAGAAATCACCCAAATGAAAGGATAGTATGACAAAGATATCGCTTTCCTCAGCTGACATATAAACTAATGTTTTATTCTGAATGTGACAATAAGCTGAAGAATGAATTTTGTATCAGGAGCCTGTAATCACAATCTCGGTCCATCCCTCTCTCATAATACTTTACATAATACAGAGAGCTTTTAATACAGTGATACAATAAGCTTTCAATAAAGCAATTCAACATTCCTTCATTACTAGATCTAATGTGATGTTTTGAATTATTAATGGAGGCTTGGGCTCAGCTGTTAAACTTTCAACTTGAGATTTGAATCTGCGGCAGATGGAAATAGTTCAACACAAGAGGGTTTTACATGCCATATCACAGTTACTTGTATGATATTGCTCATATAGCCTGTGCTTGATGCACATACACAAGTCCATGAATATAATATGGACTAAACATGATTTCACAGAGAATGAAAATTAGGCCTCCATTCCCCTTCTCTCTTAAAGGACACCAGTGTTATCTGGATATAAGATCATGTCCTAGTTACCTGACCTGAATAACACACATCTACACAATTAGCAGGGCTTGAAAAGAGCTGAGGCAGATGAGGCAGAGAGAAAGAGTGGCGTAAACGAGGCTGAGTGGATGCCTCTAATTATGGGCTGTTCGTTTCTCCTCCATTAAGCCTGCGCTTCTCAATTGGAGGGCGTAGGGGATGGCCGCACAGCGTCCACTGAAGTGCTCATCAGTCTTCGGTGATCCAATTAACATGATAAGATACGCTGTACCAAAGGTAAATGCAACAACCGGGCAGAACGAAACCCTCTAATCACACCGCTGCACAAATGCTTGCTATCAGATCCCTGATAAACTTCTCCTACAAAGTATGATGAGGCAATTACAGTCACAACACTTGGCTAAATTAACAAATAATACAGAAGCAGCTATTGATTAGATTAAAATTATCATCTGCTAACACTGAGATGGCACCAATTGGCAGTAAATTGGAACAAAGGATCAGCACTCAGATAAATAAAACCATCTATCTATCTATAATTAGCATATATCCACACTCCACAGTTGGTGATGTGTGCAGGTGTGTATGGCAAACAAGGGTGAGCTGCTCTCGACAATCAAGGGTGGTGACCACAGCGGTGAGCACAAGCAGCCACGCTGAACCCCAAGCGCACTACGAGGGAGGATGCAAGTGTGAAATTACACTTTTCAATCTATCTTTCTCTTCTCTGATACAAAATCATGCAGCACACTACACGAAAAACAAGAAAGAGGATGTGCAAATTTCATCTGTCTTCTGTTCTGCCGTTGTGGTTAGTTTGGGGGTGTAAATGGTTTGACTCGGGACGTTTTACAGCTCTGTAATGACAGTCTGCACCAGAGAAAAGCATTTAGTGTGATTTAAATACACTCTCCACAATCTAAGATGTGGCAGAGGTGAAGATTTTTTCAGAAAAATTTTCATTTTAACTAAAAGCCGAAGCAAATAAAATGTTTTCAGGCATCCTTGATCAAAATATGAATGTAATGAGATGCAAAGAGAGCCAGGGGTGAATTTTGAGTTGAAATGCATAAATAACAGTTCATTTTTATGCGCTTAGTGTGAGCACTAGTCCAAAAATCAGAGAGCAAAAAAGGCCTGCCACTCTATTCTTCGCCCAGTCCTCAAAATCAACAATCATTTTAAAGAACAAAGGTGAATCACTGTCTGGAAAATGTAAAATATGACAATCCTGTATATCTTCTGTCTGGAAGGAGCAGAGACAAGAAACAGCATTTTAGTAATTGCCCTTCATTTTTCAAAAAATGCTAAATCCTCCTATTCTTTTCCCTCCAAGGTGCTTTGAGGTTGACCTTGAAAGAGTGAGTCATATGCGCAGTGAGTGCTAATGGCACAATCGTCATGGAGCAGAGGTGTGCAAGAGTTAGGCAGTTCAGTGCGAAGCCTCTCTGATGCTGCTTTAGGGATGCAGTTCCACATCCCGCCAAGCCAAAGGGAAATGAAAGATATGAAAGGCTATTCAACAGCAACCAATTTAGAGGCTTCCAGGAGAGCAGGAGAAGGGGCCAAGTCTTAAAATCCCTGCCCCCTCAGAATTCCATCTTGGTGCGTCCATCTAATAAACAATTCCATTATCTGGCTTCCCCAGGTGAAATTAAATGTCATGGTTAAGTGTGACATGGAGTGGGGGGAAATCCACAGAAATTTCATAGCAGTCATTATCTGTCAGAGTCCACAGCAAAGCCTGGAGGCAGAAGTGAGGCGTTTGCTCTTTCTGATTGATAAGGTCTTCACCGGTGTTTCGCAACTACAAGCAACCATAAAGTCTCATGGTTGAGTCCTGAATATTTTGATCATGTCGATCTACTGTTAAAGGGCATTCAAGCTGACAGTGCTAAAAATTGCTGGAGGTTGCCAAGTCTCTGTCGTGGGTTGATAGAAAGTGGTCCTGCTCCAGAGAAATATCCAACAGTATCGGGACACAGGCCACTAACAAAAGAAAAACGCACTTTGAAATAAAAGAGCATTAGTGGTGATGGTTTTCACGTAATTGTATGTCTGTTAAACTGGGTTGCACAGAAACCATAAAAGTTGGAATGAGTGAGCTGAGTACAGTGGCACTCTGATCAGGCTTTCTGGAATTAGTCCATGCCAGCTTCAACATTTGTCTGTCTTCATCCAACTGTGCCAACAATTTGGCCTCATGCTGGGCTCTCTAAAAATGTCTTTTAATAACTGTCAGAATGGCACAAATATAAACAGATGCTGTTGCCTTCTCTTGGCCACCCTGTGACTCAGATTCAGTCTGAAAGGCGAGTGAAGCTAATTATCAAAAAACTGAAAGCAGCAATGCATTTCTTTGATTGAGATTTAATAAAGGAGAACAAGACTACTTCCTCTCTCTTGCTGTCTGTCTCTCAACTTGTCTTGTAGTGTGGTGTGCCAGGAGTGGGGAAAAAAAAATTATATATATAAATTATTTTTTTTAATTCAAAAGCTTTGGGTCAATAATGCTATTTAAAATAATATATAAAGCTTAAACTAAATCAAATTATTAAATACTTTTTAATGTTATTTTATATAATAATAATAATAATAATAATAATAATACTAATAATAATACTACTACTACTACTACTAATAATAATAATAATAATAATAATAATAATAATAATAAGACTAATGGGAAAAAGCCCCATCCTAAAGATAAATATATATTTTAAATAAGAGAATATATAATAAAGCAAAGTATTTCAAATAATTATTATTAAAGTATTATTTTATTTATATTTTTATATATATATATATATATACACACATACACACACACACACACACACACAATGAAATATTAATATAATATAAACCGCTATAATATAACAAAACAAACATTTATGATTTAAAGCATACACATTTTAAGACTATGCTTAAGTGCTCTTAAGCATATTATTAAATAGCTGGAATGTGTGTGGTTAAAATGGCCATCACCTAACATGTGGCAGAAACAATAGTCAAAACATTGTTTATTGTCCATCCCTACAAATGTAGCAAATAAGCCAACTGAACAATTGAATATGAAAAATATGCGAGACAGAAAATGTGATTGAGTGTGTCTAGCAATCACTACATAAGCAGAAAGCCACTGACCAACCTCTGAGTGAGCAGCCTTGTTTCAAGGTCTTCATGCCAGTTCATGTAATGATAAAAAACACAATATTTGTGAAATAACTGGCCTTGTCTGCCCTGATCCAGAGAAATACAGTTTATTTAATCCGACCTTGTACAAGAGGCCTTCAGTGATATTGAAGTGCACACAATACTAGAACCCTCAAACACAATTTTGCAGTTCAAATACTTTACATTAGCATGCTTGATCTGTTTTCTGTCCAATTCTCTATGGTGAAACCCTCTGATCTGCAAAAACAGATCTTCTTAATACCGTTTGAAAATGTAGCCATCTATCAGACATCTCAAAGTTCTACATTGATTTTACAAAGCATGAAACTTATTCTGATTCATAATCAGATCGCTTATTCTGATTTACACCAAGTATCTGCAAACCAGAACAATCCTTCAAACCAATAAAGTGTTCTCAGATTAGCACTAGAACAGCATGAAGAGAAAGGCATCAGTAAATATAGTAAAGACAAAAGAGACAACAGACTGAATGTATGATTAAAAGATGCGGCTTTAACTCCACTGCATTTTTAAACAGAAACAATTAACGTCGAATAACTTTACAACACATTTAAGCCTTTATAACTATTTCTCTTAATGACAGTTATTAATTCTGACTGGAGGGCAACACATTGCCAAGTGTCTTTTTTTCCCAAATGTCAATATCAAAGTCTTGTAATGCAAAAGCTTCAAAAACTGTAAAGATTTTAGTTTGTGGGTGGTTACCAGGTTAAATCTTGTCAGAATGATCATATTTACGAGATAAGCATAAATGAGTACTGACCTTCAAACTGGGGGCATGCCAATTACTCAATCATGGGGGAAATAAATTGGAATTGGTCATTATAATGTTTAAATTGTGGCTGATGACTGTATAATTTAGGATGTAAACATTCTGTAAAAAGTTGATAAGGAATAATCTAAACTGGCTATAAAGCTTGCCACAAAATACAATTAATTATTATTTTTTAAGACAACAGGCTAACGTGACAAAACTACAGCACATTACTTGTCAAAAGTTTGGAATAAGTAATTTCTTTTGTAAAATGAACACTTATTAAAGGTAGGGTAGGCCATTTCGGAATGGCTAGCAATAGCAAGCTAGATTTGAAAGCATAAGATCCCACCCTCCCTGCAAATCACTCTGCATAGCCACGCCTCCTCAAACACATGAATGCGCACAGGCAGACCAGAGGATAACCAGCAACACAATGAGAGATGGTGTTGGTGGAGAGTTAAATGCAATGCTCTCAGATTACCTCATGTCTCATATATTGCAGTACAAAGCACATAATATTACATTAATAATGCCTTCCATTCTCACTCGGCAAGCCTCTACACTGCGAGTAAATCACTCACCTTTGCGACTAAATCTTCACTCTGGGCGACTAAATGATGTCTAATATTTGCCATTGGCTAATATATTCTCAAACTTTACTCACCAGTGTGTGAGCTGGATGCTAAGTATAAGTTAAGCAAGGATATATTTCTACTCGCCGAACACAGTGACTGAGTGCTTCAGAGTCTCACTCTCCGTCAAGCGATCTGTGATATTTCTCAGTTCATCTGAATGGATGTGCAGCCCACCTGGATTTGATGTACTGTAAACTCTAGGGTGAAGGTGCACGATTTGACATCACTTTGTCTCACACAAAGGAATCCTTCAGCTTTCAAGAACTGCTGGGTGCAGAAGGTTCAATGATATTAGGCAATGCCTAAAAATAGGCTAGCTGGGGCCACCAAACTTTTGAACGGTATTGAACATATCCCATTATTCAATGTGGTAGCATGATGATATGATACAAATATAAAGTAGCAAAAGCACACTTATTGCACAAACCTGCCCTACATTGTGTCCAACTAACAAAAATTGTATTGTACAAATTCCAATTTAAGAAAATCATAAACAGGAACTGAGCAGGAAGAGTGGATGGTGCCATACACACACACAGCCCCTTGTAAACCCAGTGCTGACAGAAAGGACATGGTGGTTGTGCCACGATGGGGCCAGTCTGACATTTAAATGACTTGTGTGCCTACAGCTGGAGAGAGCTGGCACAACACCAGAGCGGCTGCCGATTCGCTCTGGTCAGAAACACTCATCACAGACCTGACAGGAAATGAGGGAGAAAACAGGCACCTGCAGGTACGAGGAGAAGACAAGGAAAGATGCAGCTGTGTTCGGTCTGTGGAAACCATCTGCCATGAAAGCCGAGATGGATCTATCGTTAAATTGAACTATGACTCTGAATGTGTGAAATATCTGTCCGCTCTAATCTCTCTCATGCTCACACAAATAAGCATGGACACGAGTGCGCATGCGCATTTATCAAAACCCCTGCTGACCTGGGAAAAAGGTTGTGAGTGTAAACATAATGACAATGATGTGAGCTCTTAAACTGATGTGATAGAGAAGGGAGAGGAAAAAAAAAAAAGAGCCTTTTGACATTTAAACACAAGCTAATAAAATTAGTCAGAGGCCCCTCCATAATGGCTGGTACACGGCTGGCCTGTGGGAAAGATGTGAGAATTGAGTGCACTTCAAATGGCAAATGAGGAAACGTCAATGAATGACTCAATGGACCGGTGTCGTGTGTTAAAAGACAGAGCAAAAAAACCAAATGAAAAGAGAGAGAAATGGAAAGAGAAAGCAAAAAGCAAACTGACCTTTGGCTTCTTTTCCAGCAAGCAGACAGCAGGGCATGCAATAAAAGAGAGAGAGAAAGAGAGAGGGATTGTTGGTTAGAAGCAGGTAGCCATATGGACTGTCATGCTTTATACTAAAATAAAAACTCTCAGCTGGGAGCTAAGTGAGTTAGCCGGTTGTCTGTCTGCAGTGTGTAATTCAGTTAAAAGGCTATTAAAAAGCTCTAATTTACCCTCATAGACAGTGCAGGGTGGATATATATAATATCTGGGACTAGACAAGCCAGCCTGGTCCCATGTTTCAAACTAAGGTTACTGAACAGCACAAAAGACGTGGCTTATATATAGTGTCACAGAATTTCTAAGTCAAAATGTTGCAAGAGCTCTCAGAAACAACTTGACCTAGGTGATAAGGCAACATTCTTCTGGTATCTTCAGTGTGGCCTCTTGAACAAACACAATCCTTCACCTCTGTACCTGTGCTAAAACAAATGCTCAGAAAACTGTGCTGAGAAAATTACAATTAGTCTTTAGCATCTCTGGGGATGGTATTAGAAAAAGCAGGGATCAGGAACCAGCCAGTACTGCATCATTAGCCTCTCTTTAATTCACGATTAGAGTGATAACCTGCAGGCCAAGCCAGACTGATTAACTTGTGCCGACCTGCACTTACTCTTAAAATGCTATCTGGGAGCCCAAGCAATCAGAAGAAAGATAGGAGTCAGTGTAACAAAAAAAACAAATGAATGAAAATGCAAAAGCACAAAACATTTATAAAACTAAGATAAAAACAAACAAACAAATGATAATTCAAAATATTAACAAATACTAAAAAGGGGTTAATGCAAAAAAAAGAGAAACTGCTTGAGGACCTGCTGAAAAACAAAACGACATGATTTTATTTATTTGTTGCCAGTATTATAATTTACCAAAACTTAGTAACTGTATACTTCTGCATAACACAAGATATTTCATTTTCATTCATTTCTGTACAGGGGCTTGTACAAATCCACCTGAAGTATGAGTAATGGTAACATTGATGCTACACCTGGAATACACGCTAACAACACTTACAGCCTTTTGTTACCTTTAAAGGGGCTGAAGGTGGCTTCAAGCCTAAAAAATGAGCATGGCAGGTATACAAATAATGATGAACATTTCACATACTGAATTCTTTGTTCAGCGTCTACATGATGAATGGCCTCCTCAGCACCCCTGAGGTGTGCTTTACATTTTTGGAGGGTGGAAGAGTCTCCATCTCTGCCTGTGTATCTCTCCTTGGTGAGATTAACAGTGTTGCACAGAAGGCCGCCTCTCCCACATATCAGCCTTCTATGAAGGCAAAACTTCCCATGCAACTAAAATAAACCCCTATTTTCCAACCCAAATGATTGCGATAAAATAGCCATATGAAGAGAAGCAGCGAGCCAAAAATACAGGGAAAACACGAGAAAAAACAAATGTTTTTATCTGATCAAAGGCGTTTGAAATCTCATTGTCCCACGCTGAGTATATCATAGCAGACAGCATTGAAGATCTCTATCAGCAAAAGACACCTCAGGGAGCAGAAAATGAGACCGGTGCTTTGGAGGAACGAGCCACAATGAGCATTATCTCAGACCTGTCGTTTCCCTGAAGAGAATGTTAAAAAGTTCTACCTCTCAGAAGAGGGACGCTTTCCCTCTTCTGTTTAGAATTGATTGTTAACAACTCTCAATTCACAGAAACACAACTGCCTTCATCAGTTACTGAGTTCAGAGGAAATAGTCCTCATTTACGCCAGGTCAAGGTCTATCGGCTGAATAAATGTACAGTAATACTACAAAGAAAAACCTCCCAAATGAGCATTAAGAGAGATTGAAATGCTTTTCGGGAACATGAATGGCTGTATTCCAAATCCAAACATACAACCTTGAAGGTGGGAAACATTTATAATGTAGATCACTTCCAGATAGGCTTCACGTTTGGTTCCCAAGTCAACGGCGCTGTGTTCATTATATCAGTGGTTTCATTTTATTCCGTTTTTATCAGATATTCGGGGTGGATATGAGTGTGCGTCATTGTCTTTGTGCATGTGGGTATAGGGACCCGACTAGTGCCCTTGTCAAGGTGATGTACTGCTTTGATTGGATCACAAACACCCTCTCTATTCATACCAATGTGTTTTTCAGCCTTTGAACTGCTATGAGCTATGGGACACGAGTTTAATTCTATTCCTCCGAGAGAGAAGGCCAAGCGGAGTCAATGCATCCATAATGCACAGACCATTCTCTCTGCTGGAGACTTTCCCGGTCATGTATTATCTGTGTTTTATGAGAAAATTGCTTTATGAGAGATATGAGATTTAATCGAAGGCAAAAAAAAAAATAAGCTAATGTAGCTTTTCTGTTATATGTTGCAGCCACCGATATTGTCACAGGACTGCAGTATAGAGAAACAGAAAGCGTGTGTGGAGTTTCAATAAGAAATCTTCTAAGACGAGAACAACACCCACCTCCTTTATCTCCCGTTCTTGTTCCCATCCTCACGTGCTCTGATAGTTATGTTTCTGATAATTAGGTGGATGACGGGATAAAGCAGGCTGGAGACTTAGAGCAGCTGCTACTACAAGTATTTAAAATCAACATTAAATTACACTTGCAAGCCATTTTAGATCACATATTTTAATTACACATATTTTTGCAGGAAATGGAATATATTAATAAATGGGGGGAAATGTATGTCGAACTGGATTTATCTATTGGGAACTGATCAGGAAAGTGCTAAATAGGTAATGTGGAGATTATGACCATCTTTATCCCAGAAACAATCATATTTGTTTGAGCTTCTACATATAAAGACTGAAAGTCAAGTTCGAGGACAGTTAAATGCATCTTGAATCTCAATGGCAATGCTTCATTAAACAGTATTTATTGTTACCATAAGCTGCATTATTTAACATTATGATTTTTTATGTTTTTGAAAGAAGTCTCTTATACTCACTGAGGCTGCATTTATTTGCTCAAAAAGTGCAGTGAAACAATAATATTGCAAAATATTATAATTAAAAATAAGTGTTTTCTATTTTAAAATATTCTGTAATTTATTCCTGTTATTGTAAAGCTGAATTTTCAGCAGCAATCCTTCAGAAAACATTTAAATATGCTGATTTGGGTCTCAAGAAAGATTTCTCATTATCAATGTTGAAAACAGTCCTTAAATAGGTTTTAAGATTTTAAGTTGACCACGATAAACCACACTTAAACACGCCCCAAAAAAAGAAAATGAATGGCAGGCCGAAAGAAAATCAAATCCCAAGATGCATTTCTGAGAGCCACTCGAAAAGATCAATAAGATTCTGTAAGTGATAGAAGTACTTCTGTTTTGGTTTTTGGTAGAGTTGGGAGAGACAAGTCACCACAAATCATCCCTTCATTCACTCCCAGGCACCAGAGCTGAGTCTCCAACTAGGAACGACTGACAGCACACATTTTTCTAGTCCAGAATGGACACAGAGAAAGACAGAAGTATGGTTAGGGAGCTTTTGGAGCTCAGACTGTATTCTCTAAACTGCAGTGGGCATCATAACATGCACCAAAAGACTTTAAGACAGAGAGATTACAGGCAGATGTTAAAAAGGTTTAAAATGAGTTTTAATCCAGATATATATATATATATATATATATATATATATATATATATATATATATATATATATATATATATAATAGGGGTGTAACGGTTCACAAAATTCACGGTTCGGTTCGATACGATACACTGATGTCACGGTTCGGTTCGGTTCGGTTCGATACGTTTTAGATACAGCAAAATGTAAAAACATCTCAACTTTTCAGAATGCCGCAAGCGCACCGCGGGTCATGTGACAAGAACCAACCAATCAGCTTCATCCTTTCCCGTAACAAGGTTGAGAGCTCAGCCAAGATGAAGGAACAGCTGATCATAGTTGTATATGGATTGCAATTTTGAAATAAATTTAGTAGCAGAGCTACTGCAAGCGATTTTTAGAGCAGGAAATCCATTTATCCTTCGCTGAAATTTCCGCGTCTCATGGAGAGAGCACGTCATTGTTGCTTAGCAAAGACAGACGCCTCATGAGCGAGCCCGAGTGCTTCTGCCCGAGCGCTCTCTTGCCATCACCATTATAGCTTAAAGGGAATCCAAAGTGCACCCAAACACCAGACCTGTTGGTTATTGGAGGATCTTCTAATTTCTATTCTGTTAAACGCATTGGCTATTTTGCAACGAGCCTTCAGCGCGTACTGAGTGAGCGAGCGCCTGCTGAGTAGCCTAACATAAACATATAAGATGGTGTTTTTTTCTTCTTCGGGAGTGTCAGGGGCGTTGCCTGTTACGTTGTTTGGGTTATTGGGCTACCTTGTTGAACGCATATCATTATATTTCTATCTCTCTCTTTTTTTTTTTTTTTCCAAATATAATTAATTACTCCAACGAACCGTTCGGTATACATAATGCGTACCGCGTACCGAACCGAAAGCGTCGTACCGAACGGTTCAATACGAATACGCGTATCGTTACACCCCTAATATATAAGCAATTGACACTTGAATAAAGAGTAAGTGCCTCTTACTCCCTTAGAATATACAGCTTCCATGTCTATCAGAAGAGACGAGCATGAAATTACAGCAAATGAAAGACTGAAAAATTACCTAAAAAGAGAAAAGACAAGAAAAGCAGAAAATTACACATTCATATTTTTCCATTTATACACAAGATGACACATGCTGAGGCGAATTCTAATAATTATCTGAGGTCGAGATGAGTGTGTGCAAGTGTGCGTACGCTTTCGCAACAGTAACTTGGCAGAGCGTCATAATTTACAGAGTGGAAAGGGCGCATTTCATTTTAATGAGCATGGAAAATGGAAATCAACAGCCTTTCCTGTTAAACATAAAATATCTACTATACATTTTTATACATATGCATCCTCTTTGCGAAGTTGTATCTTTGCATGCATTCTCATTGAAGCGCCACAACTGCCCTGCACGCATACACACTAAGACAACTTTGGCAGTTATCCAGGCGTCCCACCATGAGCGCTCTGTTTTTATGCAAGCCATGTCACATTAACTGTAGTCCAAATTGGAAAAAAAGTCTTTCAAGACCCCTGCATGCTGTTCCAATCCAATTGTGCTTCTTCGATTTCTTTCTGAACGCTAGAAAACATTGTCTGCCACCACCCACAACACACATGACAGTTTTGCACGTGTAAAAAACACTCACATTTTCTTCAGATAATGTACAAATCCAGCTCACCAGAATAACTTTATGACTACTGTCTCATCAGTTTTTGTTTTGGCAGTAGAAATGTACATTTCGCATTCCAAATAATACGTTAATTAAATCACTAAGAGAAAGAGCATCAGAAACTAAGACAAAAGCATGTTGCATGATCAAAATTGTTCCATGGTTGTAATTTTTTTTTATTTTTTATAAAAGATAGATAGAAGTAACAACACTCTTAAATAACCTGCTAGACTAAAGTGACAAATGACGGATAAAGTCTATTGTTTGCTTATTACAATACATGTTTGAAACATAGGCCTACATGTTATGTATACAGCCTTGTTTTTGGATAGCTTAATGACTATTGAGAAGGGGAAAAAAACGACAAATAAAGTGAGGTTAAAGATTTGGTAAGCTCTCTCATATTCCTCCTCCGCAGGGAATGATGAAATATTAAAGCTGCAGCATTTGGACAGCAGCAGCGTCATGACCCAAGATTAACTTTTAAATAATGTTTTAACATGCTTAATATTTTATCATCTCAGCTATTAAGAGAGCAGTTCTATCAAAGCACCCAAAAATAAAATTATGAATCGATTTTCCTTTTTTATCATTAACTACAATCTCTAGAGAAGAAGAAAGTACACACGCTATTAAGTATTAACATTTAATGGGTTATACCAGTTGTATTTTTCAAATACTTTGTATTTTTAATTCACTTTTAGTTTAAGTTAAAGTTTAAGCAAAGAAAAAATAATAATTAAGTTTACAACTTAGTTTCAGACACTTTGCACCCCCCTTAGAATTACACTGGCTGTTGGTTGATTTTTGCTGCTGCTATCTTCTGTGTAAAGTTTCTAATTTTTCACTCTCATTATTCATCATTTTGTTGTTTCATTCTGGTTCTAAGTAAATATGGTACCTCATATTCAAATCATCTGTCTTACAAAAAATAAAGTTATACATCTTATTTTCAACAAATAATCTTCGACTGAGGAAGAAATTTTGACTTCTAAAAGTCACAATTTGACTCCACAGAATATCACAATATCTTATTCCATGACAAGAACCACAAAGCAGTTTTCATATCAATAAACACAGACACAAAAACACAAATGAACACACAAGTTTTGTAAAAACTATACAGCTGCATTGCTTAAGCATTATCAAAACATGATACACATAAAAAGAACTGTATAATGGAAGAATAAGGGTTAAACAAAATTTAGAAGTAGAAACGCATGTGCACACTTTTATTATTCAAGAACACAGCTAACAGTGCTATGTGAGCAGTAAGGGTCAAATCTTGTATAGGCTGAGGGCAGTCAGCCGTTTCAGTGGGTAAAACCTCATTCCTCTTTTTTTTTTTTCACCGTCTCTCTAATAGAACAAAAACTACTCAGTGAGAACTAATACCCTCCTTTATCAATCCATACTCGCCTGCCCACACTCTGCACTTATGTCCATCATTACAGACCCTCATCACATGCTCCTCTCTCAAATAAACAGTACTAGTCATGGACACGCAAGCAGCCTCCATATGAAACAAAAGCTGGCACCTCACTAAATCCGATAATGCTGTATGAGAAGACCATGCAAGTGAACACCGTGATAGGAGCTTCTAGAAACTATTAGAGTTTATATGGCAAAAGCAGAGGTGCTGCGTTGGGAGACTACATCAATAAACAAACATAAGACAAACAGAAAGATAGATTTATATAGATACATTTATATTGTTCATAAACATAATGAAAAACAATACCTAAACATAAAAAGTCCATGTACTCTACAGTCACTCAAAGGCCCAAAAAGGACCAACAGAGGATACATTACCTTTAACCAGAAACTCAACCTGCCATAAGAGCTGCAGATTCAGTACTACTTACAGACCATCATAGTGAACATAGTCAAAAAAAATAAATAAAGGCTACAAAAAAAAAAAAAAAAAAAAAAAAACTACGGATTACAAAAAGACCTTAACAAAATATTTAAAATGAATACATAGCATTCACACGCTCCTTGGATGCTATACATTTCCCAAGCTTCCCTTGCTCTAAGGCTAATAAATGTATTTCATGATCTGGGTCATTGTTTTAATACAAAACCACACAACAGCCGGTGCTCCACATGGAGATCTGATCTCACCATCATCAAATCTGTCAGATATTAAATGAAGAAATAGATGAAACTGAGACCAACTAAATCCAGAAGAACTGTAGCAACGTCTTCAAGACATTTTGAGAAACCTTCCTCCAAAGCTACAGTACTCTGAGAAGCTTTAGACACTTGTGTAAATATGCTGTTAAGGATGCTTAAAAAAACATTGTCATAAATTGATTTCATTTATCAATTAACTTCTTTTAACTAAATCAAATCAATATTTGGTGTGACCAGCCTTTGCATTTAAAACCGATTTTGTCCAGGTTCACTTGCACATTGTTTTGTCAGGTAGATTTGCAGGATGGTTTCTTCAAGTGTCTTGGAGATGGGACCACAGTTCACCTGCTATTTTCAGACTGCTTGTGCATTCAAAAATAATTCAAAAATTAATGGCAAAATGAATGTTTGGAAATGTAAACTGATAAACTGTACTGCATCCTTCATAACTCCAAATAGTCTTTAGTTTTTATTATATTCATAAGAGAAAGATAGTCTGTACCGATTTTTCCCGGAAAAACACGACCGACTGGAGGCGTGACGTGTGGGCGGAGCTAAAGAATCACGAGCGCCAGTAGGCTTTTGCATTGAGAGCGTTTGGAAACTGTGACATTACCTTGAGGAAAAAAACACCCAAAACAAACCATGGCTAACAGTCAGATTCAGCCGTTTATTTATGATCCAGAATCAGATCCCGAGGCTGAAACTGAACGAGAGCAGCAGCAGCAACGACTCGCTCCGAGCGGGGCTCGAACCCGGGTCTCATGTATGGGAGGCGGACGCACTAACAAGGAGGCAGAGATATTTTAAGCAGTTTTACTCACCGCCTGCGGTTCCAACACACGATCGTGACCCTTTTTCGTTGGGATTGCATCATTCTTAAGAAATAAACGATACGCAAATCCGTCGTCAAACTGGGCCTTGTTTGTAAAACAAGCATCTTCGAAATGCAGGGAACAAACACAAACACTTGCACAACTCCGTTGATGCTCTGTAAAAATAAACTCCATCCACTGGTCCCTTAATGCTGTTTCTCTTTTGGTAATCTGTGCAGGGTGGGTTGTCTTGCCCTGGCAACCAAAAACACACTCCTTTTGTGACATTTCGCGACGCTCTCGCTCTGATCAGTGAATGTCTTTTGTGCTCTCAGTGCTCTGCTATACGGGAGCGCGCGCTCTTCCGGGAGAAGGGCCCTTAGGACCCATATAAGGAAATTCCACTCCATCTAACATCACACAGAGCCATACTCGAAAAAAAACTTTCCGAAACTTGTGACAAACCGGAAGGAGTATTTTTGGAACAGAAATACTCCTTCAAACGTACAACTTAATTTTTGAAACTTTGTCCAACTCTTTAACAGTGTAAAAAACTCAGTATGCATGAAATAGCATTCCACCCCCCACCCCCCCCCCCCCCCCCTTAAAGAGAAATAACAACAATAATGCATTTTCTGCATCTGGTTTTGAGACCATGAGTGCATGATCAGTTTGTCAACTGGTAAATGACATTTCTTAATCAAACACTTTAATTGTGCTATTTTACCCTCTCTGTCACTGCATGCACTATAGTCATGATTCTCCCTCATGGGTTTTAGATGGTGCTGGTTAATCTGAGGTGAAGGGGTTCTGGGGCAGGTGTTTGATGGTCTGGAAGGTTGGAGCAGGTGTATGAGTGATTTGTGATCTGTAATTGACTCTTTAAATACAGTCATCATTTACAATTAAATGGTGGGACAGCTCACACAAAGAGCCAAAGCAATTATGTTGTATTTTATAACACACACACACAGTGTAATTTAATGGCACTCAGTAGTGTCAGATCTATGCAATTATCACTACATATTCTGTAAAACACAAGAGTATATGTAAGAAACTAAATGAACACTACATTACAGGACTAATGACAGGTGCCCTTGTGCATGTTAACAAGGTGTTTTCACATATGTAGGCAGCATGCATCAACAATTCAATTAATATAAATTGAAAGTGTGACATTCAGCTTTCTTTCGCCTTAAAAATGCATATAAACCGAGTCTGTAAGTGTCTTCTAACAGTTTTGTGGGCCAAATGCCTGTAATTACAGGCTTACAGAAACGCAGGTGTGTGAGTGTCCATATAAAGAAAATGTTCAATCATATGTCTCTTCAGACTGCATTAAAACTGAACTCTCAGGCAGCAAGTCTCAAAAAGAAAGGAGGAAGGAAGAGGAGAGGGAGAGAGAGATGTGGAGATTAATGCAAATTAACAACAACATGAGTGTAAAGGTGTGCAAAGAGAGACTTAAAGAGCAAGACAAGGAAGAAGTGCAAGCTATGCTTTCATGTTTTAACTAGTATACACGTGATTGCAATAGCAAATATGCAAAACCAATAACAAGTAATGTTTTGCAAAGAAATCAAGGAACCGAGGGAAAACGATCCTTCAGAAATCATTCTTATATGCTGATTTGTTGCTCAAGAAGATTTTCATATTATCAATGTTGAAAACTGCTGTGCTGCTTAATATATTAAAGGTGCTGTAGGGAACTTTTGTAAAAAAAAAAATATTTTTTACATATTTGTTAAACCTGCATTATGTCCTGACAGTAGAATATGAGACAGATAATCTGTGGAAAAAAATCAAGCTCCTCTGACTCCTCCCAGTGGTCCTATTGCCATTTGCAGAAAGTCATGCGCTCCCGGTAAAAAACAACCAATCAGAGCTGCGGTCCGTAACTTTGTTTGTGTTCAAAATGTAGAAAAATGAACATAATAAGCGAGTACACCATGAATCCATTTTCCAAACCGTGTTTTTAGCTTGTCCTGAATCACTAGGGTACACTTATAATAAGTGTTTATATTCGGACTATTTTAGATTGCTTGGGGGAAACTGCGGCGGAGTAACCCAGTACCTTTGTGATTCTTCATAGACATAAACAGAGAGAAGTAGCTCCGGCTACAATGTTCTTCCGCAAGACGCAAGCAGTTCTGTTTATTAACCGCTAGAGCGTCAAAAGTTCCCTACCGCAGCTTTAAACTGATACTTTTTTTTTTTTTCAAAATACTGTTCAAACAACAGAATTAATTTGCAATATTTTAAATGTCTTTATCAAACATCTTACTGACCTCAATCTTTTGAACGTAACACTGAAATAAAAAAACGGCGTAGAAACAATTTTCACAAAGAAATAGTATTAAATTTCAGTTTTAATTACACTGAGATTGTGTTATGACTAATCTGAATTTATAGAAAGAAAGAAAAAGAACCCAGAATCACTCAAACATTGAAAGGTTTCATGGAAAAGAACAGTAAAATAGCTCAATACGGATGAAAAAAAAGATGCTGAAATAGGCTAAGAATAAAGGGATGATGAAAGAGACAGACATGCATTATCTCTCTGATCTTGGGAAGCAAGCTCTGTGCCTAACAACATTAACTACACACATACACACATTAGGAAGCAAATATGCCTATACTGTCATTCTGGAATCATTCTGGAGTGTTAAATGAGCACTATATGAGGTGTATTCCTGATCCTGAATGGCTCTTTTCTCTTTTCTTTTCATGCAAACCTGCAATTCGCACATAAATTCTCATGTAATGTCTCAGTGGTTTTTGACCGTGTGTGTGCTTTTCCACGTGAAATTTGGCAGATTTCCTGACGTCATAAACCCAAACAGGAAATATTCTTTTCTATGAACATATGGCTACAAAAATCCATTCAGTGTAGATTTGTGTGTAGACCTGCAGGTTCTCTCCTCCTCATCCCATCCTTTTTCAGGATGGTTGTGAGAGGGCCCATCTCTGGGGGAACCTGAGCTCAGTAAAAGCCATGCAAACTCTGCACAATCTTTGAGCTCTTGTTCACCCTAGCCGCCCCGTTACAATCATTCATTTCGGTCTGGGTTTAGTGATCACTGAGAATCCAGAGTGGGAGCAGTGTAAGCGAAGGTGTGTTTTTCTGTGCTAACTCCATGTTTATCTCATCCTCACACGGTAACACATTCTGCACACAGCGGAAGAATGCAAAAGTGTGAAGTATGCCGTGAATGCCAGCTTAGCCATGCCAAGCTTTATATCTGAACAGGAAATTACTTTGTGGGCAGATTCTAAGACACATCAGGGAGATGAGCATAACCCTTTAGCACATTTATTTAAAATGAAGGGATAAGTACAGTATGTGGTTGAAGAAATGGAGGACTGCAGGCTTAATCTGTATCGGGACCAGGGTGATAAAATCAAGGCTTTTATCCATTACTGTTATATTTGCAGTGTGTATCTATCTACCTCCATTACCTCTGTCCACATAAACACTGCAGCTAAATACAGCTGTGGCTTCTCTTCTGATTGCTTAATCCTATTCTGTAAACACAGACTTAGTTATTCTAGCAGTGACAATGGCATTTAATCGGAGTAATCATAGACACCAATATCAAACTGCTGATAAATAGTAAGAATACTAAAACAAAACATTAATTGAAGACTTCTAACACAAACTCCTACAACATTTTAATATTTCATTGGTTAAACTGCTGTCTTTCATGCATAATTTTTTCAGCTACACCAAAACGTTGCCAAGTATATCTATTCTACATTATTCTGTACAGTCTGAACAATAACTTAAGGGATTCACAACATTTAAATGTGGATCTCACTCCCAACACATCTCTGCGTATGGCCAACTAAAGCTTTAATTCCTTTTAAAGGAAAGTCTGTGGAATTTATTTAAATATGGCAAACATTGAGCACTCAACTGTTCTGAATTTTGTTTTCTGTAAGCATAACAAAATTAGCCAAAATATGTTTTAAACAAAAATGCAAGGACAAGGAATGGGAAGAGTTTTAAGAACGAGGAGTTCCAACTCTATAGACCTTTTATATGGGTGCAAATTCTGTGTGGACCAACTATAAGTCATCTTTAAACAGTCTGTCTTACAGAACAACTACAGCAAAGTTACAACCTACAGTATATAGGCAACTAAATAAGGTTTATACATTTCCAGTTAATATGTGACAACCTATATAACCAACAAAACAAGGCCTTGATAACACAGACACACATACCTTCACAACTCCTCCCAGAAGAAAAACAAAATATGTGCTGAATAAAATGCATCCATCCTACAAGAAATCACCTTTAAGAACATGACAAAGGACTGGGGATTAGATTACAGTCTCAACAAACTCAATTATGTTTATACGACCTGGAGAAGTTATTGGACCAATAATACTAACTCACAAGCTGGATCTATTTCACACCATTTCATCCACCAGTAATTTGGCAACTTGTGAACCAAGGGTCATATTACACGACACTGAATGTTATTCTCCACCTTCTGGTGAGGTTTTGTTTCAGGTTACAATCTGACAGTTTTTGTAGGTTGTTATGAGGACAATAGCACCACCAGAGTAGCACTCCCTTGGGATGTCCCACCAGCCGCTCAGCTCAGCAACACCGCCTGGGCACCTGCTCCCACAGGACGAGCCACATCTGGAGGGGTAGGCGGAGGAGAGATTTGGCTCCTGCAGATGTTACCTTCTCATAGAGGCTATAACACCTGCACTCACACTCTCCCTCACACACAAAGCAAGCATGACAGATGACATACATAAAAAGTCACACATAGCTCACACACTCACACCTGCTCCCTCACTCATTCAAGTCGATGGGGAGGCGGCAGAGTCATCTGACAAGAGGGACACGCTCGCCTCAGAACTCGCAATATTCCAAGAAAATAACCAGTCATTAAAAGCAGCAAAAATCATATTGTTAAAAACACTTGCACTCTCTTCTTTCTATTATTTCGGGGGGAAAAAACTGAAACTTCAGATAAACAAAGAATAAAGAATAAATAAATCGAGAAGTGTCAGATTTATAATGAAAAAGTTCACCAAAACGCTTGTTTGTCTGCTTTAATAACAGCATTTTCAGCATCATAAATAATAGCGCTGGATCTTGCATTTATTTATTTTCACGTCAAATGGTTTGTTTCCTTTTTGTGTGCAGGATCAATGTTTTACTTTTCTATTGTATGACACATCAGTATGGTACAATACAATACTAAAATAATACTTTACAATCCTGCAAAGTGGTGATAGCATGGTGTCCATTTAATACAAATGAAGCAATAGGAGGTTCAGCCAATAAGAGCCCTATAAGAGGACCATATAATACATTTCTTTAGCTTTTTTAATGACTTGGTCTGACAAACTTTCTTACATTTTATTATAGTTATTCTGGTGTTTGGGAATAATTGTATCTACCCAACTTGTTAACTGACTGTGACTGAGAAATCTTTGAACTCTGAACAGTTGAATTGACACTGTTATTGTATAGATTTTGGCAGTAGTATATACCAATAAGGATTCAAATGAGAAATTTTTTTCAAAAGAAGCCATTTGTCCTCATTGCCTTTTTAACTGTCCTGAAGCTTAAAACGCATTCATAATCAATTCTTATAGTTCAAAAGACAACATTTTCTAAAAATTACTAGTGTCATGAACAATTCAGTTTGCCTGTCGAGTTGAGTCAACCACATGTGGTTTATAATGCCTGGTCAAAAAAACTGCCCAATCAGTAAGAAAACATTATTAAACATAGGCTAAGAAATAATAATTTATTTTTCAATATATTTTTAAATGCCACATGATCCAAACAGAAACCATTTTCCTATGCTGATTTGCTGCTCAGGAAACATTTCTTTTTTTTATTTGCAGTGTTCTGAAAGACTTAAGAGTTTTTAAAATAGTTTTTTTGCTGTATAAATGTAGACGTCTTTATTGTAATTTTCAATTAATTTAATACATCCTAGCTAAATGAAAGTATTCATTCATTTTTAGGGGGAATAAATTGAAAGAAAAGCATTGTTTTTTTTTTGTTTTTTTTGTTACAGGTATCTATTTGTTACATTTATATTATTTACATCAAGCTTTTGAATGGTATAGTAAAGTATATTGTTATTGAAAATGTTTCACTTGATTATACATTTAGTCAGGAATTTTAGTTTGGATAAAGTATTTGGAAAAAGTCTAACTAGTAAAATGTTTACACGTTATGTGAAAACTAGTACAAGTATATAAATATATAAAAAGAGACTCATGTTTATGATCGCTGCTGAATAAAGTGCTTCATTCATTTTTTTTTCTGAGGAAAACCATTTCTCAAATCCTCAACCACATCACATCTTTTTGGGGTGATTTATGTCTTATTCCTCTCATCGCGAAACAAACAGTAAAATAAAAAAACTTGAAGAACAGTATCGCTGCTTTATCTTCTGTGTGTGTGTATTCAAGCCGCACGCTTCAGTTTCAATCTGAATAGCGCGTTCAGCGCGGGGGCACGGTCACATTAGATATAATGAAGGGAGACGTGAAAAACAGACATTGTGTTGTTTTCATATAGATTACTTTATCACAGAATATTTGTTTTCTGTGGCACTTGTTTAGTTTGAAATGCAGACATGTCAAGCTTTCTATAGATCTCTCTCATGTCTTTTCGTTGAGTATTCACGGAGTTACACTTCATTTTAATGACGTGTTTGTAAAAGAAGATCAGAGCACACAAAGGCTGCAGACAGCACACCTTGTTTGTTATCTTTATTTTATAAGTGCACAAAGTTTTGTTGTTAGTATGTCTGTATCCAAAAAAAATAGACCCTTTAAAGATTCGATTGATGTATTGCTCTTATCTGTACGATTAAAACAGAAAGTGTAATTTAAGTTATTTTCGGGGTTATCAGGAGAAAATCACTCAAAACGCATATCCGCGTTAATCGACTTCAGAGGGTTAAAAAACGGAACTACATTTTGAACAATAGTGTAAACTATTTCAAAAGTTCTTTTAGAAATTGGAATTGTGTTCAGATTCTAGCTGAACTCAATGAAAGTATGGATCAAAATATCAATAACAAAGAACAAACTCTATGTTCCTTTTAAGGAGAAAAAAGTTGTCCAAAAAAAAAAAAAAACTTATGTAACATTATATAAAACTATTAAAACATGGAGTTGGTCAAGTGATTGACCAAATATAATAACTTCCACAATATTTCTTCTCATACAGATTCTTCCTGCACTCTTCTACTATGGTTCCTTGGACACCCTGTACTCAAACTGCCAAAGGCAATGAGAAAGACAAAGAGCTTTCTGACTGATGGATCATTTTAGCAAGTTGTGAAAACTGCATATGGTAGTATCAGGCCAGCAGATTGCAGGGCATGTTTTTGTGTGTTGGCTCTATTCCAGCAATCACTCAGTGGTCCAACAAAGGCCATCATTGTGATAGAGGGCTGATGAAAGTCAGAGGCAGGGCAAGCTTGCTCTATTAAGTCGCTGCTGGTGATTGTTTCCTGCATGTGCCGCTTTGACGGGAAGAGTATGAGGCAAAATAACAGGACTTTATCAGATTTCACACTGTAAAATAACAATGGCCAGCACAGCAACAGCAGAGAACAGCGAACAGCAGTGATGAAAATAAATATTTTATAATAAGTAGAAGTCTTGTTTCTTCTGGTTAATGTTTAATTTGGCTCCAGATGTCGGTGCACTTAAGGGAAATTAAGAACTTGAGAAACGGGATGAAGAGCAGTGAGTAGTACACCGTCCTTTCGGATGCTATCCTGACGTGAGGATTGAAGACGTTAGCTTCTGCTCCTTAAAGATAAGCAATGAATAAATAAAACTGAAACAAAAGCACTCGCTGCAGCTCCCAAAGACACTTGATGAGGAGTGAAAGGAGACAGAGGAGAGGAGTCCATCTGCGAGTGAGATGTGAAAGAACTCTGATGGGCCCCTGGGTGACCAGAGATGCTGTGCGATTGGTTTGTTCAGAGGAAATCTGGATTCCGGCTGTCATGAGTTCTGTAACCACATGAGGGAACACGGCGTTCTCTGGCCTTAAGTAAAGTGAAGTGGAATCTGACAGGTTGTCAGATTTTCTCAAGGACTGGAGAGCATATGACTGACAGGATCAAATCCTGCTTCGGGTTGAGAGGCAAAGCCAGTCTATAACACCCATCTATGAACTCTAACCTAGACGGAGCTGTTAGTAAAAGCAAAGCAGGTCAATCTTGTGCAAAGCAGACACTGGACATACGGATTGCAATTAACACATAGCTAATAACCACTTGGCATATCTCTTAATAACACTTATTATAATCAATGCCTTCAAAAGCTGATTTTTTTTTTTCAAGCATTCTGATACCAAAGACTAAAACATAATGATATGCCAACAAGGGTCCACCTTCCAAATATAAAAGTATTATTATTATTACTGTTGATGTAAAAATGTTAAACTAATAAAAATTTGTTCTTATCCATACAGTTTTCTGGCTGGCACTGGTTAGCTGTTTTCTTAACAGCCAGTTGTCGTACTGTAAAGTCACACTGGATTTATCATATTTACTATCTGTGTGTACTGTAGAGTCTCTCTGGCACACTGTTCTACTTTGGTCATCTCAGTTAAAGTGATCTAGAATGACATTACACAGAATAAAAAGAAACATGCTTAGTTCAAAGCCTTCTCTTACAACAAAAACCCTCCAAAGCATCCGGTTGAGAGTTCGAGGGAAACTCATTAAAAAGTTTTTCATTTAAGTTCAAAAGAAAGAAAAGGAAATGGACGGATAAAAGAGCTTAGAAGAAAGTGTAGAGGTGGAAAGTCACAATGAGGAAGAGGAACTTTGTTTACCTGATGGAGTTGAGGATGATGCTTGTTCGCATAATTAAAGCATGATTTGCCAGCATGTAAAATATCTGCCTCACGCACATAATTTAAATAATCTGACAACCTTGTAAAACACTTTCACCATTTGCCCTGTTGAAGCTAGACGTCTTGAACTGTGTGCATAATTCAAGGTTCGGTCGCATAACATCGTCCCTGTGGGTTCTGAGACAGGCGGAAGACAGAATGAGATATCTGCATACAGAGCTAGGTAGTGACAGGTAGACAATGCTGATATGAATAATTGAAAGAAAAGAAAAAACAAGCAAAGCAACATGCCGGAGCAGTTCACAACAAGCTAAATGTAAATAAATCATCAGTAGGGGAAGAGACTAGAGAGCGAGAGGGGGAGAGGGATCTTAATTATCTTGTGGCTGTTTTAATGTTCAAATGACTAAATCCAAAACCTTGTTATAGGTGCAAAACCAATTTCTGGTGTGCCTAACTCCTTTCCCTTTATTTAATGTCTGTGTGTGGGTAGCGGTACAGAAACCCAATAGTAACAGCAGCAGGCAACGGTCCTGTCGAAGTGTTAGAGGGAATATCAGAAATCAAATCGTTTCTGACATCAGTTTGTGAGTCAGTGTCTAAAGCTCACAGTCAAGTCAAGGACAGTTACAAGTCTGACTGATGAAGGTAGAATATTTTGAAAGCTGATTCTTGGGCAAAAAAAATATTTTTTTCAAATTGAATAGTGTTCATTATATGCTTGTACTTTCCACACAGCCTCAATAGCCCAAAAAAGGACAGAAAAGCGCATGATGGAGAGAAAAAATGCATATACAACACAATGACAGAAATTTCCTCAAATACATTTGAATGAATCAAGAAAATGTAAATACCAACATAAAACATATAAAAACTTATGCTTAAAACTAAAAACATAATGAACTTAAAATTAAACAGGCCTTTATGATGATATCTATTGAGTTCCTTATTTGCAGTTAGGTTCTAATATAGTTTTGTGCTGCCCATTCTTCAAAATCAGCCTGTTTGTAGAGCTGTTTTATATTATGAAACATTAACTAAACAATGAGAGCTAAAATGAGCCACAAAGTCTGAAGGTCAGACTGAAGCGAAAGCATCAGCAATCTGTTTCTAACAGAAAGATATGCAGAGCAACAGGTGCTACACAGAAAAAAATCAAGGTTAGCTTCTCTTATGTTTTGAAGCAGTAGTATCTGTCCTTCTTATACTTCACAATGGCTAGAAAGGCCCAAGGTTCTAAAAAACAAAAGTGCTGACCATCTAAGAAATGTTGATTATGCTACTGCAGTACAGTATTTATGCAGTGACTACACAGAAGCGTTAACATTGACTTACCAGCTCTCTGTGTGCTGAAAGTGGTGGCGAGCCTGGACAGCAGATCCTCATTCTCGTAACGGTCCTCTTTGGCGATGACCCAAAAACAGTTCTCGGACATCTCCTGGGGTGAGATCTGCACAGAAACAGAAAACAAAGAAAAATATTATATATATAATCATGGCCTGACATCATCATGACACATCATGGGAGGTCAGGATGCTGGAGCTGCTAGGCAACGTGAGGCATCCAAACAGTGAGGTGGTTTATGAAAAAGTAAAGAGGAAACCTATTCAAATATTCATACTGTGTTCTATCGCTGCTCTTTATTTTGTTCTCCTACATGTCAGTGTATGTGACATCTGAATGCAGCCCTGGAGAAGCTCAATCTACGTTATCTCAGTACATGAAAACACAGGGCCGAGATCTCCAGTCACACAGCACCACACACAGGCCACACACACGCACTCACACATGCATGCCTAAAACACCCATGAAGCACTGCACTGAGGGAGCACAAACTGGTGATCATCATTTAGGGGGAAAAAGCAATAAAATGAAATGACTAAATGAAATGAAAAGTAACCAAAGGAAAGAAGGAAGAAAGTAAAGAAACAAAAGTAGGACTATACTATGGAAGTCAATGGCTACAGTCAACTGTTTGGTTACCTAGATTGTTTCACAAATATATTCTTTTATGCCCAACAGAAGAAACTCATACAGGTCTATCTGTTTTATTTTTTGTTTCATTCATAAGAAAGTAAAGACTACAAACAGTGTTTTAGTGCTGTTCTAAGATTGAATCTGTCGCAGTTTATCATTTCATTCAGATATAGGCATAATATCCACACAAAATGTTTACAAACATTATTATAAACTACTTCGTGTTCCAATAATCCACATAAAAACAAAATGTTTTGCTTAACATCATGGCAGTATGGTGATAACGGAGCAGTGTGTTGTTGTTTTTTTTTTCATATGTTTTACTGACTGTATTTTATGATGATAATGAACAGGCAGCAAAGCTTAAAGGTGCAATGGGAGATCTTGGAAAATGCTAACATTAGCCTGATAGCACTGAAAGCGAACATCCCACCCATGCCTGCAATCGCTGTCCAAAGCCACGCCCCCTGAACGCAAAGTGAAGTAAACTGCTCAGGGAGTAGGGAGCAATGAACACCTTGTAGGGATCATGTCGATAGGAACACATTTCATTCACGTAGCTCACATCAAACAAGTTGGTCATCCTATTCAGAAGGTGAGTTATTGGGTGCTGCACCAGGTGACCTGGCCTCCACAGTCACCGGACCTGAACCCAATCGAGATGGTTTAGGGGTGAGCTGGACCGCAGACAGAAGGCGAAAGGGCCAACAAGTGCTAAGCATCTCTAGGGGAACTCCTTCAAGACTGTTGGAAGACCATTTCAGGTGACTACCTCTTGAAGCTCATCAAGAGAATGCCAAGAGTGTGCAAAGCAGTAATCAAAGCAAAAGGTGGCTACTTTGAAAAACCTAGAATATGACATTTTCAGTTGTTGCACACTTTTTCTGTTATGTATATAATTCCATATATAATATAACACATGCTAATTCATAGTTTTGATGCCTTCAGTGTGAATCTACAATTTTCATATTCATGAAAATAAAGAAAACTTTTTAAAAGTTTTTTTTCAAACTTTCGGTCTGTACTGTAATATATATATATATATATATATATAGCCAAACTTTATTATGTTTTCCTTCCTCTCGTTTTCTGCTTTTTGCACATGTAAAATGAATCCCCGGGAAACAAATGTTAGTGTTTTCAATGGGTCACAGAGAATTATGCTTTCTAATTTTATTAAATTCTAGTTTAAAATAGTCTTGTCTGTTAATAGTTAATAATCAGTTAACAAGCACTGGTTGTTGGGTTAGAAAAAAAATAACGTAAATTAACATCCCTATAAGGTAACATAGCTAGCAGAGCATTGTGGGATGATCAGTTTAATGGAGTCTTCTTGTTGAGATAAAGACCGAAAGGGTAATCAATGAGACCAGCTGTGCTAATGAACAGACCTCACACTCCTGCCAAATACCTGAGCCAATAACAACTCTTCAAATCTGCTCCATGAGGACATGTACAAAGAAATCAAACGCTCAGTAACTGACTGAACATAAGCCTGAAGAGTAGCCTCTTAGTGGAAGTGATTAACCCATGTGTCCAACCACGTGTCTGATTAAGCGAACATGTGCTGCTACGTTCTTCCCCTCTGACATGTTCCCATGGTGCACCAGTTGTCTTGTCTTTGGCTTCCTGAGCTGCAAAACTCTTGTTAATGAGTGATAAAAGTCTTAGGTCAAGAGCCATAATATTGTATGGCGGCAGTTTCTCAAGCAGCTGTTCAAAAAAAGCTTCTGTGTCTTCCTAATGGCTAATTACAAACAGGTTTTGGATGAAATGAAGCATATGGTGGGTTCTTTAAAAACATCTGTATAATGGTGGCAAAAAGGACAAAGATTAAATATTAATCGTAATGTTATAAACTGACACATCTTCCAAGAAACCAGAGCAGGCAGTCGTACAGTAAAGGCTGATGCTTCACAACAAAGCAACATTTGCTGTAATGACACTTGACAGAAAAGTTTTCTTTGGTTACTTCACAAACATCTGTCCTTTTATGCTGCTGTCGCCACCACATTTGAGCACCAAAGGTGGATTCTGTCCTGTAAGGGTTTAACTGAAGTTTAAGACTAAAGAAAAGTTATTAACGGTACAGAAAATGTTACCTTTGACCAATTGAGGCGCTTAATGGAAGTATCTGGCTTGAATTCCTTCTTGGGTTTGAGGCCAAAAGGCAATATGAGTTTAATTGTGGAGGATATCAGCGCGCCCATCCCCAGAGGAGGAGGTGGTGGTGGAGGCATCCCAGGCATGGAGGCACAACCTGGTGGAGGTGGTGGAGGTGGAGGGGGTGGTGGAGCTTGAGTTCCAGGAGCAGGTGGAGGAAGAGGTGGGGCATTGGGACATAAGGAAGAGGCAGTTGAAGGCAAGGCCACTGGAACTGCTCCAAACTATGAATACAAACAGCAGATACACACTCCATATTAATTCAGTCCTTGTTTCTAAAATGACTTTAAAACAAACACTACTGTTCAAAGACTTGGACTAGTAAGATGATAATAGATGATAAATTGATAGAAAAACATTGTACTTCCAGTTTGAGACCTTTCATTTAGTATTTTAATTAGTGATGCACCGATCATGATTTTTCATAGCCGATTCTTTTTTTTTTTTTATTGGTTAGTTGTTAACAAGCAAACTGAACTTTAAAAAAGTGATACACTTATAAATGCCACTTTATATACAGGTAAGTGGAGAAGAAAATGCAACTGCTATTAAAAACTTTTCTTTAGACAGTCAGTTCCCCTCATTCATATAACCCCTCACTCCCAATTCAGTATTTATATTTTCTTGCTGTATTTCGTGAAGAGTGAGCTTGCTATGCCAGCTACATTATTTTCTCCACTTCAGCTACTCTGGCCTGTTGAAGTCCTGTTTATAGACTCAGGTATGATCACTGTCTCAATAGCTCCCAAGAATAACAAAAAAATAAGTACAAAAAATACAGTATAAAGAATGGAGAAATTTAATGTATTATTATACTTATTTTCTGTTATTTTTAGGAGCTACTGGAACAGTGATATAGGATCTACCAGTCGATTGTGATCAGTGGGTTGGCAATCACTGTTTTATAGGATAAATAGAGAGTTCTAAAGAACAGAATTTATTAGAAATAAAAATATTTTGTAACATTACAAATGTCTATCACTTTTTAATCAACCTCACGCATTTTTGCTGAATAAAAGTTTTTGTATTTGTATTTATTTTTTTTATGTACTGACCCCACACCTTTGAAAAGTATTGGAGCAACAATTCACAATAAGGTACAGTTCAGTTTAAGATGTTAATGCAGTAAGTATTATGAACTAACAATGAACAAAAGTTTTATTAACACATGAATTAATGCAAATTGTAGTTTTAAATTAATATGAGATTAGAATGATAAAAACTATAAAACACATTGTTCATTGTTAATTCATGATACTAAAATTAACCATGAACAGCTAATGATTTGCAATAAATATGATGAAAAATAAACAAATAAATAAAATAAAAATTAACCACGCTGTAAGAAAATGACAGAAGAAAATGAAAGAAAAACAAGAAGGGAAAAAAACTAACAAAAAAAAAGGACAAGATGACAACGAATGAAAACAAAAGGGACTCAGGAGTGAATTTATGCTAATATTTAAGCTTCTGTGCTAACATACGGACCATAAATCTATTTACGCTTCTAAAAACAAGTTTGAATCCTGCTGGCCCAGTAGCAGTGCACTTCTGGGTGATGTCATGATGTAGTGGTGAAGGTTCAGGGTAAGTAAAAAGAAAGTTTCCAGGTCTGATCACTGTAAGAATCCAGAACCAGTTGCATCATTGAGGAAAGTCCTTAAACCCTATGTAACTTCAGAGGAATCATGCCTGCAATAAACTCATACCAATAAACTGGCAATATCAGAATAACAAAATAAAAATAAAAGATCCTATGAGGTGTAAGGTTACATTTGTGTACAACAGAGACCTACAGTACCTACCCTTCCAGGTTTACTCAGCCAGGTAAGTAAATATAAAAGATTAATAAGACCATAACCCTTTCCTCGCTCAAAACACCTCCACATCAAACATTCAGAGAAAACAAGTACGATACATTACTCTGGTGTATTCACACCATTCATCCTGACTGGCAAACAGCTACAAGAGTGGGCGGGGGTGGGGAGTGGGGGGTGAGGGATTTATTGAACAAGTATGTGTGCTCTAATTCACACTGCGTGCATGCCAGCCTCTAGATAATTCAAGGCTAAGAGTCAGCATGACTGAGAATTGTGGAAAATTGACTGGGTGATTACGTTTTGCATTGCTGCAAACGATCGCACCCCAAAAAGATGGATCAGCTTAACTGCCTGCACTCCAAACTTTCACTTCGCTCATTGGCCACCATTATTTAGGAATCGATCAGCTCTATCGACGATAGCCCGGTGAGCCAAAAAGCAATTGATCAAACAAACTGTTCAGTTGATGCCCTATTTGTCATGTCAGTGAGAGGGGTTTGGGATCCCTTTAAAAAAATAAATAAATAAATAAACAACAACAACAACGACGACGAAGAGTCTCGAGTCTGAGGAAAGAGTGTAGGAGAGGGGTACAGACATAAAGCCAGGTTAGCCAGGAAGTAAAGAAAACAAAGAGAAACTTCATTGTGCAGTAGTATCACAGCTTTCATTGTAATACAGCAGGTTAATTTAATATATATATATATATATATATATATATATATATATATATATATATATATATATATATATATATATATATATATATATATATATATATATATATATATATATATAAAATGTCCAATGATATACAACTACTACCAATAAATAAATGATAGAAATCAATGCTAGTGTTAAAACGATAAACACTAAAAACTCTGATATGTGGTTGGAAACGTGCACTTCAAAAGTTTTTGCCATTATCTATTGTTATCCTTTTACATTTGTATGAAATGATGATACAATAATCTTAATATATGCAGAATAAATTATATATTTAGAATTGGCTCATAAAAACCAAACAGCCGATACTTTACTAATATCGTGCCAATACATTATGAACCCCTTCTTTGTATTGTAAAACAAAAATCATTACAGAAAAATAATAATCATAAGAATTTGAAAACATAAAAACGCAAGCATATATAAAGTAATAAAAATGGAGGAGCTAAGATCAAGTCTTTAGACCAGTATGATGCTCTTATAGCAGCTATTCATGGTAAAATAGAGAAAACATTAGGGCAGATTGTGCCAGTCTCTATTAGAGAGAAACACAAAAGCTGTAAACAAGTTTGATGTCAGCTCAAAAAAGAACTAAAATCTTTGTGTAGAGAAGGGGCATGATCAGTATACTTGGCACAAAATCTCTTTAAAAATTAAATAATGTGAGGAAGTGAGGTTATTCTGTTCATTATTATGATAGTTCAGTGGTAGAATTGCGTATTAGGGACTGGGAGACGTTTGTGTGATCGATTAACTGTAATTGATCAAGATGGTGCCACGAATGGCAGCCACGCCGCTGAGCTCTGCAATTCTTCTGCTGTTTTTGTTTGTTTGATCTTTTTAGCCATTCTTCTTCTACAAGTTTTACCAGAGACAAACTATGTTAACATTAAGCAACTCATCCCAGACAATATTCTTCCAGTTTTTGATTAATCAGACATTTTGTTGGACATTCTAGCCAGAGGTACAGCAGTGTTGTTCAAACACATGCTCAGACACAGAAGAGAGAAGCGTGCCAGCACATTGGTTAAGCTCTGTGCTCCTAATCATTCACCTTGCCAATGTCCTTTCACTTTCTAACAAAACGGATTAACAACTTCTCACCCGCATCAACAAGGACTTCTCAAACTCTGGATTGTGCTTCACTAAAACCTGGCTGAGTGAAGCCATTCCGGACAACGCGCTTCATCTGTCAGGCTTCCAGCTGTTCAGAGCGGATAGCATCGCAAGAGGTGGTGGATTGTGTTTCTATATCAATGAAAGATGGTGTTCAGATGTAACAACTCTGAAAAAGATATGTTCTCTTAACTTAGAGGTGCTCTTCAAAAACTGTAAGTATGGATTTGCCGGTACAAGTATCGGTATCAAACGGTTCATGGGGCAAATTCCCAAAGGAATTGATCATTCATATGAAGGACATTTGCCAAGTATGGTAACCCATACTCTGAATTGGTGCTCTGCATTTAACCCATCCAAGTGCACACACACACAGTAGTCTAAACTTCTATTTAGAATTTGTCCCGTGAACCATTCGGTACCGATACTCTTACTGGCACACCACTAATGGTAAACCTTTCTACTCGCCGTGGGAGCTTTCTTCGTTCATTCTTGTGAATGTGTACATTCCTCCGGACACATGTGCGAGCACAGCACTGCAACAGCTGGCTGAACGAATAACTGAAACTGAGCAACAGTACCCAGACTCTCTTTTAGTAATTCTTGGATATTTTAAAGCAAATCTTTCCTGGGAACTGCCAAAATACAGACAATACACCAAAGACAGTAATATTTTGGATCACTGTTACACCACAATAAATGAGGCATATCACTGAGTCCCACAGGCAGCTTTGGGGCTCTCTGATCACTGCCTGGTTCATCTTATACCGACCTACAGACAGAAGCTGAAATCAGCTAAACCTGTATTAAGGACTGTAAAAAGATGGAAAGCCGAGGGGGATTTACAAGCCTGCTCTGGACGAGCTCACAGAGACTGTAACTTCATACATCAGTTTCTGTGAGAATATGTGCCCCCCCCTCACTTTTAATAAAAAATTATTATTGTGGTATTGTAATTTCAGGCAAGAAAAAAAATAATGAAACAAAAAATAAAAAAGGCACTGATTACTTCTAACAGGACGCAGGACAAAGCTCACAATTTAGTTGAAACACAGGACACTGATTACTTCTACTGCTCAGCCTTTTTTGGTTGTCTTGATCTTCAATTCTCCAAATTTGTCAACTAACCAAACAGTCAGTCTCAAACACAGAACAAAGCAATATCAGAAAGAAAAATGATTAAACACATAGAATCCAGAAGGGGAGACAGAAATAAAACAGTGAGAATAGAAAGAAAGTGAATCAAAGTGAAAAAAAAAAAAAAAAACACACAGGTACCTGGTTTCTATAGGACTGAAGTTCAGCTTCCAGCTCACTGATCTTCTCCTCTTTCTTCAACAACTGGGCTTGAGCTTCCTGTCTGCTCAGGAACTCCTCCTCAAGCTGGAGAACAAAACCATATCAACAGAGATTACCAAAAAAAATAATAATAAAAAAATGCATACAAACACACATCCCAAAATTTTTTACTGATGTTTCAACACTGCTCCAATGTGTTCTTCTGTAAGTATTATGTACTAAGGCTGAGAACTAATTACTGAGATAAGTGATAACTGCACTAGTATGCAACAAATATAAATCAAGATACAAGTCTTCACAAAAACAAAAGTCTTTAAACCATTTTTAATAAAATGTATGAGTCAAAAGTATTATAGTTAAACAATTATCATTGAAAAAAGTATTATATAAATTAAATCATCTTATCGATCCACCAGTTCACATTTACAGCTCTGTGTGTTTGCAGGGTAAAATCACGGGTCAATTTTCACATTCATCTGAACAAAAACAACCCCAATACTGTGTGTATTGTTTTAGGACCACAGTTCTAGGATCACAGAACACAGTTCTAGGATCTAGCCAATTCTATTCCAACAGAGGAGACCTAATTCAAATATCAAACAAACAGACTGGATCCATGGAAACCATACATTTTTTATCTTTCCATCTTATTTTTAAAGTAAGAGTTGGCGTTCACTTAATTGAATGAGGTGATGACAGCAACCTCCATTAAGCCTATTTAGCTGTGCAAAATAGTTCACTTTGCTGCTGAACGTTGTTAACTAGTCTTTGTATTACAATTATTTTACATTCATTAATGTACTAATAAACAAATTTGTTAAGTGGGTCACACATCAGATGTGAAGTGCTGCACTATATATATAGAATACATTGAAATAAATTACGTTAACTATCTCAAGGGGTTTACCAACAGGTATGTTTAGGTCTAGGAGTTGGATAGGACAATAATAAGTGTATACAAATAAACAACTACATAATTCCTTAAAAATAATAATATACATAACTGAATAGCAAGTACTATAAAATCGTGTTTATTTAATGAAATCATAGCCTTCTGAAGCTTAATCATCGCATAAAGCCCTATCACATTTGAGACCAAATTTAAGACCTTCTGAAACCATAATTAAGACTTTCTTGTACAATTTAACCTGTTAACGAGACTAATTGACCATTCTAACCGAACAACGCCAGGTAAGTTCATTTTATTCATCAATTTCATTTCCTAGATGTAAAACCATAAATGTTTTTTTGTTAGTTTAAAAAGTTAAATAGCCATCTGGAAAGGATGTAGTTAAAGAGCTGTGGTTTTGCATCTATAGATCCATTGCCCTCAACCACGTAGATTTTGGCCCACAATTATAAAGGAACGGTCCCAACAATCAATACAGAGGCCTTTTTAATCTCAGAATACTGTTAATTACAAATGGCTGTTTGAACGATTTCAAGTAATTTTGCCTTAATTAAAGAAAGCTAAATGGTGTGGTCGTGAATGGTCTTCAAAGGCTGCATACTTCATTAGAAGAGCCAGAGTGAGGAAAAAGAAAAAAAAAAAAAAAAAAAAACAAGGGAGGGGTGGAAGATACTGTGGGGAAAAAAGTGCACTTGCCTTTTGAGCCAACTCCTCAGCCCTCTGTTCAAACTCCTCAGCCTTGGCTTTATCCACACACACCTCTGTGGAGAAACCACGGAGAGATTAACCATTAAAATCAAAGTAAACAAACCGACCAATTCAAAGATAAAGCATACGCACCTAACAGGTGGCTGAAGTCCACATCTAAACGTTTGCGGTATTCAAAGTCAGGATCTGTGCCGCTACGATGAAGGACAATTTGAGACACACACTCCTCTATGATCTTAAAATACTGAGGCCTAGAGGACAGATAACAAGAGAGAATATGAGAGCGTGATGAGGGAAGAAAAATCAATGCATTGTAATATCTTTTTGAGAATGCGGTACCACTGAATCAGGCACAAAATGAGAAAAATTGTTAAATTAACTCTAAATCCTCTGACAGTAGCAATACTGGCTTATACAAGCTATTAACTGGTGTAATGAAAATGACTGAGTCCTTTAAATCTGCGATGCTGCTCGACACTCACATAAAACCGAAAGAGAGATATAAAATGGAAAGGGATTTGGAGAGAGACATAACAAAAGTGAGAAGGGATGACATATGAGATATGGTAGAGTGAGCTCATCAACTGCAGTCAGGAAATAGATGTGTCCAACTCCACACCTTGAGGTTTGTATCCCTATCCGTTATGATAATGTAAGCTCATTACTTTCATAGTTTCATAACTGAATTAAAAAAACAGAAGTAATATTTGTTTATATATTATAAACTCTAGCCTTTGTGATTGAATACAGAGACATTTTGAGAGGTTTGTTTAAAAGAGTTAAATTAGCAGAGCTTTGGAGGGGAAGGTGGAAATGATTAGAATCAATCAGGCTGAGGTGATGCGCTTTGACCCGAGGTGAACACTCTGACCTTTTACTGTAATCATTTCTCAAGGCAAGGCACTGTGAAGCTGATGCCCAAAATACACCATAATAATAATGGCTAAAATTCAATTTTAATCACTTATAATTCAAATCAGTCTCAGTATTCTAGTGCTAATAATCATGTTCACTAATTGATATATTTGACTACAGCTCAAATAAAATACCCAAATCAACCAGATAGTGAAATATCAAATATGCTTTACATAAATTAGGATTATTAAAATCAGGTGACCATATTTTCAGTTTTATAGTGAGTCAGCATTTACGGCACATTAATCAACATTCCCTGACCATAAAAAGAAATAAAGTGTGTAGTCATGGTATGAAGTGGGTATACAGTACACAGCCTATCTGCAGTGGTTTTTAAAAACGGAGTAATATATCCTGTGTTCTACATATTAGGAGCCTGCCTTTTGATCAAGACTAGGTTTAACACACCCCAGCTGTGAGCTCAAAGACATGAAAACTCTCTTTGAGCAGACGCCACAGATGAAAAGAGAGAACAACGGTATATAGGGAATGGGAAGAGTAATGTGGGCATGTGAGATGAGAGGAAGATGAAAGCAGGTCCATTCTCTTTGTCGGACACTGTCATTGGATGGTTTGGGGGGGAATAGACCAGCAGGGCGTTAGGACTGCCTGTGTAGAATAAATAGCATTCATGGACAGAGTTTAGAGAGAAATGTTCATGAGGTGAGAAGAGCTTACTGGGACGACTGGGGCAGTTTAATAAAAACTGACCAATTTACCAGCAGGACTCGAGGAGCAGACATAGCCAAGTTATGTTTATTTAGTCAGAGCAGATTTTTTTAATCAGTTTAGAAACAAGTAAAGTATACTTGTTTTTGAAGGATTCACTGCAGCCAGGTCTTCCCTCCAGGTTTCTATATATTAAACTACAATTTTAATAACATGTTTGTAATAAATTGGATACAAATCTACCGGAATTATTGCAAAATACATAAAATTGTATATGTATACAAATTAACAAAATTCTATTTTAATTTAGAAATATTGCATAATATTTTACATGCATACATATATGATAAACGATAGATAAAAGACTTGAAGAACACATAGATAAAACGATTGAATAGATTGATAAAGTGGTAGAACGATTAAACGATCGGTAGAAGGGAAAACAGAGTGAAAAAAACAATCAATAAAGCGAAAGATAGACAGAAGACATAGCGATAAATATAGATATATCTCTCCAGGCAGAACAGGCGCTTCTTTTCTCCTGTACCAATGCTCAGCAGACGGTCTCTATCTTTACACATCTATTTCCCTTTGCACTTCTCTCTTCTACCAAAGCTGTTATTATTAACACAATACAGCTCACTGGCTAAAGATCTTGAAAAGCTGTTCTCCAACACACAACACACTGAGTCATTAGCGAGACCTTAATGCAGAGAGATGTATGCCATTGCATCACTGGCACTAAATGAGTCCAAAATTAATAAAAACCTCAGACTAGGTTTGAAAGGGAGGAGAGGCGGCATTTTCATGAAAATTAATAAATACAAGATGAATGTAACATGATTTATAAGGGCCTGAGTAGGTTTTGAAAGACATTTTCTTTTATCTTTAGATTTAATAAAGGTCATTGTGTGTATCAAAAGGTCAAACACACCTACTTATTTTTGAAAATCATTTGAAAATGCACACATTAGCAATAATAAATGCAAACTTAAAGAAACAGAAGCATGTGAATTCCGTCTCAAATAAGTAAAATGTTTAAAAATTCAAAATGCTTTAAAGTAGCGACCCTCTGAATAGATTACATGCCCACTTGTTGGGTGTTTTTTTTTATATATAAAATGAAATAACCCTTACTGTGTGAAACAGTCATTCCTGATCAGAAGCAGGTGCTGTAGTATGGAAAGAAAATGGCTCTCAGTGCTTGTGTTCTTCACAGAGGAGTATAACACATTAAAGACATCTCCAATATCAGTACGCACTGTGTCAAGGAGCAAACACTGCATCTGGCAAAATAACAGCAACAAATGGAAACATACAGAAGAGAGCGTACACACTCTTGATACATGCAGCCTCGTCACAGCATGAGACTTGTAAACATTGCTAATGAAAGCAAATGATTCAGGATGATTTATAGTCATGATTAAATCTTAAGAAAACAGCATCAATACAGTCAGTGCACAGTTTTTGAAGATATGATTACAGTCTGCACATGACCAACATATTATTGTAGGAGGTCCTCTAAGGATCAAAGAATGAGTTGGAGAAAGAAAGAGAAGACGACACAAGGGAGGGAGAGTTTTCTGAGCAGCATTTAAGTGTGGACAGAATATCAAATGAAATTGCATGCATCTCTGCGTCAGAAGGATATTCGAGTTCACTCCTGATGTCCTCCAGGCGATGGGAGAACTCAATCATGTCCTCCTCTTTGTGCTCCTCAAAGACCTTCAGCTGGATATCCAGAGCATCATTTTTTACAGTGTTCAGGCTCTACAGTGTGAAGGGCAAGGGGAAACAAAGGGAAGAAAAGAACAAATTAAATGGACCATGCCACAGAAAACGTGATATTCCTTGGTCTTTTTAAATAAAGACTTTGTTGTACAGTACTATGTGGACACACAACTCAAAGCTCCCTGTTAGTCCACCCAAACTATTGCTGGAAACTAAAGGCAAGCACACACTACAAAAATGAAGTGCGACAGACTTTATAGTTGATAGACATAGTCTGGAATTAGCGGTGTACAGTGCACACCAACACAACAGAAATCAATAAACTGCAAATGTTTTCCTTTTCTTGTGTACACTTGGCCTAAGCTGAAAAAAAATAAAAATAAATACATTCTGATGTCAGAATCACAAGCACATTAACACATTACCTCAAACAACTAGTCAGTATTCAGAAAACTGGTGGGAGTTTTGCTCATTTCATACGCAAAGAGGTTAGCCAATTAGAAAAGAGGTCAACTACTTATAGAAGTCTAAAAAGGTATAGTAGCAAAAACTGCAGTTATAATTCTAAGGAACAGTTAGAAAAATAAATTGATGGAAAAATTATCTACAACTGCTTTTGTTGCAAGAAAGCATAACTAGCATTTTAAGTGGACTTTAAGGACAAAATACAAATATGTGGAATATTAGCCACTTTATGAGAGAGAAAAGAGAAACACACTATTTTCAAAAATGTGCATTTAGAAAGAGAAAATCATCATTTCACTTTCATTCCATCTCTTTGTATTCCCTAGTCCTGTTTCTGAGGCAGCTTCTGTTTTGAATAATAAATAAGACATGTGTGAGGCATTAATCTATCTCACTTGCTCGCTCTCTGCCTTTCATTTCACACACTTCTCCTGTTTTGTTCAGGCAGTTTTCAGTCGTTTGCTGATAGAACATAACCACATTCAAAATGCCAAGAGGAGACAGACCGAGAGAAAGAGACCAATCCAATCCTGGCTGTAGGTATTGATTCAGCAGTGCGACCTCTCCTTCGGGCCTCATAAATTATTCGCAGACCCATTTTACAATCTTTCACTCAAGTGGACAACTCATTTAAATATTAATACACAGGCAGTGGTCGAGCCGCTTACCGGCAGGATCTCTCGCAGGCCGCAGCGCATAAATTCATTTCGGATGTGCAGCCTGAAGTCCAACTCATCAGGAGACGTTACAAGGGCATTGATGAGCTGCATGCAAGCCACCTAAAGAAAGAAGACAGCATTCAGTAAGAGCATGCTGTGTTTATACATATAAACACAGATTTGAGGGTATGCATTTAAATTCTTTGTAACAGTGTTGAATTACAAAAATGATTATTTGGATTAGGACTAATTTAATTAAATTTGTTGAACCATTTAAGTGAGAGAAAAGAAAAAGTGAATTAAAAAAATTATAATAATGTAAAATTAATGGTAACCAGTTGAAGAATGTTAAATATACAAGGTACATTTATAAAAAGTGGCAGTGAAAATATTTACATTGTAAGACGAATTACATATAGTAAATAAAAGCTGTTCTTTTTATCTTTCTGTTCAAAGAGTCCTGGAAAAAAAAGTGCATCACGGTTTACACTGTAACAATATTAAGCTACATAACAGTTTTGAACATCAGAAATTTGAAATATTTCTTGAGCACCAAAACAGGATATTATAATTATTTCTTAAGGAATCATGACACTGAAGACTGAAGTAATTGCTAGTGAAAATTCAGCTTTGCCGTCACAGGAATGATCAGTGATGTCAGTGATTTTTAATTAGCATTGCCAAAAAAACACTTTGACAAAGCTAGACAGCAAAAGTAGATGGCCTTGAAAGTCACACTGAAGCTTGTTTTGAAGGGAATGTATACGAGACTGCAGTTTGAACCAGCTGAAGAGCATCACTGTGATTTATGATCACAGAGCTCTCAACCAACATACAGGATTTCCTCACCTCAGTCACAAACTACTATTCATCTCCTCGAGCAACAGAGAGCATCAATTATTGACCAGCCTTCTTCATGACACTCTAAATCATGTGTTTAGTTAAAAGGCACTGGTAGATTCAGGGAACTGAGCCATATTGAATAGACAGTGGACTGTCTGTATAGCTCTGTGTGTCTCTACCTCCTGTTCACATCATGTCTGATGATGCAACAATTGATTTTTACACAACAAACCACGCCAAATCCAAATTATTTATAGAGCCGAGTCTCAACTTAACAGGCTGTGACGGCACAAGGCTGGTTACCATTCTGGTGAGGATTTGACCAATAGATTCATACAGTAACAGAAGAGTTTTTTCTTTTTAATTATAATTAATTAAAAGGACAGGCCAGTAAGAGTCACTGTGCTGTAAGATTTGGATTCACCAAGTTCATAAGTACAATACATTTTAATAACAATCAGGACGCTACACACCTGATTTAATCCATTTAATACAGCATTCATCAGCTATTCAAACAGTAACTCCTGAGTTCACGAGTCTTTTGAAAGATGCACTAAATGGACAGACTCACACGACTGCTGTATTATTATGATTCATTAATCATTTTCGGTTGACTAATCAAAATTTCTATATTTTTACTTAAAGGTATAATCCTTAACTCAAGGCACAAAAGATACTGAATAAAAATATGTCTATAATGATGGGCTGTATGCTTGTGATATTTTTCTCAGCGAAAAGCAAGAAAAATGGCCAGAATAAATCTTTTACAGGCAAAACCCTTTGATTTAAGAGCTGATGACACTATTATTTATGTTTGTGTGGCTCAGCCATTGAACTGTGGGAGGAATCTCAGGGAGGAAAGCCTATGAGCCTATAAGAGACACTTGCTGACAGCTTTCATGAGGGAAAAGGAAAACATATCTGCCATTAATAACTGTACCGTCTTCTTAATCTGCCTACTTCACATGCCTGGCGAGAGATGGGAGTGGTAAGATGACAGGATGCGGAGAGAAAGAGAAAATCTATTCCTGTGAGAATCACTCACTCTCCATTAGCTCAGAGTAATACAGTGCTAAAAGAAACAGCCACTAAACACAGAGATGAAAACACAAATTATGCAGTGATAAAAACCATGCTGAATCATTTACTAACTCCCATGGATGAGCACACAGACACATGCAAAACCAAAATACTTGGTAGCCTCAAGCTCTCTTGAAAAATTTCTCAAAATAAACCTTTCCAGTGCAGTCCAGGGTCGACCCTGAGCGCTCCCTGCCTCTCACTCCTAAATAAACAAACTGAACTTGATGCAGTCTGGGTGAGCATCTATTCAAAGATACATCAGCAAGAGTAAAGTAAATATCAGCAAGAACAGAAGAGTGGAAAGAGAAAAAGAAACCCTAAAGAAAACTCCAAACTCTTCCCAGAGTTCTATAGTCTGTAAATGATTCATACGTTTAAAAGAGATCACAGCTGACTATTAGCAAACAGGAACAATAACCAGTCAATCAGAAAAACATTACTAGAGGCCTCTTAACACACCAGTTGGCCTTCATGGATATAAACCAGCATGCCTTGGATTTTTTTTGGCTACTTCTCTCAAAAAATCCTGTCTAATGGTGAAAAACCAACCGATAAGGGGCTGTTTCCTGTGTGAACTGCTATTGTAGCGCATGCAGTCGCTTCATATTAACTATTAAACACTATTAAATGCTTCTGGACTGGAAGAGGAATTATTAGTGCATAAATTCATGTTAAACATAATATTTTGCATCAGCGCTGGAGTGCTGTAGCACTACTAAAGATTTTGCACTCTGCAGGTGACAGCAAAGGATTCAATTCTGTCATTATGTCAAACGAATATATTTTAAGATGCAACATTAACTGCTGAGTTAACGGTTTATCCTGAATGCAGGATATGAGAAAGCATGTGAACGTGCTCTCTCTATGCATGTTCGAAGGGAAAGCTCAGTTCCTCTCTTTCACCTCCCTCTGCTACCAATTAAACTAAAACATGGCTTCTCTGATCAGCCTTAACAATGAAGCCATGCAGTTAAGCCAGATGAACCAGTGTATTTCATTCTGTAGGATGAAATGGGAGCAGAGGAGCAGAGCAGATCTTGAGTATTAGCATGCATGCTATAGTTAAATGTTTGCACACATTTGCATACTGCAAAACGAGAGCCCAGAGAACAGTCATAACTTTTATAAAAAATTTTACTAAATTAAACACTTTACAGAGGAACAGAAAGTTACATAGACCAATTGATAGATGATAAAACAACAGACAGAATGAAAGAGAACAAAAGATCATACAGAAGACATGGCACAAACAACAAACGGAAGATAGAGATGAATCGATAGACAGAACAATGTATAGATGGAACGATGGATAGATAGAATGACAGATAGAGCGAACGATAGAACCACAGATAGATGGAATGGTAGATAGAATGAAAAACAGACAGATAGACTTAAACCCTTTAATTATTCAATGATAAATTATAAATTACCTATTTATTTTTTACATCTTTCAGTGCTCTGATTTAGTCATGATCTATTTCGTTATTAGAGTCAGTCATGGTTTATGAATGTGGAATATTAAATGAAGTTAAAATTTCTAACGCTGGAGTACTTAAGAAAATTGTCTATTACAAGATTTGTGATTTACAGACCCTGACTCATGCTGCACTTCTGTCTTATTTGATGGCACAGGACTAAATACCCCAAATCAAATTATTATTATTTTATGGAATGATTATGGTAAATCTCAGCAGCGATGTTTGACTAATGCCAGTTTATGCTTTCCAATGCAAATGAAGAGCTGTAACTGGCTAAACAAAAGGTCATGATGATTTGTAAGAAAGGGACAGGAAATAAAGTTAGCTTTATAATGTTTAATAAAAAACTAAAACTAATTTCATACATGCATAAGCACCGAATGGCTTAAGGCAGCATTAAGCATCTTATATAAGTTTTTGAAATGCATTCTTGTACAAAAGACTGGTCGTTAAAAAGCAGACATGCTCATTTGTTTTCTGATCCTTTTCAGCTGCTGGGGGATTTTAAAGTGTAAATTGCATTTTAGAGGTAATTCAAAACCTGTGACTTCATCATTATATTTTAAGTCACTATCAAGCAAATTGCTGATGATTCATCTCAGCATGGCCATTTTCCAGCTCTCAAATCTCTGAGGGAAACTTTTAAAATGGAATAGTATATAAAGGAAATGTATTTCTCCATCTGAGAAATGCACACAACACCAGTCTGTCACAATAATGCAAACAGCACTGTGAAATGGGTAGTGGTACTTTATTACTGAAGTGCTAATTAATAGACAACTAGGGATTTTGAACAGATATTTGTGCAGTCACTGAGAAAAAATAATACAATTCTGAATCATTATCTTTCATTTTTCTTTACAATAAAACAAAATAATTCTGGAATTTAAAAAATTATAATTGATGTAAACCATTTGCAGTAAATAAATACACAACAAAAATAATATATATATATTTACATTAATATACATTTAAGACTGAAATTCAGCAAAGTATTTTTGGCAAATTAAATCAGTATTAACAAAACTGATCTTTGCAACGCAGAGGAAACACAGAAGCTGCATTAGAAATTTAGATACATTTACACACTGTTTAATGAAGCTCTGAGGTACATTAAATATTTTAACCTGCAATTATAAATGCATGAATGTTTTGATATTTTAAACCTAAAACACTGAAAACTGATGTTTTTAAAAATTTTCATTTTAAAAATGAAAAGGTATCTTAAATGTGAAATTAAAACCACCAGTAGGTGGCAGCATGTCACTATTAAGTGTGTCATTGTGACTGAACCAAAACATTTAAATGTTTGATTCATTCAGGAATGAAACACCATGTTTGCTCAGAGACGTTTGGAATGAGTTTTGTTGGGGAAACAGCAAAAACAGGAAATAGGGTGTCTAAAACATAATTGTCTTATTAACTACTCGTTTATTGAACTGTTGTATAAAATCAATATCACATTTGTAATCATGCTTGCTTTTTGAGATAAAAACGCCACTCATGTGATATTAACTATATGGAAATGATATAAATCTATACATTTTCTGCCCTATTTCTTAAACTATAATTATATATTTAAGTGCATTTTAAAAGACTGATTCATATTCGATTTTTGCATTGGTCTGAACTTTAAACAAAACTAACAGTTGTACTGAAATTGCACATTCATTCTCTTCCAGCAGGTGGAGCGTTTGTAATGGCAGAATGCAAATCAGCGCGACAACGGACTTTGAATGTGCAGCGCTCTTCTTTATTTCATGAAATCATAGCCTTTTGAAGTTTAATCATCACATTAAGCTATTATATTCTGGTCTTTCCATCCCCAAATTTAAGATCTCTTGATATCAAAATTAAGACTTTCTTGTACAATTTAAGACTTTTCAGGCCTTAAATTTGATACAACTAAATGTAAAACTTTTTAAGACTTTTTAAGACCCAGCAGAAACCCTGTTTTTTTTACTTTAAATGTAGCCATCACTAGGAAAGAAAAAAATATTTTAACAAATTTTTACATCCACAGATCACAGTACTCATTTTCATTTTCTTTAGAGAGTGGCACCAGTGGCACCATCTATCTACAAGTTTCTTTCTTTTGCAGCGATCGTAGGTATAAATATGTATATGTGACTGAGTGTGTATTGAGGTCATGAGGGCATTGGTAGGGCTTTATCAGCAAAAGACGAGTAAACAAGAAGGCAGATGAGGAGCAGTAAACGCTTACCTGTAATTGGACCGAGCGAACATTAAGACCTTGAACGATTGGGTTAAAGCGGGCCACCCCTCTTCCCTCAGTTGCCGTGGTGATGGCCTCAAGGACCTTCTCCAAACTTCATGCAGGAAATAAGTAAAAGTAAAAGTAAGGGTCATGGGCTTTGATTTGGCTTTACATTTTTTGCAGTTATGCTGGGATTGAAATTCTGGTATGGAGGACTCTGCGTGCACTCACTGCTCCAAATATACTTTTCATGGAAACAATCGCACCTTTTCAGTGATGAGCTGATATTTAAAAGAGTGTGTTTAATGAAGTAGTCATAAATGCTTTATGCATCTGAGATCAATGATATGCTTATAACCTGAATGCAAAAAGAACAAACTATGGCACAAACAGCATTCGAACACACACACACACACATATATATGGAATACATATTTGGTACCCTATTTGAAGATGTCAATGTTAAAAATCACAATAGAGGCATACATCTCCCAACAGAAAGTATAAAACTGAGGGACTTAATAAAATCAGGCTGAAATAAGAAAGAACAATTGCATCATAACCAAATTGATTTCAACTGAAAGGCAGGAAAAAGCGAGATGGGAGGCTTACGTATTTTCTTCTCCCACAATGCAGATTGCAGACAGCAGTTTGACCACATCTGTCATCATGGCTGGCTGACCAGGGTCAATGGCTTGGGCCAACAGTGCCAGACTCTTCTCCTCTCCAAGGATCCGCTCCAGTCCATACTGCAGACAGACAGAAAAAAGTAATGAATAACCCAGTGTTTCCTCTGATGCCATTCCATGGTGACACCGCACCACTGCAAAAACTACAGCATCTCAGAAAAAGACTGATTCATTGTATCTGCTTTGAATATAATGACCCACGAAGAATGAATGCACACAAAAAACTTTAACAATATTTAACACTAATAAAATTAGTTATTGCACAATTCAACAAAAATGAAGAAAAAAATCTATTACAAAGTATACAACCATTTTCAATAATAAATTAAAAATTATTAGTATTTATATTTATTTATTTAATTTTTTTTATATATAAAAATCAAACAATCCAAAGGATACGTTATTGGAAATACAATCCAAGGGATTGGAAATATTAAAGAGACACATTCAATTCAAAGTAGTAATTTTAGAGAAAAGTTAGAGGTGACTCTTTCAAAAAGTGGAGGAACCAAAGAAGGACATGACGTAGCTGCCTGTTGCTCTGTCCTTGAAGTAATGACAAAACTGCAATCAGGGATATGTTAATAGTAGTGTGAAAGAGAGGGGAAGGGTGAAAAAAAAAAGGAAAGAAAGAAAGCATAAAGGTGAATGAAGAACACAGACATAGGACAGAAAACCCTTGGAGGTCTGAAACGACAAAAGCAGATCGAGACACAAAGAGAGAAGCGAGGAGTCAAAGAGGGGAGAATATATCCACGTCTGAGCACAGGGGGGTTCGGTTAATGACAACCGCAGTGCCAGCACCACAGGACAAATTTCTCATTAATTCAAAACACTCTGATGGAACTTAAAAGATGATCTCTCTCTACTCTGTCAATCTTTACATTTAAGAGATTCACTTGGCATGAAATTATTCCTAAAAAGTTTTTTTGTGCGATCTAAATGATCTGATTATTTAGAAAAATTAATAAAATACAGGTCATCATGTGACTAAATTTGGACGACCCCAATCGGCTGCCAACAGCACAAAATAACTTGTCTCTCAACTTTAGCAATTTTCAAGACATGAATCATCCTGACTAAATTAATTTCTGACTAAAAAGCTTTAGGACAGCAAATTCACCAAGTTGTGTTAATTGCTTCATAACTCATGCCAATTAATGGCTCCAAATGCCGTATCTCAGACTTGTTGTCATTCAGAACAGATGTTTCTGCAATATTTTTATTTTTTTTTAATGCAAATTTATGTATGAAAACATCCTTCCAGCCTCAGAGGCACAGGGGAGATAACGCATTATCACAGTGTTTACGCGCAGTAATGATGTAAACATATTTTAGTCATTTCTGTCTTCATTCCGTGAGAGTTGGTGGCAGCTGGACGGGAGCACCTGGCTGGCAGGCAACATGGCCGGAATACATCCCATGATGCTGCGGGGCTAAAGTGAGAGATCTGAAGCCGTGACTGGCCTCTGGGTAAATAAGGCTCTCAGCACCTTTCGGGTGCTTGGGATTACACTAGGCATGGGCCGGTATGTGATTTTGAGGTTATGATAATCTTAAGCTAAAATATCACGGTTTCACGGTAACTTTGTTTCAGCTCTGAAATGTGTTATTTTTAAATGACTGGTTAAAAATAAATCCTTTTTAATGCTGTGCACAATATATATATATATATATATATATATATATATATATATATATATATATATATATATATATATATATATATTATTTTTTTTTTGAGCAACATGCAGAATATTAAAAAGAGTAGAATTTGTTTACTTTTTTTCTTTGTTTTTTTTTCTAAAAAGAAAATAATAAAGACATCTTTAACCTAAATCTGTAATTTCAGTTAATTCAGTTTAATTTCAGTTTATTTATATAATTAATATGCATCTCATCTATATAATTTCATATTTAGTTATATAATAATCATACACACAATTTGATTTAATAATAATCCATTTTGAAGAAAAAACTATGTTCTGGCAAGCTTGAAACTATGAAATTATACCATGTAAACTTTTCAGAAGACAGTCAGCTTCAGAAACACATTCATATAAAACATCAAATCAATATTGAGAATTTTCTTCCAATAGTTTGTGCATCATGAACAGTGGGTGATCTGCCTGGTACAGTATTTTTCTCTGTGCGTCCATCTTCAGCATATCTGGCATGTATTAACGGGCATTAACAGACTTCGTATTTTCAAATAAATTACATTTTGGAAAATTATTGCATTGCAACGCAGTTTGTGCAAATCCAGAACAGAGTTGCAATAAGGCAAAAAAACGCCCGGTTGCTGATTGCGCTGATCGCGTCCACGCACCATCGGCATTAGGTTATTTTTGTCATTAAGAGGGCTCGCAGACAGCCACGCACCCCATGGTACTGTGCATGTGTCGAGCTCATCCGTCCGCACTCATGGAAGGGAACGCTGAATGTGAAGTGTACCCGGGCCTTAAGTTCAGTCATCCTACACATGTGACTGACCGCTCGCTCGCACCAACAGGAGGAGGGGGGTCAGTGTTACTCTCTACACTGCACTCAGCCTGAGGGATGCCTACTCTTTCAGTCACTGAGGAGACAGGAAAAAATAGTGCATAATGCAGGAACGGTATAATGGAAAATATTAGTGGTTTTGAAAGTGACATTTTCAAACCGAGGTATACCTTGAAACAAGTAATCGGCCAATGCCTAGATTACACCGGACCTTTAGGGCTGAGAGGTGTGTGCAGGAGATTTTGAAACTTGCAGAAAACCCAACTGGGATCTCCAGCAAATTAATTCCCACAATGACTACACAGAAACAGAACCGAAATATAATTATTTTCTTTGATCCTACATAAACAGGCCTCAGGAAAACAACAATGGCCTCAATCCATTTATAATTCCTCAGTGGATGACCATGACAGATTTCCAACTGAAAATGCACTGATGTGCTTAATTGCTTTGTTCCAGATTAAACAAATGGCATATCAATAAGAGTCAATGACAAGACAACTCAATACAGTCAACTGAATTTTTGTGAAGCACCGGAGGAAAAGAAAACTCATTACATACTGTAGATAATGACTAAATTTTTACATTTTATGTAAAAAAAAAAAAGACTCTCAACCATGTTGCTAGGACATTGTGGGTGGTTGCCAAGGTTTTGCTTTGTGGCTGCAAATATATTCTAAAAAAAAAATAATAATTTATATATATATTTAGAGGTGCAACGGTATGCAAAAATCACGGTTCGGTACGTACCTTGGTTTTAAAGTCATGGTTCGGTTCATTTTCGGTACAGTAAGGGAAAGAAATGCAAACATTAAACTGCAGGTTGTTTATTACTATAAACTTTTTTTATATAATAAAGAATACAGTAGCACCAGCACGCCAGCGCGGCATCAGGCACGATTCTGGTGTGTAAAGAGACAGAAAACGCGAAGCAGCAGTCACGCTACAGACACGCAGCAGAAACGCCACGCAGCAGAAACGCCACGCTCAAGCCACGCAGCCAGTGTCACCTGCCTTAGAATCAGCTGCAGGGCCACTTAATATGTTCATTTGGAAACATGAAAATGTACTTATGTTCCGCACACAAAATATTGCATTCGGTCATTCAGTACACACGTGCAACGTACCAAAAGCCCTGTACCGAAACGGTCCGGTACGAATATACGTACCGTTACACCCCTGGTACCATTGCTTACTTTAGAAGATACCATTCTTCTATACCATACCAGACCTTTCAGCAAGGCTGATAGATGACTGCTAAGAGTTTAACTTCACTCAAACACCATGTGTTATGTTGACACCTGACAACACGTCTATCTAACATCTGCCACCTACCCAGTGAATGAACATGGATCAAACCACCACTAATCTCTATCTCTACCACGAGTGCATGTATGTTTGCACAAGGCGTAGGTAACTCCTCAAACCCCGGGCTATCTCAACACATCAGAGACACCACTGGAGATCCACTTCTAAAGCATCTCTCTAACAGGAGTGTGCAAACCATCAAAAGCCCCCTCAGACCTCTCCACCTCGGCCGTGCAGAGGAACCCCCTCCCGAGTTCAGAGTGGTGGCTGTCTGCAGCCCCTCATCTGAAGCTCTCCTCTTATCGCTCCTGACCATTTGAAAGCTGCCGCAGGTACGTGTGTCCAGCAGGGAGGAGCAGGATCATGGTGAGTTAGCGGAGATGTAATGCGGAAACTGAAGAAAGGGGTCGGCTGAGACGCCACAGCAACTGGAATGAGTCTTGTTTGAAGCTGGTGCTTTAGGGTAATGATGAGATTCTATTTCAAAAAAGTATATCTGAAACTCCTTAAATTTATTCACAGCAGATAAATACACAGAATTTTTTTAATTTTTGTTTCTTTATTCTACATCTTCTGTGTTACTTGTGACATTTGATTAAATGTGATGGTTGGGTGGTTCTTGTTTTATTGGCATGCCATCTTCCTTGGCTATTTTCATGGTGTGTAATAAGTTATAATAGTACAAAAGATCAAATGTAATCCCCTTAAATTTGATAGAAATAAAAACTTTGAAATGGATTTAGGGTTGATTAAAATTGATTGCACTAGATGAACAACAATCATCTCCGCTTTAAATATAAACAATAAATTGTTCAGGTTCGACAGAGAATTACAGCCCACAATATTTATGAAAAAAAGACCACGAGGAGTAAAATTTTACATGTTTTTTTTTCTTTGGCCACATGCAAACAGCAAAGTTTTGGGCCTTGTATTTGTATTTCTGTGAAATATTCAGCTGACTGGTCAGTAAAATAATTTATCAAGCTGGATGTCAGATGAGGTTGTCAGAATAACAAAATTGACTTATTTTGCAGCATACTTAATTTATTGGGTTGGTTTGTGTTATGCTGTAACATTTCTGTGTAAAGAAAAATATTTTAATATTTCTGTAAAAAGGATACTATGTAACATTATTTTATTAAACAAAAAAATATATTAGTAAAAATAAAGTTTATTCTTTTGAGAGAGTGATGAAAACATACAAGCGAAAAAATAATTCACAGTTGCAAATAGTTTAACTTTACACAAATGAGCAGTGACACAACCACCAATGGGTGTGAAGACCGTGGAACTGACATTTAGTAGAGTCGTCACAATCATATTTAGGTGCAGTTTGCATGTGGCCTTTGAAAACTGATAATTGTCCAATATGAGATGGGAGTTATCTCAAGTGGAAGGGAGTTATAAAGTGATCCTGCTTCTTGGTTGCATTATTACCTTGTTGTTCATAAAAGCCTTGAGGCACTGAATGACTTTGTGTTGATTCTTCTTATCCACCATTTCTTGGCTGGGGGAAAAAAAGAAAAGAAAAAAAAAGAAAAAACAAGTGAAGTAGAGCTCAGTTGGTTACAAGAAGACAAAAACAGAGTCAAAGAGTTTAGTTAACAAACTGTTATGACCTCAGGACTCATGATGAGGGTAGAACACACAACTAGTTTGAAACCCAAACCTTTGCTTAAAAAAATGTGGGTAATGAAATTTGTTTTACTGTTTTTTAAGAAGGAGCTTCTCCAGCGTATCCAACAGGAGGCCCAGACCCTCATGGCCAAAACTCTGCACCCAGCTGAGAAGAAAAAAAAAAAAAAATGTTAGAAATTCTGATCATTTTTAAAATACTATGGAATTCAAATATTCCCATCAACAGTTTGGTTACCAACATTCTTCAAAGTATCTTTTGTGTACAGCAGAAGAAAATAATTCACACAGGCTTGGTCCAACTTGAGGGTGAGTGAATTATTTCAGAACTTTCATTTGTGGGTAAACTATCCATTAAGTCAGGTCCAGCAGTTTACACTATTATCCCTAGAAATAGATACTTTATATTATCTAAATAAACCAGACTGTATAACATGCCAGGAACGAACCCTAAGAGTCAATAAGCTTTATCAGAGTGGAGTTTGTCAAAACCCATTCAATGTCAGTAGGTTCCCACCTTCTTCAGCAAATTAAGCTCTCCCCTGGAGCTTAAAGTGAAAAGCATTGCTAATGGAGCAAAGAAGTTGATTTTAAATCTATTTAGACACAATCTCGCGCTCTACATCGCCATTGATTCGGCCTCTATTGTCTGTAGGAATTGCCACAGCGGAAATTAAACTCTACAATAACGAGAGGGAAAGCGTTTCGAGTGAGGCATTGATTAATAATGAGGAAATTCAATAAGCATAAACAAATCAATTAACCCATTGTGTGTAGGAAGTAGGGCTGTGTATCACCAGCAAAGTCATGTATACAATACGATACATATAATGGTACAAAGGCCATGATGCGTATCGCGATACAGAACTGCACTGAATTTCATCTCAGCAGAATTTAGTAAAACAGCGGTTTATTAAACACAACATACTATAGTGCCATTTCTAACTAAATATTGGCAGAGCAAATAAAATTTATTTATTTATTTAATCATCATATTTACATTGATGGAGGTTATCATTACACAAATTAACACACTACGTTTACAAAATAAAAATGAGACGAGTCCTAAACTAATGCGCTGTATTCACTGTATCTCTTGGTGCATAAAGATCTGTAAAGTTGCATAGACTAAAAAGTCTCAAATATTTCAAATATCTCAGATATTCTTTAAAGTTAAGACTTTGCCATGACCCCCTAAAATGGGTCATTCACACACGCCCCCACATATCTACATCACTATGTGGAAATGCCGCCACAGGCGTGGTTACAGTAACCTCAGTTAGTGTTGAAGCAGCCATGTCAGGGAGATGCTGTGTGTATCTAGAGGAAAGCAAAAGGACTTTTGGCATTCCAAAAGTAGATGCATTTAAGAATCTTTAAGATTACTTAGAACCAAAAAACATATGTGTGTGTGTGTGTGTGTGTGTGTGTGTGTGTGTGTGTGTGTGTGTGTGTGTGTGTGAGAGAGAGAGAGAGAGAGAGAGAGAGAGTTTTTAGAAAACAACGCGTTTGAGAGAGGCGGGGCATAGAGAACCTACAATAACGTACAATAATGATGTTTAAAAAAGCATCACGTGACCCCTTTAATGGGAAATTCAAACAATAAATACAGTTTTTACCATTATACTATTTGTTAATAGTATTATATAGAATTATGGTCCATTAATGACCACTTAAAATATTTTATAATACTTCTATTACTTCGGAGGGAGGAGCTGAACATATTTTCTTCAACCTAATAAAGGCAGGAATCTCTGTGTGTCTGTCTGTCTGTTTGTTTATATTATGTTGAGAACCATTCATCCAATCGACTTCACGTGTGGCGGGTGTGTTGCTGTGGACCCAATGGAGTGCAGTGTTGCATTTTGGTGCAATATGGACACACGACACATTCAGAATTAATCAACTTTTAATAAAGTACAGAACAGCATGAGCCAGAAGCGGCACGCCTCACGCATGCAGGGCTTACATGCTCTGAGAACTGACACTGGACTAGTGATACAAAACACACACGTCTGTTAAGAGCAATACTTTGAATATAGACAAATTATTATTAGGCTGGGCTACTGTATTTTTTTTTTTAATGGCTGCCATATTCGCAAGTATTTTCCAAGCAAATTAAGTGCATGTTTTTATTATGTGTAAAATTATTGATTAACATGGAGGATAAAAGCAGCTCGTTTTTTTTTTTTACACCAACACTTACTACTTACAGAACTCAAACTTGATGTGTTGTTGTGGTAGGAAAGTTTAAAATGGCATATCTGGCACACTGCCTTTGTCTTTTCCTCACTCAATTCACAATGCTCCCACACAACTGAGGTCTTTGGCATTTTTGTCTTCTCTTCCAGATGAACTGAATCGTGACATTCATGACGTTCACTCATGGGTGATTCATAAGATGCTTTTCCACTATCAGGCCGAACGGTTCTCTTTGCTTAACCACTCCATTCCGTGCCGATCCAGGCCAGTCAGCACAGATACGGTTTCATTTTCCTCTGGCGCTTATAACGGAACTCTTTGGCATGCAATACAAATGCGTTAGTCGTTGCCTTGGTTGTGTAATATAAATAACGATATGGACGATAATCAGATATTTCTGTTTTTGGGACTCCTTTTTTATCTGATATTTGCTTAGTTTAATTACAGAAAAAAAGACATAACTCTAGATGTGAAAAATAAACAGAAGGCGATGACGGGTATAATGTCAATAAGCACAAATGTTTCATCCACAGACCAAACTGTCTCAGACATTTTTTTTTTCTTTTTTATACTGAACATAGCTGTTTACTTGGCTGTTTGATCTAATAGGCGCTTCCAACCAACTATGGAGAAATTGATATCCAGGCAACAGAGTGGCAACATCACGCACATGCACTCTACAGCACGGCTGTCTAACAGTGCCTAGAATTAAAGGCCAAGAACAGTTTTGTAATCGTGCCATACCAGGCTCACATGGAAATTCAACTGTAACCAGAACAGCGACAGAACAAAAACACAGATAATAAAAAAAAAAAAAAAAAACAGAACAATAAACATATTGACAATTGTTTGTGCAGGGATATTACAATAGACAGTTTTGTATATATTAAGTGCAAACTTGAAGTGTAGGCTAAGTATGTGTGTTAGATAAATTAAGTGAAAAGAACAAACTGAAATTGACATGACATACAGCCGAGTATGGTGACCCATACTCAGAATTCGTGCTCTGCATTTAACCCATCCAAAGTGCACACACAGGGCAGTGAACACACACACACACACCCGGAGCAGTGGGCAGCCATTTATGCATTGGTGCCCGGGGAGCAGTTGGGGGTTCGGTCCCTCAGTCACCTCAGTCGTGGTATTGCCAGCACGAATTTCAAACCCACAACCTTAGGTCAAACTCTTTAAACATTAGGCCACGACTTCCCCCAGTGTTATTAAAATAGAATTAACCTGAAAATAATCTATATATAATTTCTATTCAAATAATAATATATGCATGCATGTAAGCATCTATTCACCAACTTGTCATATAAAACCCATCTAGATTCAGGTAAAGGTAACTGAAAGACGCTTAAGCCCCTTCTCTTTTCCTCGGACTCCAAAAAAAAAATAAAAAAAATAAATACAAACTTACTTGCACTCAAGAAACTGCAATTTTACTAAATTTTTAGGTTGTGATTCATTGTGTCCTCACCATAATGGTCAAACAGAAACACTGGTAAATTGGTGGTTAAGCCCACTAAAATCAGGCAGGTACAAGCAATACAAAAGCTCATCTGCCTTTGTCTGTGATCACTATGGACAAAAAAAAAAAAAAAAAAGATTAGTGCTATGAACTGTTGATCATGTCAGTCATGGTGGGCTGGGTTGAGTGCAGTCTCACAGAACTGTGTGAAATTGCCTCCGTGTAAGTGTTGAAGAGCAGTGAGCATCAATAGCCAATTTTCAGAGAGCCAGTGTCAAGAGGCGTGGGTGTGCTTCCAAGGCTAAATTACAGACGAAATTGACCACAACCCGGAAACTGGAAACTAAGGAGGAATGGAGAAGAGAACGGAGAGGAGAGGGAAAGATAATGCTGACTGAGAGGCAATGCTGTCCTAGCTGAGCTGTGGCAGAATTGATGTCACCACACTTTCACAGACTAAAAAGAATTTGTGCGCCAATTTCATTTAAAAATACCAAAAGCAGGCTTCCAGACTGCACCTAAAGAATATTAATTTGAGAGTGATATTTTTGCTGAAATCACCACTGGCGACTATACAGATGCAGGTTATGACCTAAAACTTTGCATGTAATCCCTTTTTTCCTGTTTGTTTTGCAATCACATGCTTTATGTTGACGTAATAAACTAAGAAGATGCATATCAAAGTTTTAATGAAAAAAAAAAAAAACCTTTCACACAGTCCTAATCTCTGCCGAACACCAGCATAGATGACACATCTAATGTTTAACGAGCCAGACTTGTAGCCTAAAGTAGCCTAAAGTCTTGTTTCCCTTGCAGGAACTGTAGGTGGGGGGAGTGAAAGACCAGCACTCTTTCACCTTCCACAATAAAATGCCCAACTGCTCCCCAGGCGCCGCAGCAAAAAATGGCTGCCGAAGATGAAGACGAGGAAGAATGCATCGGACTGGCGTCAGACGAGTTAGACCATAAGATATCAGCGGCTATATGGATAGTAATATTTGATGGGGGTAGACAGACAAATGGGGAAAATCTGTAACTTTGACTGTAAATGCTACGCGAGGAGAAAAGAGAACTCTCTGCATGGGAGACAGTCCTGTAGCCAGAAGCTTTCTCCAGACATTATGTACAACATACGGCTGGATTCTTTAGCTGCGGAAAAAGTGGCAGGACATGCAAAGTATTGGACATTTAGAGGCAAACAGACACACCGTGCAAACTTTGGAGATGGTTACATTCACAAAGAAAACAAAGATAAAGTGTGCCTGAACGACTTATTTCAGTGGAGGCAACGAGATCTGCAAGAATAGATTTTCCCCATTTTTCTGTCTATCCCCATCAAATGTTACTATCGATATAGCCTCTGATATCTTACGGTCTAACTCGTCAGACGCCAGTCCGATACATTCATCCTCGTCTTCATCTTCGCTCAGTTTTAGATTAGGGATATTATTCAGTCTTATGTCTTTCATCTTCGCTCAGATTGTCTTCAGAATCAGTGAGCGCTTGTTCATAAGCATCCGACTTGTCGAAGAAGTACTTTAAAACATTTTCGGTTTAACGGTCACGGTTCAGCTCTTATGCGATAATCTTTGCGATCAAATGGCCACAACTTCTCCAAATATTATCAGATTTCCATGTGTTACACATCATTGGAAAGCTTGGAGACTACACTTTCAGTATCTCATAACTCAAAAAGCCCCAGAACCGACTTGTGTCCCTACTTTCCATGGTTGGTCAAATATACAAAGTAAAAGTGGAGAAAAACAGTGTCTATTTCGAACACAGCTTGAACAAACTACAACAGGTAAAGCAGTCAGCTGTATGGACATTAAAAATATAATTAATAATTCTTGTTTATAATCAATACTAAAATGGCTTCTTATCAAGTTCTTTAGTCTATATTTTGTTCTGTTAATGTGTGAACTTCATATTATTTGTAGCACGCTTTCCATTATCAAGCTAATGGCTCCTTTTTTTGTCGGGAACCCTGCAAATTCAAAAGGTAAAACACTGCACTTTACAGGTGGATGTAAATGGTTGTAAGAAAACATACTGCAGCAGTGGGACTATATTTATTCAGTGTTTTCATTATGTATTATGCAACAAACTGCTACATTGGCCCTTGATCCAAAAGCAACAAAAAGACATGATTGTGTGCCTACCAATATCAGCACATATTGGGGATAAATGTCACCACTTCCCTTGAGTTAGAAGCACAGTCCTTCCTTTACTAAATGCAAATGAGTTGTAGGAAGATACGGCTTCTCGAACATGGAGGGATGCTGTTGTACTGTAGCGAGAACCCAGGGACCAGAAAAGCTATGATGAAGGGACCTGATACAAGCCACCATGTCCTAAATATGGATCTACATACTACCCTTTTTCTTTTATATCTTTCAGTTCAGTAACTTACTCTATAGGGAGCATCATGATTTCCATGATTTCTGAAAATATTTAACTTGTAGTCGTATAGAGGTGTGACAGGGCGATGAAATCTCGGCCAGTCTTTTAGGTATTGCGGCTAATTGCAATGGGAGTTGAGGGCTCAGGCCCCCTAAGAGCTGGTTAATCACATCTCACCACAGAGGTAAATGTACCATAGTAACAAAAAAATCATCAGAGAGCAGAGTAATGTGTAGCTGCATACAAAAAAGCCATCAGTTTCTTTCATTTGCCAGCTTTTCTCTCTTATCCTATTGATTAGACAACCTTTCAATGGCGAGGAACGGGGCTTCCCACTGGGAGGAGATGGGAAGGAAACCAATGATCATAAGAGAGGGAGAAGAGGAGGAGAAAGAAGGACAGAGCTGATGAGAATGCAAGAAAGTTGAGTTATGCAGAGAATCAAAGCAGGTTCGCGGAGAAGCTATGAGGGCAATACAGAGGAAGAGAGTGTTTATGCGGTGAGAGAGAGAGAGCAAAAGTCAGTGTAATGTCTGTTCCCATCAAAATGCAGTCCTCGTCCAATTCTAATCAACAAGCTGCTTGCCTCTAAGCATCCACTAATCAAATCCTAGCATGTATGCCTGTGTGAATTCTCAAGGTGAAGCAAAAGGGGGGCTCACCCTGAATTGAATTTGTCAAATCGGACTGGAGCGGAGAAAACAGAGAAGGGGAGTGTAGTAGCCCATCAACAAAACTCATTCGCTGATGGGATTCCAGCTCACGTCTAAATCAAAATGACAACAATGATGATGGTTATTATGGATGAAATGAACTGTTGGTTTAGTCGAATAAAGAGGCATGGACGTGTCACAACACTCAAATGAGCGTTAAATTAAAGACAATGTTGGTTTCCACAAGAAGCGTACATTTAGAAGCTGTGACGCCCTCATGCCGAATTCATCTCATTTGTAGGTTTATTTAATTAATTTATTTTTTATGGATGGAATAGGATTGGGAAAGTGTCAGTAATTGAAAAATCAGGATGGGAGGATAGTCGAGCGGAGCAAATTTCCGGCAAAATGGCATAATCAAGTAGTTTCTCAGGAATGAGGAAAAAGTGGTGTGCAATAAAATGCAAACAGGATCAACAGAAGGAGTGAAACAGGAAAGGGAGACACCTTTATTCTGCACTTTACTACACTGTCACTTTCATCTTTCTAATTCACTTTATTTTGCACTACTGCTATTCCATTTTATTTGTTAATATTACTTGGGTACAGTACAGTACACTAAAGTTTAAAGTTTAGGGTCAGTAAGATTTTTATTTTTTTAAGATTATTATATTTAAAAGTCTCTTCTGCCTACTTATTGTGAAATATTATTCAAATCTTCTACAATTTAAAACTTAAGATATTTTTTTCAAACTATTTATGTTACGGCAAAGCTGAATTTTCAGTCTTCGTGTCAAATAATCCATGAGCAGAAATCATCCTAACATGCTAATTTGGTGCTCAAGAAACATTTCTTATTAAAATCAATTGAAAACTTTTTTTTTTAAATCTTAATGCAGCATTATACACATCTTTACTGTCACTTTATATTGTAATGTGTCCTTTTTGAATAAACTTAATTTCGTTTTCAAAAAATATGTTTTTGACCCCATACTTTTGAAAGGTTGAATATATAAGCACTGATCACCCCATTTACCATGAAAATACTATGAAAGTAAAATGCATTGTGAAAGCCATTTCCAATTAAAAAGTAATAAACAAAAAACTACAACCAATTAGGCTACAACACAAATTAATCTTCTCATCAGCAACAAAGCTACAATTTAAATGTCCCGCGGTTACACTAAAAAAAGATTTATCATTTCATCCCGCTTATTCAGTAACACTGTATATGTTGACATTAAAAAGGCTCCCTGATGTTGACAGCTAAAGAATGAGGCTGCAACATTCAGCAGTAAAATTCAATTTATTGTCTTGTTTTCTGGAAGAGGCCAATGGATGAAACCGAGCAGGCTGGGCCAAGGGTCTTGACAAGAGCTTCATTGAAATGCATAACTTAAACATGAGGAACCATATTCTACCATCATCAGCAGGGGAAACCCAGAGCAGAAGACAGGGATAATCAGTCAAAGATGGCAGCTGAAAAAGCAAAGGTGACTCCAGACCAACAGTGTGCCAGTTCCTGTCAACACGATGTGGTGGAGAGAGGCTAGTGAATGTGAGAATGAGGCAAGCGGAAAAGCAAAGAGGTTAGACGTGGCACCCTCCTACTTGCCCTGCTGAAATCTTGCACGTTCTCACAGGCAGCAAATCAAGCAAAACACTTTCTCCCAAACAACTGTTATCAACCAGCATGTGAAGTTACCAGAAACAAAATTTCTTTTGAGACTTCCTCATATGAAATTAGCACCCAAGTCTGGCCGCCTGACTAAAGAAACATTTTCATTTCTTTCCCTCTCTCTTCTCAGCTGGTATGATCAGCCCAAGCAAAGGCAATCATTACCAGGACTTTTTGGTATCAGTAAGCCTGACATTAAACAGCAGCTTACATTCTTTTCTTCTGTGTTCTCCATCTTTCCTGCCCCCTCCTTCAAAAAAGCATTAGATTACAAAGGGGGAACATCTGGAGATGGACGTTCGTGTCAGAATAACAATATTAATCAATTCCACAAGTGCCGGCAGAAATAGCAGTCTTTTAAACAAAAGGCAAAACACTTTACCGCCACAGGAGGCTCCAATCAAGAGAGGCAGCATTGAGAGCAGTGTCCCACTGCTCATAATCACATAAAGTGGCACATTCGTTCCGGAGAAAACATGATGAAAATAAGCATGAGATGGTTTGCTCTTCTTTAGCTCCCCTTTGTGTTCTCTTCTTTTCTCTCATCGGTCTATATACTTCTGTCTTCCACATTCAGCATGCAATTTGTATGTTTGTATGTTTTGATTAGTTACACAAGGAGGTTAGGCAAATAGACATTTTCAAACTTGGGGCCAAGTGACTTAAAAGGGGCGATAAGGTGCTGGGGGAGGGGGAGGTCAGTGAAAAGAAATGGAATTAAATTTACAAAATGTATTTTAAGGCTCTATGGAAGCAGTTTCTGCCCCAGAGTAAAAATAAAATTGAAAATTGAAAAAGAATACAAGGACAAAGTCACAACAAGTGATTTAAAGTAACATTGTGACAAAGTCACAAAGTAAAATTGTATTAGTTATAATATAAAATACCATAATTTATTTACATAAACTATGAATGAAAGTGAAATCAAAGAAAATTAATTTTTAGCCCCGTTTTTAGAATTTCTATAATTTATGTAGAGCAGTGGTTGTCAATGCTCTCCATGAAGTACCTCCAATACTCCACATTTTGTATGTCTCCCTATATCTGGCACACCCACTTCAAGTCTTGCTGTCTCCACTAATGAGCTGGTAAGTTGAATAAGGTGTGACAGAAGAGGGAGACAAACAAAATGTGCAGGGCAGGGGTTATTACAGGACAGGTTTGAGAACCATTGAGGTAAAGGATCAGATTTGGTACTTGGAATACATTTCTTTTATAATAAACATTTTTGAAAACCTGTCTAACACTTAATGTTGCATTTCTATTACTAAACCAGGGCAGGACCAATGAGCAGAAACCAGTCAGCCTCCTGAGGAAGAGCCAGGGCAGAAGACTAGTACAAATATTTGCATTCATAACAACGTAGAGAAGGGAAGCAAGAAAATGTGATTGATGTGAAAATGTGAGAGCTTGGTCTGTTTGACCCCCGTAAGCAACCCTTCACTTTCATTAGCATCCTCCCACGCCCCGTACAACCAGCCTCTTCAAACACCTTCACCCTCTCTCTTATATCTCTATTTCATTTCTTATCTCCTTTTATCCCTCTTTATCCCCCTGTTTTACGCCTATAAAGTGAATGAGAGACAAACTCACCATCTACTCCTTACAAGGGAGAATGGCTGTCATGCAAATAATTTCTTTTAAAATATCTGATGCAACCCCAAAGCAAGGTTGATGCATTCAAACTGACCTTCAAAAGCAAGGCAATATGCAGAATACCTGACCACAGAAATTGCAGAAATGTAACAGCAGTGAGTAAACGAAGATCAGTAGTTAGCTGGTGTTAAATATTAACGAGTTTTAGAGTTTTGCTTGCGAAGGGAATACACGTCAGTCATGCTGAAAAGCAACATCACTGGAGTACCACATGTCAGATCACCCACTTGTTTGAGCCATAAGCAGCGTAAGAGAGGAGTGGGAAGGCTGTCTCTCTCTCTCTCTCTCTCATAGTTGAGCATTATAAACACTGGAAAACAAATTCATCATCCCATTCCCAGGAAAGAAAAATGGTCATAAATCACAGAGAAAAATGAGGCGCCTTATCTGGGTAAATTCACGGCAAAGGTAGCTTGACTTCTCTTTTCCCTCTGGAGTCTCTACCCCAAGGCTGCATTACCCATGTTAGCACTGCACTGGGTCGGAGCCGCACTGAGACGAAAATAAAACATTAACTCCAAAGTCCTGCAGCGCCCCCAGGTCTTAAACATCCGTCTCGGCCTATTTTTCCCTCACCCTCCACAAGGGAGAGAGTCTCCTCTGCGAAGAGGAGACTCCAGAACCTACATTGTGAAGTAGTTGGAAGCGATAAGCAGGAATATATTTATAAAGGCATGTATGAAAGTGTATAATTCACAATTGCTCCATTGCACAGCTGAAATTAGTTGGATTGAGACAGAGTATAACAGAATTGGTTGAGGATTGGGCAAACTCTTTTGAATAGCTCATCAGCGACAGCCTATGACAGACAAAAAATAATAATAATTTGGATTACATCGTTTAAAAGGTTAGTCATTGTAAATGCATCCCAGAAGAACAAAAAAGTTGAGGGATGAGCTATGAGAAAACGAAATATTAAATAAAGACATTTGCAGGTTAATATGTATATATATATTTTGCTTTAAGCCAGTGGTTCTCAACATGTTTTACTCGAAGGCCCCCCTCCTCTCTAAATCAATACCGCAATTGTCTTTACCTTGATTACAATAGTCATCCATCAAAACTTTTCTAGCGCAACAATGGCATGCTTTATTCAGTTGAGAGGTGTAGATTGTGTCAATGTTCCCTCTAATTAACAAAATATTCTTTATACTTCTACAGCGCACACACAAAAAAAGTGGGTAACTTAACTGTAATGTGCTATTTATATTTAATTTGATCCTTGATGTAACTGAATGATGCACATTTTAGGTTACCTGAGAAAACAATTCTTACAGTGCTGTTCTACCAAGAAATGTTATTTATATATATATATATATATATATATATATATATATATATATATATATATATATATATATATATATATATATAAATCTCAAGCAGAATAGTTCAATTCATTATGATATAATACAATAAAAATATGAAGCTGATATTTCTCATGAGAATTCCCTTTATGATGTCAATTCATTAATTAGGTTTATAAACAATATAGGCCTAATTTAAAACTGAAACCAAACTGAAGCATTTAAACTGAGATTTGTAAGTTAAATATTTAAAAGAAATGAGAACAAGTGAATTATTTTACAGTTATCCAAGTAGGGTTTAAAGTGGTAGACTTTGTACACTACTATCTGTATGTGACTGTAAATGTCTCAAATTCGCAGAGAAAAGGGAGGTAAGCTTTCCCCTTATGATGTCATAAGGGGAAGATTCCATATCGGCCCGTCTGAGCTCTCATTTTCTCAAAGGCAGAGCAGGACACCCAGGGCTTGGTTTACACCTATCAAAATTTCTAGCCACTGGGGAACCATAAACAGGCTTGGGGAACTCATATTAATGTTAAAAAACCTCATAAAGTTAAATTTTCATGTCATGGGACCTTTAAAGGCTGAGATGTGAAGTTTGTCATTTTATAAAACATTTAGTTTTTGTGAAAGCCTGTATCTGAACTATAAATCATGCTTTTTACAGTCATATTAACTTTATTTGTGCAGGTCTTAAAGTCTTACATTTGAGTTTAGATATCCTGCAGATGTTTTTAGGTATATAATTGTCCAGACCTTGGCTGGTGAGGAGGGTTCATTACTGGACCTCAAGCAATTTTAGTTTAAGAACCCTGATATAAAGTGACATATTAACCACACTCTTGATGTTAAAAGTATTTTTAGATGAATTAAAGAAATAATAAAATAAAATAAACACTTAATAAAAAAATAAATAAATCAAGTTAAGACTTGAACCAAACAAACAAGATGAAGGAAACCTTTTTTATTTTACTTTTTTTTTAAGCAAATAAACTACAATCCTATGAAGCTCAACAATCTTAAAGTCCCAGTTATGTCATTTTGAACACTGTTTTTCATGCAGTGTGTAATGTAGCTGTATGTTAATGTAAATCTGCAACATTTTAAAGCCAAAACTGCGTGATAAAGCTATTGTCTGCATAATAACTAACTGACAATTATATTTCTATAAAGCGTTCAAAATACAGAACTATGGCAATGGGCGTATCGTTTTGGATACACGCTGTACGCGGTAGACCAATCACAACAGACTGGGCCATCAGACTAATCAGAGCAGAGTAAGCACACTGGAAAGGACAGATTTGGAGAGACTTAATCTAAATACTGCTCTGAATTCATTGATTGAGAATTGTTGGCCAACTGAGGTGGTGATAAATGTATATTTTGAGAAAACTAAAGTGCTTTTTTTTTATTTTTTTACATGCAAACAAAAACATCTAAGCCAGCACATAAAATAGAGATCATAAGAGCAGCTTACATTGATGTTTGTACAAATACCAGAACAATTACTGATATAACTGCTACCATGAACAAGAAGCACTTCTGAATTAGCAAAAAACCATGTCTCCATCACAACATAAAACTCAAGTCTTAATGCATCAATACCATTGATGTCATTCAAATATACATTACTAAATGCATTCAAATGGGCAAATGATGCAAGTATATTAACACTCTTGGAACCACTGAATGAGGAGATGCAAACAGACCATTATATCTTTATGCAATCCTTCTTTTTTTCTTTACACACTTTAGTCTTTCCTGTTCTCATTCTCTGTGGCCTTGTTTTGACTGTGCATGAATAGATTAATCTAAATGACCTAAATTTGTTCCATTGTGTGTGGGGGAGTTGCTTCCTGTTCAAGGTTTTCATCTTACATCTACATGACATCATCTACCATATACTTGTAAGTACTGTAACAACTAAATTAGCATTCCAGAAAAGATCTGGTGTTAATGTATATCTTTAACACACTCCAGAATGACACCAGCAGACTATTTTGGTACTTGTGTGATCAGGTGTGTGTGTGTGTGTGTGTGTGTGTGTGTGTGTGTGTGTGTGTGTGTGTGAGAGAGAGTGAGAGAGAGAGACAGAGAGAGAGAGATCACTGGAGTGTGAAACTCAGAGGCAGATTAAAGGAATGAAAAAAATCTAATTAATGCTAATGCAAAATTAGTGCTAATAACCTGAAACCATTGAAATTATTATTTTTAACAAATTACTCAAGATGGCATTAAATCAAAGTCTTATCGAGCGAATGATCTCAAGCTGAAACATACTTATTCTGTTTCTGTACTTCTGTCGAGGATATTTGAGTGTGTGCACATGTCTCTGTGCTTCCTGCAGCATTAGGAATCTGACAGAAGTATTAAAGAAAAACAGAGTCATAACTCATGGTGCACAAGCCCACAGAACATCACTACAAAACCCATATTACAAACTCCCAGCTCAATTTCCTGTTTGTCTCCAAAGCTATCCACACTTTTGATGAAATTACTGTCTGTCTGCCATCTTAAACTTGGGCCATTATTCACAGGTGCCAGCTACCTGTGGCAGACAGACAATCGTTTCTTTGTTTCTTACCCAGCATATCTTAAATCTAACATCTAATGTGGGGTGCAGTGTTATGTAGGATTCTGCAAACATTCCTTTAATCCACATTAGATGCATAATCTAAGGATTTCTGAACTTGAGCAAAAAGCCTTCAAACAAGTCCAAAAAAAGAGCAAGAGAAAGCAAGAGCGAGAGAGACAGAGAGAGAAGAACTGAGTGACATGACAGTTCTCTGCAGTGGATGAGAATATGATGACTGCACAGGGAGAGCTGGGTATATAAATGAAGGAAATTCAATACACACCCATGCACATACCTTTCAGTACACACAACACACAGACAAGCATCAAAGCTAACTTGGCATTTTAAGTTAAGCACTGGTGTCAACTGTGCAGACTCTCCATGCAACAGCTTGTTATTTTTCATACGTGCAAACTCACAAGAGGTCAAAAAGGTGACAGTTCGGAATATGACCCTTGTAGGGGGGTCTGGGGTAGGGGATCTTAAAGTCAGAAGACAATTTTTGAGAATTTAACATGTAAATGAAGTGTTCTGGTGTACTCTGACAACAAAATAAAGGAAAAAGACAACATATTCTTCAAGTAAAAAAAAAAAACATTTATACCACACAACTCCGTTGTCATTGGTGTTCAATAGGGATGGGTACCGAGCACCTGTATTTTTTTTGGACCGGTACGTAATTGGGTCGATACAGGAGTACCAATAAGCTTCATGACAAACGATATTGTTATTGATACTTGCATTGTTAAGTTGCAAGCTGCTGCTTGTCATTTTCCTTTACCGAAATATTTAGCCGACATTTGCTCAACGTGCATGTGATATTCAGCACATGTGCTGTGTGTGTGTGTGTGTTTGCGCGTGTGCGCGTGCAGTCAGTCATCGCGGCAAGTGTGAAACAAACAAAAGTGTGGGCTCTCGTTACAAAACCAAGCGACAGTGTCAGATGCGAAATATGCAGTAGTGTAATAGTGAATGGAGGAGACAAAACAAGTAATATAATGAAACATTTACTAAAAAACACACATCATCTACCTCAAACAATGCACTGTATTATGTCTCTCGGCTCTAGCTCCAACTGACTCCAAGCTCTCAAATGTCAATTCAGCTGTAGAGTTACACTCACGAGACACTGCACTTATTTGCAATCACAAAATAACATTATTTGTGTGTGCTTTAAGGCCTTGCCGGTGAAACGTTTTATTTGCGTGCTGTTCTAACATGTACTTATTCAGAGCATGTCCACCCAAAGCGTCCATACACTAAAAGGCCGGTCAAACAGCACCTGATTATTTAGTTATAATAGTTATCGTCTGATTGTGCTAATACTGTCAAAAACACACAAGGTTTACATATAAACACAGTTAATTATGCATAAAGTGAAAGTAAACTGGCAAGAGAGAAATGCTTGCATCTCTTAAAGGGACAGTACCTAACATACTGCAGCTTGTCATTAAAGGGATAGTTCACCCAAAAAATTTAATTTACATTGTTTACTGTCATGTTGTACCAAAAACACACTCTAGTTCCGAAGAAAAATAAACTTTTCAGAACTAGACGTTTCATGTAAATGACATATTTTGACTAAAAACTGCAAATTATGCCAAAAAGCAAGTAGTTTGCAGGTATATTTTAATTCTTAAAACATTTCTTATTTGCTGATATTGTTTTTATTCATTTCTTATTGCTGGAATTGTTTTTATTTATTATTTATTTATTGCATTATTCAAAAGTTTGAGGGAGATACGATTTTTATAATCCGAGGTCTTTCATAAATCACCACGGCTACATTTATTAGTAATAATGATAATAATATTATGAAATATTTGCATTGTAAATCAACTGTTTTCTATATTAATATATTGTTAAATGCAATTTATTCCTGAGATGGCAATGCTGCATTTTCAGCAGCCATTACTCCAGTCTTCAGTGTCAAATTATCCTTCAGAAATCATTTAAATATGCTAATTTGGGGTTGAAAACATTTGTTCAAACCAACAATTTATATAAAATAGAAAAATTGGTAATGGCAATTTAATACATCTGTAATGCGGTGTAAGAAAATATTGATACACGTGAGTATTGCAATATTTTGTTTGGCGATACTGTATCGATTCTCAAAAACAATATTGATACTTAAAAAAAAGAATTCATGGCAGTTGTTTCGTTTCGCTAGATGGCAGTCTTCATCTCTGAAAAAATCCTGAGTGACAGGAAATACTAGCATTAGAGCATGCCACTAATGTTGGAGTTAATGTAGTTCGCTGCTAAAGATGGAGGGCGAAAGATTTGTCCCAGTTCATGTTTCGGTGTACAAAGCTGAAGTGTGCCGTCATTTGGGCTTTTGTGGTAACGTCCACTGCGGGACTTTGGCGCTGGTGCTTCCTCGGTTCCGCCGCTTGCCACAACCCATTTGAAGAGGCTCGCGCAGGTGGGAGGGTCGGCACACTGCTGCAGCTTTCTCTTATTTTGGGGGTGTTGGCGGTAACTTTAGTTTGATGTCTGACAATAATTAGATTTTTTTTTGCCAATTAAACTATTTGTGTCTGTAATGTTCTGAGCCAAAACTAACTCAGATAGTTATTAATATATACCCTTTACATTGCACAAGGCTTAATTTCTAGAAGAAATAAAAATCCATTTAAAGTAATTTAACAACGTGACATAATATAAAACCAATACTAAATTGTTCAGAAAAACATCCCTGTTAATGCAAAAAGTTTTTTTACCGTTTTGTCTGTTTTATAATAATTTTACAACTTTTAATTTATGCAATAATTTAAATCCATTAAACGACAACTCAATTTAATCTAACGGTATCAAACCAATTAACAGAATATTATTCAGTATAATGCACAAGGCTTAGTTTTTCACATTATGCCTCGTTTTTGTTTTAATCTGTAATGAACAAGTATTTTATTTTTTTAAATGCAAAAAAAAAACTGTATAATCCTTTTTTAACAAAAGGCAAAAAGCTAATAAATAAATCAACCAATATTATACTGATAAATAACTTATATTGCCTAAATTATCCCAAATATACACCGATCAGCTGCTCAATTATACATTCAGACAACCCACCAGCTACTTAATTTAGAACATTTTTAAATTGAAATACTTCAGTAGTCTTAATGCCTGTATATAACATTTGACATTTCTTCAGGATGAAAAAAAATATATATTCTTGAAAACTATACCATTGTTAGAACAGAACAGTAAATGCTCCTTTTTTGCCTTACAAGAAAGGAAAACGTCAAAACCAGCGCAATCAAACCACAGAACGGTGACTGATTTCAGCCATTCCTACACTTGCACAAACGACAGAACGCTCTCCATCAAAGCAGAAAGCAAACTTCTCTGTTAAGACTTCACAACAGTGTGAGTCATGCTAAATGCTTTAGCGCTGAGTTATGGAAGTATACAGGAGGCCAGTGGGCTAGAGGAGAAAGCGAGAGAGGGAGAGAGAGCTGCGGCCAGAAACTCAATAAGCTGACATTTGAATTGCAAGAAAATGAGGCCCTAAATAAGGCTGAAATGGCTGGATTAGAAATTCAGATTGATAGGCCTGTCTGGAGCCGTTCAGAGGGCCTCCCCCAGTGCACCCTGGGAAGTCTGTACTTTCAGTAGGAAGGCAATTTTTTTTTTGTTGAGAAAAGCCAATTTAGCAAAGTCCGTACGTGAGCAAGCAGAGAAAAGATTTGCATCCAAGTGAGCACACTGAGGGAGAAAGAATCACCATGGCAAATGAGAAGCGAAAATGTAAGCCTGTGCTCACCTAAAGTCACATTTGGTTTTGAGTATTCACATTCAGTAGTCTATTTGCAGGCTGTCTCCCTATTCAAATGCACACAAACCAAAATGAATCTGGGTGACAGTTTATTGGTACGAATTTTATTCAGCCTCAGCATATATAAAATCGATCACAGAAACTACTTCCGCTTGGAAACAAGACTTGAAAGGCAAAGGACAAAATCACAGGTATCACAGAGAAAAACTGGGCTATATAATAAGAGCAAGTGCTGTGTTCAAGCAGCTGCACTATACGACATGAAAGAAACCTGTGGACCTTTAGAAAGTGTCACATTTTAAAAGACAAGTCTGAACTTACCAGCTATTTCCCTGCAAAACTAGCTGTGAAAAATTAATTGGTGAAAAATGAAAACTAATTAGTTCTTAAATGTATTCAGCATGGCACTAAGCAGCATGAATGGTCATTCCATCAAAGTAAGAGAACGGAAGGAAAGAAAAACTCCCTGGTGAGTTAAGGCTAGAAGACAAACATGAAGCTGCCTTAATCAGTTAAACTCAGGGAGGTAATTTAAGTTTGGCTCGATCAATAGCACTGTCTCTGAATGCCAACCTCTCGTCAATAAAACACGAGCAGCGATGAGAGCAACCGAATTGCTGGTGTCTAAATAACGAAGGCACTCTGAAATATTTTCTGACCTTGGTGTGACAACCGATCAAAATATAATTTTAATGCATAATGCTGATTAAAAATTCCACCACGTTAAATGAAAATGATCAAGTGCAAGCACACCCACAACATATCAGATGAGCAATGATTAAATTATTATTTACAGTAAGCTAAAAGGTCTCAAGAGTTATAAGACAATGAGACTGCTAATTATTTATGGCTCTTGGGAAATTTATACTAATTTAGAACTGTGGATGTGGTTTGTGACCTATACATAATAGAAAACAAAATATCAGATTCCAGTATTTCCAATTCATTAACCAGACTGTGGCAGCCCACAGTTTCATAATAAAATGAAAATATATGTATTCTTAGATCTATAAATTCTTCTCGTTATATCATAACACTGACTTTAGTGCCACTCTTTTGGCAAAGTATCTGTCAAACAAACTAAAACAGCACAATATGACTTTATCCCAGGGGTGGTCTCTTCAATAGGGTGATAGGGCAATGCACCACCAAAGTGTGAAAGGAAGGGATTTTTTTCCATCACATTCAAACAAAGTGTTACACTAGCTGTCACTGTTCTAGACTGTTTATTTTGCCTCTGGATATTTAGCACAATCAGCGTCAAGTCCCTTTTTTTTGGGAAATTTCACTCTGGCTGAGAATCTCACCAAATGTTCTCGGACTTTAAGAAAAATTGCAGGGTCTGCAATGCAATCTGTGTGTTCTAGGAGGCCTAGCACTAACGTGCTTTCATCATCAAATGTAAACTTACCTTGTGGAATGATTGGTTGGAACAAACGCCTCTGTTAATAATCTTTAAACTGAAGCCAAGACTAGTCTGCACTGCCAACACACCAGTATCTCACCAATAATAGATTTGATGGATGACAACTGTTATGGAGGTAAAGATGATTATAGTGACATGCAGTAGTCATACATTATTAGACATGTGCGAGTCCAATGTTATTAGTGTGCAAACAAACAAACCATGTATGTGCGCGCTCTGACAGCTTTTTACAAATGCGCATTTGAGTATGGTCACATCTGGCAATTGTTATATAATGGACACCCGCTGAAGATGCATGCTTTTATAAGAGTTTGCAATGGTCAGTGCTGTTTAAGTAGACACTTTAACACAGAACAATCACTCCTTTAAATCACCACATTCTAAAAAATTCAGAATATTTTTATTTCCTTTTTTAACTTGAGTTTTGCTCTGTGTAATAATTCTGAATGGATCTATATTCACTTATATGCAGTCAGGTTGAGGAGACTGGTATAGTGGTTTCTTGGCATCTCCGTGTGGTTCTGTTTGGTATTGCAGCTTGACTTGTTATAGAAAATGTTATAAACAAATGTGACATTTATTTTCTCCTCTCAGTTTTTGCTGATGCACTGTATACATAAAATGTGAATTATGAAAATTAAACAAAAAGTAATTTATCTTGAAAAATTATCACAGAAAAGAGTTTTGTCCAGTCATCCTCCAATCATCCAAACTTAATTTTGAACTTGGTTTAAAAAATAATAATTATTATCTTTAAAATGTTAAAAGTCTTAATATTTTTCCTTTTGTTAAACTGGAAAAAATCATACTGGTATGTATGCTAAAATTGTTGGATGTAGTAATTTACCTAGACAAATTTCCATCAGCCGCCACTGTTTTATCCCCTACAAGACTGTTTGTGCTGTGCATTTGAAAGGGAAGTGAATAAACTATTATTATTATTATTATTATTACTACTATTATTAATAATTGTTTAGCTTCCAAATTCACTAGTGTGAGTGTAATTTAGACTGAGACACTATATCACAACTAAAAAGAGGGTTAAGTCCCTGTGGCGAGTTGGGGCGGGGCCGAGAGGCGTGGGAACGAGGAGTGAGGCCAGGTGTAGTGATTGAAGATGAGCTGCACCTGAGCCCCACCGCCGGTATCGAGTCCCACGTAGGAGATGGAAGGATATAAAACTGGAGCGACGACCGTGAAGGACGAGAGAGGACCAGGCCTGGGACATTATTGTATGTTTGCTTTTTATTTTGTGCGCACCAGTTGTCCGTGAGGGGCTGGTGCGCTGTTTTGTGTTTATTTTGTGTCATTAAAGTTCGTTTTGATTGTGCGCCGGTTCCCGCCTCCTTCTTCCCGATGATCACAAAGGTCATATTGTTACAGTCCCCTTAAAATTTCAAGTAGATTTTTGCTTTTGGTTTGCATACTGAACATGGGTTGGAGCTCTTATAAACTCTCATAGTGCACCAGATAGGTGAATTTAACTATGTAAAAAACTTTCTATTTCCTCCCGGGGTTTGGGGTCATGTCTCTAGACCCCCCCTAGAGGTAAAGAGGTCCACCCATCACAATCTCACAAAATAATGTGGGAAAAACAGATTCTGTACCATTTCATTATCTGCATTATACTAGAAGAGGAAGACTAGGGGTTAATGTATGTAACCTCAGACACAAACTCTCATCCCTGCATTACTGCCCCAAGGCTAAGAAGCTGTGCCTTTGGTTTGTAGTGGGGGTACAGAAAATAGAAAAAGTTGTATAAAAAATAAAATAAAAAAAGGCTGCGGGGAGACCAGGAGAACCATACAGGGATCAACACACTTGCATGCATGTACATACACAGGACACACAAGCACCACACATTTATTCACACTCAAAAACAACACATACAGAAGTCAAAGCGGTACCTCAGAGGGTAATGTGTTGCTGCTGATTTACAAAAAGTTTGTGTGCTCTGGATTGGGTCATTCTAATCCTCTCCTGATACTTTCCTGTCAGTTCTCCACAATAGTTTGAAATAAATACAATGAGTGATGCTACAGCATGCTAAGAAATCCAGGTGCTTCCTCTTGTATTTTGTTTGACCCTCTTGTGCTCTCCTCCCTTTTCTACAAAACTTGAAAGACACTAAATATCTCAAAAATGCAGGGCAACTGACTCTCTCCCCATGTCATTTCCAGTTATTTGTGATACCTGGATAAGGATCTTTAAAACTATTTTTCATGAAAGTTGCACTCAAAAAAACAATTTCTATTCATTTCGTCTCTTTGCAGGCCTGTTAAAAACAGATTCCCTGATTGGTTTCCATGACATTGGGAACCCATTATGCAATAGGGCTGGGTATCAATTAGTGATCGACCGATATTGGTTTTTTATAACCGATACCGATTATTTGTATGTTTATGTACCCGATAACCGATATGCAGAACCGATATTTATTTACTGTTATACTTCTGTTTCTGACAATTATTACAACACAAATGAGCTGAAAAAAACATTTTATTTATAACAATCACTCCCCCCTTGCATACAAAAAAAAAAAAACATTATATTTATACACAAATAAATAGAGGGGTCTGAGTCCAAAAAATTTAAGCGCACTGTTACTAAGTGTCTTTGTTTTAAAATAAAAGCTTTGATGAGGTAAAAAAATAAAAACAGGTAAAAAAAATAAAGCACAAAAATGATTCTAACATATTGGTGGGGGCGGGAGGGCTATTTAGGAGTGCATAGCTATTTACTCCCAGTTAAGCAGAGCTAGGTTTTAGTGTAGAAAACAGAGTCTTTCAGCATTCTGCCCTGTAAGCCTGCTTCCTTCAAAAATGTCATGCAGTGGCCGTGCTTGAGGCTTCCTGATCATCAACCCAGTCAGGTGCTGAGCAATATGAACGAACTTTTTTTCCCGAGACTATATAAAGTTAAAGAGCACTTGTCAGTTGGCATTTTATGATCTAGATTCAATCTAACGTTAGATCATGAAATGCCAACTGACAAAGTGCTGTTTGACTATAATTTAATCAACCGCGATCGCGCATGGAGATAATAAATAATTAATTTCCACAAAGCGGTATATGTAGCCTATATGTGTATTAGCGAAATAATTGTTATGTAGTAAATGATAATATAATCTAGGGTGTTTAAACAAGATAATCTTGTCAAAAGTTTCATTCAGTGGCATTGCTTGAGGCTTCCTGATCATCAACCCAGTCAGGTGCTGAGCAATATGAACGAACTTTTTTTCCCGAGACTATATAAAGTTAAACAGCACTTGTCAGTTGGCATTTTATGATCTAAATTTAATCTAACGTTAAATCATGAAATGCCAACTGACAAAGTGCTGTTTGACTATAACTTAATCAACCGCGATCGCGCATGGAGATAATAAATAATTAATTTCCACAAAGCGGTAGGCTATATTTATATGTGTATTAGCGAAATAATTGTTATGTAGTAAATGATAATATAATCTAGGGTGTTTAAACAAGATAATCTTGTCAAAAGTTTCATTCAGTCGCCGTGCTTAAGCCTCCAGATCATCCGTCAGTTGCTAAGCAATATGAACAAACTTTCTCTTCTAGACTAATGGTGAGCAAATACAACAGATAGAGAATTAAATTCAACGCTTTTATTTTCAACATGCATTCATGTCTGTTTTATTTAATTCATGTGAAGATACGTCTTTATTGGGGCAGGACATGATGAATTACACTACGTGACTCAATGAGTTCGTCTCAATTGTTTAGAAACAAGCTGCATAAATTAACTATATCAGGAATTTATGTCTCAGATCTCATTTGTGCATGTCTGTTATGTTAAATAAAGTTGATTAATTAAAGCAAACCAAGTAGAACATATATTTACCTGTGCACTGAGTTGTTGTTGACTCATCTCCTCAGACACCCGGGCTGCAATGGCGGAAATCTCAAAACGGCCACAAGATGGCGCCGTAAATCGGCGAATCCGATATTACAAAACCGATACCCGATTATGGAAAAATGCTTAAATATCGGGAAAAATATCGGTAAACAGATACATCGGTCGATCACTAGTATCAATACTCAAAAATGTACTGATTTAAGTTAACTTTGATTCACAAGCCCAACATTTGATTCAGATTAATGTGTACATTTTGTTTATAATTTCCATTTTGCTGACATATGGTAGAAATTATCTCTTTGTGGAAGGCACATCACATCTTTTTGAAATTTCAGACAGGCAGAAGGTCTGAAACACTGCTTACTCAGGATTTATTTAACTTTTTATTGGTAAGTTTTACATTTGCATATTCAAAGTATAATCAGATGGATCCAGTGGTAAATTCATGTCATGTTTTACCTCATGCACAACTCCAGATCACAGTTTACTATTAAGATAACAGCATTTTGCTCATGGAATTTCATCATACAAATGTGACTGGACATTAATGATGTAAATTATACTGGTCATTGATTCAAACCCCCCAAAAAAGTCTATTTTCTAACTATTCATTAAATGAACAAGTTCATAAGTGTCTTTTGTTATGAAGTTGCCCAAACAAAGATTGCAATTACTCAGAAAATCAATATTTTTATCCAGTCTCTAGTCTTCTTTCAGGTCTTGACGCTATAAAGTGATCTCCACAGCTCAGACTGTCATATCTAAAGCCAACCTAGACTGCTTTATGATAATTATGCCTGGAATTTTATATTAATTTGCCTAGGACAATCTGGATGACATCCTCTCTTCTCATCTTCTCTTTTCTTTCATCTCTGCTCATACCTATCTCTGTCAATCAGCGGTTTAATTAAAATCATTAATCATTTCAGCTTAAACATCTTGCTGCTTCTGATCAGATCAACAAATACTGTAAACTTATGGGGTGTGGGTGTGGGGGGCAATTAAAAGGTAGGTAAAAGTCATTAACACAGGTTGATGCAGACCTCAAATTAGAAGGCAAACAATTTGATTCAAGCAACAAGGATGAAGGAAACATGCCAGGCGCATTTGCAAAAGAGATGGAATGAAGCCCTTGTCAGTGATGACTAATAGAAAAAACGATCTGCAGAGAATTATCAAAGAAATAGAGTGCAGAGATATGTCCAACTGATGCTGGCTGCGGTCTCCTAAAGATGTCACAAAGCCAAGGCTCAGAACCTCTCCACTTGGCTCACGAAGTCACTTGCTATTGTGTGTCTGACAAAATAACAAATCTAAAGCCTTAAACCTGAAGGTCAGTTTTAATACAAAATCTAAAACCAATTTCCACCTGTTTGTCAGCGCCATTTATCACCTTCATTTAATACAATTATGTCCCCTACACAAACGCCTCGGCTCAGCACGAGAAAGAAAAAGGGCAAGGGTGTGTGCATGACTATGTGTGTCCATGGGTTTGGGATCCTGAGGGGAGCAGGTGAGGGTTGTGGGTGTGAGTCTTCATTCGAGAGAAGTGGGAATTACTTCAGCCAACTCGTGCAACGAGAGAAAGTGTGAGGGTGAGGATGAGACAGAGACAGAAAAGGAAAAACCTGATAATAATGCAAAAAACCTGCACACGTGTCAAAACAAAAGCTGCTAGCTGAAATCAGGAGTGAGAGAATGGCTGACCCCTAAGAGGAGGTGTGGGATCTGCATTCACAAGTAGAAACGGGTCACGAGGGGCGAGAAAATTGAGAAAATGGAAAGAAACAACTGATAAGCTGAAGAAAAATGAACAGCACAGACAAACATACTTTCCTGAAGCAAAGACAATTCTGCCTAGATAATTGCTTGTCCATCAGAGAATTAAATGAGACATTATCTCAATTTAATACAATGAAATGTAATGCGAAGGAAAATGTAAAATCCTGTCATGAATTACATTCAAACCCATATGACTTTAACTTTCTTCCGCTGATCACACCAGGATGTAAATAAGCAGTAGTGACTTGCTGGGGGAGGCACGAGGAGTACAATTCAATGTAAATAAAATTCATAATTAGTTTCAGTTCATGTCACAGAATGTATATTTTTTGGTTTGTAATTTCACAGCTGTAATACCATAACTGCTTTTCTATCGCGAATGTGCCCAATCTGCTGATGTAAATACAACTGCTAGGTGATAGAGAAGGGGAGGGGGAGGCCGGGGGAGAGCTGAGCTGTAATGCCTCCATTGGTGTAAAAATAAATTTTTTTTTTTTTTTTTTTTTTTTTTTTTTTGTGAAACAGCATCAAGTGTTCACCTTCAGCACTGAGAAGTGTTGAAAAAAAAAAAACTTGCAAAGAAGGCTAGCTCTATTTTAACAAGACTTTTTCCATTTGCAATATTTTTTATAATTTTGATATATCGTGCAGCCATATTTTCATGGATCACAGAAAGGAAAACTAAGGGGTCTTACAGAAACATGGCAGAGGGAAAGAGGAAACCGAAAAAGTGACATAGCGGGCCAATAACAAAAACAATTCTCCTTCCCTTTCTAAAATAACTTGTGCAGAAACTTTTTTTTATTCTTCATCCTGGTTCTTGAAGAGAACTGGTAGCCCATTTTATTGGACCCAAGGGAAATCACATGCTTTATATTCCATCTCCCCACACATGTCAGGACAAGAGCACATCTGTCCAGAGTTGACACTGGGATAAATAAGATTAAAAAAAATTAAGAAAAAAAAAGAGGAAAAAGGGGTGAGGGTGAGGGTGAGAGAGAGAGAAAGAGAGGGGAGGGGGATAGAAATGCTGATGATTACACACAACAAGACTATGATTTTTATGTGATATCAATAGCTGTTTCAAAACCTAGTGAGTATAAATACTCAGCGTTTTGAGGCATCACAGGCACATTCCTGAGACGGAGGCAGTTGAAAACAGTAGGTGACAATTCTGCAGTCTTGTGAAACATCCTGAGACCAAATCATACATACCCTTAGCAGCTCAATTTAAAATTTTATGAAATTAGAACAACAGAACAATGTAGATACTAAAGATTACTTATAGAAGTAGAGTTTTTCTTTTCTTTTCTTTCCAGAAAGACATTTCATCAACTGGACAATCAGTGTGTTTTTAAACAGTACAATCCACTGAACGCATGCACATCTAACCCTCACAGCTGTTTTCATTCAAGGTTTTTTTTTTTTCATGATTTTAGTTAAGAACATCAGGTACTGTATGGCAAAATGATAATCCTGTTAAGAGAGCCATAAGAAAGGAAAAAATGACCATCCATCCACTACACCCTGTCCTCGATTAGGTCATACCATTCAATATTTAACCAGTCACAGTCAGTGAGTGCGATGAGGCCTGCTACATCAGAACAGGTGTCTTTTCAAAATAAATTAGCATTCTGCTGTTATGGGAGGATGAACTCCTGAACTGACACAAAAAAGGAGTGAGGGAGTGAAAATCAATGTCACTCAATGACGCACACAGTTAATGGAAACATCATTCACTCGTCCAATCAGACACCTCGCCTGAGCAGAAGAGGAAGTATGGGGATAAATTACGCCCCCTACACATCCTTGGTGTTCATTACCCGTTAAAACGCTCCCTCATCTCTCTCCCATGGTGAGGAGAAAGAGAGAATGACAGTACAAATCAAACGCCAGCCAAGCAAAGGATGAGCACAGCCTCACCCACAAAATCACAAAACTCATCAAGCTCGCACATACAGAAAACACACATATATCTGCTACTGCAAACCTGTGATCATATAAACCTACTGACAAATGGATACCTATCACAAATTAAAACTAAACTTAGAACTGTCTAACTAGATAAAAACCATTTCAACTGGACAAGTAAAACAGCAAACAGGATGATAAATTAAACGGAGCATTTATCAAAAATGTAATCAGCATTCAGCTTAAATCACTAAGATTGATGCTTTTAATCCATCACTACAAAGAATCCCCAAAATCAAGTTGAACTGAAAAAAAAAAAAAAGACAATAGTACAATTTATTAAAAACACCACGTGTGATGTTTTTTATTTTTGTGAAGTCTGAGTGGATTCCCCCAGAGTACAACATCTCATTCTCTTAAAGGGGGGGTGAAATGCTCGTTTTCACTCAATATCCTGTTAATCTTGAGTACCTATAGAGTAGAACTGCATCCTTCATAACTCCAAAAAGTATTTAGTTTTATTATATTTATAAGAGAAAGATAGTCTGTACCGATTTTTCCCGGAAAAACACGAGCGCCTAGAGGCGTGACGTGTGGGCGGAGCTAAAGAATCACGAGCGCCAGTAGGCTTTTGCGTTGAGAGTGTTTGGAAGCTGTGACACAGATCCAGAGGCTGAAATTTAACAAGAGCAGCATCAGCAAAGGCGTCTCTATGTGGTATGTACTGAAACTGTATATATTGTATATAAACTGTATATACTGCGGTTTTGGAAAATGACTAAGTTCCACTTTATGTCGTCTTTTTTTTTTTTTTTTTTTTTTTTTTTAAGCTGTACATGTGGAAAGTGCAGTTTGATGACAACATCGCATGGTGTTTACTTGATGTGCTTACGCGCTGATAGCTAAGTTAACAACACAGAGATATTTGAAGCAGTTTTACTCACCGCATGCGGTTCCAACACACGATCGTGACCCTTTTCGTTGGGACTGCTTTATCCTTAAGAAATAAACGATGTGCAATCCGAAATGCAGGGAACAAACAAAAACACTTGCACAACTCCGTTGATGCTCTGTAAAAATAAACTCCATCCACTGGTCCCTTAATGCTGTTTTTTTTTTGGTAATCTGTGCAGGGTTGTCTTGCCCTGGCAACCAAAAACACAATCCTTTTATGACATTTCGCGACGCTCTCGCTCTGATCAGTGAACGTCTGTTGTGCTCTCAGTGCTGTGCTATACAGGAGCGCGCGCTCTTCCGGGAGAAGTGCCCTCAGGACCCATATAAGGAAATTCCGCTCCATCTAACGTCACACAGAGCCATACTCGAAAAAAACTTTCCGAAACTTGTGACAAACCGGAAGAGTTTTTTTTGGAACAAAAATACTCCTTCAAACGTACAACTTAGTTTTTTAAACTTTGTCCATGTTTAGCATGGGAATCCAACTCTTTAACAGTGTAAAAAACTCAGTATGCATGAAATAGCATTTCACCCCCCCTTTAAGACAGAAGAGAGACATCATACGTCAGCTACAGAATCACACAATGGCAGGACCAATCGTCACCTTTTTGGGTGCAGGTTAAATGCTCAATTTGACTCTGATGGAATGAAAAGCTACCTTCTCTCGGTCACATCAGTCCAATTTTTGGTTTATTAAACATAAACCAGATGATAGGAAAGAAAGTTAAAAAAAAAATCTGTTTGTTTTGTCCTCACCTGGTGCATCTCAGGCCTCCAGAGAGCTGTCTAGCTATATAGCACAGACAACAAATTCCGTAATTATTAACATGTTATGGCCATAGTCTTTTAACATTTTTACATTGTTATTATTTTTGATACTGTACATGTAAACATGTATTCTTTACAATAATGATAATATTATTAATGATACACCATTAAGTAACAAGAATACACACACATACAGTATCTGTGTATGTGCGTGTTTGTGTGTGCGTTTAATGCTAATTTATGATCCCCAATGAATTAATTACAGTTTATGAGCTGAATCTTATTAACAACGATGCCAACAATTTTAATAGGGCCGGGACTTTAACGCGTTAATTGAGATTAATTTTACACAAAAAATTACGCGTTAACTTAGATTAATTAATTACAGAAAAAAAATCCCGCATTTTTAATAACTTATTTTTGCACCGCGGAACGTTTCTCACTGGATGAGTTTCCGCGGACCGATTATACTGAAGCACCAACTAGCGTTCGCATATCAACGCAGCAGCACATCGAGCCTCAAGTGTCACTTCAACGCAAAACATATAGCAGCTAGCGTGGACTTTACACTTTATGTTGAACTATGTATTTTGTTGGTGCAACAGTTTATGTTGAACTCTTTATCATTTTGGCCAAGGTTATTGAGAGTTGGACTTAGTATGTTATGGCCTCTGAAGCAACAGAGAGATGTTTTCTAATAGTCAGTGTTTCCAATGTTCTGAATGTAATTGACAGTATTGTGTTTTACTTAAAAAAAAATAATAGAAAAAAACACTTTACAGAAGGTTCCAGCACCTATAAGCTTCCTGAATTTCTGAAATGTACTATTTCTAAATTGTTTCTAAATATGCTATTGCTACACTTAATGGCAAAAATTGCACTGGTCTGCTAGACTTGGTTGAACAAAAATAAACAATATTTTGTTGCTTAAGCTTATGTATTCAGTCATTATTCAATGGTATACTATAAATCCAAGTGAAAAAAAATTACTTCTCACTGTTCTCAGGTCAAATATTTATATGCGATTAAAATGCGATTAATTTCGATTAATTAATTACAAAGCCTCTAATTAATTAGATTCATTTTTTTAATCGAGTCCCGGCCCTAAATTTTAACAATAATAATAGTGGCTAATACCAATATGGTCATTAATTTACTCTGCATCTCTTGCCCAAAATGAACAATAAGAAGCAACAATCTTAGGATGAGAACATTTCAAAAGAAAAAAAATAAATTGATAAAAAAAATAAAAAAAAATCAATGTGGGCCAATATCAGCCTCGACTCCATGTGAATATCAACATCCAGACGTTCCAACAGGGAATCGCAGAGAGGGACCTGTGGGGATCCTAGTTATGATTAAAATACCATATGTCCATTTTCATTAGGGAATTGTCACTGCCTTCCATCTTGTTTTTTATTGCAAAGCATGGAAAATAAAAGTTCACTGTAATGAGGCTACATGGATCAGTCATGAAAAATTACTCTATATTCCCTTCCCACTGTAAAATACTCATCAAGGTCCCCACAACCTAAAATACAGGCTAATCTAGCCTTAACAGAAAAAACAAAAACAAAAAAACATTGTTACCAGTGTTTCCTATTCATTAACCAGCCTGTGGTCAGTCAAATATGTTCCTCCAAAGTTTCATAATAAACCGAAAATGTGTAAAAAATTTGATATACTGAGGTGGGGGTTTATATAAATTTATTTTGATGGCATTTCTCCCTCTGTTCGATAAGCGCCACCTGCTGTCAGAGAGTGAAATTTAGCCTGTCTGCTGTTTGTGTATAATTTAGGTTTTAACATAATTTCATTCTGTTTTTGCTTTAAATGTTGAAATGATACAATGAAATTTAAATAAAAAAAAAACTGCTTATGCTTGTCTCTTTGTTTGTATCGTACAGTGGTTGGTTCAAATTTCAAACGACACTTTCTAATTATTAAATATGTTTACTTGTTGCAAGAGCAGCAACTGCAAAAACAGTTTCATGGCCAGGAAAAAATATTTTTGGCCGAATTTTTCTCAAGTTACCAGCCATTGGCAGATGTGGGAAGTAGTAAGATTTAGGCCCTTCTCGCATGTTTAGAAATTAGGACAAAAGTATTGTAATTTCCCTACTGTAGAGTAAGATAAAGTTATATACCTGTGAAATACTCATTTTTATTAATTTTACAGTGCAATTATTTTACAATATACGGCTATTAATTTCATAAGAAAAATTATATAAAATTATTATTTTATTCTAATTTGCTTGACTGACAAATTCATTGGTGTAAGTGAAAAGAGTGAAAAGAGGATTGAGTATCCTTTAAAAAAGTATAAGTCAATTCACCAGCTCTTTTCTTTTAGTTTGCACACTGAACTGGCGCTGGAGCTCATAATATTGAATTCTCAAAGTGCCCCAGATAGATGAATCTAGCTTTAAAATGTACTAAATTTTCCTTCGGGGTGGGCATGCAAAGTCCACCCACCACACTCACAGGAAACACTGCTGTGAGTGTCCAAATGTTGTACATTTCCACTTGCCTGAGCATTTGCACTCTACGTACTTCTTTAGCAATTAATCAACATTCACTAAAGTCTCTGTTACCTATCCTCATCTCGGCTTTATCCATCCCCCAATGTGACCTATAAAAATACTACACTGCAGGTTTTCATCAGTGTACACAAATAAAACAACTTTGTGTTGTACCATACCCAGACAATGGCCAAAACACAAATAAATAAAAAAAGACTGAATTGTTGGGAGAAGTTTTAACCTTGTGCAGGAACAAATGATAAGGAGCCAGGTGTGAGAAATGTTCAGGCTACACTCTCCACGCAAGGTCAGCCATTGCTCTCCGATTGTGGATCATTCCGCCTGTGACATTCATGGCCATAACGAACAGCTGCATGTGCCAGAACGACGTTTGGGTGCTAATAGAAATCATGACATTTCATGAATTGTAGCAATAAAGAAAGCAGGACTGATAAAAACAGTTTAACACCGACTCTCCTGCTTAAACGTGCTCTTGTCTTTTTCTTTCTCCCTTCCATCATCACAGATGAGGTTTATTTTTTCCATCCAGTCTTTGAAATTGGACACACTGCTTAGTGTGATCTGTCAAATTAACTTTAACCACCTGTAATAACTTTATCTGCACGCACACACTGGGCTCTCTAACCCACTTATCTACTGGATTTTTTGCGACTGGAATTAGGAAAATGTTTTAGATGAAAAGGACACTGTACAAAATGAGTGTCCTAAAGCGACGCATTCATGGTGCTTCTAGGGTCACATTCTCAGACGAATAGACAATGTCTTAAGAGTTAGTGCCACTGCAAAGCTTTAAAAAAAAAAAAACCTTAGTCACTTATTTGAAATGTGCAGGCTTCAATGAATTCTTAAATTTTTTTTGAAAGATCAATAAAAAGCTCAGTCTGTGAAAACTATAAAAGCCACAACAAAACAAAAATAAAATATTTCCAAGGACAACAGAATGACATCAATCGCCATAAGAATAAAATATGCATTTAATCTCATATCAACTTTTTTTCTCCTGTTATTGCACACTTCCAACCATTGCCTGCAGCATTGCGTCTCTCTGTGATCTGCATTTAAAACTATCCTGCTAAAATAGAGTAGTATAATGGTCACAAAAAAAGGAAAAAAGTAAAGCCTATTCAAGAAAAACTATTCAGAAATTGTTTATCATCTTCATCCTCCTGGAGAGGCCTCTCTGTCATGTTTGCGGCACAAATGCAGACAAACAGCAGGAGAGCTCGTCACAAACGGCATCAAACAATTAAGAGGTAAGAGAGAAAACCTGGGGCGACGTGGCAATCAGTAATACATATTAATGAATGCCAGCGTGCTATGCTGCTCTAGCTTAAAATCACAGGGCACACTGCTGAGCCACACACCAACAGGCAAAGGTCAGAGGTCAGATGTGGCAGGTGGCTAGGCTGGATAGTTCACTGTGTGTTTGTGTGTGTAGCGAGTTACCAAGCTGACTTATCAAGTTTGAGATGCGAGTTTAAGAGTTTGAGGATGACTTCCAGAGGAAAAGTGTTTGTGTAACCTGAGAAGGTTTCTACAGAAGAAAAAAAAAACTGCACAAGTCTGAAAAAAACAGGAAAACTCTGAGGAAAGAAAACTTAAATAACATTATATATGACATTTAAGTTCCTTTAAGTACCTGACTGGCTTGCTAGTAAGTGACACTCTGAGGGAGTCCAAACAGCCAAACAGTCTCTCATCGGTGGCACCAAATTTCAGTTCGCTCAGGAACTCCTGAGGAGAGATCTGACTGCTGCTCCTCAAACTACCCTGTCAGAGAAAAACAGAGGGGGGAAAAACACACATTAGATGGTCACTTACATTGTCAAATACTTTTGTAGATTTAGTAGTCCCCCATTCAAGGACATTGAAACTTTAACTGCATGATTAGAAGCAGCTGCCCAAGGGCAGTACCAAGATGGCTGCAGAGCAAACAATCTCAAAAGAGACTCAACTACACATTTACAAGGCTGCGTCCTTGTTTTTAAAAATTAAAAGCAGCAACTTCCACCAAAATTCACACTGAATGAGCAACAAATGCCTTTTTAATAATTATTTGAAAAGAAAATATTGTTGTGACTTACAAGCAATTATTACCCTCAATTTCAAACTACTGAATATTGATCATCATCTTCAAAATTCTTTTATTGCTTTGAAAGGCTTTTACATTCGGAGAAGCCAGCAAATAAACATGACAAAAAGAGTGCCTTCCGCCTGCCAAATTTAAGATTAAGAGCTCCTACAATTGACAGACTTCACAAAGGGTCCTGCCTGTTTAATTACTGACTTAACAAAACGCAATTATTAGAAATGAGTTGGCAAAACTTGTACTATAAAAATAAATAAGACAAAAACAAACAAAAAAATGCAAATAGCTATTACACATTACAAAATGAACAAAGTTAGTCAGCACCCTTATTCTATTAAAATATTTGTTCTGTTTATTCTATTTCAAGGTAGAACACAATGATAGAAGATCAACAAAAACAAAAAAATAATTAAACAAGAAATGTCAGGAAACCTCCATACCTCCAAATGACATTTAATATCCTCTAACATAAATATTTAACAGAGACTGACATTTTTGTCTTCTATTTTTGTGCCAGTAGGCCATTTATGATGAGAATGTGTGATATGACAGATATGACAAAAATCACACACACAAAAAATATATATATATATTTACGCCCATCCAATTTCTCATTGTTTGAGGTTCTCAAAGCCACTGCATGTTAATGAGGAAACTGATTATGTGTGATTTATCTTTCTGATTTCTTCTCTCTGAAGATGCGGAGGGTAAAAATAGCTTTTGCATGCTGCACACATTTTTACACATTTCAGGTTATCTTGCACACTGGGCTGGCCGATATACAGGTACTGAATGTGTGTGTGTGTGCGTGTGTGTGTGTGTGTGTGTGTGTGTGTGTGTGTGTGGGTCACGGTAAGTAGTGGTGCACAGTTCAAATAATACAAGACAAATACAATACTGTTGTTTCAAAATCAAGATCAATCACAAAGAGCCCTTAGAGCATCAAGTCCTTAAGAAAAACTTTTTCTTTAAGTTGTAATTTTCTATACTGCCATTTAGCCATACAAGATTATCTCCATAATGACCTTTGTGGGAACCCTTTGGTGGGAACATAAGTCATATACATTCATACTCCTCACAAATCCCATACATTTAATTCTTAGATTACAATAGGGCTGTGTATTGGCAAGAATACAGTATCAATACAGTATACAGTATCAAACAAAATATTCTAACACCCCTACATTACAAAAGTGTCAACCATTTCACCTCTAGTGAATGTTGGGCAGTGTGGTTTATGTGGTCATGTGTTGACTATTACTTACAGGATGTACAAATTGCAGCATCTGTGCTGTGTTTTTCCACAGAGGGGGAATCAAAATATATATATAAGACCTAAGGGAAAGTGTTGTCTGCTTTGAATGTACAACCAACAGGACATACAAACAGAGAGGATGAGACGAATTCAGTCAAAAAGAGAGGAAGCGCAGAGAAAAATGGACTGTTTTGTTGTTTTTAATCGAGACCTGCAGCATGCTGACCAGCTTCAGACAACTCACTCCAATCAGACAAGTACTTCATATGTTATAAACTATGTTCTCTACATATACATTTTTTATTTTCTAACCAGGAATTGTTGATTCATGCAGGCAGGACACAAACATGACCAGCAGGAGACCGACATGGTCAGCAGCAGCAGGTTATTACACCACAGGCTCGGCCCTCCTTATCCTTCCCATGGTGCACTGGGCCTGTGGGCTGCTGCCCTCTCTGTCCCCTCCGCAGGAGACGGAGATCTTAATCATCACATACAAGAAATACAGCTGCTTCCACTGAAAGACTCCCAGCCCATCCCTTGTTCTCTCTCTTTGCTATCCTGTCCTTCCTTTGTAGTTCTCTCTTTATCACCATGGTGACTGCTTTTTGTGACTTGAGGGAAGCAAACATTGGCTTTTTTGCTTTCCTTCCACTTGACAGCTAAACCTTCAGCAAATCCAAGGCAAAATATCAACCCCACAACCATGCTTGGAGTTTTAGAAGAGATTCTGGCTGTTTAGATGTTGTTTTAGAAAATAATGAGAGCCAAAAGAAGAAATTCATTATATTTCCATTTTCCGTTTAACACTACAGGACCACCTTTTCTGGGATACTTCATAAATGAGTGTTTCCTTTAAAAACAGGATTGTGGTTTGTGTTCAGAGTAGTTTATCCCATTACTCCTGTTATATGTTAATTAAAAATATCACTAAAAATCCTGTGGACAACAAAAGATAAAAGTATAGGATAAGGGGAATGCTCACTCAGGATCAAGCCTGCTCTTTGAAACCCACATTATCCAAACAAATCTTTACATGTGAATTTGGCTCGCAGCGGCAACATCAAACAACGAGAGTCTCGCATTAAGAAGCCAAGTCATGATCTCACAGCAGAAGCTCCAATCACCTGGTGGCGTCTTCTGTCAGGAATCACAGGAACGATGGTAAACATCCTGGAGCTTGCCCTGGGTCACAGATCGACCTGTCTGCTTAGTGCTGAGCCCTCCGAGCCTGACAACAGGCCAATTACATCAACTCTGTGCAGGTTATGACATTAATAAACCATGAAGCTAAGTTTCCTTAGGTAATTGTAGCTTTCACTCCCCTTAAGGTACTGCAAACCTGGTTCTCATTAGTTAGTGGTGCCATTTAGCAGACAGTTTCATGCAAGGTGATTTACAGTACACTGATTGACGAGACAGTCCCACTGAAACAACATGGGTTAAGTGTCATGCTCAAGGGTAAAAATAGTAATTGATGCAAAATCAGCAACTTCTAGGTCCATAGTGGGATCAAACCAGGAATTATTAAGCTAGTGCTATCATACTCTCAATAAAAGTTTAGTGGTCTAGACCAGGGGTTTTCAACCATTATAGACCATAGACCACTAGACCAGGTTTGCAAGGGAAGTCGTGGCCTAATGGTTAGAGAGTCGGACTCCCAATCGAAAGGCTGGCAGGAATTGTGGGTGGGGGGAGTGCATGTACAGTTCTCTCTCCACCTTCAATACCATGACTTAGGTGCCCTTGAGCAAGGCATCGAACCCCCAACTGCTCCTCGGGCGCCGCAGCATAAATGTCAGCATAAATGTGTTCACAGTGTGTGTGTTCACTGCTCTGTGTGTGTGCACTTTGGATGGGTTAAATGCAGAGCACAAATTCTGAGTATGGGTCATCATACTTGGCTGAATGTCACTTCACTTTCACTTTCATTATAGAACTAGGACGCACCCCACCCAGACTCAGTCAACCCAGGTACCTCTAGATAAAAAAATAAAAAAACGAAATCACAGATATTTAAGATAAATACATAAGTAAAATACATAAATATTTAAAATAAAAGAAATGCATAAATTGTGTAAAAACGTTTCCAAAGAAAAAACAAATGAAAAAGAACTAAAAGAGCAAAAAAAAAACTAAAATGTTAATTAGTGAACGAATTAATGAAAGAGCAAAAGAATGGAAAACTTAAAGAAAGCACGAAAGAACTAAAGTAAGAACAAGAGAAAGAACCAACAAACAAATGACAAAGAACGAAAGAATAAACAAACAAAAAGAACAGAGTGAAAGAACTAAAAGAAATATGGTTGAAAACTCCATGCACTGGCTTGGCTTGCATGAGATGATATTATCCAGAACAGTTAAACAGAAGTCTTTTGAGCATCATCAGAACTTTAAAACTCTGTTCGATGATTTGTTTGTTCTAATAATGATTTTGGCAAGCTCAGCTTTTCCTGTCTGCTCTGTCCTCTGCAATATTGTCTATAATTACATGCAAGCAGAAAACAGCAGCGCATGAGCAAATGTCAGACATGCTTAGGGAATTGATCATACATTTAAAGGACAGGTCACACATGCCTCTAAAATGCCAGAGCCTCTCCCATCCAATCAGGGTGGAGATCAACTGAAGAACATCATCAATGTCCCATCAACCTGTTCAGCTTCCTGTGGTTGTGATAATTAATTAACACGGTGTTCTGGCTGAATGTCACAACATGTTGGGACTTTTAGAGCCAAGAAAAGAAAAAACATGTGACATGAGCGCCCATATCCTAAATAAAACTCCCGATTGTCCCGATCAGGGTGAAGTCATAAGAGCACACATTATTTTAACTTTTTTTTGTTTTGTTTCACACATAGTATTTAACTTAAACGGTGTTGTTTTCTTTTATCATCATTTATGCAAGGCATATAATTCAATACACGTACAGATTTGCTGGTACACAAAACAAGCACTTTATAGGAATTCCTTAAGCTTATTGCTGTTACTGTGACAACCAAGTACAGCACAGCTTAAACCAACGCACATTTTTATATTTAGTTGTATTGAGATTTAATTAATCAGTTTAATTAATTGAGTTAATGTTTTTCCCGTTTTAACTTTGATTTCTATGGAGACCAGAATACGAGAGCACCCAAAAGGAATTTAGAATCCATCATGGCACACTCAGGAAACAGCTGGATACATAGAACACACTTGATTTTACACATCTTAATCATCACTTGCAGACAAGTTATCAAAAATATTTTGTACACCGCATGACACAAACAATAAATTCAGTTATTTTTGTGAGGGCTGGGATAACCAGGCACATTATTATATTTAACAAATAATCCGACAGATTCTCCTCTCCCAAAAACTGGACTGGGTGGTAGGATGTCTGTGAACAACCCCAGGCCACTGGTTACCATGGCAGCAAAGACACCTTAGGCAAATAGGATGCCATTTTTGACCCAGTGGAATTCAGAGAGACTTTTATTCTCACTTCATTCACTTCCAAACAGAGATGTAACTACACTCGGAAAAGGACTTTTGATTAATTCATAGACAAACCTATTTATGAATAAACATGCATATCCACAGGACATGCTGTATATTACTACTGTTTTTGTATATTTTGTATTTTTTGTAATGCGTACTGTTGCATGCTTTATGATAAAACCACTACTGTAACCTCACCTATAACGTTTCTGGTATCTACAAATACATATTTTGATCTAAATTATGTTGATACCTATGCAACATATCAGCATCATAATAATTTGAAATTCTGCATCAACACCCAGTCCAGTTACATATGCAAAATAATGTGTTCAAAGACAAAGGGTCTTACATTTTACCTCCGAAAGTTACCATTGGCTCTTTGACCACCTCTCCCCTTTTCTTCTGGCTCTTACTGAACTTAGGCCATATGCACACGTACACAGGTATTTTTAAAAACAGTTTTTCTTTCTTCCGTTTAAAAAAAATAAATAAATAAATAAAAATATATATATATATATTTTTTTTTTTTTTTTTTTTTTTTTTTTTTTTTCATGTGCTGCAATCCATGATGCAAATATGAAATATCAGGCATACAGTAGTAGTTCTTTACAAGCTGCTTTTTCATAGTTTTTCTATTAGTTGCACTCATCTGTCATGCATGAAACATCATTCTAAAAACACGGTGCTCAAGTTAAGAAGTTAAACCCCAACCTTCCTCCATTCTTTCCTATTTCACGGTCCACATCGCATCTTTGTCAACACCTTATGGTCCATCACAGAGCGCACCACATGTTAGTGTCTAATCACGTGTGTCGACATGTGGTTGGATCATTCTTTTCTCTTTACTTTTAACATTCACATTTGTCAAACGTCTGGTCATATTTCTATTCAAAATCATGATTCCTCAATTTATAAAAAAAAAATTGTGGTAACACATTACATTTGATTAATCAAAATCAGAAAAATCTTCAACCCGGAAGAATTTGATAGCAACTACAACACCATCGAACCATCAAGACTTTCATCCGAGACTGCATCCAGAAGCTCATTCAATGGCCAAGGCAATGCAAGTATCATACATTTAACTTTACAAAACTGAGGTTTAGTATAAACTTTGTGAAAGAAAAAAAAGTTGCTGATGGTTTATGCTCAGGTGGTTAATGGACTCATTTTCCATAGCTTTATTCTCTGGTTTTTAACAGTTTACTTTAATTCACTTGTACTTCTCAGCCTTTTTCCTGTGTACGTATGGATGAGTTTGTTTAGACTAGTTATGTGTTACTGTATAGTTAGTAACATTTCTGTGCACAAATAACATCAGTATTTAAGTCGGTCACTGCTTGTAGACAAAGTCAGTTAAACAAGCCGATCTTGCTGCATGGAATAATAAAATAAATGTATTTTCTGAGGTACTGAAAATATTTTCTGGAGTTATGAAATTACACGAATGTTTGCCGGACAAACAGATTAGTTGATTGTAATATTAATTCTTATATAATTACTAGAGTACTTGCAGCTGATTCATATAATATAATTTATTATAATTAATGGTAATTATTTACATACATTTCCCTTTTGAGCTAAAATGTCTAATAATTAAAAATGCCCATAGATTTGGTGGACAAAAACAATAAATATTAATGTTAAAATAAAACTGCTTCACAAAATTTCCAATAAGATATAATTAAAAAAAGGTAATGACTATCACAAAAGAGTATTACAGCTTTTGTTTCATCGTTTACCAAAAATGGTAGCTTTTTAATTAGATTTTTTTTTTCTTACTTTGACCCCTGTACTATATGTAATTGCAATCCCAACATTTTTTCCACAGTTTTTCCACAATCAAGAACGTGGAGGAAAGGGTCAGTCCTCAAGAACGTCAGTGTGTGCATTAGTTCTTGCTGCACATCTGATTCCACTGCTTGTGTCTTATGGGAGCTCATTTAATCTATCAGGTTTTGAGCTTTTGGTGGAACAAATATCTGGGACATGCCCCCCCCCTACCTTACTGCTATATTCTTTAATAGGACGTTGCAAAAAATAAATAAGATAAATGGTGTCTGTAAGTGACAACTCTAACTAGAAAAATGAAATAGCTCAGTATCTCGCTGTACTCATACAGAAAATAAAACCAAATCTAATGCATACGTGTGGCAAGCGAAGGCGGTCAGTCCCTGGGAAACATGGACGTCTGCCCAGGTCTTCTCCTGCATGTCGTTTCCAGGCAAATTTTTCCCCTGGTCCACATTACAATTTATAATGAGCCAAATCATCATTACCCACTGAACCCTGAGATGCATAAAGCGCACACTCACTGAAAGGGGTCCAGCAAAATCCCTTTAATGATTATGTACTAATCTTACACCAGAGGAGCGCAGACTTTGGCCTCAACACAGTCTAACTCTGTCTGACTAACAAAAGATATTTCTAAAGAATATTTGTCCATACAATGGAAGCAAATTAAGTCCAAAATAATATTAGACCTACAGAATTTTACTGCATGGACAAAAATACATTTTTATAAAATCTCTTTTTCGTTTGCTCCACAGAAGGAAGAAATGCAACAAGCGAATACAACATTAGGTTGAGTAAATGATTTCATTTTCATTTGTGGGTAACTATCCTTTTAGTCAAAAAGTCTAGACTACATTTTTTTTAAAGGTGTAGATGCTCTATTTCTCTCTACTACCATGCGATTACAAATCATTGCAATAAAAAATGCCAAAGTAGTTTACTGACTCGAGGGGATTGCACATCTTTGGGTTTTAAAGCTGCAATGTGGATTTTGATGACATTTATTTTGGACTAATTTCAAACTGATTTAACAATTCCACTTGGCAAACTGGTTGCAAAGCCTGGCAGTTCACAAGTCTCCTTGATTTTTAAATAAAGTGTATAGCCACAGGCTTTTCTAGAAGGTACTAGCAAATAATGTGGTTTTCTCAAACCGCAACTCAGCAAAAACTCTAAAAAAATATATCTTGAACCCACCCCTTTCATCTGTGGAGTTTAATATGTGCCTCTTTCAAAATAAACTTCAACTTCCTTGGGTTATTCTGCACGGTATTAGTCTCCCAGATGAATTGCTGAGGAAAATGTTTGCCCTGGGCATCAGATGGTCTGCTAGTGGACTAGCCACCAGGGAGCACTTCAACACTGACTCCCAATTACAGACTCCACAGAGGGAATGGATGTCCACATCCTGATAATCAAACGCAGAGGGCCACTTTGGTTGGGGAGAAAACAAGATCTAAGAGCTTGGAAGAGAATGTGCGCATAGAGCCTTTAATGACTAAGGATTTCAGTGTGTTGCTGAAATGAGACACAATGTACTCGGCCCCATGGTCCATAGTCCAATCCCTGTTCAATTCATCCTTTCTCCTTCCCTCCATCCTAATGATTCACCATATTTCCTGGTGTGAGTGGGAAGTCCATACAGTCTAAACAGCATCTGACATTGAGATACAAACCACCCAGGAACTTCTCAATTTAGCGCCTTTAGAGACGGCATTAAGTGAAAGAGCGGAAGAAGAGGAGCAGTGATACAGCCCTCTTCATCAACACAAAGGCTAACCTTAATGCATAATGCAAATAAGCACAGCAGCATTGGCTCGACTTCGATATAATTAAGAACTCTGGGGCCTGACTATTTGGGCTCCAGAGGACTTTTTTTCCTCCCTTGTTCTCTTTCCTTCCTTCTCTCCATCCCACTTTCTACAGTCCTGAACATGTGTATTAAATAACCATCTTGAAGAGGTACTTATGGCTACCCCAACCGAGTTAGATTAGCTTTTATCATGTCAAATCAGAGAATTAATCTGTGATCTATATTCAATAAGACACGCGGATTCTTTGTGAATGGAACAACACTCCCATTAGTCTCCAAATTTCCATTCCAAAATGGTATCAGACGCCGCTGATCTGTGCAGGCGGAAGAAAAGAAAAGAGACACCAAACAAGAACACAGATTAATATTTGTAACAAAATTTGCATTACATTAATGTAATGACAAAGAAAAAATACACTACAAGAAATTAAATAATCAATTTAAACTTCAACGTTTCAAGTTTCAAAAAGAACATTGAATGTAATTGCACATCAGCTCCTTCGACTGAAAAACAATATGGCGCTGTCATCTAGCTGAGGTGACGGACTAGAGGGAGCATGTTTTATTAGGAGAAAGTGTCTGAGCCCAGTGGAGACTTCAGTCAAAGTCTGCAAATGCATGGTGCCAAAAACAGAGATGAATTGACAAGATACAACCCATAAAGCTCATCTCCCATTATGTCCTCAAGCAACTCTTTCAAAAGACAATTTTTAAAAACACAAAGACTACAGCAGTGCACTTCACTTGCCCAGCTATGTATTAAGGGTCCAAGCCACACAAACGGAAACATATGACAGTTGCATGTGTGCTCATTTATAAGTTTTTTATAAAAAGTTTGATTTAATCATGCTGTCAGTAACAAATAAAAGTGCAATTTCATAAATTCAATTAAATAATAATTAAACAAATGAATTTAAGAAAGTGAGTCTGCAGATTTGACCCTCCCACCCAAAAAAAATTAATATCAGATTCTCATCCATAACATGGGTTTTCCTTAGCTCAAAGACAACTGAAATAGCATGCAGAATGTGAGGGAAAATGCATGGGGAAGCGTGACATGCCCTGGGGTCTGTTGGTGGGTGTGGGGGGCATTAGCCCTGACTCAAAGCACACTATGGGAGAGAAGCTCGTCTAAATCCAAAGTTGATAAAACAGTTAAACACAGTCACAGCAGCAGAAGGCCTGCAACATGCAAGGTAGAGACCGCGCATCCGTTTCTGACAGAACAAACTGCAAACACACACTCTGGCTGGGCTTGTTTTGCAGCTCTCCAGTGCCATCTAGGGGAGATGAGTAGGATATTAAAATTGAAAAGAGATGGTTAGCAGACTGTAGCAAAAAGTAACTACATCAGACATTCGCTTAATGAAAAAAAAATTAATATCACAGATTGATTTAAAAGTGGCTATGACTGATAATTCTCTAGGAAAATGTATTGAGAAATTATGCTATAGATAAAGAGGGACTCTAGAATATAAGCAACATTGTCATCTTCAGCTCTCACAGCTTTAATTCAGCCCAAAAAAAGAGAGATGTTTGGCTAATGCAACACTGTCATGGATGCAACACATTCTAAGAAAAATGTAAGCTAAACTAATTTGGAATGGCATGTGAAAAAAACATTTTAAGGTGCACTATTTCTTTAACAAAAGGAACTGTTTCAACTCCATCAATTTACCGATGTGATGCTGAGACCAGCGTGATGTTTTATAGCCTTTACTGTAAACAGAGAACACAGTCCACAGTCGAGAGCAATTAGGAGGCATTTAGCATTCTTTGTTTGCTCTCCACAATCATTTAAAAGGCATGCATCTGTTTTACTTTTCTAATAATCAATCAATCAATCATTTTAATTGTGGTTTTAGCAGTAACTGTAACCTGAAAACCACTGAGGCATCATTGGAAAAAAGGTTTGATCGATTGAAGGTTACAGACACGGCACCCGACCCCACCACTGAACTGACGACCTGAAAGTGAGGACAAAATATAGCACACACCCATTTCCACAGAAACATTCCTTCTGTTACTAAAAATAGATGTCGGTTTTGTCTTATTCAGACGTTGATAATTGCACAGCTCTCAAAAATGCACTACATGTGCTTGAATATCCAAACTAGCACACCAGACGAACGCATCACTTTCCAATTGACGCCTACATCCTTCAAAATCCAATTTAAAAAGTGAGCATAGGAAAGTCAGGCTTGATGCTTCTCAGGATCCGCAATACATCCATACAGGGGCATCAAAACTAACTAACAAAAAAACACTCCCCCACCCCTCAAAAAAGCCTGACAGTTTGCCAGTACATACACAGATGTAGACTTCTCAAGGCTGACAAGCTGAGATCTTCTCGTACATGTGTATGGAAAGCCCTAGCTCATCTTCCACCACTGTGCTGACAAGAACCCTCTGCCTCACCGGGATCGAGAGAGGAAAATTGTGGGCATTGTATCACGCCCCAGTGCCAGAACCACATGTACCTCTCATCACACAATGCCCTACAGTGCGGCGTTTTTCAACCTATTACCTCTGATTATAGCGCACAAGTGGGAGTGGGGAGCATCTCTGAGACACACTGAGAGATAATTCTGCCTCTCGTTATGCTCACTCTAGAAAGAAGCACGAGAAGGAAACAACAAAATGGGAACGTGACATCTATGTCAACCAAACCTGACCTTCTGTGTATTGTGAGAGGCCTCTGCTGGTTTTGAGGTCTGAAACACACTGTGGAACCTGTAGACTTCGAAACTACAAATGGACATCCTAAAGAACTGAATAATGCTGGCTCCTTAAGGGGTCCATTAATAATTGTTTTAGGATATAAAAAAAATATCTGGGAAAAAAGAAATTGGAAGTTCATTGACAAACAATGACACAGTTTGGCACCCAAATGAAAGGAAAATATATTTTTTTTATAATTTTCAGATTCGCCCAAAATAGTTTTGGAGGGCCAAAATCATTGACCGAAACAGTGATGTTTAATTAGCTATTTTCTGGTGACTCATTTTGACACTGTCACAGTCTTTTTCGTGAAAACAACATGATGCCAGAGTGGCAATCATTAAAATTTTGTTTGCCTGAAATAGTGTGGCAATATTTGTAACTCTAGTTAATGGTGCAACGGATCGTAGATGATCCATATGGACCAGGCCCCACGGTTCGGCACGTATGTGATTAGCGGATTAACTGTGTGTTAAGATTAACTATCAAAGAGTGAAAGTTCATCATTTGAACATTTTTAGTCTTGCCAGTTTTGACATTCAAGCCGTTTTAACTTACATGTTTTTTTCTGTGCACTCAGCCACTGCCGTATGCAACCAAAGCGTGCAAACACGGAGACAGCGAGAGAAAGATGCCCGATTCAGACAGTGCGATTCCTTTCACATACACAAAGTTGTTAAAATACCGCAGTTTAGCAAGTATTTTAGTATATACAGTTGGTTATGTCTTAAGCAAACATAAATAGATGAAAAAAAAACTGAATGCGTGTTGGTATTAGGTCTGTGCATTTGGTCTTAAAAAGAGAGCAGCCAATAAATACCTGTTTCTGTCTGCTAATCAAACACCACAGCTCTAACAAACATTAATCTGTATTTAACTTGTGCAGCGAGTACTTTTAAATTAAACAATTACATTTCTGCACCTAACTTCTGATAACTGGGATTTGTTGTTTTCATCTATGCTTGTAATTTGTGTAACTGTTCATGTTTTATTACTAACTTTATTTGTTACTAGTTTATGATGTGGTATAGAAGTACTTTGTGACTAAAAATCGGTATATGATCCGTTGCACCACTAACTCTAGTACACAACACCCAGAATAGCATAAAGAAATTAATAAATGAAATTTAATTGATTAAAATTTATTTTCGATTTTGCCTTTTGATTAAATAAAAACTTTTTGGTTTTGGTGGTTAAATGAAAACAAATTTTGGATTTTGGTTTTTTGGTAACAAGCACATTACTAAAGGTTTATTTGCAAAGACTTCTTAGTAGCTATTTGAGAACTGTTTATGGAACCAAATGACAAACACGATAATTGATATGACAAATGGTTCATCATTCCAAACCCTAAATATAATGTCCTTTCTGGTGGTTTTTGTTTGATTTTCATTGTGTAATGACTGGGAATATAATAACTTTAATCAAAAATAAAAGTGTTGATGACAGAACATTCTCACTGCAGCACACAATAGAAATAATTAATAAAAAGATGATCTTGTCACTGAGCTACACACAAGTGTGGTCATTTAAAATGGGCCTTGCGATTGTGCCTTTAATTGCTTATGCCCTCTCTCTTTATTTGATGGCCATGTCTCCATTGTCAACATCACAGCTCATTGTCATGCAAAAGACTGATTCATTAAAAACACTCCATTACCAAACCTACAGTGTAATTATGAGATAAAGAATTTATCACCAGCACTGAAATGCAAATCAAAAGGTGTTCTTTCTGCATTAAAGTAATTGGTTTGCAAACACCTTTCAGCAAAACTCAATTGAGAGTAGATTGTGGAAAGGCTATCATGGCTTTGTAAAACTTTGGAGGGAATTACAGATCTGTGCTTACGGGAATTACAGCATCAGGGGATTGGAGAGGAAGAAAGCCAAAAGATATGACTGCAAATTGAACAACTGAAAAAAAAAAAAAAGTCCTCTTTGGTTGGAGTTGAAAAACAGCACACTACATTTCAGAAAAGTTAAGGTGAAGATGGGGGGAAGGGTCTGATCTGGTTTAACATCATTCCTGTCTTATTTTATTGTGCACCTGCAATTTTCAAAAAAGCTTTTGTCGACATTAGGACTCATTTATCCAGCAATTAGTCAGTAAGACTGGAAATTATTTTTCAGCAGCATGATGCGGTAAACAGGTGCACAATTAAAAACTGGTTTAACTTTCTTTTCAGAACCAAAATAGCTGGAAGTGTTCAAAGCTAAAAATCACAATTTAAAGCACAATTCACATATCAATTTCAAAATACCAGTAAATTCTGATGACATTGACTGGAAATGAACTTTAAACTGCTGCGCTGCCCGGTGTTGTGTTTGTAAACAAGGAGGGGTACCAGTGTTTTTGTTTTTTTGTTTTTATGTTTTTGCTTTTGTGCCAAACATTCATAGTCATGCAGCTGCTCTTAGACCGGAGATATAGTATTAGATGACTTTAAATATTCTTTGACTTCTGTAAACAGTGTGTACTAAGTGCATTATCTGCATCAGAATGTTATGACTGACCCACAGTCAATAAATTCCAGAGTTGAGATACTGCATGGACTTCCACAATAACTGAGGAATGCGGAAGTAAATCGTGTCACGGAGCAGCCAATAGCTCCAAACAACCAATAGTTCCAACACTAAAGCCCATCATTTTAGTGCTTCTCAAACACACTCGCTGGTAAATTACTAAATTACTGCATTTTTTTTACATTTTAACCCATTTGTTATCCTCTCCGGAGTCTATTTTATGAAGAGCATTATAGTTACTATTTATAGATAATAGACAGTTAGACTATAATGGCAGTTAGATAACATGAGCAACACTTTAATAGCAACCATAACCAGAATCTAGTTGTCAATTTTTTTTTTATTTTTTTTTAGGAATTGGTACTTGCCTAGCACCTCAGTGGATGTATTATATAATAAAGAGTTTCGCTGAATGCTATTGCATTGTTTTAGTTTTTTAACACCATTATAAACTTCTTTCTTGGGTTAAATTATAAATTTGCTTGCATCCATTACTATATTCGCGTGTTGTGTATGCGATCATAAAATAGCATGTATGTGAGCAAATAACCTTTTTAAATGTAGCATTCTAACAAATCTAAACTTAAATTTAATAAATTAAATTTATAATTTGTAGCAATATTCATTAGTTCTGTTGTTGATTCAGGGTTAGCGTCATTTGAGGTCCTCTGAGGGGTCAGCATCATCTCTTCTCAGGTGTTCTGGATCCAGACTGGAGCTTGTGTAAATCCTAGGCAAAACAGAGAATTTTGCCATGGCAAAAATTGGCCAATATATCGGCCATGGCGATATAACAGTCGACCATTAATTCAAACATGATCTCTTAATGGTAATATACCAGTAAAGATTGCATGTGTGAAAGGGGCTATTATTTATTAAAGAAACTGAAAACCACTCATATGTAAATCAATACTTATTTTGCTGTTATTCACAGACAGTTCAACAGTGCTTACTGAAGTATTAAAATAACTATGAAGAAACCTTGAAAACGGGATGGAGAGAAAGAAAAGGATACATAATATGCGGAGTTATCATTAACACATTTACAGTGACATTAAAACAGGTGTGCTGAGTTTTTAAACAATGAAAACTCCCTCTGTGAGACCAAAGTATTAGTCAAATGTTTATTAAAAATTTAGAAAATATAGATAAAATAAATAAATGCCTCAACTTTTTCCTGATTTAACTTGTTAAACTTTTACTATTAGTAGTATCCATTTTATCGGTTTCAGGTTGAGTAATTGAGGCTCTAAAAGTACTTTTTATAACACAAAAGGGGGAAATTACCACGGCACAAATCTCTTACAAATGTACTTATCCGTGAGATTTAATCCAAAATAAAGAATTCTATCTGTTTAACTCAATAGACCCTCTCGGTTTCCTCTACTTTCTAAGAAAAAAATCTGTGCAAGCTTTGTGAACTAAAGAAATTTAGATTAAGCCATAATTCAAGAGGCCAGGTGTGAGCTACACTTAAAAGGTTTGTAAATGTCAAGTGCATTAATACAGCCATAAATAAAAGAGATAAAATAAAGAATACAAATCTGGTGTCACATACAGCCATGGCACAGACACGTCTGGCTGTGGGAATTAAGAGATTATAGCAAAATCTCACCATTACTTTTACGGCAGGCTCACAGCAGATAGCGCCTAATTCCTGTCTGGAATCTGCTGGGGTCAACCGTCGACAAATGGAGAAGTGGAATTAACAGGTTATTGGTAGAGGATCTATAATAGGGCTGACATTTACCATCAGCCTCTCCCTGATAATAATGACTATTTCTCTGTCAAACAGAAAAAGCTAAGATGTCCCGAACACCTTATACAATAAACCAGAAGTTCATAGGTGAGGATCATTCAAGCACGGGAATTAACTTAAGGTAGGAGGATTTTTAGAGTGGATGGCTCCTCTTCAACCTCTCCTTATGCTCCTATGAGTGCTGCATGTGTCTCACTTGCAACCCTTTCAAAGGCATGTCAATGGCAAGAGATAATTAGTGCAGTAGCGTATGATTAGCTGCATAAAGACATTATAAAAATGGACTATCCTGAGGGCAAGGAAAGGTGTTTCAGCACTGACATGCACTTGAAGAAGGTGCTCTCAAAGCCTGAGAAAAGCGGAGTAATTGGGGTTTGACCCAGCTTTTAAAATTATCCAACGACACAGACATTTGCCACTACATTAAAAATAGCACTGTGCACAGTTTTGATGTACAAGAAAAATTAATCAAAAAATACAATTCAGCCATATCAGTAACATTGAGTTGAAGAATTAAAAGGAAGTCAAAGATTATAAATTATGAATAAAAGATCCTATGATAACAGAATAATATGTATGTATTAGGGTTGGTGCATTCAGGCTATCAATATTTACCTATCATGTGTTCCTGGGGAATCGAACCCCCAACCTTGCTCTACCAACTAAGCTACAGGAACACTAACTTAAAACACTCACTATGTGGTGATGACGTAAAAGGACTACGTGAGAACTACTATGGATGATAAGTTCACTCTGCCGTCTTAATAATATTTTCATGCACACCCACTATAATGGGATGCATGCAAAATACATAGTATTTAACAAGTAATCTGAGTGGCCTATGTATGCAATATTTTAAACGAGCCCTCACGGAGTTTAATGCCACAGTTATTAGGGATGCACCGAAATGAAAATTCTTGGCCGAAACCGAAAACCGAAAAAGTGAAAACCAAGGCCGAAAACCGAAACCGAAACACCGAAAGAAAATATGCCAATTATTAGTACCGTTGCATTTATTGCTATGACCGTGTACTAACTTTACTAAAATTAAGACATTGCAATTGCATAAATTAATATCAAAGTTTCAAAAATAATTACAATTACATAACTTATTTAAAAAAAAAAACATAAAAATACATAATTACAAATGATGCAAATATTTATTAAGCACATTGCAACAATGCACAGTATAAAATAAAATTCAAACTAAAAATGTATCCCACTCATGTGTATATTTAATAATAATGTACAGGCCTACTGGCCTGCAGAAAGGTTTTAAAATGAACAGTTCTCTCATAAAAACAAAGTGCATTTAGGTGAAGTGCATTTGAAATTTTTCTATGTAGGACTAGAAAGTGCATTACTTCTCCAGTAGGCAAGACTGTTATCACTTCTGGGGATGGGGACTTCAGACAGATAACCATCTAGCTGTTGAGCAGTTGAGCTTGTCATCTGCCTGACATTTGAGAAATATTTGAGAGAGTGTGTTTAAATAGGGCCAGGGCATAAATAAACATTTTCATCAAATTAAAGCAGAAATCTAGCAGAAAATCTAGCATAAATATGGCTACAATCTGATATTATGTATGTATATATGTTTGTGTGTGTGTGTGTGTGTGTGTGTATAGTAGCCTAAGAACAAAATAGCCAACCTATTATTATTATTTGAGGCACTTTCTTGCAGAATTTCACTGAACATATCAGACAACGAGGGTGCATGCCCCTCATCTGGTGCAAAGACCAGTCTTTTTTCTGCGCTCTGATCTGTCTCCTACGCTTGGCGCTTTTCCGTCTCCACGCGGGTTCTCCGCATCCAGCGCGGCCTGGATCATTTCTCGTGCGCGCTGCCTTATTTCCGCATCCAAGTAATGGTTTTATAACGCGGATCAAGCACATTCGCGATGAAGTGCAGAGGATCCGAAAAGATCTCAGTGAGACGTGTGCTCACAGACTTTATAAGACTGTACTTTTCTTTGTTTTTACTTCGTGGTCCGTCTTAATCTCTTTGTTAGGAGACGCTTTAGTGCTGCGAATAAAGGAATAAGAAGAGAATGTTCTCACTGGTGTTAAGTGAATGTCGCGTGGAGCTCGTGGTCTGCGCTATGCTGGTGCACGTGCAGGTCGCGGTTTCTGTTTGCGTCATCACAACATTTCGGCCGTGCTGTTTCGGTGATAAAAGTCTATCGGCCGAAAACCGAAAAGGCCATTTTCGGCCGATAATTTTCGGTGGCCGAAATTTCGGTGCATCCCTAACAGTTATGTTAGAATGCTTCTCATTCTTGTTTCTGTGGCGGTGCATCTGTCTCTTCATGAGGTGCGCGGTCCAGAGCGCTGTAAGACTGATGCATCAGTTCAGTTCAACTTTACTCCAAATATATGAACTTACTTGTTTTAAATTCTTTTTATTTAACGTGTTTGTTTATGTCCAATATTAGTGTTAAACTGCTGGACTTTAAATTAAATCACTATTTATTTTCACTGTTGACTGATTTTGCAGAACATTTAGACTGATAACTTCTGTAAACAGATATGGCAGATTTGTCACAGGACGCGTGATATGACAGCTGTGTATGACTATATGAACTAGCTGTTTTAAAACAGTATTTTTATATTTAACGTTAGTTTATCAGTATGTTTTTAAGTTTTTTTTTGTTTTTTTTTAGATGATTGGTGCAGGCTCTCTCTCGTGCACCTGCACGTTTAAAGAAAAAAACTAATGGTTATGCTATGACAAGAACAGAGAGTCTCTATCTTGCTCCACACGATAATATTGTGTATCGATCTCATGGGCTGACGATATGACTATTTGAAAAATGACCATATCGCCCAACACTAGTTTGTATGATGCAAGTTGCAACATGCAGATTACAAGGTTGTGTGGGAGAAAACAAGTAAAAAATAAAATAAAATAAATGAAAACCATTCCGGCATTCATTACTTTCATTCTTCTCTGCACGTTTCTACATTGTCAGAAGATGCAGAAAAACAAATTCTTGAAGGCAAGTGAGGTAGAAAAACTAAATGATAAGAAAATAATGCAAAGCAGCTTCCCACAAATAATGAATGTTTACCTCTATAGCAGTTGCCAGGGGGACAGTAAACATTTTTCAGAAAAGAAAAAAAAATAATAAAGTAGGTTTATTGGGTTGTAAAATACATGTAATTATTCACTTTTCACTCGAATGTGATTGGAGATAAAATAAATAAATAAATAAATAAATAAATAAATAAATCCACTGTTGACCAAAAAATTTAGGAAAATTAAGTAATTAAGGACTGCAAAGATGAGTTGAAATGAAATGCAGGTAATACAAATTCAGTATTTCAAATCAGTTCAGCTGTAGGCCTGCTCATTTAACTAATAATTTAAAGGGGGGGTGAAATGTTAATTTTAACTCAATATCCTGTTAATCCTATAGAGTACCTATAGAGTAGTACTGCATCCTTCATATCTCCAAAAAGTCTTTAGTTTTATTATATTTATAAGAGAAAGATAGTCAGTACCGTTTTTTCCCGGAAAAACACGAGCGGTTGGAGACGTGACGTGTGGGCGGAGCTAAAGAATCACGAGCGCGAGTAGGCTTTTGCGTTGTCAGCGTCTGGAAGCTGTGACATTACCGTGAGGAAAAAAACATCATCCAAAACAAACCATGGCTAACAGTCAGATTCAGCCGTATAAATATGATCCAGAATCAGATCCCGAGGCTGAAATATGTATTGAAACTAGGGCTGCAACTAACGATTATTTTGATAATCGATTAATCTGTCGATTATTTTTACGATTAATCGATTAATCGGTTTATGTACTTATATTTTAGTTTTTTCCATTTTTTCCCCAAGTAAATTATTAATAAAGGGTCTTTATCATTCAGCATAGATTTTTAAGAGATTTTAACCAATTGTAAACAATCCTTCGAAAAAAGTGCCAATGGCATGAAACCTGAATGGAACTCACAATTTAAAGTAAAATCCATCAGAAGGATGTCCAGAAAAAAAAAATTGGGACACACACAAAAAACCTGCTGTGTGAAAAAGAGCAGTGAATACTTAGAAAAGAAGTGCATTTTAAATATACTCAAACATTTACCTCTCTCATTCAGTCATAATTAGGCTGCAAGTCTGAATTATGAACTGGTAAACGACAAACTGATAACATAACATGTTTGTAAAGCTTTAAATGTTAACTGTTAAAAGCAATGTTATCAGCTTTTACGACTAAACATTTGCAAACAACCTTGTACTGGAGAATCTGCACAAATAAAATTCTTAGGGGCCGTTCACATATCGCACCTAAAAACGCGTGGAAAACGCTAGTCGTGCCGCTTTCTCCTTCTTCCCAAAGCGCTCGGGCAGAAGCGCCCCTGAGGCGTCTGCCTTTGCTAAGCAACCATGACGTGCTCTCTCCATGACGTGCTCTCTCCATGAAGACCCGGAAATTTCAGCAAAGGATAAATGGATGCGGTGTGGACGCGCCTGGAAAAACGGGCGCATCGCACCGCGTGCTTGTCGCGACCGCGTCGCTTCCATTATGAGAGTGCATACTGCGCGCCTACATAGGAAATAACGAACTTGAGCACGCAAAAGACACGATATGTGAACGGCCCCTTAAACAGTTCAGTAGTGCAGAGTTTACAGGTTACTCTTCATTTTGAAGGCTCAAAGTCAAGTACTCCCACTTCCCGCTGAATGCTGCAGAGACGCTGTTCGGAAAGCACGTGACATAAAACGAGGCCAGCTATTGGCTATTCGCTACTTCACCTGCTGTACTGGCTGAGTAAAACCTCCGGTGGCTCATTACTGCCACACTTTGGTCACCGCAGATTTGAAATATGCACGAAATGAGCCGCTTATGGCAAACAAAATTTATTTAGCGACGAATCGATTACTAAATTAGTTGACAACTATTTTAATAATCGATTTTAATCGATTAAATCGATTCGTTGTTTCAGCTCTAATTGAAACTGTATATATTTGTTCAACTTTGTGTCGTCTTTTTTTTTTTTTTTTTAAAGGTGTAATGTTACATGTTTGATGCCAACATCGCAATGTTGTTTACTTGATGTGCTTACGCGCCGATAGTGAAGTTAACAACACAGAGATATTTGAAGCAGTTTTACTCACCGCCTGCGGTTCCAACACACGATCGTGACCCTTTTTCGTTGGGACTGCATCATCCTTAAGAAATAAACGATATGCAAATCCGGCGTCAAACTGGGCCTTGTTTGTAAAACAAGCATCTTCGAAATGGAGGGGAACAAACAAAAACACTTGCACAACTCCGTTGATGCTCTGTAAAAAAATACTCCATCCACTGGAGATTCAGACATTCTTTCAGACTGAAAAGATTACCAAAAAAAAAAACAGCATTAAGAGTAATGCTGTTTTTGTTTTGTTTTTTGGTAATCTGTGCAGGGTTGTCTTGCCCTGGCAACCAAAAACACACTTCTTTTGTGACATTTCGCGACGCTCTCGCTCTGATCAGTGAACGTCTGTTGTGCTCTCAGTGCTCTGCTATACGGGAGCGCGCGCTCTTCCGGCAGAAGTGCCTTAGGACCCATATAAGGAAATTCCGCTCCATCTAACGTCACACAGAGCCATACTCGAAAAAAAACTTTCAGAAACTTGTGACAAACTGAAAGGAGCATTTTTGGAACAAAAATACTCCTTCAAACGTACAACTTAATTTTTGAAACTTTGTCCATGTTTAGCATGGGAATCCAACTCTTTAACAGTGTAAAAAACTCAGTATGCATGAAATAGCATTTTACCACCCCCCCCCCCTTTAACTAAATAAAAAGACATAAATACAGTTGATACTGAACTACCTTGATCAAGAGAGACTACAACAGACAGACTATAAAAACTATGAATTATCTTGTATCCACCTTCTTTGACTTTGCATAATTTTTGAGTCATTAACTGCTATAGATAAAAAAAGAATAATGCACAGAGTTAGTTTGTCTAAATGACAATGTCATTGGTTAAAACCATTTGTTAATTATATAACTAAAATATAAAAATAAAGATACATCAAAAATTATTTCCAATTAGCAGACAATTACTATCATTTTCATGCTATGGCAGATAAGCAATACATAAATGGCCAATATTAAAATTTATAATAATTTGGCTTAAATAAAGAGGGGAAAATGTAAAGGAAAAAAAAGTGTACAGTGTGAAAATTGAATGTTTTTTTTATTTTATTTTTTATAAAACTGTTGAAATTAGTGCACAAAAAAATAAAATAACACCAAGTATTATTTCTTTTATTTAAAAACTCTTTATGTCATGGTGGTTGGCAATGGGCAAATATTATCATTATAATAGTTCACAACCAGAAAACACTCTGATTCTGATTGAAAGTAAAGATGGCAGCAGAAGGACACAAATTTCCACATCCAGTGGGCAAACAAACAATATGTCTACCGAGTTACAGACAAAGCGGCAAAGATGGATCAGCTCACAAAGTCTCAATAACACAGCTGTGTTCAGCCCTGCTGAACTCTAGAATGTTCTTCACTGGTCACTTCAGCTTACCCTTTTCCTCCCGAAGCAAATTACTTTTAGGGACACCCTCCAGTGTTGATGTGTTTCAGGGTTTAGACAAGTAAATGCAGCTTTGATTGCTTGGCGATGTCCAACGGTGACCTCTCAGCATCCCGCTGGTCAAGAGAATTAAGAGGCGAACAGAATGCCACCGCTTCTCCCAAAATGCCCACAGAAAAAGACCCAAGACTGGACTAATAAAGCTTACCAATCTGGCAACCGCTGAGCTTTTCATTTCTCTAGCCTCAGCAATGAGAAACACTTGCTGTGACCACTGCTTAAGACCCCAAGACTCCAGTGACATTTACTCCTGAAGAGAGGATGGTGTTGTGTCTACAATGACAAGGCAGCTGCATGGTAATAAGAATGTGTGTGTGCGCATTAAAGGCTGTTTGTGTAAATGCATTCATGGCTGGCTTGTAACACTTTAGGAGCTGCTTTTCATAAGACTTTAAAGTCGTTTTTGAAGTTCAATTATAGTGCTGCCTAAAATCCTTGACCGAGATGTGTGAACATAAAACATATGCAGCTGACTATCTGATGCCATTCGGTGCATCTCAGAGTATTTAGGAGGCAGCTGATGATCTGGAAAATCTTGTGTTTGGATTTTTCAGATTTTTTTTTTTTATTGACTCTTGAACAGTAGACATGGTGAGGTTTAAAAAAAGTAAATAAAAATAATAACCATATAGTTATTGGCTGTACAAAGAGACCAAAACAAGCACAGCTATTAGCTCAGGTTTGTACAGTCACACTTCCAAGAGAAATGCTAAGTAAACATGGAGCAAAGAGAGTAACTGAGTCAAAAGTAAAATGAAGAAGGGGTCATTTGAGTTGATGACAGGCAATGTGCTTTGTTAGCTAGCACTTTAAAATCCCAGCCAATTAATTCTTGTCACTGTTAGAGAGTTGAATGTTTTTTGTAGGATTTTACAGTAAGGAAGCTAATTGGGTGTTTACAAGAAGAAATGGGTTAAAGGTGAAAGAAAACCAGTAAGAAAATCACAGAGGAAAAAAACAGATTACATTTAGGAATTAAATTAAATTAGCAGCAGGACACAAATAGAAACAGAAGATAAACAAAAAAAGTATCAGCTTGTTAGAGATATGTTCTGCACAAATTCTGTATTCTGAACAGCACCACATTCTATTAAAAATGTAAGGGACTCTTTAAATCACATTTACAGGTAATGTTCTTAACATAATAATAATAATAATAATAATAATAATAATAATAATAATAATAATAATATTAATAATAATAATAATATTATATATATATATATATATATATATATATATATATATATATATATATATATATATATATATATATATATATATATATATATATATATATATGTGTGTGTGTGTGTGTGTGTGTGTGTGTGTGTGTATGTGTGTGTTAAGAACATTACCTGTAAATGTGATTTAAAGAGTACCTTACATTTATAGAAAAAAAAATATAGAATGTGGTGCTGTTCAGAATACTGAATTTGTGCAGAACATATCTCTAGCAAGCTGATACTTATTTTACTTTTTTTTTTTTACATACATCATATAGTAAATATCATGAAGCTGTCACTCCAGAGTTTATTTGATGCTTTGAAGTAGGGTTGTAATGGTACACAAGTGTGACGGTTTGGTTTGTACCTCGGTTTTAATGTCACTGTTCGGTACGATTTCAGTACAGCAGGGGAGAAAACTAAACTTTCATTTTTTTATGGTCTACTGAACAAGTTTCTCTTTCTTTAAATACATTCAGTTATAGTTTACATTAAATTAGTGATAAAAATCTACCTTAGTTTATGCTTAAATATATAGGGAGCCTATAAATTATAAGGTTTCAATTAGGCCTAACAATGTAACCCAAACTTAAACTTAATTACAATTTATTTTTAAATAGATGATCAAAACTCAAACTTCAAACATGTAAATTACACAATGCATTTTTACAATTATCTTAAATAGGTAGTTAATATATATTCGGATACAACAGTCAAACATTGCTTTTAGGATGACAAGTGTTCTAACATAACTGTGGCATTAAACTCAGTTGAGCCAGTGAGGGCTCAATTAAAATACTGCACATATACAGGCCATTAAGATAACATGTTTAAGTGCAATGAAATGCCTCATCTCAACAGATTATGTACGTCGATGTACGTCTGGCTACAGGCTCTGATCCTCATGTGTGAATTGCGGTGCTGAAGAGAAATAGTGAGGTAATTAGATAATAATAGCTAACTGATAATAGGTTGCATAATAATAATACTAATTTAAAGGGGGGGGTGAAATGCTCGTTTTCACTCAATATCCTGTTAATCTTGAGTACCTATAGAGTAGTACTGCATGCTTCATTACTCCAAAAAGTCTTTAGTTTTATTATATTCATACGAGAAAGATAGTCTGTACCGATTTTTCTCAGAAAAACACGACCGGCTGGAGGCGTGACGTGTGGGCGGAGCTAAAGAATCAAGAGCGTGAATAGGCTTTTGCGTTGAGAGCGTTTGGAAGCTGTGACATTACCCTGAGGAAAAAAACTTCCAAAACTAACCATGGCTAACAGTCAGATTCAGCCATTTATTTATGATCCAGAATCAGATCCCGAGGCTGAAACTGAACGAGAGCAGCAGCAGCAACGACTCGCTCCGAGCGGGGCTCGAACCCAGGTCTCCGGCATGGGAGGCGGACGCACTAACAAGGAGGCAGAGATATTTTAAGCAGTTTTACTCACCGCCTGCGATTTGTTTTTCTGGCTAAAATCAGCAAACGAAAGCTGCAGCCTTAAGCAAAAGGTACACAGTGTTCCTTTAACAGATATTCCAGGGATACCCCTATGCTGCACAGCTGTCAGACAGTTAGAAGCAAAATAGGAAAAAAGGACTAATTAACCAGTTAATAAATGAGTGGGCATTTCTGTCAGTGCTGAGAGCACACTGTTGGCTATTTACATAACCTTTAGAGGAGTCTGTGAATTTCCATTTTCTCTCTCTATGCTGAATAAAACATTCCTAATTTGACTGATGAATGTTGTGACTGCCTAATGGTAGTGTTGTCCTTGGAACAGAGATCAGAACTGCGTGCCTGTCCCTGTATTTTAATGAATCTGGGGAAACATCCAGACTATAACACACATACCCAAAATGTGTGCATCTTAAAACTAACCCTATTCATTCCCTCATCCCTTAATTGTTTTTCTTGAACGTCACCTAAATCAAGATCACATTGACATCGAGAAAGGCCACAGTGAACCTGTTACAAAGACAGCCTGATTTGGTTCAGTGCCATCTTCGTCACGTACTACTTATCGATACAGCCGCTTCTGTATAGATTACGACTGTGTTAAATCTGAATGCAAGAACAGCGTTTAAAGCTTGACATTTTTTCATTAATGTATAGAATATAAAACATAGGCTAGAACCAGGTTTAATCTGGCCCCAAGAGGAACATTACTAGGGTTGCCTGATATCAAGAGACGAAATCCTTGAATTAGAGCTCCACACTTGCACAATACAGAAATATCTGCTACGTGTTTTACTAATTTGTCTCAACCTGGCAACCATATGAATGCTATGTCTCCACTGTGGATGAAAGCACTGGCTTTCTGAAAACAATAGTTAGCTTGAAGTTTAGCAATCTCCAATTGGATATTCTATTCACAAGAAAGTGTAATATTTCAAGTCTGTGTTTATTTATATTTATATATTTATTAACAGTGAAGCTGTGAGTTTTATTGCATTAAAAGCAGTGATGTTATGTTACCAACTCCTTGCTAAGAAAGAAAATGTAGCACTTCAGTGGTGGAGCTATTTTATTGATAAAAATTTAGGGGGAAAACAGAATATTTGTATGCGAGTGCGTGAGCTACAGTGAAGACACCATAGTAGTTCAAGATGCTTCTAAAAACAAAATTCTAATGTGAAGGAAGCGTGTTAATTTGTGCAATAACCTACCAGGACTGTAGAGATGATTTAATTAGTATATTAGAATGAATGCATTATAATATAAATGTATATTAGTATTATATGTATTATTATTAATATTTATTTATATATATATGGTTATAGAGTGGTACAGTAAATCAACATAAATCAACTGCCTGCTCTGCGTATAGTTAGCAATGGCCTTAGTATGCTCTGTTCAATAAGCAGCAACTATGGTAATTCTGCTGAGGTGAAACTTAGTGTTATCCTGTATTGTGATACATATTGTATCGTGGTCTCTATATCGGAATGCGTATCGTATAGTGACTTTGCTTCTGATACACAGCCCTAGCATTTCAAGCCTGCTTTGACACACATCACGCTGTCAAGGTGTCACTGAGTGGTGCCTGTAAATGAACAAAGCTTTTGACGGACTGCGATTAGTCTATCTTACTCTCCTCACAGCATACAAAAGACAACATTGTACAAGCTTCTACAAAACCGACAGGGTGAAATGTTGCGTTCTTTTCAGAAAATTGAAACTAACAATCTGTGTTTGACAAAACATTGCTGAAGTTTTAGTTTTTGCCAAGTTCTCTATAAAATCTGCCCACAGTTACGCATTTGATGACGTGGTAAGGTCAAAGCACAATGGTCTTTTTCAATATCCACAATCTTTTGAGGCACATTTTTTCTAAATCAAATTATGACCAATGTCTTATGTTCACCTTCAGATCTTCAAATGGCAAAAATAAAACATAATAAAATCTGACCTTCAGCCATGGTTTTCTTTGAAATACTAATGCCAAATCATCCTGCAATAACCACAGAAACTATTTCAGCAGTACTGCCACAATGTTAACAAAAAGGTTGGAGGTTTGTTTTAAGCATCTTATTCTTGGTATCTTCAGCTGAAAGGAAATATGTACTTTAAGAACGCTTTTATTTTCCATGGTAGCTGTGTCTTTAATACCACAGATCATTGGCTTTAGCTCAGGAGACATGACTTTCTGTCGAGGCACTGGTAGTGGTGCAGAAGATCACAAAATTCATTGTTCGGATCATGTGTGACCCTGTACCACAAAACCTTAAGTTGCTGGGGTATATTTTTAGCTACAGCCAAAAAAAAAAAACATTTTATGGGTCAAAATTATTGATATTAAAATAGTTGTATAGCAGCCAAATATAGTCCTATCCTAACACATCATCATACATCAAAGAAAAGCTTTCGGATAATGTATATATATCATATTCGAAAAATGTACCCATATTACTGGTTTCGTGGTCCTGGGTCACATGTACAGATTTTGCCAAAAAAAAAAAACACCTGGCAAGACAAACCTTTTACTCTATGATGGTTAAACTTAACAGTTAAGCTGCAAATCACATATATGCTGAACCGTGGGGCCTGGTCTGTTCAGATCACGGATTATCGAAGATCCATTACACCCCTAGGCAGCAGTAAAACTTTAAGTGTATAAAATACCTACCCAACTTACACTAATATGCATTCTATACATCCCACAGACAACTCCTACTGACAGGTTGGTAGAAGTTCAATCTGAGTTTATTTGGCATGCACTGGTCAGATGGTGGTAGAGTTCAGGTAATGACTCATGGCTTATAGTAACAGTATTAGACATGCTAACGAGGAAATAAACCGTGAACGAGACACTAGGCTGCTAAAAACCTTATTATTCAGTAACTATGTCTCCCAATTACTCTTGACTTTCAGAAAACACAAACAATGGCACAGAGAGATACTGTACATGGCTCTCAATGTGGTTTATTAGCAATGTCAATCATTAAAGCCTCATTTGCAAGTACACATTTTTGGAGCCAGGAGACAATTGTGATTTAATGCCTTGCCAGATTTTATGGCTATTTTATTGGCAAAAAACTGAATTTATCTCTAGATTATTTTCAAAATCTATCTTTTGATAAAAAATATAAAAAAACGAATACAGTGTGTAATCTTTCCAAAAGCATCAGCCATACATATTTTCATCAAGAAAATAAAATTACTACTGTCCAAGTTTATACTTCGTGCTCCATGTCTGATTCTGTGTGACAAACCAAGGATTTCTGTAAAGTTGCAAAGACTAAAGTCTCAAATCCAAAGAGATATTCTTTATGAAAGTAAAGACACCCCCCGAAAACGGCTCGTTCTAGCATGCCCCCACATCTTTATGTCACTATGTGGGAAGATTTGCATAACACCGCCCAGATGTTCACAAAAAAAAAAAAAAAGGCGTACCATTTATTCTTGTAGTAGCAGATCGCCTTTCACCGTGGACAAAGCAGAGTCCAGCCCGGGGTCATCACATGTGGTTGCCGGAAGCCCAACGGATGACCCTTTGTGGAATCCGCCGTCCTCTGCTCACTCAAGCCAGCCTCCGGTCACTGTAGGCCTCCAGCCTCAGCTCACTCAAGGCCGCGGTGTGTGATGCTGTTTTGTTGAGAAAGCAAAACTACTTTCTTTGGCCTTCCAAAAGAAGACACGACTAGAAATTGTGTTTATATCACGTTTATAATGGGTTTTAATGGTTATGTCTAATCGCTACGGCTGGACAGGGCATCACAATATGTTAAGGAGCGCAACATTTCCATCATGCACTTAAGGTATTCGGCCAAACACAACGCACTGGATAACTGGCCAATCACAAAACATCTCACTTTTCAGACCGATGAGCCTTTTAAAAATTGACGCGTTTCAGAAGGCGGGGTATAGAGTAACAATGTACAGTATGTGGAAAATGAGTTTTTTTTTTTTTTTTTTACCTTAAACCACATAAATACATTTCATTAAGCCAAATAGTGTTCTTTTTAGCAGCATCATATGACCCCTTTAATAATCAGGCTCATCCAGACCTACAGTCTGGACGGTGGCCTGCTTCATGCATGTAATGTTTGTCATCTCTATTGTCCCTTTTTACAATGAAGCTATTGAATTGCAGAGCACATATTTTGAGTAGAACAAAAGAGCCACACTGTTAATGTAGGATAAATTTATCAGTCCCATTATCGTCCAAGTATTCAAAACCAAATAATTATTTCACGACCACCAATTTTGTAATATTTTGAAGATGACAAAAGTAGAATGGAAAGATTAGTTATAGGTTAATCTTTGTAATTACAAAGCAAGGTATTATCCCACAAAGCAGATGAGGACATAAGACTAGCATTGATTCTGTGGATTCATTAATTTCAGTAGCATTTTTCTAAATATGTGACACTCACATGAACCAGGGGTCATAAATGATGGAGGTAGGAATTATTATGATGGTGATGAAAACATGTTTAGAGTTCAGCCTCCTGCTGTGTCCATTTACATCTCAAATGCAGTTGGTCTGTATCACTAATGGAAGTATACTGTGACTAATTAAGGGATAAGTGTTGGTCTGAGTGTGTCTCGGGTATATATGCAGTCTGTCTTTATTCATTAGCTATCAGAACACGTTGAGTCAATATCCTCCATTAGCTCACACTGATAGTGTCCTGATCCACCATTTCTATAATCACTGCCAACCATCCTCACTGCATAAGTAGAGGCTGGTATGCTGATTTTCATTTGAATTTCATTTGGAATGACAGTAGGATTTACTGAAGTTAGATTCTAAGAAATTCTAAGGAGGTGTTTTTCTACTTCAAAGTTCATTTCTAATTATATTATAAAAAGACAAACATTATTTATATGTATGTAATATAAAATATTAATAATAAAAATCTTCAAATGGTGTCGCCAGAGCCACTGTCAACCCCAGAAGGTTAAAATGATTTCAAATTTGTTGTAATAAAGGATTTGTCCACTCAAATAACTTGTTCTTATTATTTCAGTCATTGTAACTGATAAAAAATACTGTTTCATATATCTTGATATTGTCTGAGACAATTATCATACCGTTAAAATATCATACCGTTACAACCCTACTGATCACACCATTAATAATAATATCTGTGACATGAATATGACAGTGCCGTGTTAATGCAAAAAGCACAGCATCATTTTAAATCACGAGTTTAAAGTTTCAAGCATTCAATTCACACAGACCGACCCTCACACAGAGAACCTGCAATCATGCAGGATAAAAATGCCTTTATATGACTAATAAAAGCAGAAAAACGTATTTATATATAAGTGAAGTGGGAATAAGTGCCATTTTTCTGCAGATATCAGAAAAATGGCAAATATCGGCCGAGGCGATATATCGGTTGACCCGGCCCCGGATAAGCCGAAGATGGATGGATATTACTCAAAATAATTAATTTTGCCTCCTGTATTCTAGCATAACTATTTGTAGACTTGTAAACTACTTCCTTTACCACAGCATTATGAGTTCATAAGTACACATGAGGAGGTTCAACGGAGGCTCTCACATCGGGACAAGAGAACAAAGGAGACAAAGTAAGATGAGGGCTTTAGCCTGTCAATGTCTTCATAAGAGGCCTGCAGTTACAGATATTTTTATCAGGGCAAACCCACCAGTACAATAACACACATAGTCAGCACAGAGATGTGACCGCAAATGAACATGGAAACACATGCACAGTGCCTCTGTGGTGATTCTGCACCTTCACTTACTATTTCGCTGTTTAATAAAGACGCTTACAAATCTGACACAGGATCAGAGTAAATGACTGGAGCAGTCCGAGATGTGACCTCCTATGGTCTTTAGGTCAAAAGAGTGCATCTTATGTAATTATCAGGGTTAGTAATGCTAAAAAGGGATGGAAAAGTAATCAAAGTATTTACTGCTCATCCTTTCAGGTTTATATGCTGGTCTGTGTGGATGCAATCATTCTTTGACTTACAGTTTTTGCAGCTGTGATGATGTACTGAAGGACCATTTCCCTTTTTGTGCTCAGGTCCTTCTCTCTGAGTGGCGCTTTCTTCTCTTCATTTAGATTCATATCCTCCTGAAAACAGACATGTAAAAGAAGAAAATCTTGTTACAAGAAAAATCCTTTTAAAGTTCTTCAATATTGTGACCTGCTTTATGAGTATCTACATCATAATGGCAAGACTTTTGACCCAAACAAATATCAACATACTGTATTTTTGCTCGAAAAGAAAATAGCACTGAAGATGTGGTCTGTAAACTTAGCAGAGAAGAGCAAAGAGCTCTTGCATCTTTTCGTTTCAATGCTCACATAAATCAATTCATGCCTAACACCAGTTCTTTTTGGAACTGCAAATAAATTAAACTGCAGGAAGTCAACCTCTGCTTGTGAAACCATCTTCCCCACATCTTATAAACTAAAGCAAAGATTTTCATCATATTTTTTTTTTATTCTTTAACATGTCTTAAAAAAGCATTTAGTAATAAAAAAAAAACATTACATGAAGGTTTAATAAAAAGAATAAAATTAAAAAACACTGGGCTTTTAGGGTTGCAAAATTTGACCACCTAATGCTCATCATAGCATATGTAGTCATAGCATATGTAGTCACATTCAACATTTTAGGGCATATAAGCTTTTTCTCATCACTACACACCTTGTCTAATATTTTTAATGCTTTAATCGATTAATATGTCTCAAAGGTGTTCCAAAAGGACTAGGTAGCTGTGGCATCTTTTTACCACCAAAATTATAGATATTTTTTTATGCCAAAAATGTAAAGATCATGTTCCACGAAGATATTTAGTAAATTTCCTATTGTAAATATATACTAACTTATTTTTTTATTAGTACTATGCTTTACTTAGAACTTCAATTGGAAAACTTTAAAAAGGTGATTTTCTCAGTATTTAGATTTTTTTGCACCCTCAGATTCCAGATTTTCAAATAGTTGCATCTCGGCCAAATATTGTCCTATCCTAATAAACCATGCGTCAATGGATAGCTTATTTAGCTTTATTCAGGGTGATGTATAAATCTCAATTTCGGGAAAAAAAGAATTGACCCTTATGACTGGATTTGTGGTCCAGGTTTACATATATTTCCTGAAGTTTAGGTGGTTTTTTTATTGGTTTTAAACAAAAATTGCAATTCTGAAGCTATGCTGGGTCTCCGATGGGTTAAAGCTGAATCTAAAAATATCCCCTAGTTTGCGGCAGGAGTCATTAAGTGTTTTTGATTAAACAAACACTTTAAAAATGTAAATAGTTAATGAATAAAGGTCAGTTTTTGCTCAATTGTTATATGATTGGCTATTTTAAACATCTGTTTTCTATGTGGACACATTTTTGTATGCAGTTCTTTGAAAGAAAATAAGAAAATCTAATGGTCCTATTTCTAAAAAGATTAGAAATTAACAGTGAAACAGAAATGAGCATGTTCATAAATCTGAACCTGTTGTACTGCTAAGACAGACATTGGCAGATATCTTTGGCAATTTTACTTCCCAGATTACTGAAGCAACACGTCTTATGCCAAAACAAACTAGCGCACTGCACTTCTCAAACTCACTATCTCTGACAAAGACAGAAAAAAAAACTAGGGTGCATCCATGGACAGTTTACAACTACCATCAACAGATAAAATGGGCACAGAAATCTCAACGCAAACAGAACAAAATCGATCAACAACAGTCCTAGTGTCCTCCAGTCTTATTTCCCTTTCGCCACAGTGCTCTCCCTTTCTTCCTTTTTCTGAGATGAGAGATCAGCAGAGCCGTTTAGGATTTCACTGATGGGTTCACAGGCGTGATGCAGTCCTTGTGTGTGAGAGAGAGAAAGAGAGAGGAGGATGCTGGGATAGGTGCGGATAGGGCTCAGAGCAGAAAGGCATCCATTACCACCATTGGCCCTGTCACCTCTGCTGGCATGCTCATGTATCTAAACTTGTACTTGCCGTGACTAATGACTGCGTCTCTTCCCACGTTATCCTCACTCTTCCTTCTCTACCCAGCAGTGGCTGCTCCTTTCACTCAATCCTGCGCTCGAAGATGCTGTTCAACTGCCAACACCACCTCCACTCTTAGAAAGGGCACCAACGGAGACCTCCATACAATAGCACTAACGCAATGGAGAACTGTACAATGTTTTAAAATTATACTTGAGAAATTTTTCCAGCGGACAGGTTTACTATAAAATTATTTTTATTATAAATGCTTATTAGATAATCAAATCAAACTATATTGTAGGGATGATTTTATTTGTGGGTATTTTCTTTTATTTACAACAAACTAAACTGCTTTGCAAACATTTGTCAGTGACCGTATGACATGTGTCCAATACGTGATAGTGATTAAGTGTTTTTTGAGTGTGTATTTCCTCGTCCTACTATGAATACAAACTGATTGAGGTCAGTGACCCATAACAATCCATTTCATTATGAAAAGGTTGTGTTTCCTCAAAACATAATTGCAAATAAACCTCTAGTGATTATTGTGGTTGGAAGGTTGATAAAGGTCATTGAGTAGGAATAATAATTACCTGGTTTTATACATGTCCACATTAAGCAGACGTGTACAATAGCATGAATGCAGAGCAACAAATCCCCCACTCTCACAGAATGTTTATTTTTATTTATGTATGTGTTTTACAACACAATTGAAGTACTTTTCTGTGTTAAAAAAAAATACCATACTTATCTTACCATCATTTTTTCAAAGAGGGCAAGGATTTCCTTCTCTGATGTAATCTTTGTAGAAAGCTCCTCAAATTCAGAGGAAGTGGACCAGTCACCAGAAGAGGATTGCTTTGACATGTGGAAGAGGGGTGGCCGTTCCTTTTTACTGCCAGGGATCCGGATACTGGAAAATCTGTCCAGCTAAAAGAAGAGTAGACATTTGTGAGAGTTGAGTGAGACTGGCTCAGCGATAATGATTAGTCTGTTGATTTTTTTCTCCATTTAAATAAGCATAAAGAACATACACTACCATTCAAAGCTCTGGGGCAAGTAATTTACAATCTTACCAAATATTTCAATTTCCAATAAATGCTGTTCTTTTCTTTCGATTCATAAAAAAAAAATGCTGATCCTGAAAACTTGAAAAAGGTATCATAGTTTCCAAAAACATTAAGAATCACAACTGTGATAATAATAATAATAATAATAATAATAATAATAATAATAATAAATGTTTCCATGAGAACTAATAAGCATATTATAAAGATTCTGAAGGATCATGTGACACTAAAGACTGCCTTTATAACTCCTGAAAATCATAAATGTTAAACATTTAAACATTTTAAACAAAACAGAAAACAGTATTATGGTTTTATTTTTTGCATTTTGCAAAAAATGTATAAAAAAGTAAAAATTATAAATATTACATTACAGAAATAAATGTTTCACACAAAAAAAATCTTAAAATCACTGAATTATAAATAAAAAGCAAAAAAAAAAAAATCACAGACTGTCAAAAACACAGATTCCCCCCTCATATTGCATTTCTCATTTTTTCATAATAACATTATTATATGTTATTAATTATTATTATTATGATTAATAACATCATATTATCATTATTATCACTACTCCATCCCCAAAAGTTTTTCCATCACCATTATAGTTCTGCAGACTATAATAAAGGGTAGCACTGCACAAACTTCACAACAAATCTATAAGGCACAGCAGTCTTTTACATACCTTCTAATGGCCTCAAAAGACCAGCCTGAACTGAACAAAAGTTCAAAACTTTTCAGAACTTTCTCAAACACCCACCTTAGCCCTGTTAACTTTGTTTATGATCAGTTATAGCTTCCTTATTGTACGCAGACTTTCATTAGAAGACTGTCAGCTTCTCATTTACCATGCCTAACAAACAGAGTGTCTGGGGAGTGTAACTTCCCGTCGATTTATATCAAGGCAGTGGTTCCCCGCATCACACAGATAATGATTTCCTAATTAGATTAGATTTATCAGAAAGCTGTTTTCTCTCCCTCTGCCTGTGGGTGCAACTGGGAGAAGATGGGCGATTGAGATGTAAGCGTTGGCTGAAAAGGTGGGTGGTTTATTTTTAGGGGCCGTGCCCCCTTTCTTTCTAGGGGAGGTTGAATTAGCTGCAGTTATCTTCGGGAATATTTTTCAACAATCCCACCCACTGCACATTATGCCTGTGAGAAGGAGAGCAACACGCTGAGATAATCAGCAATGACACTGATGTAAAATTAATTAAACACAAGCAGTAGATCAGAGTGTAGCTAGCGACTTCAGTGCACAGAGCCAATGCAGGGAGCAAATGCGTGGTGTCTGATACCAAACGACACCATCATCTGTCTAATTTGGTTTGATGCTACCCTAAAGTGTCTCTTCGCTACATTGAGTGATGGCACCGATCAGTTTAATCACAGAGATTCATCCCCAGTGGAGGGAAGAAGCGGTTTGCTATCCTACACTCGTTGAATAGATAAATAAATATGTTCAGACGCTACCTCGATAACAGCAACAGGCATCATACTGCAGCCGATGCTAACTGATCTAGATGGTGAAGTGCTTTTCAGGGCTTTTTAGGCATTTATGAGTGAGCCTGTACCTTATTTTCATGCAATCTCTCTCTCCCTTTCTCACCAACAAACACTTTGATGTTACTAATGGCTCCATGCCCCTCCATTCCACTTCTGATCACTCCACCAGACCCCTCTTCAGTAATTCAGCCTCTCAACACCAAAACGCAATTTCTACCAGGACCAAACATCAGACCTCACTTGGGAAAAAAAAAAACTCTATTAACTAAGGATATGATTCACTCATCAAAACATGTCCTTCACCATTCTGGAACCCCACAAAATCCAAAGAACACATCTGTTAAGTAAATGCATTCATATTATTTGTAATTGAAACAAGAGTTAACTCAAAACTAAACATTTGGTGAAAACATATCCTCAAGTCACATATTTTACTCTTTAAACAACTAATACAAAAGCAATAAAATAATATTCATTATATTTTAGTAAGTATTGTAAATATATAAATTGCCTAGGCCTACATACAAACGAATACTACGTTCTTTCTTTAAAAAAAAAACCCTGTGACGTCATCTATGTTTACACTATTGGTTAAGGGATGTCACACTATGGCCTGTGCATTCGCTTCCTCTCATACTCTCATTCACTGTCAGAGTCAATGGTTCGCGCTTGGTAATGATGGCTGCAGTAAACAAAGTGTCCGCGGTCACTGTTCAAAGTCATACGTGTTCGGGCACCATAATACATCTAAGAATTACATTAAAACACCTCGACACCGCTTGGCACGAAGTTCTATAAAAACTGTGCCCAGATCTTTTCCCATCCCTTCTCCCGTCTAGTCTAAAACTGTGGAACAACCAACACAAGTTTCGAAAACGAAAATAGGAACTTGTTTTTAATGACCTTCTCTCTGAGCGCGTCCAGTTCTTTTTTTTTTTTTTTTTTTTACACATGTCACACAGCAGCTGCAGCTTCGGACACACACGCATAACAGCAAATAATACTTCTGCACAATGTTTCTCATTTTACAACAGAAATGTGAAATCTGCTGCTATTTAGTCTCATGCGTACAGATATAGATTCGGACTAGAATTAGGGCTGTCACTTTTAGTTTTCGAAAATGGATCGCACAATCGATCGGACCAACCAAAAAAAGTTTCGAAAATGAAAATAGGGAACCGATTTTAACCAAATATGTACACTATTAATTAAAAAAAAAATTTAATAAAAAAAATTTAGATGTAACAAAATTCACAACCAAGCAGAAAAAGAAAAAGAATTAAGAAAGTGCACTATGCATTGCAAAAGCTAGACAGAAAATACCAGCAATTTTACGCGCCTATAAGACTCAGTGACATTGAAAGCGACCTCTTATGCTGCGTTCACACCAAATGCAAATAGAGCATCTGGCGCGAATAATTTCAATGATAAGTCAATGTAAAGGCGCGTTTAGTCTAAAAACAACCAGTGCTCCACATGGAGATCTGATTTCGCCATCATCGAATCTGTCACATGAAGAAACTGACACAAACTAAATCCAGAAGAACTGTGGTCGTATTATCAAGACGCTTGAGACGCTTGAAGAAACAGTCCTGCAAAGCTTCCTGAAAAACAATGTTCAAGTATAATAGTCTTGTCACGATACCAAAATTATTGTTTCGATACCGATACCTAGTCAAGAATTGCGATTTCGATACTTTTTTGATACTTTTCCTGAAAAGGGAAAATACACTCAAATATCATTGCTGTGCTTTATTTTAAAACTGGGACAACATTCTAAAAATATAACACACTAATAAATGAAGTAATAAATTACATTCAAGGTAAAGAAAGAATAAATTTAGCAGCATTATCTCAGTTATCATAAGAAACATAAGATTAATAAATTTATCTTGATTCTGAACTTTGAATAAAAATATGAACAGCAATTATATTAAACAATGTTTCTGAAGTCAGAAGATTAAATGTCAAAAGATAAATATCAATTTAATCAATGGCATTCAAAAAAAAAAAATTAGCAGCACTATCTCAGATATTGTAACTTATTCTGTCAGTTGTGCAACCTTTTCTTTCAGAGGAGAAAACTCAGCCAGTGAGCTTTAATGAGCGTCATCTTTTTCTACCAGTCGTGGACCGGTGGCCACTGTATCACTTGTGCTCGCTCATGCAGCATAGTGATGCGCGGGTCGGGTTTCTGTCCAACCCGCAGGTCCCGCTTTTATGAAATTATTTGGCCCGCCCCAGCCCGCAAATAAAGTAACATTTCTTTACCCACCCCGGACCGCGCATCGGGGACATCACGGAAGATACGTTGCTACTAGACTCATATTTCTCGTTCACTGAAGTTCCTCCTACAGCAGTACGCGAGCTCGGCGCTATTAGAAGCGCATGTGCAGCGCATGTGCAGCTCGTGAACAGCACTGTGAACTTTTTCATCCTGTCAAAGAGTTACTCAAGATGTGACGGAGCACGTGATTTGTTGAATGTAGTGAACGAATCCGCCCTTCACTGAACGAGATCGAGAGATCTTCTCATTCATGAATAAGTTGAATGAACGGAATGAATGAGTATACAGGGTCAGGTGAGCCAAGCATGTAAATCTCGATCAGCAATCAGCAGATACAAAGAGCAGTTATAGGTGCAGATACGCTCATATTCAGCATACAGAACATAACTCCACGTGTAATCCCCGATTAATGTGAATATTCTATATGAACTGTCTGACCAAACAAATCGCTGTAGTGCTTTTTTTTTTAAACACAGATATCCATAGGGAGGCACTTGAAGCGTTGCTTTACACACACCAACATGAAATACGTCTCTTACAAATATGGAACGCGGTCATTCTTTAAAGTATCGATACTAATAAATTTAGGAATCGTGACATTTTTAATTTCCGAGAATCGCGAAACTTTTGAAGTATCGGTGCACCGACCGTACAACACTAAAGTATAATGTGCAAAATAAACTTTTGCACAATACTGTACTTTACAAACGACATTGTTGCTACTTTATAAAGAATGAGCATACAGTCATTCACTGAACTGATTAAAGACAGTGACGGACAGCATTAATTTTAACTAAATGTCAGAGTGATTGAGAGAAATACAGTATAAACATTATGTGTGGTTTTGTATTAAATAATGACCCAGATCATGAAATACATTTATTAGCCTTAGAGTAGGGGAAGCATCAACTTGGGAAATTAGAGCATCTAAGGAGCGTGTGAAAGCCATGGATTTATTTTTAATATTTTTAATTATCTTTAAATGTTCTTTAATGTTATCCATACGTTTTTGTGGCTCTTTTTTTTTTTTAAGTATCGGTTCAGGCACCGTTTAGGCACCAGTACCATTTTAAAAATTTATATAGCACAGGTATTGTAACAAACCAAATCGATACCCAACCCGATCAATAACTAGATAAATTAAAAAATAATAATAATGATTGAAATGAGTTGTGCAGACAAATGTATACTTATTACTTACCATGAGCTGAACAGCTTCACAATCAATTGTTTAAGCTTTTAAAGTTGACCGCATGCAGCCTTATTAGTGATGCAAATATTATGCATGCCACATGCTTAATAGAGGGCAGTACTCAAGTGTTAGACACGCAAGAAAGAAACCACTCACCTCAAGAAAAGCTTAAATTAAAAAAAAAAAATCATAGTACATTTCTAGTAGTAGATTAGTAAATTCAGTTTGCTCAAAAAAACCTGAGCAAACTGATATTGCACATAATCAGCCTGGAATGCTCTGGTTATGAGACTCAAAACACTGTTACACATGGGTCTTCTAATGGTCTCTGATATTAATGTCAAATATCAGATAGAAGGAAACAGTTCTAGGATGTTAGCTGTTAATGAAGAACAAGGCCCAGAATGAAAAAAAGAGTGAATATCTGACAGAGCGAACAAGAGAAACCTGAATAAAGGAATCTTACCACATCATCAGTAAGTGTTCTGATGTTCAAGTGCTATAAACAGTGTGAGAGAGAGAGAGAGAGAGAGATGCAAGTAGAATTATTTAAATGGCATTGAAAATGACATCGCAGTCCACATGACAGGTGACAGTGTGCCGTCACATAGAAGCTTCAATATTATATACACACAAAAAAGTAGGTTCTTCAGAGGTTCTTCAGGGTGGTTGTGGTGTTACTGCTCCACTGCCATACAAAGAACTCGTCTTGTATAGTCATAAAGAATGAATTTCTCAACTGTAAAATCTTTCTCAGATCAAACTTGTTGATTTGTCCTAGTGAGGAAGAAATTAATATATTATATTATATATACATATACACACACACTAAGGGGTGTGTCGAGACACTCATCCCACAAGACGATACACAAGGCTGGGTTCACGAGAAAGAGACAAGATTTTTAGACTTTTTTTTTTTTTTTGAAATCCCCAATTATGAAATATATAGGGGAAAAATAGTATTTTATTAAACTGTAAAACACAAAATGCAAAAATTTTAGGTTCATTTTGAAATCAACTATGCTTTATGAAATGAAATGCATGTAAACAATGCAGAAGATTTTGCCACAATCTCACTTGACAGGCAAGTAATTGCACAAAAATTATAAATAGTACAAATAAAAATAAATAATAAGCAACCACTGATCTATATATGACTGGATCGCTCATGTTCTAAACCGCAAACAGGCATTAAAGCCACCGGAAGTGTTCGATCCGCCATCTTACTAATCCCTACCGGCAGAGAGTACCACTGAGTCACATGCAAACCGCTTACTTAAAAATCACCCAATTTGAAGCAAGCAAATTTTTTATGTTATGGGTATTTAACCCTCAACAAAGGGACATGAGAGAGATATCTATAGAAAGCCTGACATGTCTACTTTTAAACTAAACAAGTGCTGCCGAAAACAAATATTCTGTGATAAAGTAATCCATATGAAAACAACCCGATGTCCATTTTTCACATCTCCCTTCATTATATCTAATGTGACCACGCCCCGCGCTGAAGGCACTATTGAGATTCTAATGTTTCAAACTGAAGTGCGCTGCTTGAATACGCCCACACAACAGAAGACAACACAAGAGACTGTTCTTCAAGTTCTTTTTATTTTACTGTTTGCTTAGAGATGAGAGGAATAAGACATAATTCAGCCCAAGAAGATGTGATTAATATTACTTCAGGATTTGAGATTTGAATTTCATCAATAAAAATAATTAAGCGCTTCATTCAGCAGAGATCATGAGTAAGTCTGTTTTTATTTATTTATATACTTGTATTAGGTTTCACATAATGTGTAAACATTTTACTAGTTAGACTTTTTCCAAACTCTAATTCCTGACTAAATGTATAATCAAGTGAAACATTATGAAGTTTCAATAACAATATACACTACTACTACACTACAGTGTTCGGAGTTAAGTTTTGTAACGCTGTGTCTCTGAGTCTGACCTCTGATTGCCAGTTTAATTTCAAACAGCCCACAACTCTGCATCGTCAGCCAACGCCCAACCACGGGCTTCCCAAGACGTCACTTCAACGACTACTGAACTTCCAGCCAATCAGCAACCTTGGGAAACCCCATTTCAAACAACAACAAAGGGAACCCCCCTTTACACTGGATTGCAATGCAAGTAACCTCCAGACTCTGATCTGTACTGGTGTATCAAACAATTTTAACCTCATTGAGTAGGGTTAATTAAGTGATTGATGGCTGTCCATTAGGGCTGGGTAAAAAAAAAATATTTTTCGATTAATCGTTTTTTTAAAATGTGGTCGATTCAAAATTGATTCTCAAAGGCCATGAATTGATTTTTTTTCCATATTTCCGCAGACATGGAATGTAAGATTAGCGTTAATCTAATTACAAATCTTCTCTACTAGATGTCACCCTCTTATGTGCCTTGTGCGATGTTACCAACTAACCTGTCATTCATTCATTCAGTTTAAAGCAGTGGTTCTTAAATTCAAATGCAGCTCACCATATGCTGAACACACACACACAAAACTTTTGCAACTCACTTGAAGTTAAAGCAAATGGAAACATCATATACTACGCAGCAATCATCCTTAATTGAAGAAATGTGGCAAAACATCTCTGGAGAGAACCTCATATTATTAAATTGGAAAGTGCTTTCCATATTCGGATCAACATGGGCTACATTTGTGAACCACATTTTCTGCAATGTTGCGCATCAGGTCATGCTCCCGTTTGCGTCTTACAGACTGCATCTTAAAGCCTCTTATACTTTCTGCATCCGCGAGTCCGCTATGGACCGCTAGGCAGGCATGACGTAGGCTAAACATCGCCATCGGAGAGTGTGTACCGAGGCTCTGAGCAGATGACCGGACATGTGCGCGTGGTCAGTAGTCTTCAAAAGCACAAGTGCACATGTTCAGGCAGTGTGAAGAAGCCCATTGCTAATCGAATCAATTGGGCCGGGCTCGGGCTTGTGCGGTAAATCAGCGGCCATGTAATATGTTTCAATTAGCGCGAGAAAGATCCGAAAATGTATGCTGAGTAGTTGAAACGGAGGCATGCCTTTGACTATTTCGTTTTGGTAGCTCCAGCAACTAAAGCAAAGTCTGAGGTTTGGAAAAGTTTTGACCTTGTTTATGATGAGAATAATGAGTGAATAATGACGCACCATCAGTGAGCGCAGGAGTACGCTGAAGACATCTACTGTGGATTCAATCATTTTCCTCCACAATAACAGGTAGGCCTTACCTAATCTTGGTGAGTAAATGTTTTTCAAATAATAACTAAATATTATTTGAGTATTAAATGCATAATGTAGACCGAGTAGGCTACATAAGCTAATGTTGGCATTATTATTTTATTATGTCAGCTGCTATGGCGTAACAAATCCGGCAGAGCATTAATCTTAATTCATTTAGTTATTACCAAATACCCATCTTAATTTAGAATTTATCTTATTTATATGCTAAATGAGCCTATAACTAAGGCTATTTATAGAGTGCTGAGATATTACTATGTTACAGAGGACTTATTTTATTTCTTTGTTCAAACTTCCAAGTGGCCTATTACGTTAGTCATGTATAAATTATGTTAAACCATGTATAAATGACTCATTCCTGACAAAAGGCAAAAGAGCTGTGTGCGTCCGTACATTTGAATAATGTCGGATTGTAAATGGGTTCGGGCTTTTAAAAAGCTGTCAATCAGAATGTACTTGTCGGGCTTGGGCCGAAATCTGTTGGGCTTAACTTTTAAGGCCCGATTACAGCTCTAATAGAAAATCGAATTGAAACTCGAAATCAAAATCAAATCGTTTCGAGAGCTTGTGAATCAAAATCGAATCGATCTGGAACATCTGAATCGATACCCAGCCCAACTGTCCATGTCTACGCAATTTCACGTATTGCTGTAAACTTGGGATTCCACACTTTTCACTATATATATATATATATATATTAGGGCCGGGACTTTAAACGCGTTAATTGAGATTAATTAATTACACAAAAAATAACGCGTTAACTAAATTCCCGCATTTTTAATAACTTATTTTTGCACTGCGGAACGTTTCTCACTGGATGAGTTTCAGCGGACCGATTATACTGGAGCACCAACTAGCGTTCGCATATCACCGCAGCACATCGAGCCTCAAGTATCACCTCAACGCAAAACATATAGCAGCTAGCGTGGACTTTACATTTTATGTTGAACTATGTATTATTTTGTTGGTGCAACAGTTTATGTTGAACTCTTTTATTGTTTTGGCCAAGGTTATTGAGAGTTGGACTTAGTATGTTATGGCCTCTGAAGCAACAGAGAGATGTTTTCTAATAGTCAGTGTTTCCAATGTTCTGAATGTAATTGACAGTATTGTGTTTTACTTAAAAAAACACTTTACAGAAGGTTCCAGCACTTATAAGCTTCCTGAATTTCTGAAATGTACTATTTCTAAATATGCTATTGCTACACTTAATGGCAAAAATTGCACTGGTCTGCTAGACTTGGTTGAACAAAAATAAACAATATTTTGTTGCTTAAGCTTATGTATTCAGTCATTATTCAATGGTATACTATAAATCCATGTGAAAAAAAATTACTTCTCACTGTTCTCAGGTCAAATATTTATATGCAATTAAAATGCGATTAATTTCGATTAATTAATTACAAAGACTCTAATTAATTAGATTAATTTTTTTAATCGAGTCCCGGCCCTAGTTTATATATATATATATATATATATATATATATATATATATATATATATATATATATATATATATATATATATATATATATATATATATATATATATATATATATATATATGAAAATTAACTAGAAAAGCAATTAAGACAAGAGGGAAAAAAGGCCTTCTGATTTAATTCTCTACCACTTGACAATTACTAAGGAAACTGAGAACAGTTCTCTGTGCACATTAAAGACCAATTCAGAGTAAGACCAAAAATATCAAGACACTGAATTGCATTTGGTGTAATTTTGTAACTTCTTTCAGTGGTTACGAGCTCACCAATGCATGCTGCCATCTGTGTAAAAGACAAACATTTCATAGGCAATTTCTAAATGAGAAAATGTTCCTCGTGACATATGAACATGCTAATATACAATTGGAATGTCTGCATGTCGAATAAAGAACAAAATTAGACCCATCTGTGGCTTTGGATTGTGCTCTCATGTTGAGGCAAAATGGCTCTTGTGATGCTCAGGAAAAGCATTTTTGCTAATGCTGTTGCGGTATTTCATTTTGGAAATTCCTTAGAGCAACGGTTTGCCAAATCTCAGGAGGAGGAATAAAGCAAACAAACGGTGGCACTTTTTTGCCTGTATTCTAGGTTCTTGCCAGTAATCCATTAGAGGAGGGAGAATTGGGTTATTCCGCAGTAACCCAGAACCGCTCCTGCAAATGGTTCGACTCAATCCCAGATGGCAGGCATTATAATCAATCAAAATACAAATCTACATTTTTACAACCTCCCTCTAAACATTTACATGCACTATTAAGTCAGCTAGCGATTCACACAATAACCAAACACACTCACATAATGCAGTTATTGGTGGCTCGGCCAAGCATCACAGCCATCAGTCTTACTTCATTAATGGAGTCAAAACAAATTTGCATGCTTCAAATGTAAAACATGCTGTGCAGGTGATCAATCAGGAAGTGCGTGCATGGGAAATGACCTTCATTAAAGAAACACAGACCTCCAAAAAACAAAACCTCTCAATTACTGAAGTAGCATGAAATACCAGCTACATAAAACATCCACAGCTTTGAGATGCAAATTCACTCTCTGACACTAGGTGGAACTTATGGAATAGCAGCAATACAGTGTTAAAACACGACCATAGAAAGAAGAAATAACTTGTGTTTAAGTGTTTTTAACTAACTTCTCGATGATGTTTTGAACATCACAATTGCTTATGGATGTTGCATAACTATGATTGGATGTTGCGAGCACTGCTTTTTAACATCACTTGGAAACAACCAGTACGGAAAAGAGATGGCAACATCGCTGCAGCATCAAATTATGAGGCTAAAAGAAAATATATTTTTCTAATTTCTTGGAAGTAAACATTTTCATAGGTAAAACACAACATAAAATATAGGTGAGTTTTGCACAGTTTGCCATTAGTTTCCAGGAAAAGTAGACAAGTCAGAGGCCTTTTCATTGGAACAGGCAATTACCGCAAGCAAAACCTCAAAGCTCACGACATAAGCTGACAGCACATAGCATGCATGGTTTCTATAAGGGTTGGCGATAACCTTTCTTCTGCTCCAGTGAACGAACAGCACTTAATGTCATTTAAACAGTGATTTGTTAAAAAAAAAAAATTATATGGGATCTCTCAGTACCACACAGATATCATAGCATGTCAGAGGTAAGCAATATTAAATTACATCTCTGTCAGTATCATTAAAACAACTTCATTTTCATATATGATTTCTATGTTGGAACTAATTGTTATAATTTTTCACAGTATATACATATTTAGGGCTGCATGATTATAATTGTTGATTATTACCTTTAAATTGGAATTGGGATTATTAATTAAGATCATCACAATTTACATTGAATGACGTTTATACCATTGTTTGATGCAAGTGCATGCCGTATTATTATATGAAAATAAACAAGTAGGGGTGTGCCGGTTTCAGAATTGGTGATGACGGTTATGACGTGAGTCAAATGTGACGGTTCATAACATAACCGTCGGGGGGGGGGGGGGGTCCAAGTCAATTGGTTGTTCTTGGAGATAGCGGGTTAAAGCCGCACCCGCCCGCCATCCGCTGATTGTTTTGGGGTCTATGGCGATGCAATGCTTTGCTGATGCGAGCCGCAAAAAAAAAGCCATTGCCATTTGCCCATTAGCTCTGCCCACTACCGGAGAAACTGGTATGTCTTCTGCTTGTTCGAAAATGAATATGAATAATTCTAAATTTAATCCATTATTTTGACAGGAGAAGACAACAAAGAATAGTTTACATATAGCGTGTTGTTTAAGCGTGGTAAGACTCTCGCTCTCTCTCTCTTTGCATGTGTGAGCAAAACATGAAACAGTAAAGTGACGGTGAGTCGTGCGCATTCACAAAGAGTTTACAGAGTGTCAAATACAGGTGCGCTGTGTGTCCATTGAGATGAGCTGAAAAGTTCAGATCGCTTGAAGGAGAGAGAACTCTGAAGCTCAGATGCTGAAATTAATGCAAGCGTCATGCGCTTCAGTCTATGTAGTAAACAAACCTGCACGTCTCTGCCATTCATTAATTCACACAGAGACGCGCAGAACACGGATTTATATTTTAAACAACTTTTGCGGCTTAACATTTACAGATACTGGTCCATATGGAGATTTGATTTGATTATTTTATGCTAACTTTGGCAAATTCCATGACTGTCCATATTAAAATGCAAGTTTCATTTTCATGACTGGATTTCGAGATTCCGTCCTCTTTTTTGCTTCATGGAAATCATAGAGCAAATTTCAAATCCGCACCCGCCCGCCATCCACCGCTTGTTTTGCGGTCTATGGCGATGCAATGCTTTGCTGATGCGAGCCGCAAAAAAAAAAAGCCATTGTCTGTTCTAGAAATGATGCAGCAAAGATATTTAATGCTAAAGTATGAGGCATAGGCCTACGCTGAGTTTCATTTACGATGAGATGTGCTCTAGGTCACAGTGCAGTGCAAGTGAACACGGCGCGCTGGTGCTTCCATGTCACAGTTATCATTGTCTGCTTTATTTGCTTTTTATTTATTAAAATACATGCAATTGGTTGATAAAACATTTATTAAAATTAAGATAAAATTTGTACAAAACGAAATTCGTTTTTAAGAAAGGTTTTCTACAAAGCAAAATTTTATGAAGTGGTAAATATCATGTCTGACGATTTACAAAACTTCATTAAGTGGTAAAAACCATGTCTCCCTATATATTGCGCATCTTATGATCCTATCTAAAAAATGAAAATAATTTTTGATAAAAAATGTTTGTAAAAAATATTTTAATGACACTGTTTTGGCGGTTATAGAGTTCCAATGACGGTGTTCAACTATAACCGCCGGTCTCACGGTTATATACTAACTGTCACACCCCTATAAACAAGCTAAAAACACTACCTGAAAAACTGTGTTTTTCTACAGCTATCAGCTGTCAGCTATACATCGGATTTTCTTTAAATGATAAAAGAAAAACAAATATGAATGGTATTATAATGTTACACTAAAAATAAAAATAAAACAATGGAAAAACCGCTTTGAGCAATTACGTAATTGTGGCATCCATAATTGTAATTGCAATTAAAAATTTGATTAATTGTGCAGCCCTACACAATATTAACATTTTTACTGTATTTTTGACCTAATAAATGCAGCCTTAGTGAGCATATGCATATATCTCCAAATTCTCTCCCAGAAACAAGTTATGACAAATCACTACATAATTGAATATATATTGAAAAAGTTTTGGAATATGAAGATAATTATATTATTAGAAAGCAAAAACTTTTTTTTTTTTTTTACTTAAAGACTTAAAATTATGAACCAGGTCACATATGATATTGCCACAGTAAAAATAACCCTGATGCAGCCTGGATGCCGAAGAACAGCAATTATGAATCATGCGGGGCTCACACCTGCCCTGAGTCTGAACCTCTACTCCATCAGCTCCTTCATACAAGTTAATTTAATCACAAAACATCAGTTCTCACAGGAAAGTATGGTAAATCGCTTCCTCTGGGTGAAAACAAAATCTTTCTTCACAAATGGCTAAGAGGAAACAGCAGGTTCAAGGGTCCCTCCATGAAGCACTTGAGAACTTAAGAGTCATGTTTCAGAAATTAATTAACTTCACACTATTGAGGAAGACTCTCAGAACCACCGGGGTGTGTAGACTACTGCCATTTCGTTATTCAACTCCCCAATGTCATTCTCACAGCCTTCAGCCATCCTACCATCTGCATACTCCTATTCAAATGTAACACTGCCCCGATACAAGAACCATTTGAATGAATAAGCAGTGAGATCATGATCATGTTCTCTTAGCACATATGCATTTGATTCGTTATGCACAGTTAATGTAAAAATCACACAATTTTCACTACTAACAGTCTGTCTTTGAGCTAAATTATCTTGTGATTGTGATTAAGATTGTGGAGCAAACGTCCCACAACTCAAGTCATAGGAAGTTGTACAACCAAATCAGCTCAAAACCTTGAGTAAAGTGGTAAACCTATAGTAAAAAAAAAAGAAATGTAATCACATAAAGCTAGAAAACAGCTCTTTAAAAAAGAAAAAAAAAAAAAAAAAAAAAAAAAAGGCACACCATTCTGACTCGAGAGTAGACAAAACCAAACAAAAACAGTAACAGTCTGTGTGTCAAGAAGGGCAAGCAGTGGGAGAGCCTCATTAGAGCCAAAGTGAACTGCAAGGATTGAGTTCAGGACTACTAATGAGATCAACACACCCAACCACAGCCACACAAGCCAGAGGTCTGCTGCACCTCAGCCAACCGATGGTGGGCTGCCCACCTACAGTCAAGATGAAGACCAGGAGAAAGATGATTATGAGTTATCGAGGACAATCTGTATGTTTGTGAGGTACTTTTTTCTATGCGAGACATTACACAAAAAAATTATAAGATCTGAAGCCAGGGTCCAAAAAGTGCAAAAAAAATAAAAAAAGTTAACAGCGCAAGTCATTTGTGGATTAATGCGTATTGGAGACGCGAACAGTTTAAAACCATTCAGTTCGATTTGGTGAACTGGTTAAGTCGAATGATTTGTTCGCAAACCAGATATCACAAACTTCTTTGCTTTGAAATCTCTCACAACAGACACGGAAGAGAATGCTGAATAAAGTCATAGTTTTTGCTATTTTTGGACCAAAATGTATTTTCGATGCTTCAAAAAATTTGAACTGACCCTCTGATGTCGAAAGTTAAGAACTTGGTGGAATATGGAAAAATTGTGGCGTTTTCCTTTAACATCAAGTGGTAACCCAACAAAGAACCAAAAATCATGGACTACAAACAGTTAAGTTTGTAGAAGAACAATGAATGGTTTAAAAAAAGAACAAAGAGTGGGAGACTATAAGCAATAATGTTTATGTAATAAAAACTATTTGGCGTAACCTGTGCCATTCTTCTTCAATTGATTATTGCCGTTATTTGCTGTTTCAGTACAATCAATACGAAAGACAAGCCTACAGATTCACAGATTATCTTTGATCATTCTAGTCCTACCAATAAATAAAAAAACAAAGATGTGCTGGCCAGCCACAGACATTGCACAATTCGTGAAGCCAAACAGCATGAGAGATGTCACCGATTCAAGAACTGGCAGGGGACGGAGTTTTCAAGCCAAGTGCAAGCACAAACACAAACACGGCCCCCCAAACAAAATTCTCACTCAAACTTTACAAAAATGTTTCTCTAATTGCAACTAGGTTAAATAGTTTATTCATACAAAGCAGTAAACGCATACATGCCCTGTGTGCGTTCTCATATGGGGAAGACAAAAGATAATAGCCATTACAGAACAGAGAAACAGTGATACCATCTGTATGTCTCTAGAGAATTATTATAAGAGACAGTCCCTCCAGAAAAACACGATTATGCGATCGCGTGATTTACTGCATAATCAGCCAAGGGCCGCATTTTATGCGGGGGTCGCATTTTTTCAAATACGCCGCACTTTCGCCACATAAATTGCCGATTTCAGGAAGCAAAATATGCGGAGGTAGCATGATTTCATAATAACAATAATTTTCATTGCAAAAAAAGTCACATATGTCTTAGCAGAAAGTTGAAAAATGTTGCGTTTACTTCACACAAGTAAATTGCCATTATTTCCCAAAGGGAACCTTATGAAGTGACGTAATTGCGCGACGTGAACATTATCTGCGAACCCCGCGGTGAAACCAGGGTGAAGGATGCAAATCATTCTCATCTGCCAACAAAAATAAGCGCAAAAGACCGCGCGAAGCAGTTACCCGGTGTGTTACATGACAGTGGGGGCAAATTATTTTGAGAGAGGGATGAGGATGAGGATGGCGAATGATAGGCCACTGTTAGAGGCTACGCAGTTAGTTTTCATTTTCACAGTGGACTGTTGTAGTTTCATTCAGAAGTTAATGCACTTCTACAGTTGTAAGATTGTACTTTTTTGTTATAGAATAGTACCAAAACCTTACAGTTGTAAGTATATTAGTAGTATGTAAAATAGTTTATGTGCAGTAAGATATTGCACTTTGCAAATCCTGTAAAACAGCATTTGTATATTTGTGTGTATATTTTATTTGTATTCATTTTTACAGAAGTTGTTGAATATTCCTTTTGAAAAGCTAGAGAACTTGTTTGACTCAATGTTTTGTAAGTTTGAGCCATGTGTTAATTAAGGTCTGAAATAAAACAGAATGAGAACTTAAATATTCTGTGATTTAGTATGCTTGCTTATCATAGGAAGTCATAATAAATGACTCATTACAGTAAGGTAGTAGCCTAGTGAGAACAAGGTGTTTGGGGGGGGGGGGGTCACCTTTTTTTCTCTTTTTCATCAAACCGCAGTTTTTGCAAGTTCCCGCAATTTCATCGCATAAGATTGCAAAAATATCCTGCATATTCCATCGCATTTTTTAAGAAAACCTGCCGCACAAAAATATAATATATACGATCACAAAAATATATATCTCTTTTGCAACCACTGTTTTACATGATTAATGCTATTGTTTAAGCATTAGTAATCATGCTCCCCTTGGAATGAATGGCATCATTTGCATGAGCATCAAAGTTATTGAAAAGTCCTTTGTTACTAGGGCTGGGCGATATATTGAACATTAGCGATAATATTTGAATAATTTTGATGACGAAGTAAAATTTGAAAATATGGGGAATATCAAATATTTCAAATTCAAGCATACTTTCTCAAATGAATGCGCCAAATGTCCAAAGAAGGAAGATGTTACTGCGGACTGCTCTTCTACGAGAGCTTTCATGAGAGCGGTTGCCAGATAACGAATTTAAATTCCGAATCAGAGCTTTGCCGTTACAAGGATACATTTTCTACCCAGTGTTTGCTTATTTTAAGCAATCTGGAAACCATTTGCACATGCCATTTGGAATTATTATTAGGGAATTTATTGTTATTCTAAAACTAAAACTTTTGATTTTGACATCTTAATTTCTAAAGGCTATATCTTAAGTGATAAAAGATAGACTCTATAAATTATATAAATATTGAGGATGACCCAATGTTTATGTAGGGATTACATTTCCCCATCTAATTTGCATATTAAGACGTCATATGGTGGCAGCCATCTTGAATTATAGAATTTTCATGAAGTCACGTTTTAAAAAGATAAAATGCAGCACTTCTTTCCCCCCAAAATGTCCCTCACTTGTGTGTGCTATAATGCACAATACTAAATGCTCAGGTAGATATTAAAGGGTTAGTTCGCCCAAAAATGAAAATTATGCCATTAACAACTCACCCTTATGCTGTTGCAAACATGTAAGACCTCCTTTTATCTTCAGAATCAGAACACAGTTTAAGATATTTTAGATTTAGTCCGAGAGCTCTCAGTCCCTCCATTGAAACTGTGTGTATGGTATACTGTCCATGTCCAGAAAGGTAAGAAAAACATCATCAAAGTAGTCCATGTGACATCAGAGGGTCAGTTAGAATTTTTTGAAGCATCGAAAATACATTTTGGTCCAAAAATGGCAAAAAAGATGACTTTATTCAGCATTGTCTTCTCTTCCGTGTCTGTTGTGAGAGAGAGTTCAAATCAAAGCAGTCTGGATATCCGGTTCGCAAACGAATCATTCAGTTCACCAAATCGAACTGAATCGTTTTAAACGGTTCACATCTCTAATACGCATTAATCCACAAATGACTTAAGCGGTTCACTTTTTTTAATGTGGCTGACACTCCCTCTGAGTTCAAACAAACCAATATCACGGAGTAATGCATGCACTCAAACAGTACACTGACTGAACTGCTGTGAAGAGAGAACTGAAGATGAACAACGAGCCGAGCCAGATAACGAATAATAGACTGACTCGTTCAAGAGTGAAGAACCGGTTGCATCGGTGTTCGGATCACTAGTAGTTCTTTCAGACAGTTCGATTCAATAAACTGGTTGAAGAAAATGGTTGACCGGTTCTTTTGCGCTTGACGTAATGGCGTCATTTGCGATGATTGCCCTTGATTCAAGCCTTTGGTTTACCCGCGCTTATAACACTAGCACAGAATCAGTTCAGAATCAATCACCAAAAGAATCAGTTCAGTTCAGACGCCCTGTGTGTCGGTCTGCTTCACGCTGAATCACACATGCGCAGTATCATCAGCTCCTCGGTTCACTAATCGGAAGCATCTGACAGAAACGGTTCTTCACTCGTGAACGAGTCAGTCTATTGTTCGTTATCTGGCTCGGCTCAGTGTTCATCTTCAGTTGTTTCTTCACAGCAGTTCAGTCAGTGTACTGTTTGGGTGTTCTGTGAGTTCCATCACAAATTATATGACATTCAACCCAACCAATCAGGTTCACTGTCAAAAATGTCAATGTGAACGCTAAGCAGATCCGGACCAAATGTATGGTTTTCTTTTTTTGGTCCGGACCAAACAAACCAAGAGAACTAAACTACAGGTGTGAACACACCCTTAAATGAAACGGCACTTAGAAAACATTCATTTACATGCTTGAATTAAACAATTTTTATTAACTTATTTGCAAGTCAATAATCTAGTGCAATATATTTCTGGATGTCAAAGAAAAGAGGGAAGGAATAATGAGTGTATAGACGACGAGGGGGGGGGGGGGTCTAACAGCACGAAGGTCAAGCCAAAGCTTTAACAGAACATGCATTAATGCCAAACAGATTTCTCCATCGACACTTTGCCAGGAGAGGCTATTAAAATCAATCCAGTAGCACCTCGGTAGAGGTGAGAGATGCTAATCATGTCAATTGCAGTCCATTAGGCTCAATCACACCCACCTGCCGGTGATTGTCTTAACCTTGGACGTCAAGACTAGAGAAGTAGCACTGCAATCGGGTTTAGTACGCAGTTGCCATTGACAAACGTCAGCTCACTACACCAGCCTCAACATGTAACATGAGTGGAGTGCCAGGAATACGTTTCACATGCATGTGATAGACTGAAGTAGATATTTAAGATGAGTGCTGATATGCTGTATTGCAAGGATAAAAGGGATGTGGTTTGCTGAGAGACTGTGACAAGAGCTATACTCTAGGAGGGGAAAAAAGGGGGGGGGGGGGCAGAAATATAATCATAATGCAACAGTTCAACGCAAAGATTCACATAATTTGGAAAATAAATCATCCAACGCGTGGCATCCATCAGAATTTATTCAGCTTCTGTAAGACTTCAAAGCCGATTACATAATTCTACTTAAAATCCAAATATGTTTTTTTTACTTACAGATATAAGCAGAAAAAATCATGTTTGTTAACCAGGGAGTTACGATCAATACAAATAAAAAAAATTAGAAGATATTTCAGCTTATTTGTAATTCCACTCCTAAATTTAAGCAAAAGGTTGTTTTTTTCCTTGGTGGATTACTAGAAGTTCTAGTTACAAACTTTAAAAGGGTAAATAAAAATAACATTTAAATAAGATATCAATGCTCGAGTTTGGGTTAAATTTCACCAACTGCCTCACAATAAGATACACATTAATGCATCATAATTTAATGCATTGTTACGGTTTTGATTATTCTTTCACAGTTTGAGGCTTTAAATGTTGGAATTATGGTGAGGAAAACATACTTCTAAACATTACGATATGCACCAATTGTTACATTAAAAGCATATTCATTGGAACAAATGCAAAAAAATGTTTGCTGGCAAAACAAAATAAGAAAAACTAAAAATAAAATCATCTATCTATCACTGTAGCTAAACAACAGTGGTTGACTTTTTTCTATTTAAATTGAGAAGTAAAGTTTGCTTTAAAGACTAGGGATGCACGATCAAAATTTCTCTGGGCCGATTCGGATACCGATTTTTTACAAGCAAACTGGCCAATTCCGATTACCATTTATCTTTTAAGCAACAAACAAGAAAGAAGGAAAGTGTGCATAAACAAGATGTTTATTTGGTATTTAACAGGCCAAACCGGCTTTTGGCTATTGAAAACAATATCTATAACCATCTGAAATTAACGGCAGTAACTGCACAGTAAGTAGCCTACATTCAAACACAGATGGTACAGACATCAGCATTTAGCTTTTGTTTTTGAATTGGGTTGAAACTACATAGAACTGGCCTTAAATGAAAAAAAATTAACTGTAACCATGTGAAATTAAAAGGCAATAACTGCATAGTTCTATAATCCAAACATCACAATCAACACACATTCAGTAAGAGGTTTCTTAATCAGCATTCAGTATTTTAGTTTTTACATTTGGTTTTAAAATTTAAAAAAGGTCTTTACCAGTGAGACTAAATAAAAGTATGCTATATAAATACATTATTCCTAAATGTTAAAATCAAATAATGTTGGTATGAATAAAACAAAGATGAAGTGTTTCATTCATCCAATTAAAAAAATAATAATAATTAGGGGTAACGATTCATATCTATATTTTTTACTTGAGCCAATGAAAAATAAATAACTATTGTCTCAAGTTAAAAAGAAATATATAGATGTGAATCATTACCCTAAAAATTGGATGAATTAAACACTTTTTTTATCAGTGTGCTACAGCAGGTGATTTTTAAATCAAATTAAGTCAATGTAATTTTAAGGTAAAATTAAAATAATCATCCTATACAGAAATGACGTTTACTTCTGGCTTTTCAAACGTGTATGAAAGTTCTACATTGAAAAAAAAGAAAAAGGGTTTAGTCTGTTTCGTTTCTCATCCAACACGCGAGACGTTAAGCTGAACATCCTTCACAGGTCGCGGACAGATACAGTAGCTCGCGTAACTTCAGTGAGCGCAGGGAAAGGCTCTTATCCTGCGCACAGATTTCGAAATACTTCCACACAAATGACATGATAGCTAATGATTACAATGCAGTCTGTGCACGCGGGCGCACTTCCGAAAAAAGACCAAAAAAAAAACAAACAAAAAAAACACAAAAACCAGCCAGTTCCGATTTATGGCCGGTCAACCGGTGCATCACTATTAAAGACCATACAAAAGGTTTTATGAAATTGAACATTACTCTGTCAGACGTGATAGAGATATCAAAATCAGGCAAAAGTAATAGGACTGAGCAAAGAGAGGTTACGTCAGTTCTGTTTGGGTAACATATCACCACCACCAGTACACATCCATCTGCATGTGCATGTCTGCTTATCCGTCTGTCTTCATTTGTATCCATCTCTGCCTCAGTCTGTGTGCAGATCTCTGGCCTTCCTCCAATCTCCAGGTTTGTGTCCGAAGGGCGATGCGGTCTGTCATGAGGAAGAGGTGAATTGACTGGGCTGACAGCTGGTCTCCACGGATACAGCTAGGGTCGGGATAAAGAGCCACAGGCAAGTTCAGAGCTGTATAGCAATCAGCGCATCAGGGAGAGACAGACAGGGCCAAGAGGTTAGGAACGAGGGAGAAAGACACTACCCCGAAACCATATCACACTTTTTTCAGGCCTCATCCCCAAACAGCATCAGTGACATCAGGATGATAATTTTGCAGTGGTGGTGGCATCTGGATGTAATATTAATTTCAGTATGAGCCGCATAACAGGAGCACTGTCGACTAGCCCAACTTGAAGGCCTCACCAAAGAACATCACAAGCATCAGTGTCCCACTACAATCACTACAAAAAACTCACCAGGTTTAGGTTCAACTGCACCACTCCGGCTCTGCTTCTACAGCACACACTGTTGCCAAAGAATCAAGAAGCAATCTGTGTGTGTGTGTGTGTGTGTGTGTGTGTGTGTGTGTGTGAGAACGGTTTTCATCATGCCAGTCATGAACGCTCATGCAGTAGCTGCTAGAGTCTATGCTCTCTCACTGTTCAATACAGACACTCCTACTGCGGTGGCTTAGAGTGTTCTCAGACACTGAGCACTGTCATCTCTACAGAATATCACCGTCTAGATCTACAGGGGACATTTTTGCATTCTAATATTAATGGACTTTCTGTCCTACAGAGAAGCCTAAAATAATTTAATCTGTTCTTGCAATACTCTGCTTCCTGCTTCTTGGAATAAACTATATTCTGCTCTCCAATAAGGGTTTTTCACAATAACTTAAAGTCAATCACCTTCCCTTTTTTGCTCATATTAATTTCAAAACATTGCTTTTTATGCTACACAGCAAAACAAGCATGATGGCAAGTGTGCAAAGTACACATCACCAACATTAAGTACTGAAATGGGTTCAAATAGCCCACTGAAATAAATTATTTGGGGTTTGCAAGATAAGCAAATTCCAAAATGCAAGAAAGGATCCAATTTAAAACACAAAACAGTTTTAATTTTACTATGTGAAACATCTGGATACATTCAGAGATGGTGGTACACGTGATTATTACCCTAAATGATTTCAATTTCAATTATTTAAATAAAAACATGCTACTCAGCAAAATCAAATGTAATTCTACAGTAAAAACCTGTTAATTTGTTAACTGGAATTCACCTTAAATAGAGTAAAAATGTAAGTAGTTTACTAAATGGTAAATTCTTATTGTAAAATACTGTCAAATATGTGTTTCTGGAAGAAAAACTATGAATAACCACACAAGTTACAGTGGAGAGAGAAAAAAACAAGAAAAAAAAAATACAAGCATAATGACATTTATAAAGGTATCTTTGTGACATAAAATATTCTTATATTTTACATAAATAGTTATGTTTCTTCATTTTTTTTCTGTAATGTTCTTTGGGTGTTTTGTTAGTTTTTTTATATTTTACTAAAGGTGCACTAAGCAATATTTGAACCACAGCGTCGTGACCGGCCTAGTCCCAAAACACATTTGCTGCCAATCAGCAGTAAGAGGTGTGTCTAAAGGGAGAAAAGAGTGCTCAGTGAGTGCACAGGACAGATATTAGCAGATCAACTAACTTCTAGACAGCGAGAGAGCAAAGATGGCAAATAAAAATAAAAAGAGGAATATTTTGGAAGAACAATACATTAAAAAGACAGGTTACGTTCTGGCAAGAGGTAGAATCCCCAAAAATATTGGAGCAGCTTTCCAGCGGTGGAGACAACTCGAGGAGCAGGGAGGACTGGAACTGGACACCGAGGTTGCTTTGTTTTTTCTTGGAAGGAGAGTTATGTTTATTTTGCTTTTTCACTGGCTTTTGCTTAGACATGCTGCATCCAGCAGGCATAGCAGATTCCACCACGGTCATTGCTAGGGTTGTGTACACACGTGTGAGGCAGAGTTAACTAAATATTTTTATTTTTATTCACATTTATTTTAAAAGTTTATATTTAAAAAAAAAAAAATCACTATCTTGCAATATCAGAAACACAAAGAATATTTTACATTGACATTCTTGCAACTACCACAGCCAATTTAGTTTACCCTAAAAAGGGGATTTTTTTACAGTGTAAATGGTTTAAATGGTTTTTAAATTACTTTCTCTGTCAAAATGACATACCTGTAAAATCAACATATACTTTGTAGAATGCAAGGAAAAGCATACAGCCTACATGTCAGGCTGTAGTTGGAAGAGACAACATCCTGCTGGCCTTAACGTCTTAGTTTCAAGTGAGCTTTATCACACCAGGTAATAAGTGCAGTCACCAAGGGGAACAAGTTAGCGTGACTTGCTAAGAAAAATCTAGGTGTAGTATGTTTGAGACCTGAGCAACAGAAGCAGAATAAGAAAATTACCTTTCATTACAAATTAACAGAAAAAAAAGTAACAAGGGGGAAAAAAGTAACATGGGAAAAGCATGAGGAAAATTGGATATAATTGCTCCAGTCATGATAGTTAGACCTACTTCCCTGGCATTGTTGTTTCCTGCATTTGAAAAGTCACATCCTTTTCATTTAGGTCAGTCAAAAGATTAACTGCAACATTAAGGCAGCAAAACATGTGGCGATAAGGAAAGCATCACTGGCAGCTTCTGTAATTGCTTCTTCCACATTGTTCTATTCAGTGAGCCCAATGCTGCCATTTGGACTTTCAGTGAGGCAATGCAGCCTCCAATTCAGCCCCTCACACCATACAACTACATAGTTTCTGACTTTTGTCCTTGTTCCTTTTACTAATGTTACTAATTTTAGAGGCACTTACTGTATGTGACGATATCTTGCAAACAGCAGAAGTCATCCTGTGACATTTAGACAGGATTCCAACTAAATCTTCCAAATCTCAATCAACAAGTGCTGCAGTACCACAGCAGTACTGTCTACCCATCACTGTGGGAACATGTCACATTAAGCTGCTCAGACTCCTCTAGTCCAAATGAAGGGAGGAAGAGAGCAAGCAGGGGCTGTCAGAACAGCATGAGAATTAAAGCTCCCTGTAAAATCCGTAGTTGTTTTGGCTCTGGCAACTACAAAAGCTGAATTTATTTACACTTGTTTGAACTTATACTCCGTCTTCCCGGCACAACTTTCCTTCTCAAATGAATTCTTCCAAGTCCACAACAGATAAATCAATCTGGCTTCATAATTGGCAGTAATAAAAACAGTTTGGTTGACCCTCACCACATTATGATCCCTTGTTGGTTTATTTTGAGGTAGTCCAGAATATCACCCAATAAATTAAGAGTGTCTGCTCTAGCAACTGCACCTACTCTGCTACATTGAACAGTCTATGACTCAACCAGAGCAGCTTGCATAAGCTGCATTATTAAAAGAAAAAAAATAAAAATAAATAAATAATAATAATAATAATAATAATAATAATTCTGTAGCATTTAAGATTTTGAGCTTGGCATCCACTTACACATGGCACACTAAAAATGCAATGATTAATTTCTCCCTCCAGGACTGCTAAGCAATCAATCAATAAGACAAATTAATCCAGTTTGAGGAACAGAATGTGACACAAACTTTAAGATGTAAGTCACATTTATGGCAGCCGAAAGAAACAAATAAGAAAACTCCTAAGGTTCTTGATGGTACCATAAAGATCCTTAAACATCCACTGAACCTTTCCTTTTGAACACAAGTGTCTTAATGGTGGAAAAAATATATATAAAATTGTTAATGTTCTTCACACTAAGAACTGCTCACTGAAAGGTTCTTTTGGGAACTCAAGAATGCTTTTTTTCTATTGCACTTCAAGAAAAAAAAAACTTTTGGAAATTTTTAAGAGTGAACATAAAGGGTTGAAATGCTATTTTTCATTCCGAGTTTCATGCAGGTTTCTTTCATGAACTGCTCTATTCTACAGTATGTACTCTATTCTACATATTCTATCACTTACCCAGCAATGTTAAAGGGGGGGGGGGGGGGGGGTGAAATGCTCGTTTTCACTCAATATCCTGTTAATCTTGAGTACCTATAGAGTAGTACTGCATCCTTCATAACTCAAAAAAGTCTTTAGTTTTATTATATTCATAAGAGAAAGATAGTCTGTACCGATTTTTCCCAGAAAAACAAGACCGACTGGAGGCGTGATGTGTGGGCGGAGCTAAAGAATCACGAGCGCCAGTAGGCTTTTGTGTTGAGAGCATGTGGAAGCTGTGACATTACCGTGAGGGAAAACCCATCATCCAAATCAAACCATGGCTTACAGTCAGATTCAGCCGTTTATTTATGATCCAGAATCAGATCCAGAGGCTGAAACTGAACGAAAGCAGCAGCAGCAATGACTCGCTCCGAGCGGGGCTCGAACCCGGGTCTCTGGCATGGGAGGGGACGCACTAACAAGGAGGCAGAGATATTTGAAGCAGTTTTACTCACCGCATGCGGTTCCAACACACGATCGTGACCCTTTTTCGTTGGGATTGCATCATCCTTATGAAATAAACGATACGCAAATCCGTCGTCAAACTGGGCCTTGTTTGTAAAACAAGCATCTTCGAAATGCAGGGAACAAACACAAACACTTGCACAACTCCGTTGATGCTCTGTAAAAATAAACTCCAACCACTGGTCCCTTAATGCTGTTTTTTCTTTGGTAATCTGTGCAGGGTTGTCTTGCCCTGGCAACCAAAAACACACTACTTTTGTGACATTTCGCGACGCTCTCGCTCTGATCAGCGAATTTCTGTGCTCAGCCTCTCAGTGCTCTGCTATACGGGAGCGCGCGCTCTTCCGCTCTTAGGACCCATATCAGGAAATTCCGCTCCATCTAACGTCACACAGAGCCATACTCGAAAAAAACTTTCCGAAACTTGTGACAAACCGGAAGGAGTATTTTTGGAACAGAAAAACTCCTTCAAACGTACAACTTAATTTTTTAAACTTTGTCCATGTTTAGCATGGGAATCCAACTCTTTAACAGTGTAAAAAACTCAGTATGCATGAAATAGCATTTCACCCCCCCCCCCCCCCCCCCCTTTAACTAGTCACTTCCTAAACTGTCCTATTAAACTTTATATTAATAACATCTAAGAGGTCTACAAAGGCCTCCAGCTGTGTCACCATTTGTCAGAGCATTGAAAAAGCAAAGAGATACTGTTTCTAAACACCAACCATCAAACAACTTAAAAGAGAAAGTAATAATAAACAAGCATTGTTTACTTTCCATCTGTTAATAAAGCACCCAAAGTCATGTGTAATTGTTTCTGTTTAACTATAGGGTAATTATGGAGTATACACAAGAAAAAAAATGGTAAAGTCATTGGTGTATTTAAAATTATAACCTGCACATTCTTTCTTTCCCATCACCTCAGCTTTTAATCAGGTACATGCAGCTCATCTTAAAAAAACTAAATAAAACATTTAATTAAAGATGGTGTGATTGTGACACCTACTGGTTAATGCAGATACTTCATTTTACAAAATATTTTTTCCTACATACCTAGATTATGAAGTCAAAACAAATTACTAGCTTAATTATAAAGTTTTTTAAAAATTCCAAACGTATAATACCTACCAAGTAACTGGAGAGAAGATAAAGGAATAGTAATTTTGTAAAAGAAAAAGAACTTAAAACGCACCCTGAAAAATATTTAAACAAGTAAAAGGACTAATTAAGTCTTAATCTCATTCAAGATGGTTCTGATCAATAAATGCTATGCAGAATTATTTTATTGCATTACCTTCTTTACACAGCATAAATAATGCCCTCACCATGGTTTTAGAGGGTGACAAACCAAACTGATGCTCTTACAAACAGCACTTTGGCTAGAACTCTAAAGATGAAGCTGTTTAATAAAACACTTGTATGAACTGTGACTGGCCTACTACAAAGAATTGAGCAGTAGACAAAAAGATGCTCTCATGACTAGGAAGCAATTGTGAACTTAAAAGGAGCAAATGTTTGATTTGAGGTCTATCTAGCATGATAATATACGTTTATGAAGTACATGCGGTAGAAATTAAATTTCCATTCTTTACAATGGTCATTTGTGTCAATGGTCACTATAAAACTGCAGTACAGTGGGTTAAATTACACTAATTAAATAAAAGGATCAGAAATCACAGGAGGAGGACAGTACAGTCTCATCTGAGAATGCAAAACACATGAAGAGATGACAGGAGCAGACCAAGTGCAGCCTGCTGCCTGCAGTGCAGACCAACTGAGTTTCAAGACAATCCACTATTGAAGTTAAAAGTCGGCTTGCAAATCACCTGTAGTCTGCACTGTTCATTACAAGTTCAGCTGTAACAACTCACAATGGAGAGAACTAAAGAACGGCCTCTAAAGAGTCACTGCATTCCACACATTTGGCCAGTAGACATCATTCTGTTAAAAGAAGTACACTTATGCATTTCACTCTCTGACTCGAGAGACGATGCGTTGATGTAAACATCTCAGAACTGCCAAAACCTCACATCTGAAAAGAATAAAACAAAGCCCTTATTTTCTAGCTGTTTATTTGGAAAGCACCTATGTTTTATCTGCTTCAACAGTCTAATTTTTTAAAAGACAGTATCTGAAAAAAAAAAATGTGACAGCTAAATTTTGCAAACATGCATTAATTACATACATTTAGAGACACACAAGAAGTAGGTCTAATTTACAATATGTTCTAACAAACATTTTTCTAAAAGCCAGTCAGTTTATTAAGAAAAACATGTTGTCTTTGTAGATTTTAAACTACACTTTTTACATTTTATATAAAACATATACCCTTTATAAACATAGTGAGATACAATGAATGCAATAGGTTTTAAAATTTAATTTCTAAGCTGTCTATTCATCAAGTTTTCTAAAATATTTTTAAAAGCCAACCCCAAAACCTTAACGGATATATAGCTTCCTTGATAATTTAAGGTCCTTGGCATTAAAGGCTTTAAAACCCCTTAATTGGTGGGTTTTTGTTTAATGTGAGCCAAAATCACCACAATGAAAAGAACCAAAGACTTAAACTACTTCAGTCTGTGTGCATTGAATTTATTTAATACACAAGTTTCACAATTTGAGTTGAATTACTGAAATAAATTAACTTTTCCACGACATTCCAATTCATTGAAATGCACCTGTATACAGTGATTTTACAGAAGTCAAAGCCCAACATCTGATAATGACACAGTGTAACTCATCACGGTGGGTGGGCCTACAGGAACAACCCTGTTACTGCACCAGCACTAAAGCAAAACTAGATTATTGTTTTATCCTTGAGCTTACTGACCCAGGCAAGAAAATATACATATTGTGAGAACATAAAAGCAGGACATTTCACCAAGACTTATGAGATTAATAACTATACATAAAGGCCCACTCCCTTCAAGTTAAGTTACTCAATAACTAACATTAGTGATTCAGTAGAGGAGGCCTGACAGCAGGGTGGGGACATGTAACCATTTATGAACAATAACCGTATATGACAACAGACACATTATGTGATTATTAAAAAAAAAAGTGTAACTTACAAATTTAGGTTTCTTTTCTCCGTCCTCGATGCCTGAATTGCCCTGAGATAACACTCCGACTCCAAATCCCTTCTTTCGATGCATTTTATTCTCCCTCCTTTGATTTGAGCTTTCATATCGCGGATGGCGGTAGGGATCCATGTCCAGGTGAAGATATAAAACTATTTCCACAAAGTTTCCGTGTTTAACGCAGATTTAAGGTCTAGTGTTAAAGTTGACCGTTGAAAGACACGCGCCCGGATTAGGTTGACGTTCACGAGCGAACACGCACGAGACGTGCTGGTTGAGAGTTGACAGTAAATTAGCTGTTGTCAAACTAAAGCGGTAATCCAGTTGCCATTTCTTTAGATCTCACTAACACCCCTTTTCAAACCACTAGACTGACGCAAAAGTTTAAAATGCACTCCGGTTCGAAGAAATAGACAATTTCCTAATTTTATAGGTTGTCCAGGTTAGTAAAAGAGCAGAGCTGATATGTTATGTTATCACGAATGTCCAATAATCTGACTCAAACTCCCGCCTCGGAAACAGCCAATGAAATGCGTTGGATTCTTCTTCTTCTTCTTCTTCGTTGGATTTTTACGGCAGTTGGCACCCATAGTGTTGCATTACTGCCATCTATTGTCTCACTCTAGTTTACTAAATTTTTATTTGAACTCGTCTTTCCGGTCCAGTTCTCCTTATAAAATTAAACAAATATCTCCGTCCTTGGTCATTATTTCCATATGTTATGCGTTGGATTGAGCAACACGTGATGTTTTAGCTTCCGCCTTTGGTCACATGGTTAACGTCCTTTTTTTTAACAACATTATATAGACAAACAAAAATCAGTTACAATGTACAAAAGTACAAGAAAAGAAAACAAATTCAATTGTTTTTAAAGCCTTCTAGTTACACAAGTTGAAGAAGCTGCAGTTCAAGCAAGCAAAACATAAAAAAGTGGTTTTCTGGCCTGAAAATTTAAATTTATGTATATAAAATTGTGTTAATAAAGTTTTAAAGATTAAGTAAATTTTTTTCCAGTAAATGCTCTTTTTTTTCAATTAACAACTCCAAACAAAAAATTTTCCCAAAGAAAAGAAAAATCCTTATCAATGTTCTCAGTCACAAATAGGGAAAAGTCTTTCCACAATAATTCTGAGTAATGGAAGCCAGAATAAATGCACAATTGTCTCTGGGTGCTGTTTGTAAAAAGTACAATTTGTATCAATATCTTTTTTTGAATTTCTTTAAGAAGGTATTGACAGCATATGCATGAAAACTTCTCGTATCTTATTAGTAATTAAGTATCTATTTGGAATCAGCCAAATTTTCCTCCAGGCAATATCAAAAACAAAGGCATTCTAATAAACTCACATTTTCCTTGAGAAATAATAAACGTATTGATCTATAAGAAGAAGTGGATGAAAAGCAATATTTCCCCCTCACCACTGTAGGGTCTAAAGAAGGTAAAATAGAGGGGTAGGGGATATAGTCTAATAACTCCAGATGGTATGGCATCGAATGCAATAGCAAATTCTTTAGGGGTAATGGGAATGTTAAAATGATTAAGAAATTCCTTATAGTTTAATAAAAGGCCGTTTGCATTAAATAATTCTTACAAGCAAAATATCTTCCTCAAATCAGCGGTGTAAGAAAAAGTGATTTGTTTTTATATAGCAAATCTCTGTTATTCCATATAAAGTATTTATGAGGAGAAAAGTTATGTTTGTATAGAAGAGACCAGGTGAGAAGAACCTGCTAATGGAATTTAGATCATTTAGCTGGTATTTTTTCAAGATTATAATTACAAAGCAATAAAAAATTTAATTCACCAAATTTGGAGAAAATATATTGTAGAATAAAGTTCCAGAATGACTCACTAGTTTGTGTTTTCCCTCCAATTGTTCCATGTTAATCGTCTTATTCAGCACCTGTGTTGTCCCAATCATCCTGCCTTTATAAACTGTGTCCTTTCAGTTCAGTGTTGTAGGGTCTACATGTTATGTATGTGTGGTTTCCTCCTGGTCTCCGTGTTGTATTAATAAAGACTCTTTCGATTCTTCTTGGTTCCGTGTTCCTTCCAGCACAGAAGTGTAACAGTTGCACTCTTTTATGGAAAGTAGTTCACATTTAGACAAATGTAAAAAAAAAAAAAAAAAAGACCAGAGGCTTTAGAAAATCTTTCAACAGTGCTGACTGCAATAGGGACCCAAGAAGCATCTCTTAAAAAAAATAAAAAAGAGCAGTGTCATCTGCTAATTGGCTGAACTCTATTTCTCTTTCTGCAATTAAAATCCCTTTCAAGGTACTTTTATTAATATAGTGTGAGAAAATCTGGGTGGCAAGGAGGAAAATATAGGATGAGATGAGGCATCCTCGCCTGATGCCCCTCTGAAGATTGAATCTGGGTGACATACCAAAACTAAATTTCAATGAGAAATTAGCATAACGTGTCCTGATGGAATTATACAAAAAAATCACCAAAACCAAATTTTCGAAAGCAACGGAAAAATAAAAGCGTGTTCCACACTGTCAAATGCCTTGTAGAAGTCGTAACCCCTGCAGAGCATTCAGTTCCGTGGGAAAACCAAAGGTCATTACTCCACTGTGATCTCCAGAATTTTGCAGCAAACCCACCAAATGCTGCAGTTAAATACACTGCTGGATCTTTAATGTTGTGGGCTCACTGGACATCTTATTCATACATGTCATTGCTGTCCTAGTTCCCTGACCTGAACCCTATAGAAAAAGAGTGGGGTGAACTGAAGAGAAGAAGCACCAACATGGAGGATCTGGAGAGAACTCTGTATGAAGGAATGGTCTCTGATCTCTAGTCAGGTGTTTCTCCAAACTCAACAGACATTACAGGAGAAAACTCAGACCTGTTATCTCAAAGAAAAAAAAAGGGGGGAAAGCCATTATACTAATTGGATGCCAATGTAAACTAGAGAAAAACATTTATTTCATAATGAGATTCTCCATTGTTTTACTTCAATGATTAGAATTTTGTGAATTTTTTGAATGAAAGACCAAAAGGATACATTTGTAATATGTAACATGCAGTCTATTGCATTCATCCCCAAATAAAATATCCCTTTAGGTCAAGATACCGAAAAAAAAAACCAGCACAGCGATCCCATGAATAGCACATTTATTCACCATTCCGCAGATAGCTTCCTATCTCTGTACAAGCAATATAGATTCTGTTAGCATATACTCTTTCTATAGTACAATAATCATTTAAACAAAATATACACAATTTAAAATATAAACTTATTCCAAAGTACAACATATACTGTTTTTTTTTTATTATTATATATATTTTTTTATTTCACAACATAGCATTTCATTGAGGCAGTCCACACAATTTACTTTCTAAAGTGGGTGAAGAGCACAGGCAACAGTAAGCGGGCTCAATCAGCACAAACCAAAATGAAGACATAGAAGAGGATTTCTTGAGGATGACCTACAGTACAGCTGGGCTAGATAAAGCTCTTTGGATCATGCACTATCAGGCCTTTCTCGATGCATTGACCGTGATTGTCAGTTTTTGAAGTTCATTGCTTTGTTACAGTAATGGATGTTCCTCTTAAGTAACACCTTGTTATTGTATGTTTGTATGGCACATTTAAAACAGTCCAAATCATGTGAACTTGAATGTGTCCATTGTGCAAAACAAGTTTTTTCCTCCACACCGAACCCAAGTGCATAATGTAGTGATCAAATAAAAGTGTATAAGCACACTGTCATTCAAACACACTCACACTCGCACCATAAAACATGCATGTCAACATTTCTGCTTCTCTCTCTCTCGCTTTCACTTACTCAAATGGAAGTTAGTTTCTGCCACATATACATATATATATATATATATATATATATATATGTATATGTATATATATATATGTATATATATATATATATATATATATATATGTATTTATATATGTGTATATATATATATATATATATATATATATATATGTATTTATATATGTGTATATATATATATATATATATGTGTGTGTATATATATATATATATATATATATATATATATAAAGTAATTGCATCTTTTTATCTCAAGTATCACACGATTCTGACTTCTTCCTCATAATTCTGAGTTTACGTCTTGCAATTTATTTTCTTCCATGTAATAAAAAAATAAATAGACTTTCTTAGAATTGCAATTTTATTTAAAAACAAAAAAAGCTAATTGCAACTCACAAATTAAACCTTTTTCTTGCAGTTGCAAGTTTATTTCACAATTTTGACTTACCTTCTTAATATCTAAAAGTGCTTTTTTTTGTTTGTTTACAAAATCCTGAGTTTATATCTTGCATTTGTTTTTGTTGTTTTTCTATCATGAAATAAATATAATAAAGTTAACATCTTGCAATTCCCTCGGAATTGTGAGGTTATATCTATCTATATTTATAAAACTATTTATTTAAACTGAAAATATGAATTGTGAGACACCGAATCAGAATTACGAGAAAAAATGCCAGAATTGTGAGATAAAAAGGTCGAAATTACCTTTTTTATTATTTTATTATTCCAAGGCAGAAATAGGCTTTCGTATTCTCATGCACACACAGCCCAGCAGAATCATTCTACACCTGTGATATAATCTGCATATTAAAACTGGGTGACCGAGACTGTTTGGACAATGGGCTTCCAGAGGAGAACGGACTCCCGGGGGAGAGGAGATCCTGGCTCCGCGTTGTTCGCCCTAGACGTTCCTCTTGTAAGCTGACGGCTGATAGATAGTGTGCCCTGTCTGCATTTAGGCTTCCAAACGATAGGCTATCTGTAGGTCCCGATGAGCCGTTTAGGCCGGTACAGTCAAGAGACTTGCTAGAAGACGTGCTGCTGGTTTTAGGCGGCACACCAGCAAAGGGAGGGATGTAATGTGGATCCAGATAGCGTCTGGGAGCACTGGGGCTGGGGCTGCTTCCTGTGGTTTGAAGGCTGATGGCAGGGGGAGGGGACTGGTGCCGTTGCTGAAGGCTCCGGAGGGCGGCTCTGGTGTCAGCTGACGTGCTTTCCCTCTGTCTGGCTCCCGGGTCTCGGGAAGGTCGAATGCCCATTATGACCCAGTCACGTTTCACACTGCTGGGCTGGCTGCTGCTGGAAGCCCCAGAGGAAAACCCTTCATCTGGGTCAAAAGAGTCCTCTCCACAGCTCATGCCGTCAGCATCTGAAACACAGCGAGGGAAAAATGAGGCAGAGAAAACAGAAAGCTGGATTAACTAGATTTGCATGTCCTAGAGGAAATACCAGCGCTTGCAAGGCAGCAAAAGAATAGTGTTAGGTGAGTTTACAAGTAAGCGCAGGCTTTTAGATGTGTCTCGGTGAAATGCTGCATCACAGCTGCTTGGACACTCTTGTGTTGATTCTCCTGCACAGCCGACAGAACACAACATCACACCGTCTGTGAAGTGTAAAGCTGCGGTTACACTAGACTTCATTCACTCCCTTCACTTTTATTCATACACATGCGAACGTGAGAGAAACTCAAGCTCAGGGGGAAAATTCTGTTAGTGAACTCCAATGAGATGATTTAAGATTGTAAATACACTAGGGTTTAAAAGTTGTATTTATTTTTCAATACATTAATTCAGTAAGCATGCATTAAATTAAGTTGGTCACGGTAAAGACTTTTCAAATAAATGCTGTTATTTTGAAAAATATAATTCTATTCATTAAAGAATCTTTTTAAAAAATGATCATGGTTTCCACAGAAAGCAGTACAACAGTTTTCAGCAATGATAATAAGAAGAAATATTTCTTGAACAATTTCTGATTTCTGAATTATCATGTGACCCTGAAGGCCAAAGTAATGGATGTTGAAAATCCATCTTTGCATTACAGAAAAAAATCTGATTTTAAAGTTTTTTTCTATTTCATAAAATATTTCATTTTTCTTTTAACACTTTTTCTTTCTTAAACTATAAACTACGTTTCACAATATTACTGCCTTTTTCTGTATTTTTGATATAATACATGCATAATTGGTGAACATGAGAGTATTCTTTCAAAAACATAAAAAATTCTTACAGACTACAAACTTTTGCACAGTACTGTAGATGTAAAAAATGCTGTGTTCAAGCCCACCTCAGAAATTCCCGCTTCTATTCAGAAATTGTAAATTTGGTTGGAAATAAAATGGTTGTGCTGGACAAATATAATTTTCCCTCTCTTTTTCACTTCCCAACAAAGACAGGAAGCTTTCTAACACTAATGCAACCCAACGAAAAGCAAAGGATGCATCTTAAGCGTGTAACTGATGCACATATTCATCGAGCCGTATTTTATGTCAATCTTTATCCACTATTTCTCATTAATATTACACAAGATCCAATTTGATCCAATTATTTTAATCGAAAACAATAATAAAGCTTTAATCTGCTATTTACTGTTAGTAACTGGTAATTATGACATGATGGTGATATTCATGTGTACTCAATTTGAAAATACTGTACGATCATTCCAACATGACTTGAAGACACCGAAACAAGACCAATCACAATTCAGTATGCAAATAGAAATATTTGAATAAATGTGTACATTAAATGTTTTGAGCTAAATAAACTGCAGAAATTTGTAAAGAAGGGAAAAGAAGAGGAACATCAGCCTATCTTGCCTTGCAAGCACTGTAAGACAAATCGGAACACAAATAAAAGGGTTAAACACAAATGATCATAATACAACACTAAGGTTTGTGGAGACACTGGTAACAGACAGAAGGATGTTTCCATGCAGTGGGGTCAGTTTCATCTGTAGGCCAATCAGCACTTTATGGCCAAGAAGGGCAGGGCTTGTGCCTGGACTGTCTAATGGTGAGATGTTCCTGAGCCCTGCCTACCCCCTTGCAAGGTTAGGTGAATGGTGCACTTTATCCGCCCACGTGCCACAGGATTGTCCGCTCTCTCCAGTGGGGTGTTTCGGCTGGGGCTGATGGAGGCGTAGAATTCGGCAGTGGTTGAGAAATCAAAACAATCTGAGGTGAAGACAGTGAGTGTACTGAAAACGATGCTGACAGAGGGAACATTTCACACACACAAATGGCCTCCTTTTCCTGATGCTTGAATGGATGCAATGGAGGGACTGATGAGGATGTTAGTGTTCTCATTATGGTTTCAATAATCATGAAGGGAACAAACAAAACATAAAATGGATATGAAATGTGACCATGTTTTGGTCACACTTCAGTTTGGAATCAATTCTTACTATTAACTAGTAACTATGAATTTTGCCTCAATAGGTGTGGTGTAGGGTTAAGGGATCTATGCTTATGCAGAATAATCTATTCATACATGTTTTTAGTACTATTAAACAGCCAATGTGCATCCTAATAAGCATCTAGTTAATAGAGAGAATTTGTCCTTAAACTAAAGTGTTACCAAGGTTTTGGTCTAACTGTGTGTGTGTGTGTGTGTGTGTGTGCATATTTAGCATACCCTCTTGTTTCCAGCGGAGGCGGCGAATGGAGGCGGTAGTGACAGCTGCCTGTGAGACACATCTCCCAGCAGGTGTTACTTCCACCTCCAGAAGGTTATGCGAGCCCTCCGGAGGACGGGACGGAAGTGAGCGACTAATTGCATTTGCCACCTGAGGATCAGAGGTCAACGAAATGACGTGAAATAACACATTTCCGTAAGGAATTGTAATTTAAATGTAGTTAATGAAAGACTTGTTGAAACATGGAGAACATGGAGAACATATTGATATTTTTGTTTGTTTGTTTGTTTTCATTTAAACGTTCAAAAAACAATGTTTTTTGAAAAATGTAAAGGAAAGAAATACTAAAGAAGAAACATTAAAGATCAGCAATGAAATAAGAAAATATCAACTTTACAATGACTGTTGAAAATTCACAGGAATACATTACAGTTTAAAATAGAATAAAATAATACTGTATGTGCTAGTGTACTAGTAAAGTTGGAAGTTGCAATATGAACACAGCAAAAACCATAACTCCAACTTTACTAGTACAATTCATTTGAGTCCGAAAATCTGAGACCACCAGTGAAAATGATTCCATTTTGCATTATTTTTTAGCAAAAACATCACATCTGTCTGTCTGTACAAAGTAGTCCACGTTCAAATTTGGCTTGCTTGATTTGAAACTGATCTTTACGAATTTGATTGGTGATTTCTTAATTTTATGTCATAGTATTTCTTTGCTTTAAATGTTTTTTTTTAGTGTCTCAGGCTTTCGGACCCCACTGTATTTTCCCCAAGTGTACTGTAACAAATGACTTTTACCAGTAACGGCTGTGCATGGAGGTCTAACTGTGCTCGGTAGAGGATGTCATCCAAAGCTTCCCTCCCCAATTCCCACTGCCCATTATAACTGTTGATGGGAGAGAGCATCATCATTAGCACACCACTCAAACCGTTAATTGAAAGTTAACAGGAACTAAATATATAATACATTTCCTTCTCTTACTAATGTAAAAAGACAATAGCTTTTGAATGCTCTCAGAAATACACTAGCCTTTAAAAGTTTGGGGTCTATAAGACTTTTTTTTTTTATGTTTTTGAAACAAGTCTCTTATGCTTACCAAAGTTCTATTTGTTCAGTGAAAAAAACAGTAATATTGTGAAATATCAACACATGTGTTTTCTCTTTGAACATATTTTAAAAAGTAATGTATTCCAGTGATGGTAAAGTGTCACATGATCCTTCAGAAATCATTTTTAAAATGCTGATTTGGTGCTTAAGAAACATCTCTTATTCTTATCGTTTTTAAGGTTAAAATCAGAAGTGCTGCAAGGTCTAAAACAAATTTCCGGAAAATGTGATATCTTTTTCTCAGGATTCTTTGAGGAGTAGAAAGTTTAAATCATTTACTTGAAATATAAATAAATATAATTGTAACATTATAAATGTGTTTATTGTCACTTATGATCAATATAATGCATCCTTGCTGAATAGTACATATATTTAATTTTTTTACCGACCCCAAGCTTTAAAACAGTCGTGCATGACATATTTAACACATTTTCTGACAAAAAAGAAACAAGTTTCTTCACAAACTTGTGGAGTTAGCTTTTTTTATACGTCATATTTCTAAGAAACAATCAAAGCTATTAATCTTTTTGCTTTAGTAAGAGTAAGAAATGTTAGGAAAAGTAATAGCACCTCTCCTCGAATTACACTCTAAATGTTATTATTTAGGTGTTCATCTTTAGCATTTACAAGTCCCCTATTATTCGAGATAGACAGTATCATAGAAGGTCAGTTATTAAGCTTACATGGCGTGGTAAACAGCAGTCAGCATCTGCACCATGAACTCTGGCTCCAATCGGACCCGGTTATACGGCTCCTTCCATGACTTTTGCTGCTGGCGCGGGTAACCGCTCACACACAGCCTGCATAAACAAGAAGAGATGACATGTTTATTAGGTCTTTATGCTAACGCTGGGACCCACCACAGAAATCCATTGCTCTCCGTCTCTAAATCAATACTCCTTTTAATCAATTTAATCATTCTATCTCTGCCTGTACCAGCAAGAAATTTCTAAGAGAGAGCGAGACAGGCTGAGACAACTCATGCACCTCCCTTACCGTGTGCTCATTCTGCAAACCGATTGGTGGGAGGACGCAGGCATCAAGACCACGGCTGAGTTGTAGCAGAGCATTAGAAAAGACAGCACCTCAAACCTGCAGGAGACACACACATGCTGCTGTTACACGGCCCCCCTCTGACAACGGCACATCAGACCGCAGTACACTACGAGTCAGCGACTGTCGCTGTGTATCTAGCTGCTGGAACGGGTAATAACAAATCACACTACATCTACACAGATTTTGCTGTCATGAGGCTCCAGCAGCGGTTTAATGAAATAAAAATGCTGAGACATCATTACAACCCATTTCGACCTATAGGAAAAAAGTAACCGCTGAGTCACGGCAATAAAACGGTCCAGAGTGCCATTAATCAAATGCCCAGAAATATTCCACACATCCAACCTACTTCCTCCACAAGAAGGAATGAGTACAAAACCTCCGTCTGACCAGAGATAAATAAATAAAAGACCTGTTCTGTGAGGTAAATGTCTCTCTCTGAGATAGCAGACCGCTGTAGACCACCCGGATGAGGTCGTGCTGGTTCAGGGCTCCCTCAGTTAACGCCATGGAGCCCAGGCTGGATGGCTGCGTGAAACGTAAAAGCATTCTGCTTTAGTTATTCATTCATGTAATGTTCAAAAAGAAATGTTACTATATATTTAATGTTACTAAATGTTCATGTCAGTAAAATAACCTCTGCTTTTACAGCCTTATTAAGTTCAATAGAAACCACTTTAAATTAGATTACTTGAGGAATGTGCATTAATTTTATTGGCAAAGCATGTAAACAGGTGTCAGATGGAGTTTATCCTGCTGAAAAAAATCTTCTTATGTTATCTTTAACCTGTCTACTTATATTTTCTTTTTCTCTATATTTTATTACTATATTATTATTATTTTACTTTATTGTCTATTCTCAGTATAATTAATGCTTTATTACCTTAAATGATAAGTTTGGCTGGACTATGTCTGTACTGGAAGCTCCTGACATCAAGGTCGAATTCCTTGTGTGAAGCTCTTTCTTTCTGGTTTCTTTTCCTGGTCTTCTGTCTAGTCTTAGAGGGGTTCTGGGTAGTTTGTAGATGATCAAGGCTGGGAGACAATCTAAAACCAGCTAAGATTTGCTCTTATATTATATTTCGGGTCTGGCTGATCCATTTAGATTTTTGAGTAGTTGGAAATACAAGTTAACCGGTGATGTTTTTCTTGAATTTTTTTGACTTTTTCTGATGAACGCGCATGCAAATTGTGAAATTTGATTATGATTATTGATTATTATTATTGATGATATTGACTATTTTGATTATGATGATTAGAGTAAATTTGGCCTGCATATCTTCTGCTTACAGGACAAAAAAATTATAATTATGTCAGTTTCTCATCAACCCTCTGAGAGTATTTACAATTATGCATTTGGCAGATGCTTTTTTATCAGAAGCAACTTACACTGCATTGAATAATAATCCATCAACTTTATAAGTTTATGCATGTTCAGTTAGCTGAAAACTGAACCAATGAACTTGCTCTGCTATTTGAGCTTCAGGAAAGAAAATTAAGTGCTTTTCCATACTTCCTTTGTTTATAAATGTATTAATTTTTTTTTTTCTACATAACATTATTTTTTCTTCATTATTCTGAATCCACTTTGGGTCACTTTAAACCTAACCATAACAACAGTTTTAACCTAATACAACCTCCTTTTTGTAGGTTGGTGAATTATTCTCTATTTTCCTCGTACCATGTGAAATGAAACCAGATCTGGGTTTTTTTGCGTAATAACAGGAGATATCACCTTCACTTATCTGACACTGACACCTCATGTATCTTTGACACCTAATAAAGGTCAGATTAAAAAGTTTTGTTTTTTTACTTCACCTCTTACCTCATGGTATATTGAAGGCTTGGAGAGAGACGGTATTGTGAAAGACAGCAGCTTTCCATTTCCTTTACTGTCCACAATTTCCTGTAACACAACATATAGCTCATGTCAAGTTTAGCTATTGGATTTCAGGAAACTGGAGGTAATGCACAATCACGAGTCTCTCACCAGGTTATAGATCCCCAGCAGCAGGGCTTCCACGCAGCCATTGCGGTAGCGCTCTCTGCTGGCTGCCTGACGCAAGTACACCAAGATGAGTTCAGGCAGGAACTGCAGAGTAAACCGACGCAAGCCCTCTTCTGAGCTCCGGTACAGCTCAAACAACTGATGACACACCGGAGCCAGCAGCTAGAGAGGAAGACAAGGATATAAAGTAAAAGAGACAGAATGGGACACGAGGACTGAGAGGAACATTCCTTTACAACATGAAAAAATATAATAAAAAAAAACACCAGCATGAGGAAACAGCATATTTAAGACAAACTCTAAAAATGTAACTGTAAATTACAATATGATATGAAATAATAAGAAATAATCTTAAAATATATTCAAATGTATCTCCTACTTGCAAATATTGCTTTTTAAGGAAAAATGCTTTAATTATTATTATTATTTTTTAATTTAACAAATACATTTTTAACAACTTAAAAAAGCTGACATAACTAATAATATCGGGATTATTTTGTATTATTTACTATTACAGTATTTATTAACTTTTTGAATTTGCTTGCACTTTAACATGTTCCATTTTTTATTTTTGTTTCAGATTCAGTTTCAGTCATTTTGTTATATGCTTGTTATTTATTCTAAACATTTCCATTTAGCTTAATTTTATTCTAGTTTGTTTCCAATGCAACACTTCAAATTTTCTATGGTTTTCTATTTTTTTATCTTATTTTTGTAGTTTATTTAATTTCAGCTTTATTTCAATTAATGAAAACGATTAGCAACAGTTTTAGTTAATGACAACAACAATAACAAGTCCTAGCTCACATCATGCCACTAAAAATCACCTCTGAATGTGCATATCACTACATGTGTCTTCAGAATGAACCGTTACCTAACAAAAGACCCTTCTCGCAAAAAAATACCCCTAACATTCTTAGATTAAGCATGAATTATGACTCTGCCCTGAAGCATTTCAAAACCCTTCCTCATACCTCACTGATGGGCTGCTCCTGAATAACAGCGTAGAGCGCGGGTACCAGAGCTTTCTTCAGATGCAGGCTGCCAGAATAGCTGCGGATTTGATCGTCAGGTAATGTCTAAAGAGGAGAAACGGTGCTTGGCATGACTAAGCAGTCTCAACCTGAATCCACCTGGAATTGAATTAACTTAGAGGCTGAAAATATTCCTCCATTATGTTCTGAGATTACAAAACCAAATGTGGTTAATGGGACGCTGCGCTCAGATCACTTGGGAAGGGAGGACTAAATTTGAGTGAGCTATATAACGTCATATTGAATCTTGCAAGGATGTCAAAGCTCTCACCTTGAACTCTGAGAGCCATTCCTCCACCACGCCACGCTCTGAGCAGAGCATGGTCCTCCTGAGAGAAGACAAAATACAGAAAAGGTGAAGGGCGTAAGAAAATATGTGCACAAGATATATAATAAATGAAGATTATTACCACTCTTGCACCAAAATCCTGGACCAAAATTAACTTTTTTTTTTAACACAATATTCCAATGCTGGAAAAAGCACATAGATCAGCATAAACCATCAAAGACCAGAAAACCATCTGGTTTAAGTGTGTTAGTTCAGCAAGCTTGAGCTTCTTCAAAGAATCCCTGGAAATATAAGATTTGGTTCGCTTAACATTTTTGAGTCACTACTCCACAAGATCCTTATTCTTTCAGTCGTGTTTCGATTTCATATTGTTTAAAATGTGCATACTGCCCAGGAATTTTATCTCAAGCCCTAAACTGTTTTTAGTGTTCATTTTGGCTCACCCGACTCAAACCCAGCTCAGAAGTGTAGATAAGGAGAGATGAGGCTCAGATTCTCCATGTCTCTAGATCTCTGGTCAAACAGCCTGCAGATAAAAAGACGACACACATCCAACTCAAAAAAACTCTGTTAAAGCTCACACACCTGGCCTGACACATATGCATCACGGTTTCTACGCTGACTCTTGGTTCTTGTTTCAAACCGAGGATTTAAGATAGCAAACACACACAGGTGTTGCCCCCATTCAGTCCTAACAGAAGACGTCTGTGTTCATGCAGAGCTCTTAAAATGGCAGTGTGCTGGTGAGGAGGAGAGTGCAGTGCTCTGATTAGACAGCAGCACTGGGCTCTGAATCTGGGGTGAACAGAACAGATGCTCTACACGCTAAACAAAATCTGACAACATCCCAGATACTGCTTGTGCTGTCGAGACATGACCTAAAATAGCCTAGAGGAAGCAGAGCTAACTGCACTTACAGCTAGTGTTATAGACTGTTTTTAATATCTATTTAAATGCATAGGTCACGTCTTTAAAAAACATCTGAGAGTTAGCTCATAAACATATCCAACTAGCTGATGGTTTTGGTCATTTATTTCAGGATTTTTAGCCTAAAACAAAAATGATTATACAATCACCACAGTTTTTAGGATTTCATATTAACTGCACATTAACTATTAATATATATTACTGACTATATTTACTTTTACAGACAGCTACAGGAATACTGCTAATATTATTAAACACAAGCTTTAATCTTTAACATTTAATACTTGTTTTCCTGTGTGTGTTTGTGTGTGTGTGTGTGTGTGTGTGTATGTATGTATATATATATATATATATGTATATATATATATATATATATATATATATATATATATATATATATATATATATATATATATATGCACAAAAGTTTGGGGTGTGCAAGAATTTGTAAAGCTTTTGAAAGAAGTCTCTTATGCTCACTAAGGCTGCATTTATTTAATCCAAAGACAACAACATTAATACAGTAAAACAGTACTAATGTGACATTTTTACCATTTCAAATAGCTGCTTTATTTTTGTCAATGTCGCTGCTGGAAGAAACACGGAGCCAAGGCTAACACAAAATGACACATGAACTGAGCTGGCAGACCGAAGACCGAACAGACTGGGGCTTTTAAACACAGGATGACGAGTAACTAAGAAGACACACCTGGAATCAAATGAACAGTTACCAGGAGACAGAAACTGTGTCACAGAGCAAAAACACACACAGACAGGTCCATAAACCCAAATATTTGATTTATTCCTATGACAAAAAAGCTAAATTTTCAGCAGCCATTCTCCAGTCCAGTCTTAAAGCAAAAATATTTAGTAACATCATAAATGTCTTTCCTGTGGTTAACGTGTCCTTGCTGAATTCAGTACCGTATTTTTCTGACTATAAGTCGCACCTGAGTATAAGTCACATCAGTCCAAAAATACGTCATGATGAGGAAAAAAACATAAGTCGCACTGGACTATAAGTCGCATTTATTTAGAACCAAGAGAAAACATTACCATCCGCGAGAGGGCGCTCTATGATTTCAGTGTAGACTACAGGAGCACTGGGCAGTATAGAGCGCCCTCTCGTGGCTGTAGACGGTAATGTTTACTCTTGGTTCATTTCTCTTAGTTCATTTCTCTTGGTTCATGTCAAATTAATTTTGATAAGTCGCACCTGACTATAAGTCGCAGAACCAGCCAAACTATGAAAAAAAGTGCGACTTATAGTCCGGAAAATACGGTAATTGTAATATTGAGTCAGGTTCCTCCTAAAATAAACACTTACAGCATAAATGCAGTGTAATTTTAAACATACTGTATATATTAAATAAAATTATTGTTATGCTTAAAACTAATAGACAAATAGATTATGTTTGTTTGTATTATTTATTAATTAAATATGCAGGAGATGGACTGGACAGTAAAAGAAAAATGTATCTCAAATCCATAAATAAACTTGTATTTTAAAATTTTAACCTAAAATCTTGATGCTGGAACCAAACTTCATCAACATTCAGTTTAGTCCCACCCAAGCCAAAAATGTAAGTTTATCCTCAGGCTCTGCAAATGACTAAAAAATGTCAAAAATGCAGCAGGCCTGCAACCGAACAGCAGTCTATCCTGTCCTCAAGAGATATTCCTTCTGTATCAAAGCCTTACCTCAAGACAGGGGCAATCTGACTGATCAAAACATTCCTCTGCTGCGTGAACACAACGTGGTTAGGACGCCTGCACTCCGACCTTTGCCAACGGGTAAGAAGCTTACAAGATTCAGTGCCAGATAATTAAGTGTATACAGTCCCCCCAAAGAGAGACGCACAGCGAGGCCTAAAATAGCCATTGTGAAAAGAGCTTAGTGCAAAGAGGCAGGAAGAGGGAAAATGAGAGGGGATTTCACTGAACGGAGATCAAAGTAGTAAGCATTCAACAAGCAGCTTACTATGATCAGCCTGTCGACCGCAGCGGGACACAATAGAAAGGTCATTGTTAAATAGGCTGTGCAACATACTCCAAGCACTCTTGTTTGAAACGCGCTCCAAACCGTCACAGACAACAAACAATTCACCTGCAGTGACGCTCAAAATCTCATCAGATACGTGCAGCTCATGCTGTTCCCATAGTGAGGACAAACACTGGAGTAAACATACGGACTCGTATTCAAACACACATTCCTAGATGCATGGATTCATACACACCAAAATGATTTTGCTTTGACATTGCGAGATACATCTCATCACTCTCAATCCTGTCAAATTAGCCAGATGGTGTCTAATCTCGCCCGGGCAAATCTCTGTGCTGCACAGAATACAAGTCCTTGGCAAGGGTCACAGTCCAGCTCCTCTGAGATAAAAACAACTCCCAGTCTAGGGAAAGGACCAAGCTGGTTTGATTAAAGAATTACTTCACTGGCGAATCAAGCCCCACTGATTGCTGCCATCCTTCCTGTTTCATTTGCCTGTGGTTTTTCAGTGAACACCAGCTTCCTGCTCTCCACACTGGTGCATCTGTGTTTGGGGGGGAGGGTGGGGGGGGGGCAGAGGGAGGGGTTGAGAATGCAAACTTCATACTGCTGGTTTAGAGGTGTGTCTTACTGGCATCAAATCACTTCACTTTGTGCATGAGATTTAAAATTGGTGGAATAGTGCAAATGAGTGTGTGACATAAAGGTATGCAGAGAATGGAGAACGTGTGTTGAAAAATGCTTTTAAAAAAATTAGACAAAGGTCAAATTATTGTGCTGAAAGGGTGCATTTTTCGTGTAAAGGCTCAAATCTATAAAAACAAATGATATGCAAAAAAAAATAACCCAAATAACGTAGTGTGCATCGTTGTTTTAAACCTCCGTTTTATTTTTTATTTATGTGTCAGCCAAATCACAAGACATTGGATGCTGCTAACTCACTTCATGAATGATTTTTCTTTTTGTCAATGCAAACACACATATACGCACCACATGAACACATACACAAACACACATAATAATAATAATAATAATAATAATACAAATAATAATCCTTTAAAATGAAAAGCATGATGACCTGTGACCAAATGGTGAAAAACATAACTTAACTATTAAAGGTTCAAAATACAGCACAGCTAATGAGAGTTAGTTTAAAATAAGTGTAGATGTTTAGCATGATATGTTTATCAATTTTTGCCATTAAGTTTTTAACGATCTAACAGTGTTACATGTGTTGACAGTAATAATATTTTTGCTAACAACAATAAAATTCTAAATAAATACCGAATACCAGTTATTAATCTATTAATGTTATAAAACAGCACATTACATAATAACAACCTAATCATTTTGCAGTAGCTTCCTGTTTAAGTCCTCCAGAAATAATCTATATCCAATCCATATGTACAATTATTCGCTCAGACCTAACGTTCATTATAATATTATATACTGAAATAAACATAAAAAAAACGGGAGTTTTATTTACAGTCATTTACGGTTGTATTTAGAAGAGAAATAAAGCATGCTCCTATTTTTGTGTCCCTGAAAGATAATTCAAGTCTGAACGTGTTGTGAAAATCATCCGTGCAATATATATGACAATGTTGTTAACTTTTTAGTGACCATAAATGTAATTTAATAAATATATTTCATAATTATTCGGCCAAAATTGAACCGAATCAGCGTCATGTTCCGCCGTACGTGGTTCAAATGTATTTAATCAGGCTCGTCTACGTTTATACACACAGATTGTAATGGACTGGTTCTGAATGACATACCAGTAGGATCTGGACTCCTCCGGATGCTGCGGATGATCGCTAGAGTCCTTGAGCAAAGCTGCAATGCGCCTTAAAGGACAGAGCCGACACAACGACCACCTCTGAGATCAGGCAGAACATTACTTGTAAAATCCCACCAGACCATTACGATATATAACAAGAAATCGATGAGTTAAAAAGGGCCTTGTGTTTGCCAGACCGAGAGGATCACTGGCGTGTTGACATCATCATGTATCTCCGCTCTGTAGCTCTTCCTGCCAACTTGCAGCTATTCACCTGACCAATTGAGTCGCTCTGATCGAGCCCTCGTTTCGGCTGGCCAATAGCAGCGCAGAGCGGTGAGTGGTGCGCTGAGCGGTGTTCACCGCTCTGCGCTGCCATTGGCCAGCGGCGACGAGGGCTCGATCAGAGCGACTCAATTGGTCAGGTGAATAGGTTACCGTGCTTGGGTTAAGACAGATGACACGCGTCATCGATCTCAGTAAAAATGCATTCAGGGAAGTGCAGTGGACTTCGAGTTCACATGGAGGAGCCTGTGTTTGCAGTTCTCTTGTGCTGTTAAATGGGTGAAAGGGGTCGTGCAACTACATTAAATAGTCTGGGTGCTCTTGCACTGCATTTTGCATAATTGATGGAAATCATTTACTAACTATGCACGAAATGATGGGATTCGTGTTGTCAACGTTATGCAGTTTTATATCCCAGATTGTATTTATTTATTTGTTTTTGAATAATACTTTTTGTTATGAAGGTCATATTAACCTCTTTTTTGCTTGAAACTAATTTTATGCATATATTTTATTGTTTTACTGTCATCCCGGGTATCTCTATGAAAATGCATCATAAAAAAATTAATTAATGTATATGTAGAGCTGTAATCTTATCTAACAGTTACATAAAAAAAACTGTGAAGACCTTAAGGTGAAATATGGGATGTGATATGTATAGAAAACAAAGAAAATTAAGGTAAATATTAACTGTTAATTTTTATTTCCAATCAAGCTGTTTATTTTTTTATTTATTTTTTTATTATGCAAAAATATTATTGATTGGATTTGGGCTATAAAAACAGAAATAACCAAATGTTCCTGTAATGATGTGTATATGCTGTTGGAAAACTTTTTAAGAGATTTTTTTCATAAAATCTAGAGGGCAAAAATTGTCCATGGATGAAATATCCATTAATTGTTTTTTAAAAAGGTTCAGATTTGTCAATAATACCCCTGTAAATTATTTTATTACAAACTGAGGTACATGTTGTTAGCTTTGTTTAAAAGCAGAAATTCAGCCTTTCCGAAACTCTTTTAAGCACATAAAACACACTGCATGCAAGTCAGATACAAGTAAGAAATCAGTCTCTCGATTAGTCTGAAGAGAATATTAATGTTCTTAATTGTTAAAAAGAAAAACATTTTTAAAGGAAGACTCTAAACAATAAGTCGCGAGCCTTCCAGTTTACAGAAAGACTTTTTCAATGGAATACAACGAGTGCTCCATAAGGAAAGAACCAACCCATAATGCACTTGAATCCAGATAAAGAAGCTCTTAAGGTGGGTTTCTACTAGTCACCTGCCTTAAACAGCAAACTCACATTTATTTTAAGTCTAGAACATTTCTAACCACAGTCCCCCAGCTGTCCCAGAGGCCATCATATAGAGGTTGCTACCAGCCATGAGTGGGTTTCCAGGTGCCTAGAATCTTTCCTTCAGAATGGACGAAATAAACTGGATGCATCATAGCTGAAGCACAAGCCTGTCAACAAAACATACAACTTTATTATATTAACATGTGTCATGTTACGTTATTAAAAAACAAAAGAGAAGAAAACTATGGGAAATTTACCAGCCAACAATGATAGATGATGTGTTAAATACAGACTCATTGCATTGAGGATAAAAAAAGATTGTGCTGACTATGTTTTTTTGTGCAGCAAATTATTTTATCATTCAGCCCAGGTCAAGTTAATTATGTTGTATAGTATTGGAATTATGCACTTCATGGCAGCATCAATCAATGTCATTGTTTACTCTTGTACAACAAAACACAAGCACAGTACAGTGCTGATGACCAAATGTGTGTCCTGAAGGAAAAAAGTCAATGACTTCTAAAGTAAAAGCAATGGCTTAGTCAAATGGAGAATGTGTTTTCATACAGTTGAATACAGTGTGTTTCTGTGTGCTTTGTTTGAGTGTGAGGGTTAGTAACTCACATGGTAAGACATGAGTGTGAGGAGGGACCCCACTGGGAACTGCTTGAAGTCCAGTTTTCCAGAGATGGGCTCCACCCTGTCGTGTTCCTGAGTCATAGACAGCAGTCTGCAAAACAGACGACACCCTTCATGCTATTTATATCTGACACACAAAACCTCCTTGTTTGCCCTGGTGCAATGTAAAATAAACATCTAAACAAGCACAAAAAAAAATGCAATGTCATGACGTTTTTAATATTTGAGAATGGATTTAATGCTTAAATATTCATTCTCACATGAATCATATTTTGAACGTCAATTCAAATAATTCAAAAGCTATGCAAACAGGGGCTTACTGTAAATCTTGATTTGTTGCTTAAGAAACAATTCGTATTATTATACATGTTGCAAACAGCTGTCAGCTTAATGAAGCTTTTTGTGAATAATGTGATGCATTTTTCTAGGATTTGACAAATAGAAGGTTCAGAAGAACAGAATTTACTGGAATTATGTATCTTATTTTTTATTTCTTTACAGTCACTTCTAAATAACGTTACACATTTTTGTTTGAAAAAGTATTCATTTAAATAAAATAGAATAATCTTACTTACCCCAAACCTTTCGAACAATGCAAAAATAATGGAAATTTATAATAATTTAATAATAACAATTATTTTAAAAAGTTCTCTATTGAAATAAATAGATAAATAATTTCTATTACCTGCCATTAACTGATAATGGTATCTTTTCTGAATCCCTGGAAAAGAAAATACAATCCTCATATCCTTCCACATGAGCCCTTAACTGAGTTCTGGATGCCCTTCAACGATGGCGTATCCTGTAGGTAAGAGCCCCCCACCATCATGTCTCAGTGCTGCCCACCCACAGTCTACAAGTAACTGGATCCTTTGTAGGTAGTGACCTTTGACCCACTTCAGCACCCGTACTGCAACATCCTCAAGTCTACAGGACCCGATGAGGGACTGGTGCACGTCTGGATATGCAACAGATAATATTATGATTCCAAACAAACTGATAATATCACTGCTAACAATGATTCAACAGCAGAAAATGGCAACACAGACCATAAAATATGTAGTTCCCAGGATGCACCTCACTCAGGATGGCCATGTCAGGGACTGGGTGGCTGCAGGAAGGGTTGGAGCCAATGCTGGATTTGGTACCATCTATTCCAGCAGCCTCCAACCTATGGACAGTAAAACAATACAAAGCATGTTAAGTAGGGAATGCACTGACATTAAAATTTCCCAAATTACAATAAGCTAATGATAATATTCATATAATTCCCAACTGCCTATATTAAAGTTACACACTTTATTGTCAAAATAAATTAAAAATAAAACAAATTTTTTTTTTCAAATGCTACAAGTGAATTTAGACATCCCCATATAATATACAATATAAAAATAATAATACATTTATTTTTTGTTAAAGATTATATTTATTAGTGTTGTTAAATTATCAGTGTGACGAGTTGGGTGGGGCCGAGGGATGTGGGAACGAGCGAGGCCGGTCGAGTAATTGGTAAATGAGCGACACCTGCGACCCACCGCCGGTCTCGAGTCCCACGTAGGAGATGGAAGGATATAAAACTGGAGCGACGACAGTGAAGGACGAGAGAGGACCAGGCATGGGCTTTATTTTATGTTTGCTTTTTATTTGCGCTGTTTTGTGTTTATTTTGAAGTATTAAAGTTTCTGTTTGATTGTCCGCCGGTTCCCGCCTCCTTCTTCCTGATGATTATGGAAATGTTATTATTACAGTGGTGCCGAAACCCGGGAGAAGGAGGGACGCGCTGCTGAAGATCCCTCGCCGCTGTGGTGAATCCGCGGTGCCATCGAGCAGGCGAGGAGTGTGCCGCCATGGTAGCTCGAGGCGGTGGGCTGGAGCGAGTTGCCGGGGACGGGTGAGTTGCCGGCCGGCCGCGATGTGGAGGGGCGGCTGCCGTCCGTGAGGGAGCGGAGGAGTCGGCGCCGTTCACCAGGGGGCCGGAACCTGCTGCCATCCACCGGAACGGGGAGGGACGTGGGAACGAGGAGTGAGGCCGGTGTAGTGATTGGAGATGAGCTACACCTGCGAACCACCACCGGTCTCGAGTCCCACGTAGAAGATTGAATGATATAAAATTGGAGCCATGACAGTGGACGAGAGAGGGCCAAGCCTGGGCTTTTATTTTCTGTTTACTTTTTATCTGTTTTGTGTTTATTTTGTGATTATTAAAGTTTCATTTTGATTGTGCGTCGGTTCCCGCCTCCTTCTTCCCGAAGTTATGAAGATTTTATTATTACAATCAGTATTTAAAATGATATGCTTTGCTGCTTATATTAAAAATATTTAAAACTGATACAATTATTTTACATGCAACACTTGAATATGTTGTACAATATGAAACATATATATAAAGAATTGATTTAGTAGTGTTGTTGAATTATCAGTATTTTGTTTTCTAAATAAAACAACAAATATATTTAAAAATGAATATAGCCATCATAATACAATTTAATATAGATCATATTATAATGTACAATCTAAAAAGTATGTATGTAAATGTATGTTTTGCTAAAGATTACATTTATTAGTGTTATAAAAATGATTTGTGTTTAAAAACTATTGCTTTGTTGTCCAAGTAAATAAAAAAAAATCAAACATAAAAAAAATAATAATTTAATTCTTACACTATAATTGAATATAGATGGCACAAAATTATAACGTACAATATTTAAAAAAACAAGATTTCAAGTATTTTTTTTTCTAAAGATTGTAAATGATCAGTGTTTAAAATTATATGTTCTGTTGTCTAAAGAAAATTCAAATACAATAAATAAATTAATATTAATAATACATTAGTCCAAATTATTTATTGGAACAAAATTAGTAATTAACAAAACAAAATAAGTAATAACATCATTATTACTATTCTGTTGTGAAATGCTCCCATGTTGGAACTTTGTTTTGATTCTTAATGGTATGTATATGTATAAATATATGTATAGTTACTATACATATATATATAGTTATAAATAAATAGTTATAGTTATATAAAGATGCAGACTGTCCTTTTCTGTCCTTTACAAAAACGCAGCGGATCAAATTCTGATCAATAAATGAGAAAGAGTGTGAAGCCAGAAACAACACAGCGATATAAGACCGGATTTTTCAAACTTAAAGCTCCTGACAGTTTTTAGGGAAAATGTAAGAATAAGGTCGATTGTTTTTTTTTTCTTAAAGTGATGTGTACTATTCATTATTTTTATACTATTTTTAATATATATATTTTTTTTAAGCACTGTCTAAGACCGACATTACGATTTTAAATGTATTAAAAATCTATAATAATCGAACACACACAAAAAAATTATCATTATATTTTTTGTATTGTGTATTAGACTTTTAGGTGTATAAGCAAGGAATAATTTGTAGGTTTACTTTAACCTCTGTATTCATAATAGTTTGTTTTGTCTTTGTTGCACAAATGAATCCACTGAAAATTTATTATAAAATATCTAACTATTTCAGGCAAACTTTTCAAAATATATTACATTATATTAATACAACAACTTACAATTGAGGAATACAACAAGCAATTCATCATAAAGAACAAATAAACGCAGAAAAGGTTTCAAGCATTGTTCAGATTAGAACAAGTTATTATATCATATCATATCACTGATAAGAAAAGGGGACATAGTAAGGATTAGATCTGTTTGTTGTTGTATATATTGTGTATGAATATGGAAGAGTCAAAATGTTTGATAAACAAAAGTATTCAGTCTGAATCTCAAATGCTCTGATGCTATGTTAACTGGAATCTGCTCCAATCTTTTCAACGGTTCTTGTCGTCACGTTCAAGGTCAAAGTTCAGTGGCAGTGAACCTCAAGACTGTAATGTGAAAGATTCAAATGCAATGAGAATGCTGCAGATTGGAGGTTAAATATACAGGATTCTTTGGGATAATGTTATATAATAATGCAAAATGGCTGTGTGAACACAAAACCATCATCCCACATTCAGTCCCAGGATGATGTAGGCGATAGATCCTTCAAAATAGCATTTTGCATTTGCAGCACTGGTTTGGCTGAATGTGTAGTTTTCAGTCAGTGAACACCAGAAAGTCTAATCTGATGTCCCTGATTAACTTTTTGTTACTCATTAAAGTGGATTGTTTCAAAGTCAGTTAATCAAGTGGCTAATGAAGGCTTGTGGTCATTAACACTAATCCCTTCTCTCTCACTCCGATGAAAATGATTTGACTCTTGCAAGATTTGCATTTGCAGCTACGACTATCTAGGGGGAGCTGCAGGACTCGAAAGAGACTGAAACCGTTTGTAAAGGTCACATGACTTTCAGTGACAACAATGGTAATACATGAGATGGTGCATAAGATGACAATAACACACACTTCCAAACAAGCTGTATTTAGGAAACCTGATTTTTTTATTTAAAACTCAGAACTGTTAAGACAGACATGAGGTGTCAAGTTTGGCATAAGATGGAGAGACGTTACGGTCTGCAACAACAGACATATCGCTGATTACTGGCAAAGACGATCCAGCGATGCACCTGGTTACTAAGCAACAGGTGCAAGCCGCGATAAAGAAGCACGCTCCAATTAGGAGTCCCTGGAAAATGGTATTACGAGCCATACAAAAACACAAATCAAATAATTACAGTGGCTTACAAGCAGAATAACACATCACACCGAGCTTATAACCTTGAAAATGGTTTTTCTGTGTACGCACTTTGCAGCATTGCCAAACAAACCTGTACCTTTATTAACACATGTGCAAAGCTGATGGCAGGGAAATGTAGAGGTTATAGCTCAAATTAAACTTGTTTTGAACACAAGTGCACGCACAGACACACACACACACACACACACACACACACACTCTTAAGTTTAGTTTGATGTCCGTCCTATGCTCATGTAAGCCAGCATTCTTCATTAAGGAAACACAAAGCATGTTAATTCACATCTGTCTTCACAGCTCCATCACATCCAGAGTCCCTATGAGAAGCCCCTTCTAGATGACAGATGGAGAGGTGAGCAAGAGAAGTAGTCACTTCCTCTCTGCTCATCATCTCTCAGCAGCAGGCAGCAACACTCCAGAGGTCCAACCCTGCACACTCTTTTGTTTTTTTTATTCATCCCTTGTTCACTAGCTGGGCTCAGATGGCTTGTTTAGCTCCATTTTCACACCCCTTTCACCTGCACCTAGGGGACAGAGAAAGACAAACATTTGTAGAACTAAAGTGAGCCATTACTGGTTGCTACATTCAAACATTTGGGGTAAGTAAGATTTTTTTTTCAAATAAAATGAGTGTTTATTTAGCAATTAAATTTATCAAAAGTAACAGTAAAGACATTTATAATGTTACAAAACAATATTTCAAAGAAATGCTGTTCTTTTTTACTTTCTATTAATAAAAAAGCATCAGTTTCCATAAAATAAATCTTTTTTCAACATTGATAATATCTAAACATTGTATTCTTATTAATATTATATTAAACACTTAAAAAAAAATCTTAAGCACCAAATTAGCATATTAGAATTATTTATGAAAGATCATATGGCATTACAGATTAAGAGTAATGGCTGCTCAAAGTTCAGCTTTTCAATCAAAAGAAAATAATGACTATTGAAAATATATTAAAACATAAAAAAATATATTTTTACATTTTATATATATATATATATATATATATATATATATATATATATATATATATATATATATATATATACACACACATAAATCCATACACACACACATATATATATATATATATAAATATTATATTTTTTTTACTGTTTGATCCAATAAATTCAGCCTTGGAGACTAATTTAAAAAAAATAATTGAAATAAATCCTGTGGGCTGCTTGTTTTGTATGTTTATAAAAACACAGCGAGAAAGTCATAAAGGTTTGGAACAGCAATTTTTTTGGCTGCACTGTTCCTTTAAAAAGTGTTCTGACAAAGCACTCATATTTCCATAGACACATTTACATTTCCCGTAATCATATAGCAGATGCTTTCATCCAAAGCAAGGGACAAGAGAAGCAAACAAAACTAACAAAAGAGCAATAATATGTAAATGCAAATGACAAATCTCAGTTAGCCTTATGCAGTACACGTAGAAAGATATTATACACACACACACACACACACACAGAGAAAAACACATAGATAGAAAAGGAAAAAAAAGAAAGCTATAGTGTTAGTTTTTTTTTTATAAAAGAGAATATAAATAGATAATGTAGAATTAAAATATAATACAAAGAGCTAGAGTAAGAGGGTCAAATAACACAGAACAGAAATCTACAGACAGAGCACAACTGTCATTTAAGAAGCAGTCAGTTACTGGAAGTGCCTGGTCATCTCACCTGTTAGATATTTCTCTTTAGCTCGAGCTCGTTCATCGGCGTCAAAATACCACACCGTAATAGCATACCTGCACAGAAACACACACATAATTGTATATAAGCACAAGCAGCTTAAAGGACAAACTTACAAAATGAAACGTCACCATCACTGACCTTGTGGCATGAGCCGGCTGGACCTCATGTGGGTTCCGTCTGTCTGACCAGAAGAGCAAAAGTCTGTCAAACTTGGGCTCAATGTCTGCAAACTGAGCAGTTCCCTCCGGAAAGATCCGCAAAAGGCCACCGTGTTTCTATGGAGGGAGCAGATGAGAATCCATGTATATAGTTGGATGGGCACCTTCATATGACTCAAATGTTAAAACTTCTTAAGTATGCAAGTGGTTAAAATTATTAGAACTGGAACAGATAACTGATACCGAATATATAGGTAAATATATAAGAATACCAAACAATTAAATAGTTCAGAGAATGAAAATCAATATGTATACAGAAGTGTTTAACAAAAAGAGAAGAGATTTCGACTAGACAGGTGATCTAAACATTTTGGCAATCTCCTCAAATTAAAAAAAATACAATAATAAATACTTCATATATTCATATAATATATATTAAAACCGTCTCCAAATCAATGAACTATATACTTAACATACTAACTTCATAAAAGTTATAACTAAATGATTATAAAAATATCATAATTACACACACAAACACAATTCATATTTAAGAGTAAAACATTCATAGTAAACAAAGACAAAAACAATTATAAAACTTTTGAGTCAGTAAGAGTTGTTATTATTGAAAGAAATGAATACTTATTCAGCAAGGGTGCAGTAACTTGATCAAAGGTGATACTAGTGAAGACAACATAAATAAATGCTGTTAGTTTACACAAAAATATGAAGAAACATTGCTAATAAGAAGAAATGGCTCTTGAGCAGCAAATCAGAAAGATTTCTGAAGGATCATATGACACTGAAGACTGAAGTGATGATGCTAAAAATTCAGCTTTTTTAAAAATACATGACAATAGAAAAGTTATTTAAAATTTAATACAATTCCACTAGGTCTTCCAAAAACATGATTCAATTAAATTCGAAAACAACTCTTTCATTCATACAAAACAAGGTCGTGGATGGGAAAACTCCGGGAGGGAATGTCTTTTTTCCTGCCTCAGGACAACCTGATGCTAAATTTAGCTTAGAGAAATAGATTTTTTTTTTAAATCTGACACCCTTTTACATACAGTAAGCCAAGACAACAGGGAACAAGCAGGTTTGTGTGAGATGGATATCTTCCTCTCATTCAGTGGAGGGGATGTGATATGAGAGGGAGAGTGCTGGACTTTCTACCATGTGTTACTGACGTCCTATGAAGCTTGAGAAAGACTGACAATATTAGGGCTGAATGTATACGAGATGTGATCCATCCTTAAATCAACTCTCTGATAAATAAACATGACTGAAAAGAAAAAACAACATCCATAGAGCCTCAAGCAAAGAGTACATTCAACCTGTAGTCTAAACAATACAAACCAAACTACATCCTTCTTTCCCTTCTACCATCCCTATTTCTGTATCCCTATATCTCTATACCCTGTGCTACCGGCCAACTCTATTTCTGTTTTCTACTTCACATAAACGGTCAGAATGTTCTAGAGAAGAGATCAGTCTCTCTGATGCAGAACTGGCCATAAGAAAAGAGGTGGTAGAGCACAGTTATTCAAATTAAAATGATTTTTCCCATTAATATCAAATCCAACGCAACCCAAAGTCTCACTGTTCTAGCAGACTTCTATTAGCAGCACATAAACAGTCTCTCGTGTGGCCTATTGATGTAAAGTACCAACAGCAAAGTTTTGAACTCCCATTGTATTGAATGTAAGCTCAGATGCAAGTTTGAGCGGTCTACATCAGATAAAAAACCTAAACAAACTGAGAAGAGCTTAAACAAATCTCGTGAGGCTTTACACGCTACAGAACATATAGAAGTTCACTGGATGGAGGAAAAAAAAACACTCATACCTTAGCATCCCAGTTTTTATTCAGGTAATATATGCATGTGACACATCTCCCATCACCGTTTGGGTTATCCACATGCCGTACATATCCTGTCCCGTCACCAGGGTAACACGCCACCATTGCCTGGAAGGAAAAACGGAGGTTGTTTTAGTATTGGGCCAAAATAGCCAATCAAAAGAGATACAATGACAGATATTTCACAGTGGTATGGATGCAGAACGCTCTCTAGAAGAAGAAATTAAACAGTCCATTCTTTCCCTTCATTACATCAGATTTCATTAACGCATATTCACAATATCAAAACATTTTCATTGCACACACAAACAAAGAAAATGTCAAAATATTTCAAATAATATAATATATATATATATATATATATATATATATATATATATATATATATATATATATATATATGTATGTGTGTGTGTGTGTGTGTGTGTGTGTGTGTGTGTGTTTAAATAAGAAAAACTATACATAAGAAAAAAAATTATAAAACTTAATTCACCATATCAGTATTTGGCATACCACCTTTCATTACAAATTATAGATAAATCTTCATGCTCAGGTTGTTTTTCATTTACACTGAGAATAATGAAAGTGACTGAACTAGAAACTACACTGAAACATTCAGATGCATTCAAGAGAACAAAGGCAAAGGCAACAAAAAGTGTACTACACAGCTTATGCAAAATATTAGTTTAAAGGTGAAATAATGAGATTAACTGTTACTCCGTGTTTGTGGAATGCAGTTCAGATCATTGAATTCCACTCAGATTCTTGTCCATTACCGCAGCGCACAGCTACATGAATCTACATGAAGTGAAAAAAATAAGGTGATAACTCCGATATTCTCAGCCCTGTGATGATTATATCTTTTAATCTTGTTGAATCTGGGTTATGAGGCTGAGGGAACAATGAAGCCATTGCTTAGGTCTTTCCTTTGCTGAAGATTTTTCTTTCCTGCTCTTCCTCCGTCCCTTTTATTTTGGTCTCCGGGTTTACATGGAAAGTGTTAATTAATCACAAAGGAAAATAAATAGCAGTGTAAATCTATTTGTGCACACAGACATATCCGTTATCAGGACAGTGTTACAAAAGAGAGAATGAGTCAAAAATCATAAAAAAAAATATGTGATAGTCCATCAGCCCACGACATGTGACCTGCATGTGACTCCGTTAAACTACATTTCTGAAGCAAACAACGTGTACTTCCTTATAATTAGAAGTTTAAAAATAACTTGAATGGAGAATATTCTTCTCCAAGCATGAAAACGTGTAAAACTTGAATTTAATCATAAACAAAACTATTCAAACAAGCACTTACACCCAACAGACACTTAATTATCAGAAACCTTTGAGGCAATACTGTGAACTGTGTTTCTGCAGAAAGAAAAAAAATGGGGGGCAGTCAGACCAGCTCTCTGATATCGACCCCCTCTGGGAACTAGCCTTTTGCCTCTTTTTTCACCAACTTCTGCACGTAGGCTCCTGAATCCGATCAGTTCACTGACAGTTCATGACCTAACACTCTATTTTTAAACAGCACTAGCCCAGCAGGGAATTTCTAGGCCTTAACTTAACCCTCACCCTACAGCATAAATGTCACAGAGACGTCTTCCCCAGGGAAACAACATCAGCGTGTTTTCCACTGAGAAAAAAGAAGAAGAGATAAACAGGATAAATACATTTAATAAAATAAATTAAAAAAATAAATTTACATAGCAAAATATAAAAACTATATATAATATAAAATGTGTTTTATATTTATAAAAAGAGAGGGAAATTTTTTATTAATTAAATAACATTTCATAATGCTAATCAGCATCTATTTTCTAAAAACAAAACAAAAAATAACCTTAGATGTGCACCAGACCAATATTGAAGCCAATAATTATTTCATATAATTCCCAGTAATTGATAAATTGCTGTAATAAAAATCAATCTTCTATATATTACTTTTTAAAAATAAAATTAAAGAAAACACATTAAATTATTAGCTTGTATGCTACGGGTATATTTAGGCATTGTAACTAGAGGTCGAACGATGCATTGGTTTTACCGATTAATCGGCACCGATAGTTGATTGCTGGAACAATCGGTTATTGGCAAAAATCCATGCCGATAGTTTTTCCGGGTTGCGTCCATTGCTGGAGCGGCTGAGAAGGCTCTGTTATCATTCTACATCCTCTAGTGGTTGAAATCACTCACAGCATCCCAATACTATTGGTATGGTTCAGTACTTTTTTTTTTTTTTGTAAATAAAGCACTTTTTTAGTTTTGTTCAGTATCCATTTTAAAATCTACCGGTTAATTAATCGGTATCGGCCATTGTGGTCCACTCTAGCTATCGGTATCAGCAAAATCCACTGTTGGTAGACTCATCTAATCGCAACATTATGAAACAGAATAAAAGACGGATAAATATTCCTTTTGAAATCACAAAATTACACAGTTCACATTGAACAAAAAATAAGTTCTCAAAATAAAAGATGAGAGCCCTCTGGGATACTGGTTAGATAATCATCTCTCAGTGCTATTTTGCCAATGGCAAATATATTGTCCAATAATCAATAAATCAATCAATAAATATCTAATTTCTTGTCAGTAATTTACAGTGTATTTTTCTGCAGCAGCTTTCAGTTTATTCTGAAACGGTGACTACAGAACCATGATACAAATCTGTACGAATACAAATACGAAATCTGAACCGTTATACAGCCTTTTTATATACACACCCCTTCACTCACAAGAACACAAACGCACAGATCTGCTAACAACAGTACACATCCTCCTTTAACATCTCTCCCCCAGCTTCCTGAGGCCTATAACTCGATATTAGATTTCCAGTGAAACAGCGTCATCATTCCAGGAGAACAGACGACAGCTGAGCAAAGCAAACACATGCTGAGAACAAATCTGAAAGTGACTGCACATGCGGATATTTTTCCGAGCAGCATAACCGTTAGTGGTGCAGAGGTGTGGCCGACTGGAAAGCACTCATCTCAAGTGGAAGATGAGGAATGCAGAAGTCACAGAAAGGCCAGACTAGGGTCAGTTAGTAAGATGCCCATTGTTATAACTTTTCCCGTTTACACCTTGACTTCTTTAAAAGGGCCATTTATGATGAACATGTTTCCAGCCAAATCCTGCAGCCTGCAATGGCACGCAATGCACAACAGATCACAATACATGTGACGACATTTCAATTTAACGGTTTTCCCTGGCAGCAGGTGCAAAAGCGACAGGCAATGTAAACAAAAACGAAGGGAGAGTGTGAGTGTGTGCTTTAGCCAGTGGGAGAGGGAGCTATAGGGGAGAGGAAAAGACAGACAAGCCAGAACAAAAAAAGAGCTGAGGGCATTGACGCAATTCGCGAGCCCCCAACCTGAATGGGCCGGAGCAGATAAGGGTGAAATCGCTCAACAGAGCTTCAATCATTCAGGTGGGGGTGAGTGTGAGAGCCAACTGCGTCAGAGAGTTAGCGGCGTGCAAGGCATGCTGGGCTCACAAAACCACCAAGCGCAGAGGGGTGGATGCAGACGGCACCCATCAACATGACAACATCACACAACGGCTTTTGCGTCAGGATGCCATGCCGCCACTGTCCTATCATCACCTGCAAAGACCCATGTCCGAGGAGGAGGGTGAAGGAGACGGAGGGGATGCCATAGTCCCACAACACAAAGAGCATTTCAATCAGAGCTTCAGTGTGCGTGTCGTCCAGTTTCAGCGTCTCAGACACACCTGGATGTGACGCTGTGTGTGCAAACTGCTGCGCCCACTATCTACTTTTTTATAAGATTTTCAATAATCCTCAATATTCATGGCAAAAGCAGAGGGTATCTTGTTCAATATTATGGCAAGTGCTTTGCAAAAATTCAGAGTTGGTTGATTTAATATCCTCTGTCTCCAGCAGGGTCAGACATAAAACAGCGTCAGCAGGAGCTGCATTGCAAAACATAAAACATCACATTATAAAAAATTTGTGGAAATGATGTTTGACAGTATATTCGTGCTGCTTTTTTACACAAGTTTGGGGATAGTGCAAAAAACGACGGCTTGAACCTTTGAAAACATGCCCTCGATATATATTTATCATGCCCAGGATCATATTTTACTCAAACACATCTCCATAACAGCATAACAGTTTTGTTGAAAGAGGCTGTTTCGGATTTACAACATGTTCTTTCTCCTTTATACGAGCTGCATATGTTCTTGACTAGGGCTGGGCAGTATATCAAGTTTGTATGATATATTGATTTTTTTTTTACTATATGACGTGAGGTGATACCGCCTATATCAATATACAGTAATTTGATACGAGCATGGGGAAAGTGCATTTTGTGTGCTATTTTATTATAGCATTAACTGTAAAGTGACTATTGTAATAGGATAATCAAAATACAAAAGCACAGATTAGTTGCATTGTTGTTATTTTTTTTAATTTTTAGTTAATTAATACCAAGATATTTTTTTTTTGTCCTATTGCTCAGCTGTAGTCTTGACCCAGTGGCGTCTATTCCAGTAAGCAATCCAGAGCTGATAGAAAAGTCAGCAGCTGGACTTTAGCCAGGTAGACCGTTCTAGTACCTCTGTAGTACGTGCAGAGCGTGCAGCTGCACCGCTGTTCCAGCACTGAGACCCTGGCAAACGGACACCACCCTGCACCATTACCAAACAACATGTCAAGGAGAAACCAGTGACAAGACTTATGTCCAAAAGATAACTCAATTGCATAAGCTTCTTTTCCCGATCAAAACAGGCCCAACTTGCAACTAACACCACACACACAAACGTACACCAATCCTATAAACCAACCATCATTTGCACCAAAAATCTAAAAACAGGATTCATTATAGTTCATTATGAAGTCCACATGTGTTTTACACATCAGCTTTTTGCTTTCAAGTAACAACCTCATAAGATCCCTGTTTGTGGCACGCAAGGTTTCCTGCCATAAGGGAACAAAAACAAAAATGCACATAACTAAATGTCGATGCAGTCACAAAGAAATATTATACATCCTCCCCAGTGAGGTGGGACTTTCCAAAGGGAATGAACTGCACTAACGAATACGCTCAAAACAGCCTATTCTGATCCAGTGCCAGCATATCTCTGGTCACGTAACGTAAACATGACCACTTTGCAATTCATTGTGTTGTATTGCACCACACATTCTTTACCCTAACACCCAGATGGTGGCCGAGCCCCTGGACCAATGATAGACAAAAACACTGAAGACTGAAAAAAAAAAAAAAAACACCATTTGATTCGATTCAGATTCACAAACTCTCCATTCAGTTCTGATTTTGATTCTTTTTACCATCATTTTGTTATAAATGGGCAATTTTCTTATATATGGAAGAGATTCTTTCTAAGCTAATGCTGTACATTAAACCAAGGTTTAAGTAAAGAAAAAGAAAAAGAAAGAACCAATTTTAAAGAAATACAATATACCAATATATACACTAAATGTAAATGTCTAGGGAGCAGCAAATGTGTTACATTATCAACAGTTTGAAAATACAACATTCAGCAGATCTCCTTCACTCTTTAATTCATGGTGACAAGGAAAGCTTCTCTAGAATATGGGAAAAACTTTTGCCTTGACTTCTGAGCACACTGAGGAAGAAAAAAAAGGAAAGACAAGAAAGCTGTTCTTCCTCAGTATTTTTGTCTTGTTTTCCAAATAAATGTGTCTTAAATAAATATACACTAAAAGCAAAATGACAAGATAAGGAGTCTTGTTTTTTCATGATTAAAACAAGAACCAAAATAAGCCAATGGACAGGCTCAGAAAAATCTATGTAAAACACATTTTCATACCTCAATGACAATTATTTTTAGCAGGAATCACAGAATGCTAATCTTTGGGCATTTGTGATGTGATTTTTTATATGCAACACTCTTATACTCTTGCCATTACTTTGTGGTAAATAGTATTTTATTGCACTACAAATGCACATTCACTTCTTAGGTATGCTGTGACACTTGATTTAGAGGAGAACGCTGCTTTTACCAACAGAGCCTAAACTATGTGATCAATTACTGTGAGAGGATTCACATTTAAAAACATTTACAAATTGATTCTTCCTTTAACAGCTCATTGATCAAAAATCTACAAGTGATCAAGGTCTGCCACTTCAAATCATATTGTAAAGGGAAAGAACTGTAAAGAAATAAGAATTTTTAATGAAAATAAGTTATCATCAAAGAGATAGTTCACCCAAAATAGTGAACATTTAAAATTACTAACCACCATGTAGTTCCAAACCTCTATGCACAAAAGAAGATATTTTGAAAAATAACAGTGACCAAATAGTTTTGGTGATCTTCCATTGTATGGAAACTGAAACACTGAAACATTTCTCAAAATATCCTTGTGTGTGTGTGTGTGTTCCACAGTAAAGAGAAAGATAAACATCATCTTTTGTTCCTGTTCTCACTTCTTTCTCTACTCATCTCCTTCCCTTCCACCGTCTCTGATCCTTCAACATTCAACATCCACAAAGCTTGTTTATAGTTTAATATCAATACAAAACATGAACATATTGTCCGATCATTGTTTTATGTAACAGACTCTTCCCCTTCGGCCGATTCAATGTCATGCGCCTGCTGAGCATCCTGAATTTCCCTGCTGTACATCTGCGACCATCACAATAACATTAAAAAAATATTGTGTCACAGGAAGTGCTATCGACTCCCATCAAGCCTTCTGCTATTCACACACTACAACATCCTGTGCACAGCATATGCTTTAAAGTGCCCCTGTTATGCCATTTCGAATATTGCCTTTCATGCAGTGTGTAATCATGTAGCTGTATGTGAAAGTACACAATCTGCAGTTTTATATCCAGAAGTGCAAAATAAATAAAGTTATTGTCTACCAAAAGAAAGAATAAACTTTGAACAAACTAACAGGGTAACACATTTGCCTAATGTCTGCGTATGTTCTACGCTGGCCGGCCGCAAATAACCTGACCTGCCCTCAAACACTGTGGTTTGTTCATGTCGATGTGTCCTGCCCTGTGAATGTAAATTAATTTCATTTTCACTTTCGAAAGATGAGGATGCAAAGAATCAGTGGTTAAAATTCATTATTCCCCCACTGTATCATAGCAGTACAACCCCAATCATATTTTTTGTGTTCCCGTCAGTTTATTTGGACCAGCTGTCTCCACTGAAGCACAGCCTGCAAGTATGATTAATAATTGATTTTTATATTTCATATTAAGCATTTAAAATGCAGAACTATGGCAACGGGCATATTGCTTCCGACCAATCCGAGAAAAATAGGCTCACGGAAAGGAGGGGTTTAGAGAGACTGAATCTTAGATTTGCTAAGAATTAATAGTTTGAGAACCATTGGACAATGAGTTGATTTAAGATGCATATATTAAGGAGAGTGAAGTGTTTTTTGACCTTGCATGCATGAAAACCTATTGTAGGAGACTCCCAAAACAATATTAGGAACCTTAAAATGGTATAATAGGGCAATTTAAGCATATGTATAAACTACTCTTTACAACTCATTTCACTTAATTCTAGTTATCTTTAGCCATGGAAACATATATTCTTTAAGAGTAAATGTTTTAAGCATTAATGTTTCTCTTTCATAATAGTGTGGCTTTTATTGACAGTCTGATCATGGTGTACGTGACTGATTCGAAAGCATGCCTGTGATGGCATGCTGTGGTGTACAGGGAGTGAAAAAAAGAAAAAGAAAAGAGGAACACATACTCCCCCAGGCACAGTCAGTCGACAAAGTACTGAGGTTTTTGTCTTTAAATAAGAGACACTTTTAACTCTTATGAGCCAAAAGACAAAAGAGTTTAGCCTAAAATGAAATATAGGGCTTACACTTTTACATAATCTTGAATATCCTGTTAGAAAAAAACGCTTATGTGGGTTAGGTATGATTTGAATCATATTAGCTACTGGTTTGAGCTGTTTTAAGCTGGTCCTTAGCTGGTCCTAAGCAAATAGATCTTGGTCAGGACCATCTTAGGCCCGGCACATGACCAGCAGCATTGCTTCAAAACAAACCTAACCATGCTGTTTTTTCAACACGGTAATCAAACCAACTCTTGCATAATCCTTGCAATTTCCTGTAGGTCAAATTAAGCATGCCTGTTTACACTAAGAGGAAAAAGGTGATGGTTTTCCTAAAGCTTGAGAAGTAGGTTAGAGGTTTGTCCAAACATTGTGCATGCGTTGGGTATTCCTGATAGCAGCTGGTGGTCGCAGGCGTTTCCCTGACCTGGGGAAATATGAGAGCCATGCTGGTTGAGGGTAACTCACGAAGACACTATCAGTAACATAGTCTATGGCTCCACAGGAAGATCCTGTTTAAAAAAAAAAAAAGGTCAATCTGACATTATTTGTTGGTGTAGAATGTTCAAGAACAATTGAAACTGGGGGAGAGTCCTGATGGTGCATACTTCCAAGGTCTTTAATCTAGTTTAGTTTAGTCCACAATAGTTATTTTAGGGGGGTTTCAGGGCTCCTACAAATGCAGGGACGAATGTAATGTGAGAAACCAGTAACTCACAGTGATATCTGGAAATATGCTAAAAAGGCTGTACAGTAATGCCCTCAACATAAAAAAAGTGACATATTTAAACTATCTGTATGTGAGAAAGGTCTGGAAGAGCGTACATACATGCTATTATTTTTAATATAACGTCTGAATAAGTCTGCATCAATGGTGAGGCCTCTTCCCATCTAAAGTAACATGGAATGAAGTTTAAACCTAAGCCTTAAAGTAAGTGTTAATTTATTAACTGGGCCTTTCACCTGTCCACCCAACCATATGTTTCCATGCCTGTTAAACAATGATTTTCCATAAGATTACTGGATAAGAAAATAATAATTTCATAGCCCATGATGCACTGTCAAAAATCAGTTACTAGCAGATTAAATATTTCAGAGATGAGCATAACTATAACAGAAATTAATAAAATTTTCATGATTTTCTAAACCTTTAAAATTCTGACATTTCTATGTTTTTATAAATGAACTGGGGGGTTCATGTACATATTCAGCTACCTCTTATTCATCTCAAGCCTAGTTCACACTACGAGATTTTAAGCCCAGTTTGCAAGTCAGTGAGTTTGCCGACACAGGGACGGGATAGAGTCGTTGGGTGACAGACGACTTGTCAGCTCGTGTAGTAGGGCTGCACGTTATTGGGAAAAAATGACATTGCGGTATTTTTATTTTTCTGCTATATATATTGCGATATGAAATCTAATCAAATTTTTTCTTACAAACAAAAATGGGATGAGCACACTTACATTCTCATTTTAAATGATTCAAACATCAACACCATTGTGTCAAGTGATTAATATGCGCGAGGGAGAGAAAGCAAGACAGCGCTAGTGTTGTTTGAAGACGGTGAGCGTGCGGCCGGGGCTAGCTTGCTCGCGCTCTCTCTCGCGCGCGCTCTCCGCGAATCACATTCGTCAAGGGGCAGGGAGCAGCTGGCCCGTACAGTTAATGAATAACGGATCAACTACGGCAGCCTACATCGCACATCATGCGATGTGACTATCGTGGATTCGTACAGCGTGATATCGATGCTTAAACGACACATCGTCCAGCCCTATCATGTAGTGTGTGACCCCCCGTTGCAGATCATTTACATAGTGTGAACACAACGACTTCAAGACAGACAGCAAGTCATGTAGTCCGAACAGCACAGCGATCTGTCAATGTTTAAAGTTGTGTAGTGTGAACTTGGATTCAAAAGTATTAGGAGTTTTTGGATTCTATACTGAGGCCATCCTTAAAAATATTCTTGTTTGACGTAACCCGACCGACCCTGTCAATTTAGGACCGACTCAATTTTTTTATGTTTTTGCTTTTAGTCCGACTGACTTGTCGGTTGTAAATTTGTGTTAAGACCAACCAATTTTTTTTACTCTTCAAAAAACTAATACAAAAGCAATAAAATAATATTAATTATATTTTAGTAAGTATTGTAAATATATAAATTGCCAAGGCCTACATACAAACTGAGGCTACGTTCTTTCTTTAAAAAAACCCTGTGACGTCATCTATGTTTACACGGATGTCACACCATGGCCTGAGCGTTCGCTTCGTCTCCTCTCATTCATTGTCAGAGTCAACGGTTCGCGCTTGGTAATGATGGCTGCCGCTGCAGTAAACAAAGTGTTCGCGGTCACTGTTTAAAGTCATACGGGTTCAGGCACCATAATACATCTAAGAATTTCATAAAAACAGCTCGACAACGCTTTAACTTGGCACGAAGTTCTAAAAAAATTTGTCTTTTCCCATCCCTTCTCCCATCTAGTCTAAAACCGTGACCGTGTCGACTGTCACTTTATGTGCGAAAATCTATTGCACGAATCGATTGGACCAACCAATTTTTTTGGAACACTAATCACAGCAGCTGCAGCTTCGGACACACAAGCATAACAGCAAATAATACTTCTGCACAATGTTCCTCTTTTTACAATAGAAATGTGAATTGTGCCGCTATTTAGTCTCATGCATACAGATACATAACTATAGGGGGATCACACTTCTCAGCCTCCCTGGGAAAGTCTATGCCAGGGTTCTGGAGAGGAGAATTCGGGCGATAGTGGAACCTCGGATTCAGGAGAAACAGTGTGGTTTTCGTCCCGGTCGTGGAACACTGGACCAGCTCTATACCCTTTCCAGGGTGCTGGAGGGTTCATGGGAGTTTGCCCAACCAGTCCACATGTGTTTTGTGGAATTGGAGAAGGCATTCGGCCGTGTTCCTCGCGACATCCTGTAGAGGGTGCTCCGGCAGTATGGGGTCGGCGGCTCCCTACTTAGGGCTGTTCGGTTCCTGTACGACCGGAGCAAGAGCTTGGTTCGCATTGCCGGCAGTAAGTCAGACCTGTTCCCGGTGCATGTTGGACTCTGGCAGGGCTGCCCTTTGTCACCGGTTCTGTTCATAATTTTTATGGATAGAATTTCTAGGTGCAGCCAAGGGCCAGAGAGTGTCCGGTTTGGGGACCATACGATTTCGTCGCTGCTTTTTGCGGATGATGTTGTCGTGTTGGCCTCCTCAGACCAGGACCTTCAGCGTGCACTGGGACGGTTTGCAGCCGAGTGTGAATCGGCTGGGATGAGAATCAGAACCTCCAAGTCCGAGGCCATGGTTCTCAGTCGGAAAAGGGTGGATTGCCCACTTCAGGTTGGTGGAGAGTTCCTGCCTCAAGTGGAGGAGTTCAGGTATCTTGGGGTCTTGTTCACGAGTGAGGGAAGGATGGAACGTGAGATTGACAGACGGATCGGTGCAGCTTCTGCAGTAATGCGGTCGCTGTACCGGTCTGTTGTGGTGAAGAAGGAGCTGAGCTGTAAGGCAAAGCTCTCGATTTACGGGTCAATCTACGTTCCTACTCTCACTTATGGTCATGAGCTGTGGGTCATGACCGAAAGGACAAGATCCCGGATACAGGCAGCCGAAATGAGCTTTCTCTGTCGGGTGGCTGGGCGCTCCCTTAGAGATAGGGTGAGAAGCTCAGTCACTCGGGAGGTGCTCAGAGTAGAGCCGTTGCTCCTCCACTTTGAGAGGAGCCAGCTGAGGTGGCTCGGGCATCTATTTCGGATGCCTCCTGGAAGCCTTCCCAGGAAGATGTTCCAGGCACGTCTCACCGGGAGGAGGCCCCGGGGAAGACCTAGGACACGCTGGAGGGACTATGTCTCCCGGCTGGCCTGGGAACGCCTCGGGGTCCCACCGGAAGAGCTGGAAGAAGTGGCTAGGGAGAGGGAAGTCTGGGCGTCTCTGCTTAGACTGTTGCCCCCGCGACCCGGCCCCGGATAAGCGGAAGATGATGGATGGATGGCATACATATACAGATTCGGGCTAAAATCGCCTATGAGATTTTTTGTTGTTGTTAACATTTCTAATCGTAAACACAGCCATGTTGAAGCCTGCAGTACATGTTTTGCATTATGGCAGTCCACTTATGCTTATTATTCTGCGTATTAATGTTGCACTCCTGTTTGTCATTGTGCATGAAACTTCACGGCACGCCAATAAATCATGAGAAATATTGGTCTTTACCAATATATTGAAACTTAACATTCGTCATGCCTGTTGTCCGTGGATTTACTTATATTTGGTGTTATTTGCCGTATAAAACATATTTAGACATGCAAAATCGATTTTACAATCGATTCAATGACCATTTGTCTCTCAAATCAAACAGGATTTTTTTTACAAAAGTGACAATCCAAGAAAGCAAAGTAAACGGTCTCTCATTTGTAGGTTGCATTGACACCTATTGGTGGATGCAAGTAAAACAGTACTTTATTTTTTTTCTTCTCACCAGAAATTCATGCAATAAACATGTTTTTAACAAAGATTTCTATTTGTTTATGGTCTATATAGCCTGCATCAAAATGAGGTTTGCAATTATGCGCCCGAAGGCACGGGTTCAAGAGCCAGACAGTGACATCCCGATATGCTAATTTGTTTAAATTCATACCTACGTAATCATCATCAGCAAAATTTACTTTTTTTTTTTTACATTGAAACTTACAAAAAATATATATATAGACCTACCTACCTAACCTTTTAAAAAAAAAATTTACTGTTAATGCAAACTAAAATATTTTGAAGAATGGCCTGACACCTATAAAACATGATGTTTGTTTAATAACTATTGCAAATTCACCACAACAATTCACTACTATTTTAATGCTGCTTTTTGTCTGCCTCATCCTACACATATTCGTAAAGCCTTATACACACTTTAATACTTTTGCAATCCTAAAAGCTGATGGCAAATCACACTATGCGACATGGATCTGATAAACTTGGGTATGTCATGTATAAAGACTGTAGGATGATAACACCTATTGACTCAAAGGCTACAACGCACGTAACTATACAAAAATAAAACATCATCAGCATGCGCTAGTAGTAAACAAAAAGAGCATGATGAATCAGACCTTGGGAATTGTAGTTTTTATGTGTGCTGAAGAAACTGGAAGTGGCGAAAGAGGAAGGGATAAGTGCAAGAGGTAAACAGTTTTATGTTTTAGATGCGTCACATGACTTCATGTCAAATTGTATTTCATATGATGTTGCTAAAAAGAACATAACTTTGTGTATTTGATGTAGTGCAATGCTTTTACATGGTTTAAGGTTAAAACTAGAGCCCGACCGATATGGATTTTTGGGGGCCGATGCCGATGCCGATATTAACTCGAAAAGAGCCGATTTATAAGCCGATATTTTGATTTTGAAAATAAACTGGATATTAGACCCATTTCCTATATACTGCACTTACACAACATTCAATAGCAAAATATCTGCCTGTTCTATGTATGTGGGCTGTATAAACCATTTTCCAGAAGAGATTATGTAAAAAAAAAAGCCTTAGATTATAGTCTCAATGACTAAACAATTGCACATCAAAAGTATATATTTTTTAATGGTCAAAAAAACACTTTTACTTTCTTCCAGTTGAAGCTGGTTTTAACAGTCTGTGTGTGTTCTGTAAATAAATTATAATACTAAAGTTAAAGTATTTGCAGAAGTAGTCCCACACTTTGCTGCTACAGCATTCACCTTTTTCAGGTATCTGTAGGCCAGAAAGAGACAGAGAAAGAATAAGCATGTGTATTAATAATATCACCATGTATCATTACTCGTGTCATCATTAGAATTAGAATTATAATAAACAGGGATCTCCTACATAGGCAAAAATGAGAAATATATATTTTTTTTATTTGTCAACCAATAGGTATTACCTATTACCTACTTCTATTTAACAATATTACAACATTTTCCTGTTATGTCTTTAAAGCTGCTTTGAAACAATCTGTAAAAAATGAAAATAAATAAAAAAAAGCGCTTGTTCAGCTCACATTTATTTACATGTCCCCTCTGGTTAATCATTTCTGACCCACCTACTCGAAGTTGAATGGTTAACGTTAGTGTCATGAACACACCGCTGTCAATTTTGAGAAGAACCACCTTCAATCAAGTTAATAGCAAGCATTTAAGGGGCCTGCTAAAAAGGAAGCTATATTAGCGTTAGAATAACATAAGGCTGTAAATATCGAATATTTTAGTAATCGGGTCTATGATAGGCTTTTGTACATTCTGCTGAACAACAGCCTTTAACTGGACTTTTATTTTGACGGGTTGGCGTACATTTACAGTTCTGTGTATGTGATGTGGCGCTGTTTTTACTTAAATCAAACGGTCAAATGCTCATGAAGTGACTGTCAGAGCAGTTCTGGGGATGTTGTTCATGTGTTCACGTGATTATTTAGTGAGACAGCGGACGCTGAATTCACCGCGAGCTTAATGCGCGCTTACGTGTGTTTAATGAATGAAGAGGCGCTTCTGCGCCATTCATTAACAGAGACGCGCAGAACATGCAGGATTCATATTTAAAAAGACTATTCCGGCTTAATACTTACAGATATTCGTCCATATCGTGATTTGATGTAAGTGCAATGACCTATTTTTAATGAATTCATTCAATAACATAACAGCTGTTGTTTTTTCGAGGCACGCTGTACATAACTTCTAGTCATTGCCCCCCTGCCACAGTTACCCGGTCATTATGTGGGAAACACTGCAGATATATTTAGAATAAGTTAAACGATAACGTTATAGTTTGACATCTTATTAACGTTAGCACTCTTCCACTGATAAACATGGTATTAGCTTCGTGGCTAATCTAATATAGCAATGCATTAGTGGCTGTAAGTGATGTTACAGAATATTTATAAGTGATAATGATAGGACCGTTAGCTAGAACTACCACATCATTGTATATACAGTGTATGAACTAAATCATTTCACATGAAGAACGACAGACTCACCGTCAAAACAGAAAAAAAATCTCCGTGGCTGGCTTGGCTTATCGCTTTCTTCGCTAGTGAATTTCTGGCGCTGTTGTCAACTCTGGAGCTGCAGAGCTCCCTCTGGTGGGTAAACTATGCAACACTCATAACATGAGTAAAGCATGAGACTCCGTTTCTCATGTTCCATCGGCCATTATAAACGCCAATGCCGATTTAAATGCAATAAGCTCATATCGGCCGATAATATCGGCCGGCCGATATATCGGTCGGGCTCTAGTTAAAACACACATTATACTCAACAAACAATACATTATTGTTAATCTTCAATGCTTTAATGCTATTGTTAATCTTGTTAAGCTTCAATAACACCCATATCTGGTACTTAAGTAAAAAGATGGATTTTATGCAGTTAATAGATTACACTATTAGGCTACTTTGTCCATCACCCATTATAGATCAACTGACAATCTATAAAGGTATAAAAATGCATTAACTTACACATATTTGAGAATCAATATATTTTTTCATGATAGATTTTGGAAACATTTCGAATAAAAGAATTAAAAACAATGAATAAAACTCCTGCTGAAAAAAACAATAGACACCATTAGAACATTTTTAATGGTTTTACTGGTTACAATGGGACTTGTATTGGTTTTACTGGAAACTATAATGGACCTGTTGGTCTCTACTGGTAATCGATTGCCTTCTATTGGTGGCTTGTTAAAACCAATAAATCCTAATGGAATATGTCCCAAAACACACAACAGAAAAAAAAAATTTTAATGGTTAAAATTTGATAGTTTGTAATGGTTGTGGAAACCATAAAAATTTTCTGTGATACTTGTATAGGTTTTTTTCCAGTAGGGATATAAGCCTATATCACTGTGTCACATGACAAGCATTAGCACCCCCTCCCACAAGTGCCCCGTCAAAAGTAATGATGATATAATGTTGAGTGTATGATATCCCTGACAATCAAATTATTTGTCAAATAAATGAAACATGATGACACATTCATTTTAGTTGAAATTGTTATAGATAACTTCTAGAGATTGCAGTGATACATGACATGGTGAAAACTTAATAAGATGCATTTTAAAATTGTGACCCACTTAAAGCACACCTAACTTGTTACCCTGCACCAGTTTCTCTGGTCTAGGAACGCCCCTGTCAGTGACAGCTCTACTTACTTTCGTCCTCCCATTGATCCTGTAGTCGCCCAGTTTTCCGTTACAGTATCGGATCAGCTCGTCCATGCGGCTCATGAGAAACGCTATCCTCTCGCAGCCGGGCTCCTTCCCCTCCACCCAGGTGATCTTATCCCCTCGAATGTCCTTAGACGAGTCGCTCCTCTGACTGACCAGCTGGCCGTCCGTGAAGCCGCCGGTCAGGTAAAGCGCCTGCACGTCCTCCAGAATAGTGCGACCGATATCCTCACCGAGGAAGTTGTCGATCACACAGATGCCGTGCTTGTTCATGCAGGGCACGATATAGTCCGTGGCCAGCTTCTGAGGAGGTGACCGCGTCTGTCCGTTGGGTTTCAAACTGTCTGGGGTCGGTTTGGTGTCAGAGCCCGTGGCGGACTTGATAAAATCTGTCATTCTTTCGCCGGGAGACGCAGCGGTAGAGTTAACGTTACTCTGAGAAGTGTTGTACTGTAAAGCGCTGCGCTCTTCAGCCGGCGGCTGTGGCAACTGCTGCTTATCGGCCTCTTTGCACACCCGCTTGTGCTTCTTCCAGTCCTGTCTCTGGTGCTCTTTGCTGCAGTAGAACGAGCTGCGGCACCGTCCACACTTCATCAGGTTCTCCATTTTCCCGCACAGCTCGCAGTACTGGCGCTCCCGCTCCAGACGCTCGCTTTCCCTGGAGTTTCCCTCCATGCCTCAGCGCTCTATTACTGTATCAGCCTGTAACTTCACTACAAGTATCCACAAGCGAAATTGACAGAAACGCTGCCCCTGTGCCTCCGCTGCCGTTTTCATTCCAGTTTACGGAGGGCAATGTGATGCTCTCACATTCCCGCGACATCTATGTTTTGACACTTGTGAAGTCTCAGCGCATGGCGCCGGCCGTTCCTTTTCTTCAGCGCTCATCGCACGTCAACCATCTGCGCATGCGCACTAGAGGCGGACTAGACAGCGGGCATGATTCATTTCACATGTGCTTCTTACAACTTTATGTGGGAGGAGTTAAAATGGATATAAATAACAATAAAAAGATCGCCCAAAAAAACCGTAATGGGCAGAAATATTGCCTCTACGTATTAGAGAAACACACACACAAATGAATAAACTTCTTACATAGTAGAAAGGTCAAAAGGTAAATAAACACAAATGTAGGCTACTATCAACACTCAACATAATACACTCAAGATTGTATTATGGGCAGAATTAGTTGCAGAGTAGTAAGACAAGAAAACACAAATAAATAAGAAAACAAGCGAGCAAATAGCATATATTTATTCATTATGAATATATAAATACATTTTTAAAGAGTATACAGAATAAGTCTACTTTTTATTTAATAACAAAAATGAAAGATTAATGAAAAGTAACTTAAGTTTCATGTAAAAATAATTAGAAAAAAAAGCATAACACAACATAATACAAAAAGAAAACTATAACTAACTACTATTTACACTTTTCAGTCTTTATGAAGCTGTTGTGTATTGGCTAGATTGGATCCTTCAAAGCTCTCTACAAATATTTCTATAAATGTTATATCACTCTGTGTTTCTTTACTCTTTGATGTCATATCACAAAGCAAAGTCCAAATGAAATCTTGTTTGCATCCCAATCATGGAAGTATACAGAGCTATTTCCATTACCCAATTAATCTTGTTCTTATGGGAGCAATAAAGATTAGCTTTCCACTGTAAAAGATAAAGCCGAAATGATACTCTGCTTCCTCGGCGCCGTGTTAATGTACTCAAATGACAGTATTATTTTTATTTATTTGATCGGTTTATGCAGACTCTTTCGTTTAGTGCATTGAAGTGTATTTTGCTTTTGATTTTATGTAGCATTTACATAGTTACATAATGCATACCAAAATAGGCTGTTGAGGGAAACTTTTGAATGTGATGAAGACAGTACCCTTACCTCAATTACAGGTGGAAAAACACTTTTAGTGTTGTCATAATTGTATGTGGAGCATTTGGATGACGCTCAAGTCTTTAATGTTTGAGAATCTCTTTTCCTCATTGGTTTTGAGGGTGAAGTCACGGCCAGGACTTTGTCTGTCTAGTTTCGGCATGGCTGGCGTTTGGAGTACAATTTATCACAGAGGGCTTTGTTGGCCTTACTGGCCCTCTGAGCTCTGATACACACACAGGACATGTTTATTTACAGTCTCAGTGTGTGTGTTTTGTGTTTATCTCTCTCTGTGTCTGGGTAGTTACACAGACTGCATCTCAGACCCTGAATACTTCTGTAATACAGAGCTCAGGGTGGGCCCACATCCAGGTCTGGTCCTCATCGCTGTCCCTGTGGAGGGCTATCCCATGCCTGAGGCCATTTCCTCCTCCTTCCTCTCTGTTGCTTTACCTCAGGAGGATGGGGAAAGAGAGAGAAGAACCTCTGACTATGTGTTGACCTGCAAAAAGCAGTTGTTGTTTTTTTGTTGTTGTTTATAACTGTCTATAACTGTGCCTAAACATAAACATAAGCTACATATCACCACTGATGTGACAGCATATTATAAATCAGATGAATTATGTTTCAATATGTTGCCTTATCTTACTGACCCCAATTTTTTAAAAATAATGTTTATTTTTCATAAAAGAAACATTACTTCTTTCCACAATAATATTATGCATCACAGCTATTTTCAACATTGATAATAATAATAAATGTATCTTGAGCAGTACATCAGCCTATTAGAATCATTTCTGAAGGCTCATGTGACACTGAAGACTGGAGTAATGGCTGCTGAAAATTCAGCTTTTTCTCACTGAAAAAAATTCAATGTTAAAATATATTACAATAGGAGACAGTTCTTTTAAATTGTAATAATATTTCACAATTTTACTGTCTTTTACTGTATTTTTGATCAAATAAATGCAGCATTTGTGAGCATAAAAACCCTTCTTTTAAAAAATATTTTAAAATCTTAACCAACCCCAAATTGTTGATCAGTATTGTACATTTGAGAACTGTTGAAAGAAACTGAAACTTCACCAGGATCGCATTTAAAAGTAGTCTATTTTACCAGAAATACACGATTTAAGTTAAAAAAAAATATTATTACTATCTCAAATAACTGTTTAGCAGCTATGTCTTCTAAGAAACATTGTGTAAAGTAATGCAAAAGCAATCATTCTATTGTGCTGTTAATTTGCTACAGAGAGACTTTTATCTCAGCACAGTTCCAAATGGTTGTGCTACTTATATTTAGAATGAAATAAGCAAACTGGACTCAAACAGGACATAAAGAGAAATGATACAGCTGGAAGATTCACTGAACAGCTCACAGCAAACAATTACAAGATGCAAGAGATTCAAATACATCATCTGACATGCAACAAAACTGAAGAATAGCAAAAAGAACTTATGGGAACTTTGACTGATTATTTTAATAACCTGACTTGAATGCTAAGGGTCTGCAAAACTACAAGGTTTAACATTATTTGATGAATATAACACTTGTTTGAAATAAATTAATAATTTATAAACATTATGCATGTGCTATCTGTAATTTTTGATTAAATGAATGGAACCTTAGTGAATAAATGTAGTTATCCAATTGATTAAATAGTAGTGTACATGTTTATTTTATTAGGTGAGTGAAACCTCTCTTATAAAATATGAAACACTTCCATGTTATGTTTATGTAAATGTATGTTTTATCAGATTATCCATCTAACTGGGTGTCACCTAGAAGCTTTTTACTGCAGATCTCAATGAGGTGGAGCAGTTTAGTCTTTAGTAAACAAGTTAACCGCTGCACACCTTGACCCATAAAAGGAGCACCAGCACCCTTGAACTATTGTCTTGAAAACAAAAGTGGTTTTTACCTGACCACACACACACACACACACACACACACACACAAACACACGCACACACACACACACACACACACACACACACACAAGCTGGATAAATTCCTGCCCCTATATTCACACTGTCTCTTCTACCAGTTTTGACTCAACTGCAATGCGGGATGTTTTTCTGCTTCTGAGTGACTTGTTTTTTGAAGTTTGGACCACCTTCCAGTTCCATTAGTCAAGGATCAGCAGCTGGCGAGAAACAGGACCAAAGTCATTCTTCCTCAAGACAAAGTTTTGATATCATAAAACAATGCGTTTAGAGAAGGAGAGGCCAGGTGTGCTGTTTATTACACACACACACACACACACACCCTCATATTTCCTGTTCTGCATGTCCAAGGTTATTTGGTGTGGCATGTGATTTATTTAATTATATCTGTCTTCCGTGTTCCATATTTAGTTTTATTTGTTAGTCCTGAGTTTGATGAATTAAGTTTGAGGAGAACTAAGCCTGTTTTTCTTGGTTTATTTGTTTGGCTGTCAATGCATCTCCAAATGCATTAAGAATAATTTTTCATACCAAAGGAACAAAAATGTATTTGAATATCAAACATTATTTTTTTAAAATAAATATTTATGCTCACTGCATTTATTTGATCTAAAAACAATGAAAACAGTAATACTGTGAAATACTATTACAATTAAAATAAGTGTTTTCTATTTAAATGTACATTTAAAAATAAATGTAATTTATTTATGTGAATTATGTGAATTTTCAGCATACATTACACTAGTCTTCAGTGTCACATGATCCTTCAGAATTCAACGTAATATGCTGATTTTTTTGCTCATTAAACATTTGTTTAAATGATCGCAGTTGAAAACAGTTATGTTGTTTATTAATTTAAAAAAAAAAATAAAACAAGATAATATTTTTATTTGCTGAAAAAAACAACAACAGAAAAATAACAATTTAATTGAAAACATTTGAACAACATCAGTTTGTTTGAATTTAACGCATCCTTGTTGAATGAAAGCGCTAATTTCATTTTTGGCGTAAGTTAAATAAAATGACTAATATGACATCAGTACAGGAAACAAGGACGATACATTATTATTTACTTTTTTTGGAGTATCCCAAACCCATACACTACATTATTTCACATGGCAAGCAGTAAAAGAAACGGATTCTTTGTCCCGTTGGATTGAATGGATTGAGAAGCAAGCTCGTTTATGAATTAATCTCTCAGGACAGAATTGACTTGTGTCTGTCTCCTCTAGAGGTCGCTGCACACCAAACTATCATAAAACGTCTGCGACAATCAGCCTTTCATCATCTTTACATGTATGCACTACTTTTTTTATTTTTCAATGGAACAAACAGGGGTCTAAACATTTAATGGTTCAGTTCACAGTGTAACAATTATTAATCCCCTATTATTTTAATATATTTTTAAAGTATAAACATTAAATATTTTTAATATTTTTGTTGAAACCATTTAATTTTTTTAGTTTTCTTTGATATATAGCAAGTTCCAATAAAAGCATTTTTTATTTTGTATTTTATTATTATAATTTTAAGAATTTACATGCCCAAAATATCACTTTTTGTATTCTACAATAGAAAGAAAATGGATTTTGAAGCACATGAGTGTGAGTAAGTTGTGACAGAATGTGCTGGTACTGCCCCCTGCTGACCATTCTGTTAATAACTCGACCTCTTGTTTGTTGACTGTGCCAGCACTCGTCCTGAGGCGCAGCAGCATAGGTCCTACATCTGTCACTACACAGTACATAGAACAGCATGTCATCATCAGAAGTGATACTAACATATTGTACATCCCCAGGCCACGAGGGCCTGTAAGAACCACCCCTCCCTATTTAAGAGCTTGTGGATGTTTTCCTCTCCTGTAATGTCTGTGCAGATTATCACCCATCACCTGATTCATGATGTGTCACTTTCTGCCTGGTTGCACTTGTACACTTGGCCTTGGTAGTTAGTTTTTATACTAGATGAGATCTTTTCACATCATCTGGGATTCAAACAGTCCTTGTTGGAAAACAGCTCTGAAAAATAAATGCTAGAATTTTATTTTTATAATTTCACTCACTTAACTCCTGAATGCCCAGATTTTTTGGCAAGAGCTTTTTATATTTATTCCCCACTTCTACACATCGCTTTTAAAAGTATTTTTATCTACAAAAGTGTTGCCCTGTATATACTGCACACTGACAAAGACAAAAAGGCTTATATTGTAATCATTTTTATGAATGTTTTTTTCTAAGGAATTCTACTCTCAAGCGTCAAATGTATTCGCACAATGTGTTGTTTTGAGAGTGCTTTAAGTGGCTGGGTAAGATCTTTGGTGGCAGTTGTGAATATTCATGTCTGTTCCTATTAAAGAAGCACTCTGTACCTCAGGATTTACAACATGACACATTTCCAGCACTTCCACTGCCTATGAGGCATCTGTGAGTTAAGGGTTATGGGTTAAGTTGATCTTCAAGCTAGATGAGTTATTATTTTGTTTACTTATTAAAGCAGAGAACTATTTAAAGGAAGATGGCTTTCTTTTTTTTTTCTTTTAGGTTTGTGCCTCTTAAGATGAAGCAAAATCCTAATCATTGTGTTAGCATAAAGCTGACAGTCTTGTGATTTACACAAAACCTGTCTTGTAAAAGCAGAATAATGAGAAAGTGTGTGTGTGTGTGTGTGTGTTGGGTTTAATTGATTCCCAGGGCACACACATACTGGTAAAAAATGTATAACCCGAATGCACTGTAAGTAGCATTTAGATAAAAGTGTCTGCTAAATGCATAAATTAAATTATTATGCATACATATATATATGGGGAAGTCGTGGCCTAATGGTTAGAGGGTTGGACTCCCAATCGAAGGGTTGTGGGTTCTAGTCTCGGGCTGGATGGAATTGTGGGTGGGGGTAGTGCATGAACAGCTTTCTCTCCACCTTCAATACCACGACTTAGTTGCCCTTGAGCAAGGCATAGAACCCCCATAAATGGCTGCCCACTGCTCCGGGTGTGTGCTCACAGTGTGTGTGTGTGTGTGTGTGTTCACTGCTCTGTGTGTGTGCATTTCGGATGGGTTAAATGCAGAGCACAAATTCTGAGTATGGGTCACCATACTTGGCTGAATGGCACTTTCACTCACTCATATATATATAGTTAAAGTTATTAGTTTTTTTCATTGTCTTTAAGAAAAAAAGCAATATAGAATATTTATATTATAATATATAACAAATATATATTTAATATATACTTTATACAAATATAGTATTTTATGAAGCCTATAATATATATTTTAATATTCAAAAATGTATTCCTGCACATACATTTTTGATACCATTTTTAAAATTTTATTTTGTAGTCGAATGAGATTCAACCATTTATCGTCTCTTTATGTTTCTCCAAATAATGCTGAACATTGGTCCAGTCCACTGTTATAAGACTGTCTCATTTCTTTTTTCTCTGACATTCGCACATCCTTTGACACATCCATGACCTTTGAATGTCCTGAACTGAGAGTAGACAGTTGTTTACTTGCTTGTAACTTTCTTGAAAGGACTTTGTATCTGTGATTGCAGATTCCAGGCGAGACCACTTGCACGGCCTGATTTCTCTCTTTCTGCTTGACATTTCTGATGCTGATGTGATATCTGAGTGTGTGAACATGAATCCCTTAAATGGAAAGCACAAAGTCTGATGACTGTAGAGAAGTGACAGCGCTTTATTGGGCAGAAGACGCCATTGGCTCTGAATTCTCTTGCAGCTAGTTCCCTAATCATCAGGTAGTTTGTTAAGCGACATATGTTTATTATTTTGTGTGTGTATGTGTGCCATGAATGGCTAATGCAGCCTTGTTGCTGCAGTAACTCGGCAGACAGGCGGTCAAATGCATATAACATATGTCCTTCACACACAAGGTCTCATCGCTGCTTGCATGACAGCTTACTATATATGTATAGTATGACGGAGGAGCTGTGAATTGGCACAGACAGTGGAATAATACTTAGAAGCCTAAAATAAATCATGTCACTTGGTTGTTTAAGAAAAGAGTGTGAGTTGAGATGGTCCATCGGCACATTGGCTTTAAGGTTGGTTGGCACATGGGATATAATGTAAGAGTAATAAATCATTAAAAGCAGATTTGAAGACTTACAAGAATTCACAAGAATGCAAGTATCTGAAAAAAAACTGTATCATGATTTCCACAAAAATATTAACAACATTTTTAAACATTGATAATAATAATAAATGTTTCTTGAGCATGAAATCAGCATATTATAATGAATTCAGAAGGATCATGTGACACTGAAGACTGAAGTAATGGCTGCTGAAAATTCAGTTTTGCATCACAAGAATAAATTATATTTAAAGGGGGGGGGGGTGAAATGCTATTTCATGCATACTGAGTTTTTTACTTTTCCTTATATGGGTCCTAGGGCACTTCTGCCGGAAGAGCGCAGAGCACTGAGAGGCTGAGCACAGACAATCACTGATCAGAGCGAGAGCGTCGCGAAAAGTCACAAAAGGAGTGTGTTTTTGGTTGCCAGGGCAAGACAACCCTGCACAGATTACCAAAAGAGAAACAGCATTAAGGGACCAGTGGATGGAGTTTATGTTTACAGAGCATCAACGGAGTTGTGCAAGTGTTTGTGTATGTTCCCTGCATTTCGGATTGCACATCGTTTATTTCTTAAGGATAAAGCAGTCCCAACGAAAAGGGTCACGATCGTGTGTTGGAACCGCATGCCGTGAGTAAAACTGCTTCAAATATCTCTGTGTTGTTAACTTAGCTATCAGCGCGTAAGCACATCAAGTAAACAACATGCGATGGTTTCATCAAACTGCACTTTCCACATGTACAGCTTAAAAAAAAAAAAAAAAAAAAAGACGACATAAAGTGGAACTTAGTCATTTTCCAAAACCGCTAAGCAAATATATACAGTTTCAGTACATACCACATAGCATACCGCCTTTGCTGATGCTGCTCTTGTTAAATTTCAGCCTCTGGATCTGTGTCACAGCTTCCAAATGCTCTCAACGCAAAAGCCTACTGGCGCTCGTGATTCTTTAGCTCCGCCCACACGTCACGCCTCTAGGCGCTCGTGTTTTTCCGGGAAAAATCGGTACAGACTATCTTTCTCTTATAAATATAATAAAAATAAAGACTTTTTGGAGTTATGAAGGATGCAGTACTACTCTATAGGTACTCAAGATTAACAGGATATTGAGTGAAAACGAGCATTTCACCCCCCCTTTAAAATAGCATTGCAATTTCAAATAACTTTTCTATTTTAATATATTATGACTTTTTAAATGTCCCAATGTATAAATAAATCATATTGATCATAAAAACATATTTATCAGATGAGATATGTCGCACCTGAGTATAAGTCGCATCAGTCCAAAATACGTTATGATGAGGAAAAAAACATATATAAGACGCATTTATTTAGAACCAAGAACCAAAAGAAAAAATTACCATCTACAGCCGCGAGAGGGCGCTCTATGCTGCTCAATGGTACGCTTCAGGAGCACTGAGCAGTAGAGCGCCCTCTTGCGGCTGTAGACAGTAATGTTTTCTCTTGGTTCATGTCAAATTAATTTTGATAAATAAGTTGCACCTGACTATAAGTCACAGGACCAGCCAATATGAAAAAAGTGCGACTTATAGTCCGGAAAATACGGAAAATATGTATATATATATATATATATATATATATATATATATATATATATATATATATTATATAAATATTTTTTTTTTTTTTTGCATTTGCATTAGATTGTTTCTGTCCCATTTCTGCTTGTTGTGGAAATTGGACACTGTGGCAACAATACATATTTTGTTTGATTGGTGTAATTATGTTTAGATTTACATTATATTTATAGGCTATATATATATATTGAAAAAAAAAGAAGAAAAAAAAAATTATATATATATACGGTATAGGTCACCGGACCTGAACCCAATCCAGATGGTTTAGGGGTGAGCTGGACCGCAGACTGAAGGCAAAAGGTCCAACAAGTGCTAAGCATCTCTCGGGGAACTCCTTCAAGACTGTTGGAAGACCATTTCAGGTGACTACCTCTTGAAGCTCATCAAGAGAATGCCAAGAGTGTGCAAAGCAGTAATCAAAGCAAAAGGTGGCTACTTTGAAGAACCTAGAATATGACATTTTCAGTTGTTTCACACTTTTTTGTTATGTATATAATTCCATATATAATTCCACAGTTAATTCATAGTTTTGATGCCTTCAGTGTGAATCTACAATTTTCATAGTTACGAAAATAAAGAAAACTCTTTGAATGAGAAGGTGTGTCCAAACTTTTGGTCTGTATTGTATATGCAATAGGATAGAATGATCTTGAATGCTAAAATATGAGCAGGGCAGCTTTGAACAACATTTGGGTCTGAATTAAAAGAAATAATTGTTGCAAAAACAGACAGCATTATAAAATTTTGCCTCACTTCTGCTCATTTCCATGGCTTTTCATACTGCTAGTCAAGCAAAGCAAGTGTGGCTTCAAATTGGACTAAAAGCTAAGCGGTTAAACATCCCAAATTACTTTCTCCAGCTTGTCTTGCGCCTTGAATACAAGATTTCTGTCAGTATAAATGCCACTGTCATTTCTCTTTAAACAGAGATTGAACACCCCACACTTTGTCTTATTCAAACACCAGAATCTTATTCAAGCACTTCCTACAAAGAATGCAGTAAACTTTCATTCCCCAGACCAACACTTTTAGTCCTTTTCTACATTTCCTTCTTTCACATCACTTTGTGCACCCAGATGGAATAAACACAGCCATTGTCTAATAAATGAGCCAGAAGGAGAAGTCTAAGACGTGTTTACCTTATCTTGTAGGCGTTAATTGTTGCCACATACGGCTGCTGACACGTTTTGACTGACAGCTCCCCCACCATGCACTTCTCCATTAAGGCTAGTCATTAGCTTTCCTTCCTCGAGCTGCAGTTTGGGCTTTCTGAATTAGGAAATCGCTGAGAGGGTGTGAGAGAGAAAGGGAGACATCTTTGAACTTCACAATGAATAAAATGAAATCACACATCATACATCCCTGTGAGACAAGACAAGATGTTGTATGATACCTGGAAGAAAACGCTAGCCATTAGCATTCCTATTCATTTTTTAAGCACTTGTTTGGCTGGCCATTTTTCCTGATGGGTGACATCATGACAACTCTGATTGGCTGATGGCATCGTAAGAACACACACAGGCCCAAATTCTCCGTTCTTTCTGTTTGTCTATTGTTATAATCAGACCAGTTCTTGATTGTATCTATAGTGTAGTATATTATATCAAAAACAGTCTTTGCTTCAGTGGTAGGAAAACACCTGGCAATCACTGAACAGAAACTCTCCATTATCTGGTGTCATGAGAACAAAGACTTACTCTGACTCACTTTCTTTTATAAAAATGGGTTTTATATTTAAACCTCATTCCCTGACTATGATACACTGAGGTTGCATTAAATTGTAATAAAGTGGGATTGTTGGGATAATGAATTACACAAAGACAAAATTATATATATACACACATGAAAGTGTGTGTATTTGTGTGTATACAGAGAATGCCATATCTCAGGTGGACTTTACCTTTTTATGATGCTGACAGCCATCAGTTTAAAGTCCAAAAATGCTGTTAATTTGTCTATACATAAAAATGCCTTCCAGTACTATCACATAACATATATTTAGACAGCAAGCTGACACTGAACTATTACTCAAGGGATGGTGCCATCTAGTGTAGTGGAGGTAGAGATACAGGCTCAGCTATTAAATTTATTTTTAAATTTTATTTATATAGCAAATTTTAAAACAATCATAATTGACCAAAGTGCTTCACAAGATCCCCCCCCCCAAAAAAAAACACTAATTATTATACAGACATTATTACACAAAGTGCAAACAAAATAACCAACAGGTCAAGATATCAAAGCTCAGCTAGAATTGACAGCTAAAGCATAGTAATGCGTCTTAGTAACTTTGTCCTACAAGGTGGTCTAAGCACACAGGCTGTATAGCTTACTTTCCTGAAAGTATTTTCACATGTATAGTGAATGTTTTATATGATACTTGCATTTTAAAACCTATATGGTCATGCATCCTTTAAGATGAAGACTTTTGTGCAAAGACATTTAGTACTGTAAAATCTTATGAAGATGGTTGTTAAGCTAAAGTAAAATGAACAGAAACATCACACTTAGTCTTTTAAATGCAATGAAAATCCATGAGTTTGTCTTTGACCCAATTGCCCATCCACTACACGTTCAAACTGACACATTCACACACAAAAACAATCTTTGCATGTCATACCTAATCCTCCATTTTCTATGTTCTAAAATCAAATTTTTATTACTTTAATATAAATATGATTGCTTGACATTATTATTTTTATGACATTTTCTGCCAAATTCTCATTACTGTAATCCAAGAAAATCTCATTCTGATTACTTTGATACAGTAACAGTAATAAATATAATATTTATACATATTGAATTTAATAAACATCTTTTTTTATTATTAAAGCAAGAATACATTGAGTAAAACAAATATTAACATGATGTATGGGCAAATTTACAATTAAAATTTATTATTATTATTATTATTATTATAAAATGTCTTACCACTACTATTTCCATGAAATTTTCACCAAGCTTTCATTACTGTGATAAAAATATCTTATTCTAGTCACTAATTACTAAACACACACTACCATGCTGCGGGGGAAATTTTACTATTTAAATATAAATAAATATAATTTTGCATTAGAGGAAAGATAAAGAGATTTTATGCGGATAAATATGCTTTACTTGACACAATATAAATCTTATAAAGGCCCTAAAATAGGCCTCATTTTCTAAAATAATAAGTACATATATTTTCTTTTGATTTTGCAATGAAATAGGATCCAGATACTTGTATTCGATCTTTTCACAAATAGAATAGAACAGCCTCTAATATCTTAACTGATCAGATCTAAACTAATTCACTCTCTTTCTTTTGTTATTGCAAAAGTAAAAAGAAGGAAAGCTAGATTTTTAGCTACACCTGTTCTCTTGTTTCTCGAGGGGGCTGGAGGAAGTGCCAGTGTGCTAATTTGATCATGCTCACACCTATCCGTCTATCCCCACAAGCACACTGTCTGCCTGTCTCTCTCACTCGCATACACACTCACACACTCTCCGTTCACACGTAAACATGGAGTTCGCTCATATCACTCTCTTGCTGTATTGACACCTCTCCAGGAGCTGCCACTGAAACTAAATCAGATAGAAGATTTCACTTCTCAATAAGTGTAGTGATGAAAAAAGAGAGGGAAACACACAGAGCATTCGGCTACGGATGGAAAGACAGCACTAGGGAGAGAGAGAAGTAATATGTTTTCATCCACTGCTGGGAGAAGGATTACATTTCATATGGTATTAGATGGATAGATATATCCTTGAGTACATATTAATCCAAACATGAAATAACTTACTTTGAAGTCTGTCCAAGGTGAAATATGACTTCATGGTTGTGATATTTCAAGCATTGTGCAAATTTTTCCACTTCATTAGCACAGCTTGCTTCTCAAAAAAAAAAAAAAGACGAACAGAGAGACGGAGAGTGTTTTGCATTAAATTAAGGAATGTTAACAGCCACACCTCATTCTCTGGCTTTATGTCTTTTTCAAAGCTCTCTCTGACTGTATAATATCCTCACTTTAACATTGTCTGAATAAATTACATTGGCACTGAAAATGTAACCTCACTTTACATTTACTGTTAATGTGGCTTTTATTCAATCTCAGCGGTAGTGCCGGAGTCAAATTGTGGATTAAAACCCAAAAGATTAATTGTTCATTTTTAATCGGAGACATTTCAGTGCAATCCCATTAGATCCGGCCCACTAGAGAACACTTATGAAGATTTCACCTATCTTAAACATGATATATGGTGTATAATGGCTGATATGCCTATTTTAAGCAATATAAGTATTTAAATGTATATATATTTGTGACAACAAACAAATCAAGTCATATCTCATCTGATTTGCCTTTACTCTCTGTGTCACCTTTGCAGAAAACATTAGTGCATACAAGGCCAATGTTTCAACATGGCTGAGCTTTTAAATGAAACGCGTTTTACAAGCTTAAAAACAGATTTGAAATGTTTTGTGTTCAATTTGAAATTGATTTGTTCAAAACACTGGTTTGTTTAGGAATTAGGAACAAGCAAAATCACATATTTCCTTGCTATCTTGGTGAAAAACATTATGTGAACAGAGTAGTATGTATGAATTCACAGTTTTCATAAAACAGTAGATAAAATAAATATATAATAAATATAATTACTTATATTTAAACAAAAATTACGTGGCTTCAGATGCAGTCACAGAACAGATGGAGTCACTCAACCAGTTTGATAAAAACACAGATTAATTCAGATATAAATCAAGTTTCTGTCTTTATGAGCGATGAATGAATCATTCACTTAGCTGATACCCTCAAAACACTGATTCGTTCAGGAACTAAACAAGAGACTGTTTTATGAGTGAATCACTAATTCTTTTTTAAACCAATTCATTCAAAAATTAGGAACAAACTAGGAACAAAACATAACTACTTTGCTTGCTTGGAGATGCATAAAGATGTGGTCACATTTAGTAAAAAAAACCATACATCTACTGAAAAAGTCAACATGGGGAATCCATCCACTCACGTGTTGTTCAATGTGACACTGTCACCCTCAAGTGAAATTCATGATCGCGTGGAGTCTCACGTTGGAAAATTGGTTGAAAACTGTAAACATGACCACACCATAATGGTTCATTCTAACATGGCTTTGTTTGCAAATATTTCCACTGACAGAGCAAAAATGGACTGTAATGAGAAAACATGAATGAAATATAACTAAAGATTAGCTTATTGAAATGACATTCATCTCTTATCATCACACATGAAGACCACAAACACTATTTACTGTGACATCTGATTATTTTGTTTCACACAAATAGTCAAGGATTCGTTTTAGCTGCTAACATCTTTCTTTTCAATATTTCTTTAACAGATTGACAGATTTAATGCATCAATCCATGTGTTGTCAGTTCATGCTCGTGTGAATTACTTCTCTTGGTTCACTGCCAGGACGTTGACACTGCAGGGGAGAGCTGAATATTTTTTCGGCAGACGAACATCTGAATCATCAACAATGTCTCAAAGACATCCAAACAGATTCGCCCAGAGCTGTTATTGCACTCCCAACCCTGACATCCCCCAAAGTTAACCGCACATCCTTTTGAGTTTAGGTCCTTTTTTATGTGGTTAATTTTCCAACGCAGGCTGGTCTTGTTCTGAAGTGTTGGAGATAAAAGGTCTAATTCTGTCACATCTAGAGCGAGCTGCATGGGAACAGGCTGTGGAAACAACAGTATTTTGGGTTGACTTTTCTTTGTCTTCCCAAGCCCTGCAGGAATGACCTGGCAAACAGCTAAGGTTAGATAAGGGCTGCGTGACTCATATTTACTCATGAATTTGTTTACTTTGTTTAACTGTGCCTGGTGTCTTTAGTGTTTGACTGAACCAGGGTCAGTGTGGAGTTATTAGTGTCCATTTACATATATTACTGAACCTACAAAGCAAAATTTGTGACATATGCAGAAGAAATCATTGTATAGCATGGACTGGTATAATTAATTCTGTCTGATCTCATGAGAAAACGTGGATTTGTACCTGCAGGTCCGTAGTTTGGGAAAAGTTATGCATAGTCACGTCTTTCCTCATGAGATTGAGTTAAATTAATTGCAATAACATGAACTAGATTTTTACTGTTTCTGAACAAAATATGCGTGTCTGTTAAAAACTCTCTGCTGTGGTGTTTTGGGTGGTTGCTGAGGTGAACTGAATCTGTAATGTTAAAAAAAATAATAATTGTGTCAAGCTCCCAAGAACTTAATATAAATGTATTCTTGGCTCATTGCTTATAAAAAAGGTTTCCCACCATCTCATAACCCAGTACTTAAATGACTGTGTTTTACATTTCTGTGGGTACATTTCCCATGGAAGATACCGATTACAAGCTTTAAATCCACAGCCTGCATCATTTATGATGTCCAATGGAGAGCAATTTACAAAGTACACTTTGAGCATTTCTGGTAAAGAGGTTGGGTATTTTTAGCAGGCTGTAGTTTAAAAGTTTTGATAGGGGTGATGGTGAAAGCGTGGGGGAGTAAAGTTGACATGAAATAATATTTTCTTTCCAACTGTGATATATATCTAAGTGAAATGGCTTCTTGAATGCAAAAAAAAAAAAAAAAAAAATACATGGTGGGGGGAGGGTTTACACATTGCCCAGTCTAAGCACCTTGTGTTGACATAATTTTATATAAAACTACATTTAAAATTATTAGTGTAACACATTAAACAATGTGTTGCCTTTAAACCTTTTATAAAAAATGAAACGGATATTATCCTCTATTGATCTATTGAGTTATTCTGTTAATGTCTCTTGTACCATTTCATTAAAGTTTACTTAAAAACTGTTCTTGACTCATCAGCTACATATATATCACAGTTATATATATATATATATATATATATATATATATATATATATATATATAATTCAAACATGGACTAATTTAGCTGATGGGTTAATTTTTTTATTACATTTTAACCCAAATGTTGGGTTAGTCCAAACAAGCCAGCATTTTTTTTTTTTTTAGCAAAACTGAATTATGTAAATGCAACAACCCAACTGAATCTCTTGTAGTTGGCTACTGACTAGTTAAAAGACTTGCTTGCATGCTAAACATACCTTATTTTTATGATTCATATACATGGTGAATAAAGTCAGGAGGAAGCAAAGGCCTGTCACTGCAACACATTTGTAATACATCTGCTTTTTATGTTAAAATATATATTTTAAAACACATAGGCCACGTTCACACAGCAGCAGAATACGGTTGCCACTCCTGTATTTGAGTCCTTAATATGGTTACGTTCACACACAGTATGGTTATTTTTAGGTGCGACAACCACATTCTGTAACTGAACTCACATATTCAGGACTCACAACCACATTCTCTGAAAACAGATGTTGTGTGAATGGAACAGCACTATCAGTTTTATGGACGTCACTATCTTTGATGTTAGTAACTAAGGTAATTGGTAAGGTAAGGAATAGAGGCTTGACTCCTGTTGCATGTTCCTCCAGAAAGTATTCGAGGCGCTACTATAAGTTGTTGTGTGAATGTGACATTTCGAGACTCACACCTGTAAGTAAATGCAGTTGTCAGTCCCAAAAACTGACTGTGTGAATGTAGCCATACTCTCAAAATCCACGCAAAGAATGCTGGGAATTGGAGTGTGTTCCACAAAGATGCAAGTTATTAGGACTTCAGAGTAACGAGTGAAAACCCTACATTAATAAATGTAAATGTAATTGTTGTTTTTGTATTATTTAGTAGAGGAATGTTTTTTTTTTCTTATAGTGTAGCGACGGAGGCCCCAGGCTCCTGTTTCACTAGCAGTGCAAAATCTGTGATGGTTCAGCATATCTGGAATCCAAAACATGACCTTGAGTTCAGCACATTTACAAATGACTCCAGCGCTTTTCTTCAGCACATCCATCCTGAGACACGGTGGACTGAAATTCACAGAAAAGCAATCAGTAATAAACCCTGATGAATCTGAATTGCCTGTTACTGTCAGCGGGAAAGGAAGATGATGGTGACGGAGTCCGCTGTCTGTGTGCATTTTGTCATCAAAAATAATAAATGTCAATTTCCAAGCAATCCAAATAGTATTCACACCGGTAATCACTGGGATGAATAGATGCGGGTGTGCAATGCCTATTTTCTCTCTGACATTAATGGTTTCATAGGAGAGGAATCAATAGTGACAAGTTTATAAAAAGTTGTTGCTGATGTAGTTTGTGTGTGTGTGTATGTGTTTGTTTATACATGTTGATGCATGACATCCAAATTATGAAAGCTTAGAACATCATAACCAATTTCTGCTTCCTGTTGATGTTGATGCCCCAGGTTTATATTTTTTTCTCTAAAAAACAATCAGTCTATTTCTCCTTGAGCAATAGGGACAAGATTTCATAGGTAATTATTAAATATTCTGCTTGTCACCTCGAGCCACTGTAAATGATGCTATTTCCAAAGCCAAGCTTCTTGTGTTAGAAAAGAAGCCAGATTGCAGTGACTCGCCCTTAAGGAGAAACTTCAGGAACTTGATCAAACGTCATTACCACAAAGCTTGCTCACTTGATTCCAAATCAGAAGGACATCGACTTTTTTTGCGTTTGCCGCAAGCTAAATTATTTAAAATGAGCAAATTGTTGCTTGTGCATTACTGCTAATAAAACTAATGCCAAGAATCATTGGTCATTTATACACTACAGCTAAATTTGTTTGTCACTTCACCTTTTAATTGCGCATACCAGCCCTGCGGTATATACAGTACACAAGGACAGTGTTGCCAGATCTTACTATTAAAACCTGTAATTGGGTCTGACAAAACAAGCCTGAAATATAACTTGCCTAACAAAAATAAGCTTAAACCACCCAAATGCATGTAAATAACTACAAAAGCTAACCTCAACAAGAGTGTGTTTTGTTTAAAAGCATCTTTGCAGGCATAAACAAAATAGTACTACCTGACATAATGCACTTTCGGTCCCTGATATTACATAACTGGGTTTGACAACACAACCCAAAGATTTCTCTGTAAATGACTACATAAAAAATTATATTGCAATCTATTCATAAAGCAACTTTAAAATATAAAAATAGATGCTTATATAATAAAAATACATGGCAACCCTCAGTGAGACTGATTTGTTTAAAGGCAGCTTTGTGAGAATTAACAAAACAGCACTGTCTGTTGTGGTTGTTTAAAATCACCAAACATAATACATTTTGGTCGCTAAATAAAGCTAAAATTGCACCGAAAATTTGCTAAATTAGCCTACACCAAAAGGTTTATCGGCATTCGTTTTCTTGTTCACAACCATCCCTTACGAAAGGAAAATATATTTACCAATATATTTCTTAAAATATATGGTGATATATTGTAATATATTATTTTCCCTTTTTATTTTCTAATATTTTATATTTTTTTATACATTTAATAATACATTGATGATACATATATAATATATTGCAAAATATACAAATGATTGCCGCTTTCAATATATTGCAATATATTGGAAAAAATAAATATTTATAAGAATATATGCCTAATATATTACATGATATTTTCCAATATACTGCAATATATTTTTGTTTCATAAGGGATAAGACGCCAGACATTGCTTTGGTTACCACTGTCAATCATAACATCTTACATACCCATACACACACATTCATGATTTAGGTCAAGGATTACCAATAAAATATTTACTTATACCCCTGAGTTTTAAATTAATATTTCAATAATTCAGCAACACATTCGCATGTTCACAGTTCTCAGTCAGTTCATGGTCACATGACATGCCGGTAAACAGATAAAATATTTCCAATTTTTAGTAAGTGTTTTGTATTCTTTTAAAATTGTAATTCTACATTTTATTAATTTAATGAATCAGTAGTTTTCACCACAGACCTCCTGCAGTTATTTAACAAACACCCAGTAAGGGAATCTCTGAGTTAGAGGATTCACTCCATCATTTAAGTGTGGTTGTCATATCCGAAAATGTAGCAGTGTGTACACGTTCGCTCTGACGTTGATTTATATTCAGCGCACAGTTGAGTAGTTTGAAACAGGACCTACAGAAATGTCGGCCCAAGCTTCCAGCATGTTCTGTCTGTAAATAGCTCTCCAAGCAAAGCAAACAGAGTTGAATTCCTGATACCCACACAGCTCTTCGCTTTGAAGTCCTTGCATCCGGACAGTAGAGCCTGTGTGAGGGACGGGACTAAAATGTGTTAATTTTTTCAGCAGATAGCCCATCGACCTCCCTCCATGTTTCTAATTAAAATGACGGCTAGTCCCTCAGTACCTCCACATGCATTGTCGAGTGTTCGATGCCACTGTGGGTAATCCTTTGAAAAGGGGCTTAGAGATTTTCAAGGGAGTCTTCTTCAAACTAGCCACCACCACCTTATCCGCACTCACATGGTGATGGGGATAAATGAATTTCTGGAACAACCTCGGCTCAAGCATGCACACATACACATTTAGATGTGATTTTCAAAGGGAGATCATTACCATAGTGCATTTCACTGATTTCTGCACAAAAAAAAAATGCACTCAAAGAATACAGCAGAGGTGGTGAAAAATTAGAAAAGAGAGTTCATTAGGATCACAGAATATTCAAAGGAAACAAATGAAGCTGACCCTTGAACCGCGAGGGAAATTACCAGATGGCCTTTATCCCCGGCTCAAACTAACAGATGATGGTTAATGACACTTTAAATATTTTAATGTCGGCTTGAAAAAACCTCTCATATTAAAGTCTGCCAATACAGAGAAACACAAAGATTAAATATAATCCAAAACAGCTTCACATGTCAGTTTATGCACGTAGCTGAGACGGAGTAAGTAAAAGTCCATCATTGTGAAATGCTGAAGGCCATTTATGTCAAATACTAACACTTTAATGTGTAATGTGATGAGTAGCACTTGAGACTGATCCAGTCAAGATGGAGGATTTTGGTTTCTTGATAATGCACTACAAAATGAATTCATATGGACCACAAAACAATATACTGTCTTCTAAAGTAATGCTTATTGAATGATTCTGTCTGGCAAAAAAATGTAATTTAATTTATTTAAAGGGTTGTCTCAGGAAATGCATTTTGATGTAAGTACTTATTTATTACATTAAATTTAGGGACACATTATTGGTTATATATTTGTTATTGGCTGATAGAGATCATTTACTTTACTGATATCAGTCAGTGTTGCATATTTAATTGTATCTTTGCCACAACAACGCTGAATTAAAATGAATATTAAAATCACTAAAAATAACTATTGAATGTAATTTTGAGCAAAACAATGTTTCAAATTGTTAATTATTTTATGATGCAAAAATTGTGTAGCATTTATTTATTTTCATTACTTACATTTATTTAGGCAAAATTATAGAATATTAATAATTAAGATTTATAATTTTTTCGAACATAACATAGGCTACTTTTAATATCGATGCACTGAATTTTTCAGTTGGCAGCCATATATGAAATATTTACAAACATTGTGCAAAATGCACAGATGTTATTATGAAGAAAGCTGAAACAGGCGGACCTCAAACCCCCATGTAAATAGCTGTTTGGGTAATCATGAGCACATCTAGAGAGGTTACCTGGAGACATGGCTCTTCGCTGAGATCTATTAATCGCATTCATGAGAATAAAATTCAGGAAGGAGAACAGAGTCCTAAACAGCCTGTTCTATTAGAGCACAACAAGACAGGAGCACAACTCCAGATGTCTCATGCTCTCGTAGGACAGAGATACGGACAGAGTGAGTGGGAGAGAGGGAGGAGAAGAAAGGGGGAGAGGAAGAGGCTGAAATCACAGATGGTTGTGAGGCCCGCCGGGAGGAGGAACTTAAGACGAGTAGTTTTCCAATACTTCATAAAACACTTTTCAGAAATAGAAGTGAGTCACACGCATGGCAGGCTTTGTGAATATCAACAAGGGCAATAGTGGCTTGTGCCGCTCTCATGATTGTGTAGTCAACCACAGATCTGGTGTAGAAACTCAAAATATGTGCAGTTAATTTATCAGAAATACATCAAATAATCATAATTTCTCAGGATGTTCAGAGTCTCTTCGTAAATGTAATCATTCAGTCTATTCACAATCTTAAACATAAACCATGTTTCTCTGACCCGACTGCATTATGTAATAGAGGTGGGAGTCTCGATTTCTGTGGATCTTATTTCAAATAGATTAATAGATTTATAATACGTTGTAATACAAACCCCTAAAGGACTTGCAAAGTAGCACAATATAAATGCATTCTGAATCCCATGATATTCTCTCTTGCCATATGCTGTTTATGGGACATGAAATACTCTTGGGAAGTTGACATGTCCTTCAGAGTGACCATTGGTGATTTCGTTTAGCCAAATAGGCCTTTTATAATGAATAACAGCTTTAAGTGTTATAAAAAAAGCTTAAAAATAACATTTGTGTGATTTTGCGGTCACAATAAGGATCAGTTACTTACAAATGGTTTCATAGCTCTGTGAAACATTGATCTTGACATAGATCATATTACAGGTAATATAAGGTTATCTCTAACTGAAAATATCAATACATAGTGGCTGTCTGTTAAGAAAAGTCAGTGAATGTAGTGTCATTGTGGAGATGAAACATGCTGTAATGGACACAGATGTGTGCGATAAACAAGAAGAATGAAGGCAACCTACAGCAGTCTGTGGCTGCATGTGCAGGAAACAGAGAGATCAAATCTCCAGGGACCATCACCACACAAAGCAAGCACTTAAGAAAAGATATGAACTAAATGCCCAAGAAAAGTGTGTCGGAGGCTGTCTGAGAACTGTAGAAATGCTCCTGACCTACTTAAAGAGAAGGATGGAAGAAATGTGTGCACACACAGAGAGACTGCTCTTTCACTTCCTCTGTAACATGAGAATCTGTGGTCAATATCACTGATGTGGAAGATCATAAGAATTATTTGATAAAAAAAAATTGTTTTTATTTAATTGTGTATAAAATATATTTATAATACAATATACTTTTTAAGTATTTAAATATTTTATGCATTTTATATGCTAGATAAAAGTTTTATATTCATTTTTTTTAAAAATTAAAATTATAAATCCATTCTGCATTAAGCATGGAGATGGTAATATCCTGTTATGTGGTGTTTCTCTGCAGCAGGCCTGGAGCACTTGTCAGGATAGAAAAATGGATGGGGCACAAGACCATCAAATTCATAAGGAAAATCTGCTGCCCTCTGCCAGAAAGTTATCAGTGTGAACAAGTTTTACCTTCCAAAATGATAATGACCCAAAGCACACAGCAAAACTGAGCACACTGGTTGAAGGAGAAAAAGGTGAATGTCCTTGCATGGCCTCGTCAGAGCCCAGACTTAAACCGCCCTGAAAATCCCTGGAATGACTTGAAAGACGGCAGTTCACAGATGGTCACCATCAAATTACCCAAACTTGAACAGTTCTCGCAAAGTCTAGATGTGCAAAATTAGTAGAGACATATCACAATAGACTAAAGGCTGTAATTAAACCAAAAGATGTTTCAACAAAATACTGTTCAACAAATTATTAACACATTATGTTTTTTCTGACATGTTTCACTTTCACTTGGATAAGTTGCATTGATTAAATACAGCTGGATAAAGCAAAAAATGTGTCAGTCTACATTTCATACTGCAAAGCAACAAAATATGATTATTTTAAAGGGGGTGATTCTTTTTTATACCCACTGTGTGTGTGTATATATATATATAATATAAAGAAAATATATTAATTAATATGATTAAAAGTATCCTTTTCCTACAATGTATATATGTATATATATAGAAAATATCATTAAAAATAAAAATTTTATCGGTTCTTGTTGCCCCATGAATCCTGTTTAAAAAGTGTAATAAAAAACTGTCCCGGATAATGGATATACCTTCCCCAAAAGCCTGCGTTGCAGGAACATCCAAGCGCATCCATGTATGACCCACATGCCCGAGAGAGCTGAATTAGCACCATCTGCTAATGATCAGCAACCTTGAGTTCCCATCCTGTAACATACAGTGAAATGGATTAGAGGAGTAAAAGCACATATAACGCAAGACTGTGTATGTCCAGCCTCATGCTGAGCTCAGCTCTCCAGGGGGAGAGTTTACCCTCGGGATTTCATGTTCAAGTAATAGCCTCCATGCCAGAAGGGGTCACTCTGACACTATCAATAATCTCTTCTAAGATGTCTTTACTAGCCGAATTGTCTATATCCTGAATCTTCTGTTTAAGGCAGTTAGTGCATGTTGAACCTCTTGAATACTTGCTTCAGGTAACCAAATGTTCGCCCATATCTATCTCCTGTATTAAGACGGCATGTCGGCGATACCGCAGAAGGAATTCTATGCTTGTGTATTAAACTGGAACTGAATGAAACTTAAATGAAATTAACTGAATCTCAAAAGAGTTTGTCTCAGCAGATGAGTATTAGCAACTTCTAAAAAAAGAAAACAGTCTAAGAGGAACAACAGGGTGAGATGATAGTTCTGGAAAGCTTATGGTAATATATCTTTGCCCTTTCCTCTGGCCCTGTTCATGAAACATTAATGTCAGTATGTAGATTCACCACCTGCCTCTCCTGACTCACTTCATTAGGGGAGTGTTGCTTTGCTTTGAATTCAGCATGCCTATATATACGAGCACCTGCATTTAGGAGAGAAAAATGTATCGTGCCATCTAGAGATGTACTTCATGACCTGATTTTTATGTGCTGGGACACCATGGACTGATGAGCAGGCCTGCACAAAATCAGAGCCCGCAGAAAGCTCAGCAGAATGCAAAAGACTTCCATCTACAAAGTAGTAACATCCCAGTTTATTAAATATTTCCCTTCATGATCGGAGTCAAAAAATATGTAAAAAGTATGCAGAACAGATAACCCAAGAAAATAGATCATCTTTTGCCTTTTTTTTTTGTTACATACAGATACTATTATGCATTAACTGTTTTTTTTTTATTTGCCTTAATATGTTATGATTTAATTATTTCTGTAAAGGACTTTACAAGAAATATGTTCTGCTCAATCAATCAAAGCACGTGTGATCTGATGAGCCTTCAGTGGGCATGACAGATAGCACACAACATTATATAATATTACAATATGTAATATAGCCTATAATGTATGATATGTTATTGATGAAGCTCTAATAAAACTAAGAAATAAGGTTTTATATTTTTCTAATAAGGTGGTTATTAATTTGATTGGCATATATGACAGTTGTCCATATAAATTATAAAACACTATGACAAGGTCAAAAAAAATTTAATTTACTAATATATATATATATATATATATATATATATATATATATATATATTAGTGCTGATTAAGAGACTGAAACTTTTTGGATATGTAAATGTAAAATGTAAATAATTAATGTAATCGCAAGACAAAGAAACTATTTAAATTCAAAATATGATTGTTTATTGGAACTTTTGTTTAACTTGTAACACAGATTTTCTCATGTAAACAACATACCTGCAATAAACCATCAATATTCTCCAAATTAACTGTTGGCTTGAAAGCCATATTTATTACAGAAATAAAAACACAGGCATGTAAGTACCATTTGAATTTCAAAACAATCAATGCCAATAAAAAACAAAAATGATTTCCATGTTGAATTCTAAGTGGACTGCAAAAAAATTCCAAAGTATAGTCATTGCCAGTGCTTTAAGTGGCCCAGTACGCACCAGTACTCAGTACCGTCACTTCCAAATATAGCTCTTGAGCGTACCGCCACCTCTCCGTGCGCCCAGAACGTGCTTGTAGCGTACCGGTACGCTCATTTGGACATCTGTTTTAATAGAGGTTTTAATCTTTTACCTGCACTGCCGATTTTCAGAGCGCCCTTCACAATGCGAGCTTCCTAATTCATCCCACCCAGAGCAGTAACTACATTACCCATTCACCCTTAAGTTATACAAGTGAATAGCGCATGTGTCGCTTTTCCCACTGTTAAGTGTCAACAACTCAACGTGGCCGGAGAAGGTGTGTGAAACTCGTTGTGAGTTATACTAAAGCAAAATCTTGAGTATTTATTGTCTGATAAACATTAAAAACTGTCTGCGGAGGTTGAGTCGTCCTGCAGCCCCCGCTGGCTGTTCATTGGCTGCAGCATCTTTTTTCTAAGTTCTAAAAAAATACCATAGACGGCAAGGCACAAATTTTTGTTTTAAAGCTTGATGAAGTGAGAGAGCGCAAGTTGCTGCAGCTGCGAGGAGGACAGTGATGCACGCGTACAGGAGTGATTGACAGTTCGCGGCACTGTGTACAAAAAATACTCCGCTACACAATTATTTCGTTATTTCGTTTAAGCTTATTAACGTTAGCGTTACAGAAAGGTCTGATTTACGCACTGTTACAATCATTGTTTTTTTTTTTTTTAAACAATGACATTTGAGTTCATGATTTTAATGTTGCTGTTTCTTGTGGCAGACTAAATGAATAGTAATGTTTCTTGTGGCAGACTGAAGAGTAATCCGGCAGTTTTATACTGAAACTTTCCGTCTAAAAGTCCTTCCTTGGTCTTATCCATATTTCTTTGCACGTTGAACACACATAGGCCACAACTGGAAATAAAAAAAACTGCAACCGCGTTAATTGCGTTATTTTTTTTTAACGCGTTAAATATTTCAAATTAATCGAATGCGTTAACGCGCTAATTTTGACAGCACTAATATATATATATATATATATATATATATATATATATATATATATATATATATATATATATATATATATATATATATATATATATCATGCAGTCTGAACTCGGCTTTATGTCTCTGCAGAGCAAGACGCCCTGATCTGGTAACTCCCATTACTTTCCTGCAGAGACCTATACTTGAATATTTCGGTAGTCTCGCACATTCACTGGAAACAGCTTACAAAACAGCTAGTTAAATGACTAGTTAAAGGAATTTTGCACGACAGAAGTGAAATTGAGAACACAGGAAAAAATACAAAATTTACAAGACAAACAAATCAATCATTTTTCTTAAAGAAAGGGGGAAAGATAAGACAATTCTGAATCCACATGGTAGGTGAGGAAATGACAACAAAAATGACAACAACTTCTCAAACCGAAGTAGTGAAATTATTTAAAACTTTTTACTTGTAATAAATCAAAATAATATATACTAAAAATATTTTGTTTCTCAAAATAAGAACATCTTTAAACATTGTGATTCTACTATTTTATCTACTGTATCGATGGGGACAAATGTTCTGTTGGTCATGGAAAGCAATGCTGAATGAACGCTATGGAGTTTTCCGTACCTGTGGGATATAGATTATGGTTTTGCACAGGCCAGTTTTGATAAGACATGTCTTCAAGCCTGTCAACAACTCTATCTGTAATGCTCGTCTGCTGCATTTTGTTCCCATACTGAGACCTAATAATAAGTGACTCTTATTTCACCCTCCGGCAACACCACCCTGTGTCTGTGTTAGCGCCTGTCAGTCTCTTCGCTCTCATGTAAAGCTGTGGCTTCTGTTTGTGCCTCAACCTGTAAATCAGTGGGAACCCAGTCACTGCTGCTGCGTGCCAACATGACATCAGTAACAGGAACGTCTGCAGGCCGGCTCCATATGTCTCTGTTCACCTTAACACAGTTGTATTTGCCTCTTATCTGAGATATTCATGCTCGGATACCCCTCAGCTACAGTGGCTCCCTTGTGCTGTTAACGGTTTTCCTTTTGTGGCGCGTCCCTTTTGTTTTTCCTGTTGTTGTGAGATGAGAACTGACTACTGTGTGCTTCTGTCATAGCTCTATTCACACGAAGAAGACTAATATTGTACCACCGTTGGTTAAGGTTCTCGTAGTCAGACAGTAAAGTGAGTTTGCCTATGTAAATTCTCATTTATGCAAATTCTGCCGTTTGCCTTATCTCAAAGCTGGCCAAGGGAGAGCTCCCTATTGAAGGGGGAGAAACTGCCTAAAGCTTTTCACATAACTCTCTGCGAGGCATTAACAAAACACAAATGCTCATTTTTCATGGGTCTCAGCTGGAGAGTCCCAATGTGCCTCAGAATGTGCACAGTGGGCCGCCTTATGTAAACAATATAAATAAATGCTCTTGATAAATGTTCTCACATTTATCGAAACCGGCCTGTGACAACCACACAAAACTGAATACAGTACTGGAGCATCCAAGAAGGAAGCAATTAAATCCTGTGTCCTGCTGGGCGGATGGAAATTCACCCTTTACAATAAAGAGACCGGGAATGAAGAGGGAAGATACCACTAAATGTAAATGCCATGGCAACCTCAAGCAACCGCTACACAATGTTTCCTCAACTGGATGGATGGCATTCCAAGACAGGCAGTGTGAGATCTGTAAATATTACATTTGAATCTTCTACTCTGGTCTCTGGCCATATTGACAGCAAAAAAGTAATGCGCATACTTTACCAAAATATTTATGTTTGGTGAAACTTCTACTATATTTCATTCTAAATAATAATCTTAGACTTTTTACTCCACTATTTAAGAATTCTTTTTTTTTTATGTTAAAAAAACCTCCCAATAGCAATCATTAAGTTAAGTGGTTTAAATGTATTTATCTGTATTTATATATTCTGTGGAAGGCAAAGGACCAAGAAATGTATGTCCAATCAAAACGCTCAGTCCGAATGTTTTAAATAGCTTTCCTACCTGCCTGTCAACTTCAATTCAATTCAAGTTTATTTGTATAGCGCTTTTTACAAAATAAATCGTTACAAAGCAACTTTACAGAAAATTATGTTTCTACAATATTTAGTAGTAGCTAGTAGTTTGTGCACATTTGACAGGATTTTAGAAAAAATAAAAATAATAATAATAATACAAGACGTAGTCAGCTAGACGATGAACTATCAATATTATTAATTAAGTTATTATATGATTCAGTCACACATTTAGCAATAATTGTTAGTTCTGTTTGTTGATTCAAGGTTAGCATCATCTGGGGTCCTCTGAGGGTCAGCATCATCTCTTCTCAGGTGTTCTGGATCCAGACTGGAGCTTGTTTAAATCCTAGTTACCACGGGATGTAAATCCCGTGGCGAAACATAGAAACAAAATACAGACATCATTAGCATAGCTGCTGATCCAACAAAGTAAAATTAGTTTAACCCAAGTTAATGAATAAAAATGCACCTTTGAACAGATGCAACTACACTCACAATTAAAAAGATACATTATTCGAATGCTGTTCAACGTGTGTATCTGCATCCCTCTGTGCACACTGTTCGTGCAGACAGAATACTTCATTAGCGCATTCACGCACGCTATGCAGACCGAGCTAGAATGGCAGACAAACATCAACTACCCAGTCTTCCTTCCTGGTATTGTAGTACTTTTAAAGTTTTCTCGCTGGTTAATGACACATGATTTAGCCCAGCGGTTCCCAATTCCAGTGCTCGCGCACATATTTTGCATGTCTCGCTTAGTTAACACACCCGATTCAGATGACCAACTCGTTAGATATGAACTACGTGAATGAACTGTGTTCCGATCGATATGATCCCTACAAGGTGTTCATCGCTCCCTACTCCCTGAGCAGGGTTTTACTTCACTTCGGAACATGGACTGGAATTGGGAACCGCTGATGTAGTCTATTGTAGTAAGGTTTTCTGGTATTCTGGTCTGTGAGAATAAATGCGTTGAGGGGGCGTGGCTTTGGATGATATATTATATCATCTGCTGTATTAAACATAGTGTCTTACTTTTTGGACCCACTTTGGGAGCTGACACTCGAAACGGTTTAGATGTTCCAGGCTTATAAGTTGTGGAAATGAATTTGTATTTATCATAGCTGTTGGGAACGACAATAAGATTGCAGAAGAACAAACAACCAAACATGACACATGAGCATATTCAAGCATATATTAGCCAGCATTAGTTCTGTAAAATCAAAGCAAAACCAATGTTAGTCACCTATCGAGAAGAAACAAAGCAATCCCAGCCTCCCATTGCAGGCCTTCCTGCTCCTTGAGTTCTCTCCAGCGCTGGAAAGCTGATCCGAAATTTACACGTGTCCTACTTCTTGCCTTATCTTAAGCCTTCTTTTGTTCTGTAGACGTATCCTCTTTTGTTTTTTGTCCTGTGCACTGAGCACTCTCTCCTCCACATCATGAGTTGCCATGCCCCTTAATGTTGATTGGCTACAAGATTGTTTTACTCTGATTTCTAAAGCGTTTTTGGAAGAAAAAAAAATACATACCTCACCTTTAACAAACCACTGCATATGTCTAGTCATAATTCCCTTTAAATTTGAATTGAAATTTAGGCCCATGTATCTGAAATCACATTTGGTCTGAGTAGTTACTACATTTGAATTTGAACTTATTTAGAGATTGTTAAAAACGTACATTATTTAGTATGAATATGGTTAGTGTGAAATTTGGATGTCATTTGCGTCACTTCTGCCATTCTTAAAGGCGGGGTAGGCTCGTTGAAACTTGAAAGTCTCTTCACATCCCAATTATCATCTGCGGAAGGTGTAGGACAATCAAATGTTCGTCCAATCAGATTCCTTGGCTTGAGGACTATGATAGGACTGTCCTACCTGCCTGTTAGTCTTATGTAGCTAGACCTTCAGACTGATGGCTGAAAGTCTGGAATCCATGGCAGCTTTCATTGGCCAAGGTGACCAAAGGTACCTTTTTCTGATCAAATTTTGAAGGCATCACAGATGGATCCTTCGCTGACTTTGATATCATACAATCCCATGTGTTCCATTCTGTGATGGTTGAGCTAAAAATAAAAGATGGCATTTGAAAGCTGCGTTTTGTGGTCAGTTTTTGTCTATATTGTATATGTAAGAGCATTAATTGTTTGTTATTTCTTATTGGTTATTCACGGTCATGTGGGCACAGGTGATCACTTCCATTTTCTTTATTATTTCCTTTGTCGGATTGTTTGTTAGGTTGAAAGTGGAAGCCAACTTTCTGATGACCGTATTGCATAGATCTGATCATGTTTTATATGCTTTTATAAAATTGAAAGCACGTTAAAAAATGCAGTTTGTGGACCAGACAGAGTTGTCGGTGATTCTTCCCATTGTAAAGTCATGCAGTGTGTGACCTCCAGTTGCTGAATCATGAAATGTGAGCATAGCAGCAACTGAACCCGACCCCAGATAGTCATGCAGTGTGCAGACAATGTTGATCCAACTCATTTTATAATTGTGCAGTGTGAATTTGGCATTAGCCTCTGGTCTGCCTGTGCGCATTCATATGTTTTGGAGGAGGCATGGCTTTGAAAAGTAATTATGCAGTGAGGGTGGGATCTTATGCTTTCAAACAAAGTTAGCTTGCTTTTGTTAGCTTCTCCGAAATCACTTATCCTACATTTTAATCCTCCTTTATGTGGCTTCTTGGGAAAGTATATTGTCCATCCTATGCACACTTCAGTTTTCTACTCCTGTTTTCAAATATTATGAAATTGGACATATTACTTTTTGGTGTGCTGTTTTGCATACTATAAAATGGGGAAATATTAAATTTCTGATGCAGCCCCACTCAGAATCCTGATAGCACAATCCTGACATCAATGTTAGTCATTTCATCCATTTCTTCAACTCAGGTATAGATACAGGATTTGTATACCTCATCCACAATTTAAAATCGTAACTGCATTTATATTCTCTAAAACCCCTCACACACACACACACACACACACACACACCCACACACACAACTGAATCCAATATCTCAAGGTAAGACATTCAGTTTTCCTTGAGCAACCTTGGTTAAAAAAGCTCTCATGTATCTTTCATTCAAATCTTTTTCTCTATACTGAAGATCACCTTGCCCCAAACAAAGGCTCACTCATTCAGAACCTCAGTGGCAAAAAAAAGAAAGCAATGCCTTAGATGAAAAATACTTAAAAGACAGGGATATGCAATTGGGGATATTTACTTCAATAAAACTATGGTTTGCTTCATATTAATTTTCAGTATGCATTTTCACCAGGGGAGACTGGGAATAGATTGATGCTGTAAGGCGAGACAGCTTAGAGGAAGATTCATCTAGTTCATCCATGACCTTTGCTGCTGTGTACTCTGATTTGAAGATATATTCAAACTGACATAAAGTTCAGAGTCAACAATGTTGCAGAACAAACTTTTGAAGAAAGAGGCAGGCTTCATGATTCTGCACTAAATCAAAGTACATTATTCAGACTTTTGAGTTTGAGAAGCATTAACCAAGCAGAATGAAAAGTATAAAAGAGAATTTCTTGCAGCGAATGGATTTTCAGGATTTATAACAGGAGCTATGAAGGAGTAGAAAAGTTCTTGGAACTGATGGGTCTGGTTTTTTAGTGCCATCTCTGAGTTCTAGAAGTACCAAGTTTGCGAGCACCAGTGCTTCTCAATCGCTGCCTCGTGGGCATTCTTTCACAGAGCAACCCTTAACACACCTATGTACTCTGAAAACTGAAATCAGTGTTGTACTTCTTTGTCAGACATGTTTCATCCTCCATCAACAGATAAGTCTGCACTTAAGCCACATACAAAATAAAGTGCTTTTGTGAAGAGTTTAAACATTCATGATGTTAAGATGGAGGAAGCAAGAGGGGCATTGGCACGTTACAAACAGCCGGCTTTTTGAACAGCAGTCACTATGCTTTATAACAAGTGTGTGTGCGCATGTGAGGCATCACACAATTGTTGACCAGCAAAGATGGCTTGGCAGTGCAGCCGCTTCATTTCCAATTACATGCTTTTTTGGCAAGGCAACCAGGGGTTGTATTCCAGAAAACACAGTTAACTTACCATCTGCTAAACCTTGAACTTTCGGTTGATTAACCCAAAACCTAGCTTACTCAAGGTATGTGGTTCCAAAAATGCATCCGGGAATATGTTCACTCAACCCAGAGTATATTCCTGGTTAAGGCCCTGTCCACACAAACGCGGTTATCTTTAGACGTAGGAACCAACATTGTAATCTCCGCCTACTGGAAACTTGTTCAGGCTTCTGATTGGCCAACATGACTTTACGGCTGAGATTTTATCGCCACCTGTTGGCTTGGCATGCTATTAACAATTAAGAAAGTGATTTGCTGAGATGAGTGTTAGTGTTTGTCCCTTTTTTATATCTATCAGTACATTACATATCCATTGGGTATATAGAAAATTTGGATAAATAATCATACCACTGTTTTATATTAATAATTTATATATATTATTTGTTTCATTTTAGATAACGTAATTTATATTTTAGTGGTCGGTCAGATTTCAGTTTTATGTCATTTGTCCTTGTAAAACTGATGTTAAAACAGCAACTATGGAGGTAACTTGCAATTTTATGATTCAACCACAAATGGTGATAAAAAATCTTTCTTTCTTCTGTGAAACAGAAAATAGGATATTTTGAATATATTTTGATAATATTTTGTCTATAAAGAAGAATTCAGACAAAACATTTAGTTAACAACATTCTTCAAAATATCTTTATTTAATGGAAATGTACAAAGTTCCAAAAGTGTTTTTTTTTTCCTTTGCATTCTGGGCTGCCCAAAGAACGTTTCAGTGAAATTTCAGTGCTTTTTTTTTTTTTTTTGGAATGGAAAGGTTACTTGGATGCTTCAAGGATTCATAAATGCAAATAAAGAACATTTATTTATAAGAGTGTAGAAGAAAGTTATACAGGTTTGGAAAGACATGAGGGTTGAATGAGCATTTTCGTTTCAATGATACCTTATTTTAATATAAATGTAGCTATACCTTTGTTTCTAAAACAGCTTTGACTCTTCTTCTATCTGCTTTTTTCTTCTGATGTTGAAACATGACTTATATTTGTTCCCATTCAGACACAAGGGCATCAGTAAGGACAGGTTCTGATGCTGGGCTGCCATTTTTTACAATTTTATGTAAGAAGAAAGCATGAAGATAGACTTAATTTTATGCATCTGTTAGGAGTGTGTGTGCATCAAGAAGTTATTTCCTATTTTATAATTTTAGCCCCATTGGCTCACCCTACAACCATCTATGAAGACCTTAGAAAGCATAGATTCATTATTGAACAGCAAGTAGAGAAAGATCAAAATAATCTATCAAGGCTTACAAATATCCATTTATGCCCTATAGTTCATTATTTCTACATGTTAGCAACAAATACAGGGTGGACTCAAAACAGAGCCCAGAGGCACTCCAGATTCAGGTAAAGTGTGGCTGCATAGCTTATCTTCATATACTCATTACATTTGACAGTCTGTGTACATCATGCTGGATCTAAAGGAGAAATAAAAAGCATCAAGGGGGCTGACGAGGCACATCCACCCATTTATGGCACTTCAGTTGTGGTTACAGAACCAAACACACAAAGGATTCAATTCAGCGTATGATTATGCTTGTCACTTATTCTGTGGCTTAATGTGGTTTTTAAGTCTCTAATCAGTGTTGTGGTGGTTCTATGACATGTAACACAAGGTGTGGCTTTGCTATTTGATCAGATTTATAGCTAAGAAAGCATACATTTCTTATGGTAGTTGTGGATAACTGCAATCTGTGAATTCGTATCCTTCATTTTTCTTGATGCCAAGCAGTGAAGCTTTCTAATCACAGGAGCTTTTGATTTCTTTCCCAGAGGCAGTGAGATTGACTCACTCAGCAGTTTTTATTCAAACTTGTGGTAAGACCTGAAATTTTTTGCTGAGCCTCCTTAGTGGAATACCACAGAAGTACTGGACAATAAAGTTTCCCAGTACAAATCAATGTAAAATAAACTGATTGTAAGTCAAACCACATGTTTGTGGTCTGAGAATAATGTGTAATTGTTGTGCTTTTATCTTTTCAATTTGTGCAGTTATCTATGATTTGCAGGCTTGCTTAAACATTTCAACCCAAATGTTTCCCAGATCTTCACAACAGGAACCTCGTGGTTTGCCTGAAATTGTTCATAACTACAAAAGATCACACATGAGTAGTGTGCATCAGCTGACATTTACTGACCTCCACTTGAACCCTGCGGCAAGACATGAACCATTGCTTCGTAATGACGCTAATAATGTAACATGCATGCATGCACAACAGCACACAATTAAACAGGACTTCAGATGTATAAGGAAAGAGTTCAGAATAATGGAAGGCAAAACCAATAAAATAGATTTTGAATTCTGTCTCCAATCAAACTCCAATAAACACGTCTACCTCTTTTGGGAACTGAAATGGAAAAATATATATTAAAAAAAGAAAATATAACTTCTCTCTAAAACTTAAAATGGAAAAGCATTTCTGCCACATAAGAAAATAATCATGCTTTGGTAAATCGTAATTAGGGTATAAAAGGCAAAATTATGACAAGCTGTCATACAGTATTTATGAGATTCAATTCTAAATTAAGAGGGTTATATAAGGGTATACAATATAAGGGTTATAATTATGCAATAAAAAGTAACTTTTGTGACGTAAAATGTCCTAATCATGATTTAACAAGTCAAGTAATAAAAAGTAAGCTATGTCAAAATTAACAAATATCAATTGAGATATAAGTCATATGTTACGAAGTCAAAATTATGATATAAAAGTGGATGTTTTGTAAACATTTTTGTCATGCTTGATACTTTGTCATAATTTACTTTTTATTGAATATTTGAAACTTTTTATGTCACAATTGCAACTTAATATAATTGCAAAGTTTTATGTCTCTCTCTCTCTCTATATATATATATATATATGTACCTTTACCATTGATTGCAAAGAAATAAGGCATAACATGTCTGTTTTCAGCAGGGGTTAAATTTGGCTGCCTAGCACCTTTGATTTAATAATAGCATTAATAAATAAATAAATAATTGGTGAAGGTCATGTCTTGCCAATAGGGCATCAGAATCACATTCAGATTTAAGGGTTTCCCCAAGTCTGAAATCCCAGTTTAACCCTTGGTTACTAGTCTGTGCTTATACAAAGATACAGTGAACGATATTGGAATGACCGTCAATCGTACACCATTGTTTCACCTTGTCAGTTCCCACAGGAGCAGAGACACCTTGTTCCATGCCATCCATTACAGGTCACCTAAGAAAGTTGACAGTTTTCCACTGGTTTTTCATGGATGTAAGGCAGTGCTGCCATTTCTGTTCTCAATCATAACCAGCGAAAGGAGAAATGTATTGATTTTTCTCTGCGTTTTCACAAATAACACACACTCCTGAAATGGGTTGCTGACTATTGCACATTTCAGCTCCCCGTGCGTGTTCATCCATCTTCTCAGCTTAATCCATCAAAAACAAAACTACAGCCATGAATGTAGAACATGTCACAAACATCTCTGAAATGGATTGAATATGTTGGTTCTTGGTCATATTTCTTGCTTGTAACATTGTAAAGAAGTTCATGGATGGTCACACTTCTGTCATGCAGAGGTACTACTTCCCAGCTTACAAAGAGTTGGATCATAACATAAGCCAGTATCGATCAAACACTGACTTTTAAAAAAGAAGCTGAGATGTATCGAGTTCATAAGTTCTTCAACATTAATTCCTTTAGATCAATGGATTCTAAACTGGTTCATGACACAGTTCACTGACAACGACCCAACACACTGACAAGTGTTTATAAAATTAAACATCAAAATGTATTCATCTTAACAAATGAATAATCATATAATATTTTAAACAATTAAAATTACCATCAACTGCAATTTGATGAGCTGATTTTGCATTTGAAACTGACCTATTGACCAATGATAAAAATGAATAAAAGTGTTCCTAAAATTAAACATCGCAATGTCCTCACTTGAATTAATTTATATAGTATTAAAATAATTAACATTATTATGAACTGCAATATGACTGGCAGATTTTACACTGGACATTGACCCAACACTGTACCAAAACTGACAGCGTTCCTAAATTATACATCAAAATGCATTAATTTTAATTAATTAATATTATTTTAAACAATTAAAATTTTCTTGAACTGCAATTTGATTGGACAAAAAAAAATACGATACATGTTTTGCAATCTTAAATATGCATACATAAATTTTGTAAAAAAAAATTCCCCTGCTGTATATTGCAAAATTAAAATACAACAAAAACTGAATATTAAAAAGACAAGTCTACATTATTGACATCCTAAACTTTATTTTACAAAGGTAAGCTTTTCATCCCAACCTCAACGAAACAGATTTACAAAGAAATAAAAACCTCTTTAAAAGGCCATAAAAAACACATCCTGTCATCTAGCAGCATCCAAACTTCCCAGAAATAAACCATTTTATATTTACAGTTCCCTCTTTGCCAAGCTACACACAGTACTGCTGACATGGTACACGAGTATGGAGCCATTACTCTTTTTAGTGCAGAAAAGGAAAATACTCTCATTAAAATAACAATCTTAGGTTAAATAAGCTTAAATAAAAGGGGGAAGGTACAAGACTTTTTTCTGAGGTACTTCACACCAACAAGCAAATTTGGCTTTTATGTTAAGTGGTTTACAGGTGCTAGTCCGCATGTACTCACGCAAGTTCAACCGTTTAATGTCTGTTGTTTGGATAAAACAAACTCAGTCGGCAGCCTAACGGATAAGAGCAGAGGGCATGGATTTTATAAGTACTTTGACAGTAATATGGATTAACGAAAACAACCAAGAGATGATATTTTTTTTACCACCAGTAACGTCAGGCACACAAAATACTATTTTTGTTTTTTTTGCTTTTTTTTTTTCCTACATAAAAGCTTTTGAATACAACCAAACCACACTCAGTGCTAATCTTATGAACAACTGTGATTACAACATCAGCAAAATTATTGCTACAACATTTCTTTCAATGTGTTACTTACAAAAAATGCATTTTAAAATGGGTATACAGTACACCTAGTCTTGGGGAGCTTCGGACACTAAGGAACGTTGCGTCTGGCTGGTCTACATTTCGACAAATGATGGGGGTGGACAGCCACAAAGCAAGGACTGAACTTGAGTTACGATGGTTGCTTGAAGATGTTAAGCCTAAAGAACTGAAGAATTTTGAAATCATTCTCTTTCACGATCACAACGTGTTCGTACCCTTCGATTGGTCATAAACTGTTTAGTTTTTCACTTCCAGTCCTTATCACATACCTTTTTAAAGTCTTACTCTCCCTTTTCTCATTCACATTCTCATGTCCTGCCAACTATGACTTAGTTTTTAGCGTGTTAGCGTATTAGCTCGGCACACGTTCACATTCAAATGCTGGAACATCTTTACAGTACGCTGGACTAGTTATCCTTGGGTTATGTAGTTTGCGAAGCACAACAACGGGAAGCTATGGCCTACTTCAGCTCAAGGTTTCATGTCCATTGTGTTCAGAAACAATTCAGTAAATCTCCTCAGCTGCGCAGCTGCTGTCTGGCTCTCTTCATGCAGTCGAAGGTTGTCTTGACGAAGGTGTTGAACTTGTTCCTGGAGCATAGCTTTGTCTTCTTGCTCCTTTGGAGGATAATAACAAAGCATGTTACAAATAACTACCTTGAAGTGAATGCTAACTGCTAACTGTGCTTGTTCAGCTATGTTAAGGATTTGTTTAAGGATTATGTTTGCACATTAAAGGCCTGTTATTAGTTTGAGACTCTTACCTTCCTTAGGTCATACTGCAATTGTCGAAGAATGAGCTCCAGCTTGTTAACCTTCCCTGTGAGCAGAGTAGGAGAGCCTTCCCTGTTTGGATGACAGACAGACAGACAGAAACAATTAGACACACATACGGACAGACAGATGTGCATACAGACACAGAGAAATACATAGATAGACATACAGATAGAACGATGGATGGATGATATCTACATCAGCACTTACCCTGCTGGAAGGGTTGAGGCGTCCACGCATGCCACTCTTCTGTTCAGCTCCTCAGAGAGCTCCAGGACCTGCTTGGTCTGCTCTTCTTCAGTCAGAGAACTCAGAGAGGTCGCAGTCTGATCTAAAAGGGAGCAAAGTCGAAACATACATTACCATATCTATACAAGGCAGTAACAGCCAAAGACTGTGCAAATGCTTATCATTTAATATAAGACTCTGCAGATTGTAAATCTATTATAAAACAACTCTTTATCACTCAACAGTAATGCACAGAGAAAAAAAAACTCATACTGCTTCAGTTGAAGTGATACAGGCTGATGTTTCAGGTAGGAGCTCTGAGCAACACCCAGAGAAAGGCTTATTAAATACGATCCTCCTTTTCAGCTCTTTGTGAGGTGTTAGAGCTTACTGTTACCCAGCTTCAGCAGAGCAAGGTGTTAATTAAGTGGGGAACGGAGCTAACGCAGAAGACGGTTTAATGGCAAGATGGGAGCAGGGTTCACAAAGCTTTCAGGTGAGTTAAGCATTACACTGTCAGTCAGGCATATCATTAAGCGTTCAAGACCAAGAACAAACTGATATAGTGCCTTTACTTCCACTGAGAGGACAAAAGGGGGGTGCAATTGTCAAATGTGCTACTTTTTCTGATAAGCCTAAAACAAAACTTTATAGATCCATTTTTAAATGTAATTGTCTGCTCACTGATAGCAAAAGATGGACCAACTGTTATTTGTTTTTATTGAGTTTAAATTAGAAATGACCCCATATCACTGGAATGTAACGGTCTAGAACTATATTTAAATTTCTATTCACTAGTGTTCCAAAGATGGACTAAAAGTTAATGTTTTTTAAATTGTTTTCTGGAGTTATTATTTGAATTGATTCCATATCATTGACATAATGGGTGTTTTGCATTTGGCTAAAACTATCTCAGTTTTTAAACCATTTTCTTTTTTCTTTTTTTAATGGAGTTTTAATTTGAATTTACCCCATATTACAGACATAAATGTGTTTTGCACTTCTTTTTTTTAATTACTTTTTTGATTCATTTTTAAATACTAATTTCTACTGACTGATAGCAAAAAGGTTCATGACCATACTTTATGCTTTCTAATGTTTTCATTAAACTTTAATTTAATTTACCTGATATAACTGACATATAGGTTTTGTTCTGTACTTTCTACTCACTGATAGCAAAAAGATGGACGAAATGTAAATTTTTTTAATTGGAATGTAACTCATATCACTGAAATGAATGTTTTGCCATTGCAATTATCTAGGTTAAATTTTTTAAACACCGATTTTTATTTGCTTATAGTAAAACATATACCAAAAGTTAATAAATATGTTTTTATAAAGCTTTTATTTGGATTCATGCCACGTCACTGGCATACTGTAAAGGCTGAACGAGCAGAAACATGTAGGTGTGGTCTTAAAAATGGAGAATTTCTTTTGTTTCTTTATGAAGACCTACAAGCTCTTTGTTAACAAGAATGCATGTCACGACCCTTTATAAATATATTCACCATACTGTGAGCAATCTCACACGATGTTAACCTGCCATTGTTTTGTCAAACGCCAAGCTAAAAGCGTTTATGAGGTTCCTTTAAGAGCTCTCAGCTCTTCTAACACCTTTCAGCGCTTCCTCCACCCCCCTCTCTCATTTCATTTCATTAACAGGCTCACAGTAAGGGGTGTCATCTGAGCCAGAGTTGAACAGACAGATAATTATTAGCACTCCGGAAAAAAACACGCACAAAGCAGCACAAGAAATTCAACGATGTAAGCTCACCTCCTCCCCACCCCCTTCTAGTTAGAACCCAAACCCTGAGGCAAAAGCTAACTTAATCATTTCTCCCAGCATGAAACATTAGTTTCACATTTGTCACTATTTTGGGATCGAGCTGCACACTCATTCCATTTTTCATATCCGTCAGGTCCCAAGAGCGAGGCTCTAAGGAGTTGCGAGAAAACCAATGCTAGCAGGGGGAGCCCGCACACCGACTACCTCGCCGGACGCCCCTCCAGCCAATCAAAGCCATCTACCATGTATTTCCCCGCCCCCTTGTTCCACATGCAGATCAGAAGGAAATTCTCGGTTCAAGAAGAGCTGTGCTGTGCCCTCGCCAACATTTTCTATGGTCTCCACAGCGACCGGTTGAAGGTGAGGGAACAGCTGTAATTGCACACAAGTAAAAGCGTCCAAAACCCAAAATCTGTAATTACAGCGAGCAATGGCTTGAGTCATTTCCCTAAGTGGTGTCTTGCTGGGCTCACATTGCGATAATGGCTTAATTTCTCCATGCTCAAAATACATTCTCCGCTTCTAATTAGCACCTTGCGGAACAATGCGCCTTTAGGCAGTCACAGGAAATGAATGGGAGGAAAATAGAGACGTGGTGATTTCGACATGGTCAAGAGCAGTGTTGGCGTTGGGTGCTGTTGTGCAACCTTCAGTTAACTTTGTTAATGGCATGTGGAAGTGGCTAAAGCTTTGTTCCGGGGGAACACCATGGTCAAAACAATTCAAATAATAGTACAATAAGGCATTTTAAGGTTTTTGTTATTTTCTATACTTCTCTAGCCTATAGTGAATACATTGAGCTCTAAAAATGTAAGGGGATGAATAAAAATGGTTAACTTGCACACGTTGTCTGTATTGTCTTAGCTCCAAATTCACTAAAGGAATTATGCAAATCAGGTAAATACACAAACACTAAGTTTGGGGTTAGTAAGATTCATTTTAATTTTTTATTATTAATACTTTTATTTAGCAAAGATGCATTAAAAGTGCCAGTAAAGACTTTTATAACATTACAATTTCTATTACAAATAAATTATTTTTACCTTTCTGTTTATCAGCATATTCAAATGATTTCTGACACTGAAGACTGGAGCAATGATGCTGTAAATTCAGCCGTGCTATCACAGAAATAAATTACATTTAAAATATATTAAAATGGAAACAGCTATTTCAAATTGTAATATTATTTTACGATATTATACTGTTTTTACTATACTTTATCAAATAAATGTAGCCTTAGTGGGCATTTGAGACTTCCGTCAATAAATCTTACAGACCCCAACATTTATTTTTATATTATTATATACACACTGCAACATTAATTGCGCTGAGCTAACAATTCTGACCTTTGTGAATAAGGCAATTTTTTATAATGAGCCTCATTTGCATTAAAAAGGCATGTTTGAGCTCGAAAAATTGCCAGTGACTAATGCCTGGTAATACCGAACTAGTTCGTAAGAAAGGTTTTGTGCTAAAATACTCTGTGCTGTTGAATGAATCTGCCCCATAGTCTTTGTCAGACAAGCAAACATTGTACTGCATTTGTCTGGTACAAAAATATCCACAGAGTCAAAGGCTCAGTGCTGTCCCTGTGGAAAAAAAATACCAGTACTTGTTTATCCCACAACAATAAGCAATGAGTTTATGATCACAAAGCTTGCCAAGCAGGTCAAGACCGTACTCTGCTGTGAATATGGTGTTTCTCAATGACAAGTCAGCATATAGTGTATATGATGAAAGCTTGTACCTTCGAAAGCCCGAGCAGCATCCACAAGATGAGACCAGACGAGACCAGAAGAGGGGTCAGGCAGGGGCATCATACCAGTGTCCACCAGCTTGGCCTTGTCAGCCAGTGAGCCATCAGAGAACCAGAGCTCATCTGCCGAGACAGCACACATAGTTCATTAGAGGACAGTCAGAGTGCATGTTTAGATGGGACCCATCCCCCATTCTCACTGACCAAACGCCATCTCACTAGTCTATAAAGAAACAGACTTTACTGGAGATTTAACCATTTCAGCATACAGGCAACATACTGGGACTCCCATGTTCACTGATTTTGTTTCTTTATTTCTTCATGATTCAGTTATTTTCTCATGTGAACATTCACCCAGGTAGAAGTCTCATTTGTAACCCATTTCACTACAACATGATGCATCTAGGAGGGATTTTCTTTTTTTTTTTTATCACTAAATCACATAAAATTATATAAGAATGGAGCTAAATTTGCACTCTGGTTTGCTTAAATAATGCAGAGATTTCAGCTTGACAGAAAAGCAGTTGCCACTGCTTAACAGCCAAGGCCCAAAGGGCAGCTTTACCCACAATTCATTGTACTTAGGGCCGTTTCATAGTCAACATGAGCAAGCAACGCGAGCGACGCGAGCAACGCGCTCCCTTTCATAGTCTAAACAGTGAACGCAAGCGTGACGGGTGATGCGTGTATACAATACACCGCTCACGCAACAGGGGGTAGTAGAGTCGGGTGATATTAGTAGAGTCGCGTCGCGTGATATTCAAATCACAATGGCAACTGAAGAGGAGTGTATTCTGTTGTTGATGAACTATCATATAAATGTGGATGAATACGTATAAGTTCGCATAATTTTTCCCCTTCGCCCGCCATTGTATTCAAACCTTCTTCTTCGTAACGATGTGTAGCCTCGGGGACGCGTATGCGTACAGATGCGTTGACTATGAAACGGCCCTTATGGTGAAAGAATCAAACGCGGCAGGTTACAGAAGCAGAGTAAAATTAGCTCTAGGTGACCAATAGAGCACATGTACGCAAATTCACACAAAGTCTGCTCATGCAGGCAGACAGACAGGCCTTGTCTGCGAGCAGAGAGGTGAGATTGATTTGAATAATGAATGAAGGTGGCTGGCTTAGAGTTCTGCTGTAATCAGAGAGGAACTGTACTTTTCAGACAGCTGGAGAACAGCTCAAGTGTCTGTATGCCAAGCACGCCAGTAGGCATTAGGGTGTTCACAAAGGACGTGTTCTTGTTGCTTTTTCACTTGTAGGTCTATTTAAATGTGCATTATATGGTCTTTCTAATTTTTCAGCATCCTAAACCACAAGTACAATGTTTCTAAAAGTAGTAAAGTTAGAAAATATCTCCACTATTACATCCACTAATATGACATAACAAATTTGACAAGAAATGTAATTTTAAATATGTGGATAAAAAAAAAAATTCTATTTTTTTTTTTTTTTTGAGTTTTTAAATGGTCGGAAATGTATTTCTTGTTTTAAAAATATTTAATTTCCAAAATAAACATAGAAACAAAATTAAATAAAATTAACAGAAGATAGTCCCCCATTTAAGGAAAACTGAATTATTGTATTTTAAGACGTCAAAAAAAAAAAAAAAAAAAAAAAAAAAAAAAAGAGAAACCGTTTCAAGGATTGTCTAAAACATTAATAGGTTACTCCAACCCAAAATGAAAATTTTGACATGAATCAATTACCTCCATATCGTTCCAAACCCATAAAATCTCAGTTCGTCTTCGGAACGCAATTTAAGATACTTTGGATGAAAGCCTGGAGGCTTGAGACTGTCCCATAGACTGGCAAGTAAATAACAGTGTCAAGTTCCATAAAACGTATGAAAGGTCATCGTCAGAATACTCCATCTGCCATCAGACGCGCAATCTGGTTTATATGAAGTGACGGGAACACTTTTTGTAAGTGAAGAATAAAAAAATTATGACTTTATTCAATAATTCCTTTGTCAACGCTCTCCTCTGTGTCACTCATATCGACGTGCTGTATGTGGTCTTCTGTGTCATCCGCACCACAAGGATGCGCTGTTTCTACGTTTAATAAATAAAACAGCGCAACCTTGTGGCAGATGGAGTATTCTGACGACCACTTTTCATACCTTTTATGAACCTTGACACTCTTATTTACTTGGCAGTCTATGGGACAGTCTCAAGCCTTCAGGTTGTCATCCAAAATATCTTAAATTGTGTTCTTAATACGAACAGAGCTTTTACGGGTTTGGAACGATTTGGGGTGATTAATTGCAAAATGTTCATTTTAGGGTGGATTATCCCTTTAATGTAATTTTTTTTTGACACTTGCTGATTGATGTTCATCAATTTTCCCTGAAAATCACGATTTTTCTAAAACATACGAGATAGAAACATTGCTTCACATATTTTTGCAATATTAAATTTCTTCTCTTAGATGGAAACAATTGTACATAGAAGTTGCCATGAACGTGCCTTCTGTTCAATTGCGTCACGCTCCAGATGTTTATCGCATGAACATGTCCAGCTTTCAGTGACCAGTCCAGCATACTACAAAACTCATGCTATTAAAATGATTTTCCTATTACAGCACACTCTTCATCCTACTAGAATATTATAGTAGACGTATTACAGTATGATTAGCACCAAGTCTCTTGAGCATTAGCAGCAGATTTATAATATCATTTCTTGCTTCATTACTAAGTACAACATTAAAGTCTGCGGAGGATAAAATTACAGTAACAGGAAGGAATGTGGTGAGCTTACCAAAGAGATGGAAAAATCTGTTATAAGCCAAAAAAAAGCTCATTTATTCCATTATCATCAACCCTGTCTTAGTGCTGGCAATCCAAGGTGTTTACATTATATGTACAGCTGGTACCGTGATGCATTCTGGGATAAAGTGGACAGAAATTGAGGCCAGACTATATATAAATGTAACATGCGATCCTTAAAACAATGTTGGCGTCACCGATATAGTAACGACATATGTGAATACTCACTTTTGAGCTGACTGGCGGCGTGGTTGAGACCCATGCGAGGCGGTAGGGTGCTGTGGTAGGGCAGGGTGCTACTGAACAGGATGTCGTTGGGCACAGCCTGGTCCAGCATGGAGCTACGAGAGCTAGCTAAGGACAGCGCCCTCCGGTGGCTGCTGCATAAGCTCTCGTCTGAGAGCGTCCGGTACAGGGAGCGGCGTGGAGACTGACCCACAAGTGGTATCTGAAGTAACACAAAAAGCAGAGATAGACGAGAAGGAAAGAGATGGATGGGATAGAAATAGAAGAAGATGGGTAACAGGAAGACAAAGAGAAGACCGAGTGGGAGGGTGGAGAGCAAAAGATATTATTCATCAGAATATGATTATGTGGAAGGCTCTGCAATATTGTTAATAAAACAGCCTTGGCAATAAAGCACATATCCCTTAATTGAATTGTGGGAGAGAGGTGGGGGGTGGAGAGCAGGAGGAGGGTGAGCTAAGGGAACACGAGACTCAGCTGGGGACCAATCAGCAGTCGGAGTGAGTGACTGGGTCTGTAAGTCAGACCTATTAGAGTCATGGCGCGCTCATCAATAATTCAGGCGCGATGGACGCGGTCCTCACGGGGGGTCTACGGGCGGGGGGAGGGGCTCAAACAGACAATTAGACACATGAACGTGACAGAGGAGCAGAACTCAGAGATGGGCTGCTTATAATAGCCTTCAGGAACTAGAAAAATGAATACTACACTGTAGTATTAATGTTTGTGCAAAATGAGATCACTGAACTATGGATTCCTATTTTATTAAATGTCGCTACAACAGCAACAACGACAACAACTATAATAATAAACAATAATATCACTTATTATAATATGTCGTCACTGGAATATATTATTTCTATTAACAAGGATGACAATGATGATTATGGTTATTTTTTATTATTATCATTAGTATTATCATTAAGTCTTTTAAGATAACTGGAAAATACATCATCATCATCATCATCAATAACAACAGTTAACTTCAATGACAATAATCATTCTTTTATAGGATAATAATGACAATAAAATCATAATAATTAGTACATCAACAACAATATAAATGCAAATAACATCATTATTTTATTTTTAAATCCAGTTAACTTAATAAGAATAATATTTCCAATAGTTAATGTAGTAATACTTATTATTCATAATAATTAATAACAAAATGTATTTTTAATAACAATGCATTAACTAATGTTAAAGAATTACAGTAGCATGTTGTCTAGGAATTTCATAATTTGGATTTTGTTTCAAATTAAACACTTTGCCTTAAAAGCTGCTTTGAAACAATATGATTTGGGAAAAATGCTATGCAAATGAAGCAAATTAAAGCTTACAGTGAGACTAACACGCATGGAGAGCGTGTGGGCATATGCAGCTTTATAATCCACACTGCTGTGAGCTGATCAGGTGAGGAAAATGACTGATTGTTGTGACCTCGTTTCCTTTAGACACCTCCATTAGTCAACCAAATGGTTGTTACCCGGACTGCTGACTGGTTAGTTGATTTGCTTGTTATTGTAACACACCAGTGAATAATTTGTTTAGTGCAAAACATGCTTAAAATGTATAAATCCTTTGTTTTTCAGTGTTGCTTTAACATGTCCTAACTACAGCAGCACTTGCTCACTGCATTACGCAACCTCCAGGGCTCAGCTCCACACTCACCTTGCCTCGACCTGCCTGCCCCGGGGGACTGTCGGGTAGAAGCATCCTGAGGAAGGCCTCCTTAGAGAGCGTCTGGAGCTTCTCACCAGCACTGGTAACCACCTGGGATGGGTCTCTCAAATAGAGTCCCCTGAGAGAGAGACAGAGAGACAGAGACAAAGGAGGAGAAGAAGCACAAAAGAAAATGAAACAGATAAGACAACAAAACAAAACAAAACAAAAAAAACACATTAGCAGGTTTTGCTGTAGTATCAATCTAAAGTGAACTGTGCCTCCTCTGTAAGTGTTACTGTAGATTTGGGTTTGTCTTTGTAAAGGTGCTACAGACAAAACATTCCAAGGACTACAAGGATGCAGTTACATTAGTGATGAAACAAAGGATTATGGGAATAGCCTTCACACAGTCATGACAGGGAACAAATCAAAACAGATCATTGACTCATGTGATCTGAAAGGACTAATTCACCCAAAAATTAAAATTTGTCATAGTTTACTCACACTCCTGTTGTTTCAAACCCACATGATTAATTCTTAGTGAATTTTTTAGCCATATTCTGGTCGGGCACTTTTTAATATAACAAAGGACTAGGACTGTCAAGTTTCAAAATTATGAAAATAAATCATAAAGGTTTACACCATTTCTTGTCTTTAGATGCCATACAAAAGCTTTAGGTGAGGAACATACCCCAATCTAATATTTTAATATTTTCCCAGTAGGGTAACAGGGTCTGATTCATGAACAAATCTTTATTTTTTTAATGAATAACTTGAAGTCGTTCACCAAACAGGTCTGAATTCTGAAGACTTACTGACTAAATAACAAGTTACAGCTCACTAAAGGGGAAGATAATCAGTGAATAATGACTTAAATGGATTGTTTTTCCCATAAAACTATCCCATGACTCAAATAAAAAGAGCAAATGTGCTGGTTTTACGATACTTTTATATTGCTTTTGCATTATTTGTTTTGAATCTTGAAAGCTACAGTCCAATCCAAAAGGAAAACAGCAACATTATTTAAAACTCTCCTTTTGTGTTTCACAGAAAAAAAGGCATATAGGTTTGGAATGGCGTGAGGGTGTGTAAAAGATAACAGAATGTTTATTTTTGTGTGAACAGTCCCTTTAAGGGTATAGAGAGTGCCATTTTTACTGGACAAGAGGGAAGGAACAACACAGTGAACAATTCAGGGCCAGGTAATGATTCGACTACCTTGATTTCCTCAACAGTGTCTTTAGGAAGAAAGACAACAAAGCCTCTGACCGACTGAGGCAGCAACAAAGAGGAGAAAAAATGATTACACAGAGCTTTGAATCGATTCAGTGTCCATTTGGTTTTTAAACCTGGCACAAGAGAAATATGAATTTCCATCAAATATTGTTTGCATCAGGAAAACGTCAGCATCCCCTGGTGAGCCTGTCAATCAAATCAAGTCTCTGCTTTAATCATCGGAGAAACATTTATCAGGCCTTCAGTCTGATAATGTGAAGTGGCAGGTGTCAGGTAGATTCTGTCTGGATTCTGTACGATGGAGGTTACATAATATGTCTGTTGACATCGATCATCTCTGAGATGCTGCCAGCAAGAGATGTGTAACTGACCTAAAAGGTTTTCCGAATGTCACTGCTATGCACTGGTCAATGCATTTGTTAAACAAAAAAAGCAACATGATTTAATCTCACTATGAACTCCTCTCTAGCTCCAACGTTACATAAGACACATAAAACATTAAGTGCTACTCACCTGAAGTCTCTAGCTTGCCCTTGCTCCTCCAGTAAGTGGTCATTTTCTCCTTTCTTCCAGCCAGTCAAATACTTCTCGCCATGTGACTGGCAGCTAAGCGAATGCTTTTCCCGCCCTCCAATTGGTGTCGTGTCCGTAGGAGAGATAATGTAGATTTTTGAGGGCTCGGTGGAGTTGGAGTTCTTCGAACCACGTTCCGAGGGGCTTCCAGAATGACGAGAACCACTGGGAGAAAAAAGGGGACCAACATTAAAACAATAGCAGAATAAATAACTAATTTATCAAGTAATAGTGATGACTGCATTAGTAAGAATCATTCATTATCAGATTTTAAGAGCATTCTTGTCAAGGCAAGAACATGGTAAAAAAAAAAAAAAGTAAAAGTAATAGGTTTTCTTTACATATATTCATTTTAAATTTACATTGGGGTAATTCTGTTGTGATTTTGTACACAAATAATTCTGAATGGTTTTAGTTAACAATAACAACACTGTGCATAAGATACTTGTACTATGTTGTTAAACCAACTCTATATAGAACAGGAATTTCGCTCTCCTTCTCTCACCTAGAAAGAGAAGAGATCTCACTCAGATCTCCGGTGCTGCCATCCGTGGTATGACCGGTGGGTGTAACAGGAACATATCCTTGAGACAGGAACATCTTTGCCCTTCCTTCATCTGTCTCGCAATCCTCATGGTATTCCATAGGCCATGGGAGTCCCGTCTCAACCCTCCCAGCCCTCATAACCATCCGAGAGGGTCCCATCCCAGTCAGGGGCAGGGCAGGAGGTGGAGGAGGCATGCAGGGTGCTGTATCTATGCCACTGTCAGTAGATGCCCCCTTTATGTAGATGAGACCCAGGGACTCTGAATCCATCGTGTCTCCAGGATCAAAATGTTTCTCATCGCTGCCGCTAGAAGCATTACTGGAGAGGGTGTTGTTACTGGAGTGACTGGAGCAATGACTGTGGCAGCTCTTCTCACGGGTCTGGAAAATTATGGAAGATGACTCTGAGTGTTATGGTAGAAAAAAAAATGAAATACAATACAGTGAAAAAGTTTGGGGTTGGTAAGACTTGAAATGTGTTTGAAAGAAATCTATGCTCAACTGGGCTGTATTCATTTGATCAAAAATACAGTTGGAAAATGTTTCGTGTTTCAAGTCGTAAATAAAACCAAGGTCACTGGAGCAAGTTTTACAAGAAAATACTATTTCAAACTTTCTAATCATTTCACATTTAATTCAGTGTTTTACTTCTGTTTCACTTGTTGCTTATTTGTGAAATTTACTAGCAAGTGAAAATTGTTCATCAGGGCATTGTGAAATATTTATTAAATTCACTGAATTTTCTATTTTTATGACCTGAACTAGGCAAAGAAACCATTTTATTAAAACGCAACATATGTTTACTCCTTGGTGAACATATAGCCCAACAAAAATGGATGAAGAAAGACCCCCGGGCGCTTATGTGCATTTAGAAGAGCAATAACAGCAACAGACAGAAGAACCAGCACTGCACCATTACCACCTACTGTAACCAATCTCATGGTAAATGAATAATTGATTATTCTGTTAAATTGCATGGTCTAAATTTATGCCCTTTCAAATGAATGGAAAGTGGATGATTTTAAAACTTTAATGCATGGTTTGCTTTGGAAGATCTATGGTGCACTATTTCCAAATGTCTCCTTTGGCTAAAGGCAATGTGGTCAATACACTACTGCAAAATCCCGACAGTTCTGTGAAGGGCTTTGCATAAGTAATACGAGAGAAACATGACCAAAAAATTTACTTCTTGGTGTTAGCATCAACATTGGTTGCAAACAGCAAGGGTAGGGTGACCTTTTCACGCTTGATAAATCAGGTGGATTTGTAGTGATGCACAGGCTCCTGATGTTGGCTCTCTCTAGCGCATGAAACGAGAGAATGTAGTGTCTTGTCCTGTAACTGGTGTCCAGTTTCGTACATTAATTCCCACAAGGATTGCATGACTGGATGTGACACTATGAGCCATCTGCCATAGATTCCAACCTCTCCTTACTCCAAACCATGACCTCCCCTCCACAACTACCCAACCACATGGAGAAACATGGTGCATTTGCAGCGCTGCCAACTACACGTTCCCAACTAATGAGGTCACTACACCCCTCAGCCACATAGAAACACTTGAACTGACACATGCATTCACTTAGCATATGTTCCTGCTGCTGTACAGTAAGACATTTACTGTATCTTAAGACATTTTCATGCTCCAATATCCAAAAGTTAATATATGTAAACTAGGAAACTGAAGTCTGGAATGATGTAAACGTAGACAAGTGGAGTAATACAAGTCCTAGCACTATTAAAAAAATTTTATTAGTCAGAGGAATGGATCTAACAGTTTTATAGTACTGATCACTTACCCGAGGGAATTTACCAGGTGATTCTTTTGTCCCCTGTCTCTGCAGGCCTCGGTTCAGGATCTTGGTGGATGGGATGTGCCACTTGGCTTCAGGAACACAAGGCGATCCTGGAAATCATGGATGTGTTGTTACATGACATTTATAGGAGCGCTGTGCATTTAAACTGATTTACAGAAAATAAACGTCTCAAGTTATTTAATGCAGCTTGTTAAATTCAGTCAATTAAAGTGGGTAAATCAAGTCTATAAGTCATTAAAACGAATGTAGTTTAATCTGCACTGGTGCTTGAGAAAAACAATGCTTCCGTACCGGCAGATCGTGTCCTCTCCAGCTTGTGCTCTATATCCCTGTGCCCATCTGCCTCTTTTTCTTCTGGTTGGTCGTGAAGGGCAGGCGATTGTAATCTATTGGACAAATAGAGTTTAATGGTCCACTGGCATTGCTCATTAGTGATATTTTGACTTTACTACCCAATGATGTTGTATAAGCCTCATGAATGCATTTCATATGGAGAGTAAACATGGCTCATTGTCTTAAAGGGGTCATATTATACAAATGAAAAAGATATGAAAAAAGTATTGCAAATATGACAACGCATTCACGTCAACAATGACGATTTATTGGTCAGTAAATTTGATTCATTTGGTCTCATTCAGTGTTGTAATTAATGAGAAAGAAAAATAGAAATACCAGATACTTAAATACCACATACATGTAAAAGTATCCTGCTTTAACATTCAGAAAAATGGCTGTGATTTGAACAGACCTTTCTTTTGTTGTGCGTCTGTCTGTGAATGAACAGCTGATGTTCACACAGCTGATCATGAAATATAAGTTCATTCTGGACATGACGGAAAAGAGGACATAAAATGACACTCCAGTATCACTTCACTTGACTTAATCTTCTCCTCTAATTCTGTTTGTACCAAAGATTTGCACCAAATCTCATGTGATTAGACTCTTGTGATAACCTCTAAACTTGCTGAGCTCTTTGGTTTCTGAGTTACAAGGCTGCTTCGAACAGAAACTCATTACCCATCATAACCGGCTTTCTGAGCCCATGTGCCGCAGGGACCGGGGTCACTGGAGGTTGATTGGTTACTAGGAGAACTGCAGTAGTGCTGTCCGGGATTTCCAGACGGACTCTGAGCCATCTCGAAGTCCTGCAACACCCTGCAATGAGCAAACACAAGGTAGAAGCTCATTAATCAAAGCTCTGGTGGCAAAAGCAATGAGAGCGCTATAGTAAGACTCATTCATATTCCAGACCGGAGGGAGGAAACACTGTCAAAAAAAAAAAGAAAAAGTGGTGGAGCAGATTCTATTCATAGCAGGACCCCGTGTCTCTAGGGCTGGGGAACGTCTGTGCATTCCAGGGGGGAAATAAGAGAAACACACTCCAGGAAGGAATGACAGTCCATGTGCAACACGGATCCCAGAAGAGGATGAGATGACAGCCTGGGTGAAGAGGCCGCAAAGGTGTGTGCGTTTCAGACAAGGTGAAGACACAAGCATGCAACACACAGTCACTCAATTGCACAAGACGACACGCATTATGAAGAGATCCCAATTCTACAAAGTTCCCAATTAGATCACCCTGAAAGGCGTCTCCTGAGAAATACGAAAGCATGAATCAATGCCACACCAGACTAGAACATAATCATTCCAAACTTTTTTCCCTTCCTCTAATCCACAGGGTGGCATGTGTCATCCTTAATAGCCTCTATGTGCTCCCTTTTTGGGCTTTCCCAGTGGGAATGTCGGCAGAGATGTGTCTGGATAATCAAACATGACCGTTATGAATCTTTGTTTCTTAAAGTTCCTGTTGCTGAGCCCGATAAAAAAAAAAAACAGGTGTTGCTTTTTGTTAAACTGTCCTGACACATTGACAGTGGCGACCAAATACAGCAAATATAGCTTGTACTGAGATTATACTGAAAATACTATATTTTCTCGTAGGCTTAACATCTGGACTCCATTCAAATGTATTTGGGACAAATATTTTTGGGTGAATGTGCCAAATATGTCACAGCAAAAACATGAGCCATATTCTCCCTCTATACATATATTAATAATATATTATAGAGATGTTATATATCATATAAAAGCAAATTTTTTTATAAGTATGTATTTGTATAAGTATGTATATGTATATAATTATAAGTATGCATATTAAGGTTTTACTGAATTTAATTGATTTAATTTTAATAATTTATGAAGTCTGGTTTAAAAAAGCAAACAAGATTTTTTCTGCATTAAGGAGATTGGGAGATGGGGGGTGCTTAATACTAATTAAAATAATGTTACAAACTAACATAGTCCTAATATAATTGTACTTTACTTGATACAGTGAACATTGTGAACATTAAAAATTCAATAAAGAACAGACCAAATTCAATTCAGCTTTAAAGTGAAACGGGATATGGGCATTTATGAAGGCAGTCCAGTATTTAAAGAGATAATATGACATCATTTAATCAATTTTCATTAAGTAATATGAGCCAGAAAAATGTTTGTCCTTGTATCAGACTTCAGGCATATTTGCTTTAGCTGTTCGTGTAAAATATGTAATGAAAGTATTTCCATACATAATCATGAGAGTTGGACCACAATATGATACACGATTGAAGTAATAGGTGATAAATAAGTCACATATCGCTGACCTGGATCCATCCTGGTACTTCTTATCAAAAGAAGTGCTACGCGAAATGGCAGCTTGGGCATATTGGAACATCTGCTGGCTCGGGGAGGGTCGATCTGGACCCTGAGTGGGAGAAACACGAGACAGCGGCAGCCCCTGGGGAACATGACTCATCCTGTGCCAACCAGGCCCGGGACCAACAGTCTTGTACTCCATGTAGGGGACACGATACAGTTCTGAGGCACCTCTGAAAAACACAAAAAGGAAAATTTCAACAGGTTTCTACAATATTTTATGGAAATGTATGAAAGTAACACCATCATAGTAAATACTATACCATTAAAAAGCTTTTGAATTAAGTCTCTTCAAGGCTGTATTTATTTGACATTAACATTGTTAAATATTACAATTTAAAATAAATCATTCTAGTATGCTAATTATTTTGTAGAAATGGTGCTACATTTTTTGTATTTATTTTATGTTCCATTTTTTACAATTTGAAAAGAAGCTAAGAACCACATTTATTTGAAAAATAAATCTCTACTGTTAGTTTTGATCAATTTAATGCAACTGATGGCCTCAAACTTGTTAGTAAAAATCAGCCCAACGTTTTATTGTTGATGACTTTGCTGACCAAGTATGTTATTTGTAGTGACTCATTTTGAACATGGAGAACGGTCATAAACTGATAAGTGCTTTTAGGTTGAAATCGCATGAACTTTTCTCTAAAAGTTAGCCAGCAGAAATTCCTGCTCTGATAATCAATGCAGCATGACATATATCCAGTGTTACAGGCATCATTAGTTCATTTTTCAGATACTTTGAGACAACCGTCAAATATGAAGTTCAAAATAAGTTAAACTTGAAAAATTTTAGCATTTGGATTAATTTAAAGCAAATTTATTAAATTAATCATGTGACTACTTCCTCCAGCTGGTCAGATGTAACCAAATACTAACACACACAAATTTTTCGAATTTAAATTCCCACTCAAAATGTTATTCTAATAACATCATTTGTAATAATAATAATAATAATAATAATAATAAAAGTGTATTAAATGACAACAATGCTAAACAGAAGCAGTTGCACCAGTCGTCTCAGGCTTTTGGACCCCACTGTACATAACTGTGAGCTATATTTAGAGCCAGGCTATTTCTATGAATCCATTCCAATTTATTAAACTGGATAATTTTTCTAGTCAGTCTATTCAGCAAGTGAAATACAAAATTTAGCATCAATGGAAGATCTTGTAAGTGAAATTGGCAGAATGTGTTAAATGATAATCACTGCAGGGCTGTTTGGCAAGAGAAAAGACACATCCACAAATGAGATGACAAATGGTATCAGATAAATGATGTACTGTATTTTGCTGCGATTATCTGTGGCGTGTGTTATTAGAGAGGAAGATACCAAAAGAACAAACAGAAGATTAACACAAGTCCAGCCTGCGCCAGCAGGATTCACTGATGGTTAATGATGAGTTTCTGATCTAATCCGACTACATGCACCAAACTACTTCTGAAACGAGTATCTCTGGGGATCTCCAGGAATGGAAAGCTGGAACCAGTGTGGGCTCTCAAGACAGATTCTCACAGCCTCTACAATGAGATAAAGTACTTCAAAAAGTACTTCAATGAAGAACAACACACTCTTAGACTCTCACACCCAAATTCCTGGAATTGAGAAATGTCTTACAAACAAAGTGTTGTGAATGGAAAAAATACGGATAGTTGCTTCCAGTTCAGGACATCTCTAAAGACAACTATATTTAATCTAGATTTTTACAGAAATTGGAGTTTTGCAGTTGCTCCGAGTGGTTTTAATGTATTGCTAAGGTGCTGCAAGTAGCTATAATGTGTTGCTATGTTGTTGCCCAGGTGCTACAATTAGTTAAAGTCCATTGCTTTGCACTCAAAAGGGTGTTACAAGTTTAAAACAAATGTTTTTGTTAAACGCTATCCAGTTGGACGATTACTTTTAAACTCACTGTTCTGATCTTTACCAAATACAGCTCTGACTTGTCCGGGCATGCTTCAGTTAACTATAGTTCGCTAAAAACAACTTGCCCAAGATACATATATATAACGCAGTTAAGGCTAACCCAAAGCAAGCAATCCTCTACAAATTTGTGTTTACAAAAAGCACCGAGCGCTTGATATCTCTGGCTTTTATGCCTTGCAGGGAGGCGATAAATGTCAATCCAGTTATTGACAGTCTAGAGGGCCACTTTAATCTCTGCCTTCAGATGTTCTTGGTAAAGCCCTCAGCTCTTCTGAAAAGAGCAAACAGAACATGAGCCACGTGTTCAACTAAATTCGACAGGGTTCTGGGTCACTTTATATTCCATGATAGTTCGCTGTAAGTGGTTTCTTCCATAAAAAAAAAAACATGAGCGGACTATGATCATATCATTCACAGATTATCAGATTATTCACAGGATTAATTTTCTCTTCAGGAGATAACCTCTGTAACCTACGAGAAACTGGTGTGGCCCATCTGTCCATGAGTTACATTTAATAAAGGATAAAGGTTCAATTTTGAGGGCTGTAAATGTGGCCACAACATGACAAAGCTATGAATATGAACATGAACATTTTTTCACATTTAAGCTTATCTGCCAATGTAAGATGGAGGACAAACTGTACCTTCTTGGGGTGCCATCCTCATGTGGCTGTATGACCACCACTGTAACAGGTGTGGAGGTCCTCAAATATTCAATCATCTGCTCGTGAGTTAGAGTCCCAACAGCGACCTTGCAGATCTCCACCAAACGGCAGCCTGGGCGAAGTCCTGCCTGCCAGGCAAACCCGAATGGCTCCACATCGGCTACCACACCTTCAAAGTTGACATGGAAGCCCAGCTGGCCCATGGCATTTCTGCGCAGGATCATCTCTAGAGCCTCACAACCCTTGGTGACCATCTGCAGGACAATTGTACATATGTTAACCATCTGAAACAGGTTTTTTGTCACCTCAGTGACCTAAGAGAAAATCTGTGCAGAAGGTCCTGCACATGCAATCATGCAGATGCATAAGCAGGTACGCAGAGATACAGATGATGGCCTGGTCTCTCTGGGATGAAATTAACCAATGACAAACCAACATGGGAGAACACCGAACAGAACAGACTGTCTCATGAATAACACAACCCAAACTGACAACCTGTGGCCGGATTCACTACTGTGAATACTCCTAAACTTCTGTTTTCTTCTTATTTTCTTCTTATCTTCACTAAACATTCTTCTAAACTGCTGTTTTCTTCTTATTTTCTTATTTAGAATATTTTATATTTCCAACAATACTTCTTTAAATGTTATTTTTCTAATTCTTGAAGAGCATTTAGAAATAATGTCTTAAAGTTAGGATAATCTAACCCCCAAAGATGTTATGTGAAATATTTTTATTCTACAAATTGTTGTAATTAAGCATTAAAACATAACAATAGCTACATATAATATTACTACTACTAGGGATGTGGCGAAATTCTCTAAAGTGACAGCAATAATTGATAATATAAACAATCATTGCGTCATGTGACTTTTTGTTGAATTCAAAATTCAGTAACAACTCAACAAAAACACGGATTTTAATGTAAGCTCATAATCATCATATAATTCAGAAACACAGCCTGAGTTGGCATGAGCAGTGAGTATTCAGAAAGAACCGCAAAAAGCCCAAGCCTGTAAATGTTTTTTTAAATAAGTTTTTAAAAATAAAATATGTGAGAACTTCTTTGAAACTGTTTGGAATTTATCTTAAGAAATGTCTTCATTTCTTTCTTAAGATTTTCCATGCATCTGAATCCTGAATCCTAAAACAAACATGTTTTGGACATAACAGCTTAAACCTTCTGTATGCAACTACTTGATCTAAAAAATAAACAGTTTTAAGCACCTCAGGTCCTTATCAGGTCAGCTTATATTACTCTGACTCTGCAAAGTTACTTTTCTAAGCACCCAATTTAACAACAAAAGCACTTTGAAGAGACTGAGGTGGTTAAAAAGAAATATAAGCTTCCTTTTTTTAGTTCAAAAATATCTGTCCCTCAACAATTCAGACATAACTTCGCTCTTACCACACAAAACCATATTCCACATATATATACACACAGTACTGTGCAAAAGTCTTAGGCTGCTAGTATTTTCACCAACAAAAATGGGTTTAAGTCAGTTATTTCTATGTTTTGCTGTAGTGTGTCAGTAGTAAATATCAGTTTACATTTCCAAACATTATTTCTGCCATTAATTGTAATAATCGAGTGAAATTTTGGTTTACACAAGGAGTCTGACAGCAGACAGTGCTCCACACAGAGATCTGATCTCATCAGTCTGTCTGGAATAACATGAAGAAACAGAACAAACTGAGACAGACTCAATCCAGAAGAACTGTGGCATCCTGACCTGTATCAATTTCTTTCTTCTGCATAACACAAAAGATATTTTGAAGAATGTTTCAACTGTTTTTAATCAATGAAAGTCATTGCGTCCGGAGGCAATGTACATTGTTACGATAAAATCAAACAAACATTTTTTTTTTAATGTTTATTCAAACAATATTTTTTATATGTTGACTTCAATAAATAAAAAGTCAGTCATACAAGTTTGGAACAACATGAGGGTGAATAAATGATGACCGAATTAAATTTTTTGCTTATTTCAATAAAAACGTGCTGATGGTCTGCTTCACAAATGCTATGATGATGACAGGAAACCACCCATTGCTATAAACACATTTAACAGCATGTTTAAGAGTCAAAGAACAGTATTTTACAAGCTGTCAAATCTCACAAAGAGAATGGACCACACATGCTGACTGGGTCCATCAACTTAAACACCAATTTAACCCTCCACTGCATTGTAAAAAGTGTGAGTCTCCATGTCTGGACCAACTGAGCATGAATGGGCAGCAATAAAGCAAGAAGCGGAACTAATATTGTTTTATTAAGGAGTGTGTTGATGTATGTATTTATCCCAGAGTGAATAAAGTGAACGTTCTGGCAAGCTTAAGGTCAAATAAGGTAGGGTAATCTGTTCCAACATGGTCTGTCTATCTTTCTAATGCTAATACATTGACCCTTGGCCCCTGATTGAAAGAGTAACTTGATCCTGTATACCAACACAGCTCACTTATTCACAGTAAAAGGCAAGCTTGGTGTAAGCTTCAGCTTAGACTAAACTTGATCTTGGATTGGCTACTCATACCTCTAATCGCTGTATGACCTCTCGAACTTCCTCTGGGCATCCATCCTGCACGGAAAACACCACACAGTCGCCGCGCTCGTAAAAGAGCTTCACCCTGCCCACCATTGAGGACGAGCTCCAGCCAATCACGTCCTTGCAGTAACAGTTGAAAACCACTTCCCTGGACGCTTCCTCAATGAGCACCACAAACTCTCGGGAGATGGCCAGCAAACAACCAATATCAGTGGACTGGCAACTGTCCCTGGCAACCACCGACCACGTGATGGCTCCCGTACTATACAGATGAGCATTGTTCCTCGGCCGGCTGCGCTCCTTCCTTTTGGCACCTAGGTTAATGAAGCTGAATTTTGCACCCGAGGCATCCACAGGCGTTGCACTGGTGAAGTTCTCCACCAGGTCTTTGAGGTATTCCTGGCGGGTACGCGTCGCCATGGCACGGAACTTCTCAGACTTGTGGGCCGCGTTTTCGCCGTTGATCACCTTAGCCAGCAGGAAGTCCCGGAATACAGCAGATTTTGGAAACATCACTCCCTTGGGTATGGGTGGTCCAAACACAGGCACGTCTTTGGATCTGGCAACTGCAATGCTAATGAATAAAGAAATAACAATGAAATTAGTTTTAAAAAATGTAATCAAGGTTTCCACAAAGATATCAGGTATCATATTAGATATTCCACATAGATATCAAATATATTTTAATATAATTATTTTATACATCCTTTTTTTGGGACATTTATCCAATTAGCCTATAAATAACTTACATCTATTTCCACATATTAATCTGGGATATATTAAACTGAGATAGTATAGCCCTCTGAAAGAAAAACACATAGAAAGAATTTCCGTTTGACTTCAACATTGACATCAATTCTGAAATATTTCCGCAGCAGTCTCTCAAAGATCTGCTCAGAAGATGAGATGGGCAATTTTGCTTTGAGCCAGGTTCCAGCCTCCTTCAGCTCTCTGCAATGTTACGCTGAACAAGCTTAAGAGGTACACACTGAGTAAATAAGACTGGAAATTGAATTCCCTTCTATCTTATCCTTTAATCCTCCCTATCGTTCTGAGAGGTCAAACCTCACTGTCACCAAGCTGTTTGGAAAGCATCTTCATCCCCCCCGTCCAAACAAGATGAAATCTTTAATTTACTAAATTGGATTTATTCAGGGTGGGTTGGGTATGACTTTGCGAAAAAAAAAAACGTATTTAAGCAAAGGCTAAACTAAACCACCATCTTTATTGTAAAACAGAAGCATTTATTTTACAGGAATTAAAATTTGGAGTAATTTACATTTTACATCTTACCTGTAACATACATGCTCTGTGCAAGGATTGTGAACTTTGACAATGATGAAGATATGTTGAAAGTGAGAGCGAATGTTTTGGGGTGTGAATGGAAAAGCTCCTGGTTCCTGGAAAATTATGGTAACGATGTCATTTCCAATGTGCCTTTTCCTCAGTAGCTGGATAGGGGTACAGAAAATATGAAGAAAGTCATTATAGTACACCTTTTAACAAGAAACCAGTTATAGATAATGCCACACAACCAGAAACCTGAAGCAAAAAAAAAAAAAAAATTACAACTTATAAAAAAAAAAAATACATGCATCGCATGAGAAATAAAATATAAAATAAAATGAAATGTAAAAATCCAAGATTGAAAACATCCACATGTAATAGTCAGTCAGTAGTAACTACGTCATTCTGAATAATTAATTGTTTGTAAGAAAAATTAAGTAATGTGTAAATGTTAGACTTGAAAATCCTCAGACTCTTTGAGCTTCTGAAATATGGACAATAAGATCACAGTGTATTAACATAAAGAGATCTGTTTCCAAATCTCATTTAGAGAAGATGATTTCTTACATTTGTTCCTTTTTATCCACTTTCTTCCATTCGACCATAATTCCCTTCACTTAGCAAAATTAGAATGGACAATAGCATAATATAATTTTCTACATGAATGCAAGTGATCGTCACATGTAAATGTAAAGGTTTAGCTGTAGTCTACTGTATATCCCTTGGGCTCATCTCTCTGTCACCAAAAGAGCGTGTACTGATCTGAGCTCAAAGCTGTGGAGATCTTCACCAATTTATTTCCCAAGATAATCCCTATCGGACCATGATCCAATGGACAGAAAACTACTAATCCCACAAATTCAGCCTGACAGAACCATACAAGGGCTCCTTTACTTCTCTTTCTACACATTCTGTAAAAACAGCTTTCTTTTAAGAGCACAAATCTCAGTTTTATTATCCGACTGAGCTCAGTGTAGCCATGGGGATTTCAGGAAGTCATTGATGGAAAGCTGTTACGGCGGTAAATTAATCTGCGGCAGACTCTATTAGGATTGTTATTCCCATTGTAAACAGCGGATGAAGGAAATAAATATTTTTAAATTTGTTCCACCAAATAAATAAGAACAGCCTTTCACATTTTAACTGCACTGGAAAATGACAGATACCTAATTATTTATCCCTGATATGTCCCTGCTCTTCACTTGTCTGGGCAAATGGTAAGGGAAGTTTTTTTTTTTTTTTGCTTTGTTTTGTTTTTTAAAAGATGAGGCATTCAGATGGTTGCCATGACAACATGGCCTGTCCGCTGAAGTGTTTACAATTAGCAGGATGCAGGACTATTGGTCTAGGTTCTATGAGGTCTGTAAGGATGCACAGATCAAGACCAGCCACTTGAACAGAGAGCTGACGAGGGCTGAAAGAGTTTTGTGTAGACAGGCATGAGTAAGTGATCAGACCCGAATCTCATTCGCGTAGGTGCATGTTCAAGTGTGCATAAATCAGCAGGATGGCTGATGATATCTTAGACTATCAGCTTTTTTTGTTTGCAGTAAAAAATTATAATTGCACCTGACCAAGTTAAATATACCTTTAAATGAAAATGTTGTCATCAGTTACTTATACTCCATTCAAAAGTTTGGAGTCTGATTGTTTGTATATATTTAATACGTTTATTACAGTATAAACAGTTAACTATTTTAATATATTTTAAAATATCATTTATTTCTTTGATAGAAAAGCTGAATTCTCAGCACCCATTACTCTAGTTTGACACAAACCTTCAGAAGTCATTTTAACAAGCTGATTTTAATAGAAAATTCAAAAGCATTTATTTGAAATACATATCTTGCATTTACTGTCATTTTTTTTTATCAAATGAATGTCCTTACTGAATAAAGGTATTCATTTTTGACCACAAACTTTTGAATGGTAGCGCACATTCAGGTAGTTCCAAACACTTCCATACAATACAATAGAAGAAGATAATTTATTTCTAAAGTCATGTAAAAGCTAACAGTCCAGACATTTTATCAAAATGATTCAAAATATGTCCTTTTGTGTTCCATCGAAAAAAATTCACATAGGCTTGAGTAAATGAAATGAGTATATTAAAAGAATGGAGTAATTATGAAATCTGACTCACTTGTTGTTTGTTGTTGGGTGTATAGGGCAGCATTGTAGAGACATGAAACATCAGTTCAAAGTCTTTATAAGTGGTGTAAAGAGAGTGAGTGCCAGTGGAGTCCGCTGCAGAAAAGATACAATTATATCACAGACATTGGCATAAAGGCAGTAAAATTATAAGACACATACACTGATGGTGAAATATGAAAGTTGTCTTTTGCAGTTCAATGTTAATTGCAAATGGCTCATCTGAATGAGCTGTGTTCAACCAAGTCTCTGCCATTCTCACACCTTGTCAACAGCAACCAGTCTGGTTTCAGAAGTGGACATTCAGCTGAGACTGCCTTTTTCTCAGTACTTCAATACTTTTCTTGCTGGATCTGTTCGCTGCTTTTGACACAGTTAACCACCAGATCCTCCTGTCAACCCTATTGGCAAAGGACATCTCAGGAACTGCACTCCAGTGGTTTGAGACTTATCTCTCAAATAGGTCCTTTAAGGTATCTTGTAGAGGAGATGTGTCTAAGTCGCAACATCCACCCACTGGGGTGCCTCAGGGCTCAGTTCTTGGACCACTTCTCTTCTCGGTCTTCATGGCATCACTAGGTTCTGTCATTCAGAAATGTGGCTTTTCATACCACTGCTATGCTGATGACACTCAACTCTACCTCTCATTCCATCCTGATGATCCAACGATAGCTGCTCACATCTCAGCTTGTCTAACAGACATTTCTTGCTGGATGATGGACCATCACCTTCAACTGAACCTTGCCAAGACAGAACTGCTTGTGGTTTCATCAAACTTATCATTTCATCACAATTTCACCATCCAGTTAGGCACATCAACCATAACTCCTTCAGACAGAAACAGACAGAAACCTTGGAATTATGACTGATGATCAGCTGACTTACTCAGACCACATTGCTAAAACTGCTGGTCCTGCAGATTTGCTTTATTCAACATCAAGAAGATCAGGCCTTTTCTCTCGGAACATGCTTCACAACTCACTGTTCAAGCTTTTGTTTTGTCCAGGCTGGACGATTGCATTGCTCTCTTGCAATGCTCTCCAGCCAGTTCTATCAAACCTTTACAATTAATCCAGAACAAGGCATCAAGATTAATTTTTAATTAGCCGAAAAGAACACACGTCACACCTCTGTTTTTCAGTTTGCACTGGCTACCAATAGCTGCTCACATAAAATTCAAGGCATTAATGTTAGCCTATAAAACCACCACTGGCTCTGCACCCTAAACCTAAATGAATTACTTCAGATTTATGTGCCCTCTAGAAGCTGCAAGTAAATGTCTCTTTATTGTGCCATCCCAAAGAGGCAAAAAATCACTTTCAATAAATTTTAAATTTAAATGTTCCCTCCTGGTGGAATGAACTGCCCAGCTCAATCCAAGCAGCTGAGTCCTAAGCCATCTTCAAGAATCAGCTAAAAACACATATCTCCCATCTTTGTTTGACCCTGTAACTCTAACACTCTCTATTCTAATTTTATTCTTTAATTAAAAAAAAAAAGAAACCAACACTAGCTTTTCTAATCTCTTTTATTATACAATTAACAAAAGCAAAAAATAAGGCCTCTAACACCAGCTTGCTCTCTCTTTTCCTATTCTATCTTTTTATTTTAATATTATTAAAAAAAATTCGTTTTCTTTTTATTATATGATTTAAAAAAAACTTGCTATGTGAACTGCATTAAGCTGACACTTGCATATCTCTGCTCTTTTGTTGATTTTGATTGCTTCTATTGTCCTCATTTGTAAGTTGCTTTGGATAAAAGCATCTGCTAAATGACTGAATGTAAATGTAATCTGCACAGACTAAGAGATTATGAGAAACTGTCCAATGCCCTATATGCACTGACTGAGAAAAAAATATGGTATTAACAAAACCCATTTCAAAAATGAACCCGAAGCTGCCAGGAAGCTTTCTGGCTTGTCAAAGACTCGCAGCAGTGGAAGTGGATCAAACGTTCAAACATTTTGAGGATATCATCATGAGAGCAGCACTTACTTTTGTTGTCCAGCTGTGCTCTATACTTGTTGAACCCCCTCAGACGGACTTTCTGTCCCAGCAGCTCCAGAAACTCTTCCAGTGCGGGACTACCAGTCTCATTATTGTACATCTCCTCCTCTGTGCTCTGCCCAGCCTGGCAGTACAAGATGCCCGCTTTGTGCTGGTAATTCAGCTACAATTTACAAAAAAGTAAAACCTCAATTAGTTATAATCATTGTAATGATATTTGACAAGTTTTTTATGAATCACTTTTCAGTCTGAACCAGTTATTATATCCTAAAGCCCTAATTACACCTATTACATGGCTCTCTGGAATACTTGATTATGACTGACCAGAATTCTGGGGATATAAATAATTCTGTGGTCAGTTTGTTTATATATATATATATATATATATATATATATATATATATATATATATATATATATATATATATATATATTTATGCTCATCAGGGCTGCATTTATTTGATCAAAAATACAGAAAAAAAACTGTAATCTTGCAAAATGTTATTACACTATAAAATAATGGTTTCTATTTTGATACTCTTAAAAATATAATCTATTTCTGTAATTAAAATTAGAATTTCCATCAGCAATTACTCCAGTCTAACGTGTCAAATGATCCTTCAGAAATCATTCTAATATGCTGATTTATTATTAGAATTATCAATGCTGGCAACTGTTGTACACACACACACACTTTATTTATTTTTTTATTTCAGTTTTAGTTTCAGTACAAGTACTTCAACTTATTTCAGTTAGTTACCAAGTTCATGTTTTTCATCTAATAGTCCTATTTTATGTAAGTTATAATTTTACAGCTTTTTTTCAATTAACAATATAAAAAAAATATTGCATAGCGTCCCTTACATATTACATGGCATGATTTATCATGTAACAGCATCAATTCTATAAGAGAACACAGTAAAGAGTGATAAATTTATATAATCTTCAATGCACATTGTACAGGAAACCTTCAAAAGCACTCTTAAAGCATATTATGGGACAGTGATATACATCGCCTACCACAAGTGGTGATTTAGTCATGTTAAGTGCTATCAATCTATGCAAAAGCCTGACACATAATGACATGCAGACTGGCCTCAGATGCCACTTTTGCATTATGTATGAGACAAACATACCAGCCATGAACTCAAGAAAGAAGCTAGGGTTTCAGACGAAAAAAAAAAAAAAGAAAGAAACCAGCACAATTATTGAAAAATTATTAGAAGTATGCTACTTAACATGATAGTAAATCATGATAGTATAATAATAGTATAATAATAGCAATTGCTGATCGAATGACAAACTGAAGAATGCAGATTTACAATGACAAAGGAATTTTAAGAAATCTATGGTAATTGTCTGAAATTGCATGTAATTCCTAGCCTGTACCAATTTTTCAAAAATGGTGGAAGCAATTTTAGTGCTATTCTTACAATTGCTATGGCTTTTGTGCCATAAAAATGCCACCAACAGTCTCTAGAGAAACAAAAAACACCATTATCAGAAATGGTAGAACTGGGAGAGAGTATAGAGGCAAGATGGAGAAATGGATAAAGATGGGGACTCAAGAAAGCATAAGAGCAGCAATGATTTTCTTTTCTTTTCACCCTAAGTGTCGCTGGTCACAGGCAGCGTCTCAGACGGATCAAGTGGCTGTTATGTGTGGCTAGGTGGTTGCCATGGTGATTTTTCTGTGGGTTTTGTCGAATAATTTGCCTGGAAAACTAGTAAGCTTTTGTCTGAACGCTGGAAACGCAGACAATTGCTGAATTACCATTTTACAGTGAGGTCATCAGTAGGTATTCATTGAACATGATTAATCTGAGATGAGAAAATACCACTTAAAATAATTACCAGCATTCATTTTACAACTAACCTCTCTCACTGCATTCATTGTTCTACAGCGTTACTCTTCAGATTTCCCTTCTGGCCGTCGTGTGGCTGTAATATCGATCAAGACTATAACTGCTCTCAGATTCCATTCAGTCAATATAAAGACAAAACTGCTCATCTCTCTGTTCCACTCTAGCCTTGAGATGTGCAAGTCTGGGTCTGTCAATATGTAACTGGATCTTTGTTTTTATAAAAGGCTTCTTTAGTAAAACACGGTCTCTTTCTGACACACCTGCAATCCGAACCCTCAAACGGAAATGTTGCAAGGCCATCAGCAGGCATCTGATAGGCGCCTTGTCCAAAGGAACCACTTAACAAGCTCAATCTTGCTTAAGTTATCAAATGAACAACAGCTTTTAAGGACATCACATCATCAGAAGTAGTTTAAAACATCTGTTCCTGGTTTTATCAGTATGCATTAAAACTAAGCGAATGGGACGTATGAAGGATATAATTGATGGTTTTTTAAACCCCCACTTGAGTATGTCTTAGTAATTACAAGCCTTGCAGACATGTATGGTTCACAACATTGTACACAGTATGCAATGAATCATCCCTGAGAATGAAGGTTTATTCCCACCTGTCAGTTTGTGTTAGCCAAACTGTCTCTTACTGTCCAAACGGTAGTATGATCATTTTACAGCCTGGCTGTATTGTGGGAAATGCTTATTGTTGTATATCTTACCCATTTAAGCAGTTACAAAGGGTAGTTTGGGTAGTAAATGTAGAAAAAAAGTTATTTTTAACATGTTATATTTGTTTTATAAACTGGCATATCCGTATAAGGGAAACGGTGTCTCTTACATTCTGTAACTGCAACATTACTTTTACAATATTTCAAATAAATTTTAATCAATAAACGAATGACTTTAAAAATTCATTTAAAATTGTCATCCCGCGTAAAAAATAAACAAATATATATTTGATGCAATCTCTGTTAATATATTATAAGGGCATAAAAACTGCTAAAGATCAAATTGTAAAATAAGAAAAACTAAGGTTTAAAACACATCTAGATTAATTACAGCATGCCACACTATGGGATGCTGCTTAAAATGATGTCAGTTACATATTTATTATTGCAGCGATGTGTGCTACATGAGTTGAACACGCATTCATAGAGGCCATTTTTCTCTTTTAGCTGAATACCAAAAATGCCATTTTTGGAGGATATTTTTCAGTGGCCGAAATATCGGTGCATCCCTAGTTTATAGTATTTAAAGTAATTTATCTATACCTTTTCTATGTGTAAAACTGACTGTAGAGCTTTTAGTACAGTACTTACCCCCTGCTGATCCAGCTTCAGCAGTTGTTCTGGGACTCTAAGTGAGTTGGTGGCCAGTCTGAGGCACTGAATGTTGACCTCAGGAACTACGTACTCCAGCACCTCTTTAAGAGGGAGTCCACGGGAAGTCCCATGCTTAGCCGTGGAGGGAACGGCATCCTCCATAATTGAGCCCCTCAAAGTGGTGAGCTGAAGATGTATGGAGTAAAGAGAGAGAAGTTTATATTAGTTAAAAGGAGGAAAGAGTCCACAACTTTGGTTGAACTAGGCAAATGTATCCACTAAATGAATACACAGCATGTTGAACAGATGGATAAACCATTCTCTTTCATCGTTTTCTCAAATGGCAAAGCACTCTCTAAGAGTGTCCCTGCAACAGCGCTGAATGCAGCGACATGCCCTGCCAACCTTTTAGATGAATAATTGAGTTCAACTAACTGTGGCAAATGCTGAAGTAACGCTTTGGCTTTTAGCAAAAGGACTACTGTATGCTCAACCGCCAGTTCAGCAAACTATCCAGTCACCCTTAGGAAAACCCCTGGCAGGCCACATATGAAAGATCCCTTGCCATTTTGAAAACCACACTGTTTGGGACTTTTATATACCATGTCAGTGGTGGGAATCATGTAGTACAATAAGGTAATTTATGTCACCATACATGGAAAAATTCAATAGTACGACACAAACATCATCCATCATGAGCTGATTTTCAAAACAATCAATGCTATTAGTGAGGCAGCTCTGATTTGTATTCAGAGGAGATGATGTAAAAGCTTTGGGAAATGCACTTAATGGGAAGATGGAAGTCCACTCATTGCCTGATTAAAAAAAAATGCAGTAATATAATAAATATGCAGTATATATATATATATATATATATATATATATATATATATATATATATACATACACACACACACACACACTACCAGTCAAAAAAGTTTGGAATCAGTAAGACTTTTTTTTTTTTTAATAAGTCTCTTGAGCTCATCAAGGCTGTATTTACAGTTTTTTTTATTCGCTTTGGTACTATTTTCACAAGCAAGGTGTACATTTTCACAACTCATAGTACTAATATCACAACAGATCATCAAAAGTGCACTTTTTCAAACATTTCAGCATATTTTCGATTGTGTTAGTACAATACACAAAACCACAAAGTATCCTTTTCACCTTTATAAATGTTTCATTCACAGTAACCACCTTTCATAAATCTCTTACTATCAAACTTTTGATTTGCATCTCTTCTCATTCAGTTTAATACATTTGTTTATTATTTAATCCAACTGATCTTAATGGTTAATCACAGAACCGTTTGGTAAACCTATAGATTTTAAATTGGTTTGTTAGCAATATACAGTATACGGATTTTGAGAACTACAGAAATAAAAATGTGTGTTTGTACAAACATATAAATTATGTGTAACCACACATGACGAATACTCGTTATTGCTAATTCATTTCACATAGTAACCACAATTGGTCACTATATAAAAGTGGGGGTGTAAACAATTTCTTTCAACATGGAGCAGGATAGACAGCAAGGAATAGAAAGAGCTTGTGGACAAGGGATCCGTCAGAGAGGTGGACCCCAACAGAGAGGTCATAGAGGTGGGCATGGGGCCCGTCAAAGGGTTGGTAATCAGAGAGAGGGAGTCAGAACCAGAAACAGCTATCTCTGAAGATGGTGTTGTAGGACGTAAGCCATTACTAGGCTCCTATAATGCTCCACATCTTATTGAGTTTCTCAATGAAATTGAGCCTGCTTGTCAAGGTGAAGGGGTCACTTATGCAATTGTGTGGGACAATGTCAGGTTCCACCATGCAGAGGTAGTTCAAGCATGGTTTCAGGTCCATCTCCGATTCATGACCCTCTACCTGCCTCCATACTCTCCCTTCCTCAACCCTATTGAGGAATTTTTTTCAGCATGGAGGTGGAAGGTCTATGATCGCCAACCCCTTGAGCGTGCTACCCTCCTTCAGGCCATGGATGATGCATGTGATGACATCAGTGTAGACCAATATCAAGCATGGATTCGCCACGCCAAAAGGTTTTTTACAAAGGTACTTGAACAATGATAACATTCATTGTGATGTGAATGAGAATCTATGACCAAATGCCCAAGACAGGCTTGATCCAAATTAATGTAATGTGCGCACTAAATGTTATGTTTTCTTCTCATTTAGTTTAATTTCATCATCAAGTATACCTATGTTACAATTATATCTGAAAAATAAAAACTAATTCGCCCAAATGATTGTAGAGGATGTCTTCATTGATCCTTCACTTGATTACACATAGGATGGATATTTTGGAAATCATACATTATGTAAATGTTGGTTAATGTATTAAATATATTGGTATATAAGTGTATTGCCTAATGTGAAAACTGTGCAATCTGTCTTTTATAGTACTGTAGCATATTAATTTCAGCACTTCTAAGGCCGATTTGAAACCAGTATCTTGCATTGTTTTCTGTTGGATGAACTGAATGTTAAAAGTACCAAACTGAAAGAAGATCATAATGTTGTGTTTCGGTGATTAAACCAAATGTTCTCATTTCATATTACAATAATATTGTGTTTGAAACAATGATTATATGGAATGAAAACATGTGCAACTGAATTAAAGCATGAGATCAGGTTTTGAAAGAATGACTAGCTGTGTTACAAGTGTGATCAGTTTGGATTTTTGTACTAAGAGTTTTGAAAATGTACACCTTATTTGTGAAAATAGTACCAAAGCGAATTAAAAAAACTATTTGATTAAAAATACAGAAAAAAACAGTAATCTTGCAAAATGTTATTATAATATAAAATAATGGTATCTATTTGAATATCCTTTCAAATATAATTTATTTCTGTGATTCAAAGCTGAATTTCCATCGGCCATTTCTCCAGTATAAAGTGTCACATGATCCTTAAGAAATCATTCTAATATGCTGATTTATTATTAAAAATATCAATGTCGGCAACAGTTGCGCAGCTAAATATTTTTTTGGAAACTGCAATACTTTTTTCAGGTTTCTTTGATAAATAAAAAGTTAAAAAGAAAATAATTTATTCAAAATATAAATCTTTTCTAACAATATAAATCTTTACTATCACTTCTTAACAATTTAACACATCCTTGCTGAATAAAAGTTTTAATTTCAACAGTAGTGTTTATTGTTAGAAAAGATTTATATTTTAAATGAATGCTCTTTTTTTTTTTTTACTTTTTATTCATCAAAGAATCCTGAAAAAAAGTATCACCAATGAAAAACCAATGTTCTACAGAAGTTTGTTAAATGGTGCATGTTAAACACTGTGTTTTACAGATGCCATCCTACCTCGCTGGTCCTGAAGATGACCCTATAATTATACTGTGGTCCCTCCTTCCCCTCCTCAAGCTTCTCTCTCCGAAGGCTAACTGCCACTGGGCCCAAGTTCTCATCAACACCGAAGTAGTTCTGGTGCTCTTTGGAGAAAAGTAAGAAGAGTAAGAAGAGATCAACATTATATAGTGAGAGAGAAAAATTTTAGTAACCAAGTGTAGTAACTATCATTATAGTATGTAGACCAATCATATTAATGTTTAGATTGTAAAACATACCTTTACTGAAAAAGAATTTGTGGTAGTAGTATGCGCCCATGTCAGTGTGCTCAATGATGTAGCGTTTTATGCATTCCCGTGGAACAGCGTAGTTTTCACGAGAGGCGTAATTCTCACGGGACATTTCCAAGACGGAAACCCCCGCGTTGGTGCAGTTTGAACTTAAAGTAGACTCTATCGTATAATTGTCACCTACGTTGTTGTGTGGTCCACTGTTTGGTTTGGTGGCACTCAGTTTCCTTTCACCTTCACCCCCTATTTCATTACGAAAGTAAGGGCAGCTCAGCACCAAACCATTGCTCTTCCCATCCCCTTCATCAGGGTCTGTGGAAGCTTTTTGCCCTAGTTCCTCACAGCCATCCAAAGGAGACTCGCAAATAGACACGGGGTCAGGACTGTCCATTCCCGCACCAATTTGGTGTTGGGATGCTGCAGATGCCCCCGTGGTAATATTCTTTTGATATGCTAATTTGGCACGATTGGTAACATCCTCACTAACATTGAAAAGCACGCTCTGGACGTCATAGTGGGCAAAATATTTCTGAAAACTCAATGGACGACCATGTCTACTACAATCGTCATGTTCGCTTAGTTGCCGCTGTTCGCTCTTCATAGTCTTCAGTCTGCGGAAAATGGACGTCTCACCCTTTTCAGATTTCTGTCGCTGAAGGAAGGACTTCTCCCTTTCCCGACCGTAGAAGAGCGAACTGTCCACATAGTCTGAGTAGTTTGGAATGCAGAGAATGTCCCCCCTTGCAATCTGTGCAGCAGTCTGGAGACTTGGAGAAATGGCGGCCTCATATCGGCGAAATTCTGGAAAGCCATGCGGAGGTGGTGCGCTCGGTTGCTCCGAGAGTTCTGGCTGGTAAACTTTCAGATTTCCTAAAAAACCTTCATCGGGCAAACCCTGGTGATTGATGGAGGAAGCGCTTCCATACTCTCGGTGCAAAGTGGCACCTGTATTGGGGTTGACTGCAGTCTGATCCATGTCTTCTGCTCCTATATCGCTGATGGTGACGTCACTATTGCTCCTCTTCTGGAGAGCGTGTCGTACTTTACCAGGAGAGTGGCTCAGAAGTTCACCAAGTCCATATTTTGCCTCCAGAAAGCTGGGATTGGGAGGAGAAACTGGGCTTTGTTTGACCACATCTTCCGACAACTGACTGGGTTGTCCATTCTGGAAGGTCGTCATTAGGCTTTCGTATCGGGGTGGTGGGCCGTGGCCATCATTCTTCAGTGGCCAATCTGACACTCTTGCACGTACACCCATCTTGGGCACTGCTGGTGTTCCCTGTGTGTTTGCACCAGGAGGTCCCATATTCCCATTCAAGGCTTGAAGCTTTTTGGCAAATAGATCATCAGTCTGCATCTCTGAGGTGAGGTGCTTCTCAAGCTTCTAAGGCCTCGTCTGCTGTATCCCTAGTCCTAAAGTTAGGGACATTCATACCTGGCGCTAAATTGTCCAGACCAGAAATTCCAACTCGAGCATTTTATGGAATAGAGAAGAAGCTTGACTGCGATGGGAGAAGTCTGTGAATGAAGACTGACCCACGTCAGGGTGTTCAGACCTATAGGTCTGTAATCCATAGGAGGAGAATGGGTCTCTTTATCTCGGTTTCACTGTCAAGGACAACTACTCACTCCATGGGAGGGAAAGCAGGAGATGCGGTCATTTCACAGGCATGTAGGCTTAACAAAGCCAGGTGGGATCTCTCTGATGCTCTGGAAGGAAACGAGAAAGAGAGAGAGATCATTAGAGAATCCATTTGGGAGGGAGAGATACCAATGTGACCTTGAAAGAATGCAAAGCACTCAAAATCCTCAACTGAACAAAGCATCAGCAAAAAAGCCAATTAATTTAATAAGGGTTTGAATGTCTATTCAGAAAGCACATTTCGATTTCACCTGAATGCATACAATTTCTGGATAATCTATATAACAAATGTACCACTTTTTTTTTAGATAAAAATCTAATGAAAAAGCATTAGTAATCTAGGCAATCTACCACCTCTGATAAATAGCAAAACAGATACAGACCACTTTGCCGACAGTGTTAAGTCGTAATGATATTCAGTGTGGTTATTGAAAGAGGTTTAGAAAACTCTGAAAAAACAATGCAATTTTTGTTTCATTTACATAATTCATTTACATAACAAAACAACATTTGAAAGTACTTGACAGATGGCCATCTTTTTAAGTCCTTTTCACAAATAGCAAAACAAGATGCAAGGTGATGTACTTAATCAGAATGAATGGCGTAAAAATTCACAATAAAAATTACAATTTATTAAAACAATTTACAGATATTTATTTATAAATATAAATTGTTTTCCAAATTCATCACAATTTTAAAATCAATGTTCTTCCAATGAGTTCAGTGGTTCTCAAATAGAAAAGAAACAACATGATCAATAAAATGCAATAATAAAATGGCCTATGAACTTTTAAAAGGGAGACGAAAACACTTTTTTATTTTTGGCTTCACAAATCTTACATCAAATCAACTCATACATAAAGTTAAAGTTCGTTATTAAATCAGTTCCAATTATACTTGGCCTATGAAGTTCACATTAATTTCAATACATTTAAATATATGACTAAATAACATGTTTTGATTTTGGTATTGTTTTGGGTCACCACTTGATATTCAATGTAAAAAATAAAAAAATAAAAACTACAAGAAAACTCAGGAAAAGAGCTTTGCAATATCATATTATCAAACGGAAAAGAGTATAAATTTACAGTTCTGACAGACACTGCTACGGATACACACTGTGAAGTTCAACATTCTAAAATCCTTCGAAAGAAAAGCAGATTAAACTGACGTTTATTAATATTGTATTTTGGACGCACAGTCCTGTGACCTGTCTGTCTGTTACATTCACACTGACCCCAATACCTTTAACCCTTTTAACCCTTTAGTATCAACACCAGCTGTCTGCTGGATTGAAATTTTCTCATTTAAAATTGCAATACCCATCTAGACTCCGGAAATTCACTGGATTCAGAGCTGTGATTTAATGTCCATATGAAAACAAAATTGACCTTACTTTTTTAAAACCGTCCCTTTGGAATTATAAGGTTCTATCTGATATTTTTGTCAAAATTGAGTTATTCACATAATCTTATTCTGCCTCAACGTATTTACATATTTATTTATGTGATAGATTTTATGTTGTGTACATTATGGGACTTTTTATTTAAAAAAAACAATAAGGTTCTATCTACACGGTCGAATGGAACACAAAAACTTTGAAGCTCAATTTCTCAAAACAACTCGGAATGCAGATAGAACCTTATAATTCCAAGGGGACGAAACATTTGTTACATTTGTCTCCTTGTACACAATTCATGGGAGTATGTTTTTCCAAGAAAAAAATAGTTTTTTTTAATCTTTAATCGTTACATAACTCCTTTAAAACGACATTCCTTTTCAGCTGATATCTAGATAAAGCAAAGAGGAAATCTCTGTAATTTATCAAAAGACATGGCACTGACATTTGGAGAAAGTAACACACCCCCAGAGGACATGCAGAGGAATTATTGCTTTTAAAATGTGGGTGTAATTAAAACAATTTAAAATGCAAATGTTCAATGACCAAAAACATTCCCAGCAGCACTGCACACTGCCATTACTGAACATGGCATGAACAGAGAAGGCCTGTCAGGCTAAATTTAGCATTGGGCAACAGACAAATGACAAGCTGTTTCATTATTAAAGAATGCTGATAAATTCTAAAACGAGGAAAAAGCAACATGAGTCTCTCAAAGCTTTGATAACCTGGCAAGTGATAGGGTGAACCTCATGAAAACGGCCAAAAATGGTCTAGAACTCTATTTCTATAATAAATTATACTTTGCACTAATTGTAAACACAAAAATGTTATTAGTAACATTTAGGAGACATTTAGACATTATTTTCATGACAATTATGCAAATGCCATAAATTCTCATTACCATAGTGCCATTAACAAGCTTTTAAAATATACAATGGTAAAATTTGTTGTATGGAATTTATTATTATTATCATAAAAAATAGTAACAAGAATAATAGTAGTAAGAATATTTCTTACAGAAGTCCAAAAGTAAAAATCATAACCTAATATCCACAGCTCATAGCCTAAACTCACATCTTAATAACTGAAAGAACATCAAATGTTACTGACATGAATTATTCCCTTCCTTCTGTGAATCCACGGTGGTTTTAAAAATTCAAATGCAAGAAAGAAGTCTGTTTGTCCTCCAAGACATACAACATTACTGTCTTCCCTATGATACAACAAATATCTGTTTGAGACCAGTTTACTTTGAAATGAATGGAAATATGCACCATCTTTGGAGGCATTATTACATTAGTTTAATAAACCACCAATAAACCAGCCTTATCCAAAACAAGAAAAGAAAGGGAAATAGAACATCTGAAAGCTCCCACCATCTCCTGCTGAGCTTCAGAGCCAGGCAAATGGCCAATCCTGTCCCCTCCAACGTCCTCTGTCCAGCTGCAGTTCCTGTACAGGTCATTGATTACCATTATGAACCAGTCCCCTGCTTTCAAACGCTTGCTCACATGCATCGTGCCTCCCAAACAACAGAGCACATCATCGCTATCATCCCCCACCGAAAAGAAACACTGACCCAATCTATTTAGACAGCTGCCTCTATAGCGGAGACTGTGACCACACTGGCCCGTCTATCATTTCCAACAGCCACAAAAGTTAAAACGAGGCCCTGTCTGCCCAGGGTTTGATAGGCCAGAAAATATAAAGGGAATATTTTAACTAAAGGTTTTTTTTTTCTTCTCTTTTTAGAAATAACAACTTTCTGACAGGCATGACTCAAAGCAGTTTTTTTCCTCAATCAGAATAAGCAGCTTACATGAACACTCTTGTTTGATGTCAGGTGATAAATCTACAACATTTTGATTGTTTTCTCGGAAAACAGATTTAGTTAGTCGAATGTTACTTGAATTTAGACTACCTCAGTCTTTGCTGGATGATTGACAGGAAAAGCAGTCTTTTTTGAGACATGGGTTTTGAAGTGTGGTATGAAACGGATCAAAACAATGCTGGAAAGGAGGTCAATGCACTCACAGAGTCTGTCTCCCTCTGTCCAAACCACATACAAAAAGGCCCAAAAGTCCAAAAAATCTGGAATTTAAAATCTTATTTAAACCTCCAAATAAACAAAGTTTAAAGTTTTTAAATGAAGAAACATTTAAGATTCACTAATCAACTAATCTCGGCCAGAAGCTGCAAAAGAAGCTCTCTGGATCTTGAATCATGATAAATAATATAAACATTCAATTTAGCACAAACTTTTGGAGATCAAGAACTGCTGTCATTAAAGGGTTAGGTATTAAAGTTCAGTATTAAAGCAAATGAGGAAATACAATATCAGAAATTGTCAAATGTATTAAAAAAATAAATCTGGTCCTTACTGCGTGTTATTTTTCAAAGATTGAAATACTGAAAAATTTTACTCCATTTCTGCAGTAAACTGAGACCTTAAGTCCAAATCAATTCTACAAGGTTACACTATTGCTTCCTGTTCTGTCCACTTTTGCTTGCTCCTGGGTTTTACTGAAAAAACTCAAAACAAAAGGATGACTTTGACAGAAGGACTGAGTAAACTGAGCCCTGCCATTTCAGCAGGGTAACCGTGGTGAGCAGACACCTAGTAAAACCAGAAAGTTTTGTCAACAGCCTCAGTGAACACCCAACATGGGCACAACCCTGTCAGATGCTGTCAAAGCTTTCCAGGCTCTTTCGCTTCAGCCCTGAGCTCTCCTACATTACCCATTCCTGAGATGCTGCCGGGAGGTCCTGTGTTCTCATTTCCCTTTCCTTGTTAGGAGTAAGGATGGAGTCTCTTTGGCGCTTATGCATTCCAGTGCTAGAGGCACTATAACAAGAGCCAGGAGCCGATGTGCCCTAATGCCTCACATGCCACGAACACTTCTGGATTTATTCCAAGCGACGGCATGCAGGAAACCTACAATACTATTTCACACGGATATTTCAACACAGAGTTCATTTGCACGGTCTAAAATCCATAAGACAAACATGGATAAATAAAAGTGTTTAACTTGCAAATGTTCTTAAAAAAAATTATAATAACTAATTATATATTTTTATAGAAAACAATAGTTAAACATGATTAGATAGATACTTCGGCGTCTGGCTGATTTATTTGCTACTTCACTGTATTCTACATATCTTTCCAGCAAATATAAAACTTCATTGCTAGAAAATAAAAATAGCTTATTCTCATGTGGCAAGCAGAACGATGACTAGATATATCATATCTAGCTGTCTAAATTTAAATAAAAATATAGTTTTTATTATAAATAAAATATTTCAATTATATATATGCTGCAAACTATACGTGAGGATGTGAATGTGGGAAAGAGGGGAAAAGGAACAGACCCAATGAGAGATTGGCAAAGGACAATAAACAAACAAAGGGCAGGTCTCACACCCTCACAGGGAGTGTGGGCACGAGTTGAAAGGTTGGCTCCCAGGGGGTGCACTGAGGGGCTTTCTGAAAGGAATACAGCAACTGACCTTTACCATTTGGGTTAATATAATTTCCAGGTGTTTACCAAACGAACGTGGCCCTCCAACAGTGAGCAAACAGGCAAGGAACGGCCCGTGAGAAAGGGCTGTGGTTTAGCATTGGGTCAGTGTTCTGGCTTGAAGACAATAACCCACATTTCCTTCGTTTACAGTATGATACAGCCCAGACATGACTACTTCCTAAGTATTCTGCAAAGCGATATGACCTTTACTTGGCAAGATTTATGCAGGAATGCAGGCTTGTGTGCCAGAACTTGTCAAGATCTTGTCATTTTCACTGCCAGAACTTTAACAAGGAAAACCCATCATTTTATGCTAAAAGCTCACAGCTTGACTGTTTCTACTCCTCCTAATTTAGGCGGAAAAAAGGCCCTCGATAAGTCAAAGTGTGAGAAAACACTGTTTTTTCCCACTCGCTTTCATGACTTCAGACTCAGCTTTTGGCTTAGGCTGACCTGGATAACGTGTATCAGCTGTTAAAATGAGTCAGACGGCCCGTCAGCATCTGCTACACTAGAAACAACTGCTTGTGTTAGAGTTTATGGGAGACGATCACACTAATCTGTTAATCACACTAACTGCGAACACAGAATTTCTTGTATTCACTATCGCTCTTATCAATAACATCTGTAATCACCCTTGTTTAGACAAATTTCCCCTCATTCTCAGATGCGACAGAAGTGGAAGAGACAGGAGAGCATTATCATCGAGATATTTTGCCTCACAGCCAGTTGATTCAAACATGAGCGATGCCCACCTCCTCCTCCAAACCCCATTTTTCCTCAATCACTCTAGGCCTGAAACATACTCTATGCAAGCAAGTGAACACAAGTGATTTTAGCTAAATGTGTCAGCAATTCATAACGCAAACCAGTACGATTTCTCAACAAAGCCAGAGGGGGCGTTTTACCGTAAACGGTTTTCTTAAAGCAACAGTTTGAAGAAAAACTTGCTTAGCAAGATAAAGTTAATTTAACTGTCAGCATATTTCAAGCTAGCTATCTGAGTAATAACATAGGTGGCAGGTATAAACTGACAAATATATGTCACAATAGGGAAGAAAAAAACAATTTCTGCTGACTTTAAGTAGGGGTTGACAAAGTGCGTTAGTGGCAGCAAATGGAACCACTACTGGTGATGAAAATACATAAGACTACTCACTATGTAATTACAGTAAATTAGACACAAATTAGTGTATTAGTACATTAAAATTACAGAAATTATATTAACACAAATTTATACCAAATTTACTCTAATTCCATTTTTCTCTTTGTAAACATCAATAAATAAACACCATCCAAACCCTGCTGGTATTTACAGAATCTGGAAAGGCAAAGCTTAAAAAAAAGGCAAGCTAAATTCCAAAATTTCAAGCTAAAACTTATGTTAATTAGCCATGTGGATATGATTATCAATCCCAACAAACTAAAAAAAAAAAATAGTGAAATATCAGCCTGTGCCATTATGTACAACAAGCCAGCCACTTGCAATGCACAGCCCAAGCATTTTCACACTTGCGTAGTAAGTATGCTTTTGGCACACACATTCACGGTTTTACAAGGAACCCAACTATTCTGGCTAATGAGCTGTGTTAAGGATAAGTTATCCTAATTTTAACCCATTTAACGTCTTCCATATGACACATCAACCGCAAACGAGACCAATCTTCTGCGTAATGGAACCTTAAACAAGGCCATGAGGTAAATTAACCTCCAACCCTTCAGTCCTTTAAATACCAGAAATCTTGGCCTAGGCCCAAGAGGGCTTACTTGAACAATGCTCATCAGCTAGCAGCTAAAAAAAAAAGTAGAGTTAAGAGTTTATGTAAGCCTTTTGTAAGGACACAGATCCTTCTTTTCACACTCATCAATGAGGGTTTAGGACTGGCATAAAGGGCGATTCGGCCTAGTGCCTCGTTTAATTAAAATCTGAATAAAGCAAAAGCTCGCTCAGTTCGTGTACAGCTGCAGGGCGAAAGACAAACATGCTGAAAGTCTGACAGGAGTTTCGATTTCTGCGGTTCACCTGCTGACAACACTAAAAGGGTAAAAGCACATTCACGGGACACGACCAGACACAAATAAACATGTAGGGACTGGTTGTTTCACACATGCACGGCAAGTTTCGACAGCAATCGATGACACAACTCTAAATCTCGGCTTCTTTAAGGTAAGGGGAAACATGCAGAGGGTCTTTCACAGAACTGACTACAGAGTGGAAACACACTGCCTCGTTTCTGCCATTCAAGTCGTTCCACTATGGCTTGGACAGCAGCAGGCATCTTTGTGGAAGCAGGACTGCTTTGTCCCACCCAAGCTGAACTAATTTCTTCTCGCGCTCAAGCGGCAACCTTCACTCACCGGGAGTTTCTGACGACATGCTGCACTTGAAAGAGCGGCTGAAAGGGCCTGTATGAGAGAAATCGAAGCAGCAGGTAGCTTTGGGTGTTGGAGAATTCTGTCTGTCTGAATTGAGGCCGGTCATTCCAGACAGCATGTGGTCCTCACCGCGGAGCTCGAGTCGAGAGTGGGAGAGCTTTTTGAGTTTAACAAGCACCATCTGGCATTCTGAGCTCCTCACAGCAGCCGAACACACACACACACACAGACACACACACACCCCCAACACCCTGCTGCACCATCCCCGCCAAATACCTTAACCAGCATACACACACTCACTGCTGAATAAAAGACCTGGGCTCCTCGGGCTTATTAAAAATATGACCTTTAACCAGCATCCCTTAGAATTGTGCTTCTCAACTGGTTTTACAAAGCCAGATTTTACACCGAACATCAAATGATTTTTACAGTAATTAGCAAAACTACCTTGTTGGCTAACTTCTATTAAATAAAATATTTATTTGCACCCTTCAGACTAAAACATTTAAAAAAGATGAATTATTGTTTTAGTCTGAGTGCAATCAAACTTTTAAGGCGCATATAAATGTACTTCGTAACATTATAAATAATGTTTCTATTTACTTGCAGTTTATTTCCCAATCATTTGCTTATTTGCACTGGCACAAAAAAATTCAAGCCAAAATACAGAAGATTTAATTGGATGAAAGAGCTCTGACATAAACAACAAAGGACATGTCAACTGTTTTATATTTACATTTTAATTAGCATATGTATTGCAGCCATCATAACAGTTAGCTTTTTTTTTTTTTTTTTTGCATCAGTGTTTTTCCCCCACAACATCATAAGAACAAACATGAAACCTACTTCTGGATCATGAATGCTATCCAGAATTTTTGACCTAGAACTTAAGAAAATACACAGTTGAATTTTAAGACGTGGTTTCTCTTAAATATATTAATTTAATATTAATATTTAAGTTCCTTTATTATTAAGCAGTGAAGATGTTTTGTTGAATTATTTTGAAAAAATAATAACATGATTATGCCAAACTATTACTATATAAATTTGTATAAATTTTTTATTTATATATATATATATATATATATATATATATATATATATTTATATATATGAAGGGTTCAGATGCAAAAGCCTCTAAATGCCATCTGAAATTTTCATCTAAAATTAGTATTTTTATCAAGCTCCTATGCTTAGGTTGAGTCATTTTACTTTAATGGCAATGTGCAGATCCTTTTCCAGGCTATTAAAGTGAAATAACTGAACATAAATATAGGAGCCTGATAAAAATCCAAATTTTAGATGAAAATTTCAGATGGCATTTAGAGGTTTTTGCATCTGAACTCTTCATATATATATATATATATATATATATATATATATATATACACACAAATATATATATATATATATATATATATATATACACACAAATATATATATATATATATATATATATATATATATATATAGTTTTTTTTTTCCAGTTGTATCTGAATAAATTATCATAAAACAAAATGATAATGGACTAGTTGGTTGATGGATGATTCGTTGGCCATTGCGAACCATTCCTAACATAAGCACTCTACTGCCCACTACATACACCATCACTCAATGCTTTCAGTAACTAAACACACAATCAAAATTCAGAGAAATAAAGAAAAACAGTGTAAACACCCCTTTCACTGCTGAAGGGCATCTATCCAACACAGTTAAATGTAATTATACTGCAACCATTCTCAACATTACAGAGCTCTCCATCTAACCTCAGAAAAGCCTGCTGAGAGTGATCCAGCACGTTACAAATGTCAAACACAAACAAGAGCAACTCGCCAAACAAATCCGCATTCTTCTCCACAGCCGTCACGGATACAAATTAAGCACACATTGGCAGTCATGTCAGGACCGATCAGCTCAGTCAGTAGGTTTGGATCAATTGTCCTCCGCCACATCCTTACTGCAGAAAAACAGCTGTAAATCCATCCATTTCGGCAGAAACGTCCTCAAGGCCTTGGCTTAACAAACCGACATTAAACACCCTGCCAACACCTGGAAACCACACCCAAAGATGTACCTGGCAATGTATTATTTCTCACAAACAGCGTTAGATTTACCTCAACCAATCAATACATTCTCAGTGTAGGCCGCAAACTTCACTGATATGGAAGATTGATGCTGGTTACTGATTAAGGCAATGTGTGTGTTGAAAACACGGTTAAGATAAAGAGAAAAGTGAAAAGATAAAAGTACTCATATATAGACAGAAAGAACAATTAAAAGAGAGCCAAACCTCATTTCCTCAACCCCCAACATTTCTCCAGACCCCTTTGCCCTCCAAACAAAAGTCCCTAACGAGCAGTGCCGCTGACTCAGATTAGCATTTCTATTAAAAAAAAAAAAGCGGTACCATGGAATGGTTATCGGACTGTCAGATAAACCCCTTTCCCCCACTTCTCTTGAACTCAACCTACCCCCCCAAACCTATTCAGTCCACCTGCATTGATGCAAAGACCCTCAAAGAGGCACAGAGTCCACAGCTGAGGGGTTTCTACATGCTTTTTATTCTACAATTCGGTTTTGGGGGTTATTGAGGGGTGAAAGAAAGAGAAGTTTTAAGAGTAACAGAGAGTACAGAGGTGGAATAATCCCATGTACCAGCCATATGCTGTGGCGCTGTGAACTCAAGACTACCTGTGGTGGCAGAGGGCGAGTGGAGGACAACAACAGTGAGACAAGCCCTGACAGAAATACTCACACACTCCATTTTAAAAGTCATATGCCATTTTTCGATTTAAAAATAATCGAAACAATCAAATCATGTCCTGGGCCACCTCTTCCAGCCGGGCCAGGGCTGGCTAAACGAACCAGGCCCCAATCGTGGCACTGAGCGCTCACACTAGTCAAACGAACCGGGTGCGGCTCAAAACACCTAGTGCGAGTACACCCTAAAAGTAACCTTAGTAAGTTAAGTATAAACATTGTAATAAAACGCTACTGTTTGTTTGAGAATCCCGCCCAGCACATCAACAGTGGCTCAACCAATGGTGCAAGTATGGGGGCGGGGATATCAGTAGTAACCAATAGTAAATGTAATGAGGTTTGTTCTTGTGCGTCAATCAAGTATGGTTGAGCTTCTGTTTATGTTCGCTGATCAATGAAAATATGCTAATAAAAGCCTAAACTAAATCTGTTCATATAAAGTTATCAGGTTTCTTCTGAAAAGTTGGAGTAAACCACTGAATTCACATGGATTCGTTTTTTTACAACCTCTTTATAAACTTTTTGAAGCGTCAAAGTGGTAGGTGCCTAGACTGTCAACAGTGGGACAGAAATGTCTCAGATTTTATTACAGATATCTTTATTTGTGTTCATGTTCAACATGAGGGTGAGTCATTTATAATAGAATTTTGGGTAAACTATCTCTTTAATAAATGTAAAAACTGCATGATATTAAAACATATCACATTCTCATATCTTACGACAGCTTTGGTTACAGCTTTGGATCTGTTGTCCAGAAGCCAAACTTCTTAGTAATAATATTTACTATACTGCATCTGTTTTCCTCTGTTTACAGGAAATGTGCTATACAAAGTTTGATTGATGGACCTATTAACACACACTGCAGTATCAGCTCTTTACATACACTCCAAAACACAGTTAAACATTGAACAGCTCAAACTTCCTGTCAGTATAGGCTGTGCGTCACTAAAAATGCATCTAAGCAGACAGTGACAATGGGAATGAACCTTTGGTGCAGCTGGACTGAACCCCCAAGCACACAGTGCCGGACAGTAATGCAGTGTGATCGAACCACTGCAACAAAAACCCAGGATACCTCGCCTCACTCTGCCTACAGCTGCCCCAAGTCTCCAGGGGAATATTTACACTTCACTCTGTCAGGCTAACCCAATCTGTTTATACAAGTCCAAATGTAAGGAAAGGACACACAGTCCAAACTTCCTTCTCCCTCTCGTTCTCTCTCTACCATGTCAACTGAATCAGTGGCACATCTGAAGCTTCCTCTGTGCATTGTGGTGAACTCTAGGTCTTCAGGGCCTTACCGCTTGTAAGGGTCTTTCTCTCTCTTCCAGGCTGCACTGTTCTGTTGAGGCTCTTTCTTTCTCTCGAACTCACTCGTCTTCATTCTCCCTGCACCTTGGCTAATGTGCTCATGGATCACTGCAGCCGGCTTTGTACATGCTCCACTGCAAAGTTTCCAACAGACAAGCCCAGAGCAAGTTAGACTAAGCGAACTGGAGCTACTGGATAAGTGAGTGCATTTCAAAATTTACATTTAATTCCAATGCTATTATTTGACTGGACACTTTTAATTTTGCAAGGACGCAAATTAAAATCCACAAAAATACAAGAGAAACTCAAATCAAATTAATAAGTATTTTTGTCTAATTTCCCAGTTAAAATATATAAAATGTACTTATATGAATTTATGGATGATAATTATAATTAATTATTATTATTATTATTACTTAAAGACTTTTTCTTAAATACTTTTTTACTTAAAGATTTTTTCAACCTGTATTAATAATAAACAAGTTAAAAACAATTGGGAAAATAAAACTAATACATATCTCTGGCTAGTCTTAGAATAGTTGGTTGTTGTGGTTTTCACTTATTTTGGAACTACTTTTGGTGGTGGTTGAAAAATGAAAATGAGTAGAAATATTGGGTATAAAATTATATGTAACAATAAATTCTTGTTTTTAATGCTGCAGTCAAGCTATTTTACTGGATATTATGTCATCATACTTCCCTTCATCTTGTTCCAAGCCCATTTCTGAATGACTAAGGCCTACTTACTAAACGAGTCACATGAACTACTTTAATGATCCAGATCTGTCAAAACTTGAAAAAATATTGAAAAAAACTGTGCATGATATTCTTCATAAATTTACCATTTGTGTTCCAAGGAAGTCATGCAGGTTTAGAATGACAAAGAGGTGAGTAACTGGTGACAGAACTTCAGTTCTTTTGGGTGAACTAATCTTTTAAATCACAGATAATCACTAACCTCAGTATGGTTAGTGAGTTGGTTATGCAATAGGGAGTTGAAAAGACAGTCCCCCCCACCCCCTATAAAGGTAAAGGTCAGTCAGTATGAGTCAAGGCTTGGAAGTAGCAGTGTGTTTAGTGTGAAAACTCCTCTCACAGCTGCTGTGTGATACTGTGGCCAAACGCCAGCGAGATGCCAAACACAGCAGCTTCCCAAACATGTTATTAGCCGTTTTCTGAAATGTGCACTTGCACAGTTTGTTGTTTTTAGTTAGGGGTTTGGGGTCTGTTTTATCCCGTTACCTAGCAACCTCTGATCTCATGCCTCTTTGATTGACAGCACATTTCCCTCTCGGCTGGGTTACTATGGTGGAGAAAGCGGGTTTGCCATCAAACCAAATAGAAAAGATAAAAGGCAAAGATGGCTAAAGATGGAAGAGAGTGTGTGTATAGATCTTAAATCCAAAAAAATCCAAAAAATCCAACATGAAAAGGCATTCAAAATCTCTAAAATTATTTCAGAGCAAAACAGGATATTAAATGAGGAAAATAAATACATTTATCAAGAAGGAATAATGGTAACAATTTGCAATAAAGTTCTACAGTATATGTAAATATTAAATAATGCAATTAATGCACAGTGCTTTTGTAGCATTTATTAAACTTGGTTCATTTTAATCTGAATTCCCTTCACCATCTGCATTTTATTTTCGGCAAATCAGTTTTAGCGAATGCAAACAACGTGATTATTAATCATGAACCCAACACGCAGAAAGACAGGAAAGCATGCAATCAACCTTATTTCATTTTTGTAAATTATTGTTGTCAAATAGAAAAAAAAAATTAATAGTTTTTTAAAAATTATGAGGCCGTTTGACCAACATGTCAAACAACCGATCAAAGTTCGTTTGCCACGTTTTCCATATCAAAAATCGAACAAAACCAGAATGAACTATTACAATCGATCATGGAAAATATTTTCCTTGCGCAGATCAGATGTGCAAAATGAGACCAGGAACTCAAATCCAATCCAAATTCAAGTTGATTTTAAAGGTCAACTTGAAATGAAAGTTTTCCTTAACCACACACACTTCTCACTGATCCTCAATCACAATCAATGGATGGACCTTTTACTTGTCCCACACTTGACAAGATTATCTACACAAACACACAGACTCTCTCTATATCGCTCTGAGGTATGTTTGTGTGCGTTTTCATTTATTGTAAGGTATTAAATGCGTTGATAGGAGCCCAAAGGCCTTCTGGATCTGCAGCAGACAGGATAAAACCCATGCACCCTGAGGAGAAACACAGCTGAGGCGCTTGTGTGTTTATGTCTGTTTATATAGTGTGAACTGCATACATCCGTGTTTAAAACGAAAACCCCGTCTGCAAAGGTGATTCTCTTTTTCTCTCTTGTACACAGATAATGAGTAATTCGTGAATAGCTGCTTTTATTAAAAGGAAAAGTTTATAGCTGCCTGTGGCCTCATAAAGCCCCAGTGATGAAGCGCAGGAGGGAGAGGCTGTGAATTATTCTCATTCCTTCTCTCTCTCGCTTGCTCTAATGGGCCTTTGCGTCTTTATCTTTGCCGTCAAGTTTATTAGAAAGCACTGTTTAAATTTAGTTTGGAATTGTACCATTCTGTATCAGGTAACACATTTAAAGTCTTTGTAGGGTAAGAAATCTCCCTTCCTCCACACAGAATATGAATAAACAGAGACAACGTTTATATTAAAGGTGACATTTCTGCGCCACTAGTAGCAGAAGTCTGACAAATAATAACCATTTCCACAAAAGGTTTCATGTGCAATACCTATCACACTTCTTATACTTTTAATTAACATATAACTAAAATACCTTTTAGTATTCACATTCGTTTACATAACTGTATCTTTACATAGATTATTTTTCTATTTACAATTAAAAGAAAGAAAAAAAATAAGGATGAACAAAATTATTACATACTTTTATAATATCAATAAGCAAGCCATGTGTATGTTGACTTGATTCATTAAATACAATACATTATGTAATCTTCTATCTAGTTTATTAATTTTATAAAGATGAGTAGTGTCATCTTGTTTTTTTTTGTTCCATTTGTAGTAAGAGTGCTATATTTAGCATGTTTAGCCCAGTGTTAATTTATTATTATTTATATACTACTAACTACAGTATTTATTCCTATTTTTTATTTACTTTTATTTTTGTCTCTATGCACTAAACTGGTGCAAGAGAGAATTTTATGATCATCATCATCAAAAAAGAAAAACCTATCTATCACCCATTAGCATGCTGTTGACCACCTCAGGCAATAATTTCAACATCTCCCTCAGTGTTTATAAACACACGAAACATGCGTTTACAGTAAGCACGCATTTATTGTCTGAGGTAATCATCGGCACTCCACAAATACGGCAAACAGACGCCAGGTCGCAATAAACCCGGAATATTCCTTCAGCATTCCTCCCTCCCCCCTCATTGAGGAGGAGAGAGATGGGCAACAGCTGCTCCTGAGGTAGAGGTGTGAATTCTTTGCCCCGGCACTCTAGGTCACATCAACAGATCTGAAACACTTGTGTCACTTGTATTAACGTAAACCCATCCATCGTTTACGGCTCTATCGTCTGCCCCTGTCTACACCGCCCAGCTATAGGCCAGAAACCTTCTGCTCATTGGTTCCCTTCCTGTTGTTCCTCCTAAATAAAGACATAAAAACCTGTCTGTTTTGGTTCCTTGCTGAGTCTATGTGCAGCTGTTGGGTGCTGCTTGCTCACTCTGCTGTGGAACGAGCACTCCAAGAGACACGGAGGGGGATGGAAACAGCTGTTTCTCATTCGCAATCAAATGTCAGTCAGACTCGAACACATTCCCTGTTTATTCTGCTGCACCACTGGCGAAGAAGTTACGTGTTTGGAAAAATAAAAAGAAAGAATAAAGGAGTCACTTTATGTAAGCAACTTGAATTTGTGCACTACCAAATGGAAATGCAAAAATAACTGGATTTTTAATAGAAATTACATGCAAGAAACTCAAAGGGACAGTTCTGGTAATATTTATTAACCCTCATGTCGATCTAAACCTAGTCTTTCTTTCATGTAACAAAAATTGAATAAAAACTAAACAAAAGTGACTGAAGACTGGGGCTGTCAAGCTTATGTATGACAAAAAAGCACCATTAAAGTATCATACAAATAGTCCATATAATCATCATTCATTGAAAATCTTCCCTTCCTCACAAAAATATATGATTTTGCTTCGGAACACTTACAAATCACATGGACCGGTTTTATGGTAATTTTGGAGACCAAGAACACACACAAAAAAAAGTTTTGAGGAACGTTGGGTTCCAAACAACATCAAATTTCCTTTATGTTCCACAGAAGAAAGAAAGTCATACAGGTTTGAAATGACATGAAGGTGAGTAAATGATGACAGATTTTATTTTTGTGCAAACTATCACTTTAAAATGACGAAAAGGGAGCTAAAATGAGAGCGAAAGATGAAGACAGAACAGATGAAGAGAGGAAGAAAAAGAGAAACCGACACAGGAACGGTCCTCTGGTCGTTGTGAAGTATTCCCATGGCTCTTTTCTTCACATTACAAACCACACTGGCTCTCTGAAATAAAACTGTCCTCACTTGGTTGCCCAGCTGTGCTTGCCTGTCTCTTTCTCTTTCCTTCTCTCCCTCCATCCATTCCTCACTCATGGTTCTCCTTGGCATTCAGGGAATAAACACAGCATGAATAAGATCTGTTCTTCCACATGGGAACAAAACCTCCAGGCCCAGTGAGCGACATCTCTGAAGACGGCTGACCTCTGACTTCTGAAATCCACTGAGAATAAGATCCGCTAATGATCTCATGAGCCTCCGTGCAGATGAAAGGCAAAACAGGGAAGAAGAGGAGGAGGAGGAGGAGGAGGAGGAGGAGAGGCAGAAACTGAATCTTATCGAGTGCCTGCATTTTACCAGCCAATTTGTTCAGGACTTTGTTGCATGTAAACAACAAAAACATCTAAGATGGGATTTTTCTGAATCCAATTTTGAACCATTTCAAACATACTAAAACATCTGATCCATCTCTAAACATACATGGGGTCAGTTATTATTTTGAGTTTTTAGGAAAGAAATGAATACTTTTATTCAGCAAGTCGCATTAAATTGTTCAAAAGTGAGAGTAAAGACATGTAAAGAGAAATCTGATCTTTTGAACATTATACTCTTCAAAGAATCCTTAAAAAAAATTATACTAATAAATTTTTCCATAAAAAATATGAGCACCAAATATGCATATCAGAATGATTTCTTAAGTAACATGACATTGCAGACTGAAGTAATGGCTGCTGAAAATTCAGCTGCAATTATAGAAATAAGTTACATTTTAAAATATATTAAAATAAAAAAATATATATATTTTAAATACCTTTTGTTTGATTGGTTAGAGTCGGGAGAGTAATTGTATACAGGCACAGTACAGGGTTTCAGACCTTTGTGTTCCCTCCAAAAATCTGTTTGGAAAGGACACAGAATGCATTCTTGGATAGATGGAGCACAACTGATGAAATTGAACAGGACAGATCACAGGGGTCTTGAGACATGGTTTTAAAAGCTGAACAATTTTTTACTTCCCACAGAATCTTAAAAATGCAACACACATGGTTAGAGGCACTGAAAAAGCAGATGTACATGTATTTTGGATGTAATTTAAAATATGACTGATATCTGGTATTTCCATGTTAAACTATATCTAAAACCTCATTTTTGAATCTGAACAAGATATGATTCAAGACATCACAGAAGACAAGGACTGGAATCATCACTTGCTGCTCAGGTAAGGTTAATGAGGGCACACAAATTCCTATGAGTGAATCATGCAGGAAATATGAGTGATGAATACATATATATATAAAATATAGTCGCACAGGAGGTGTTATTTAGTTAGAAGCTGCATGGGAAGCAAAAGCTCCAAAAGTGAGGTGCAACTTTGCTCCTCAACTGAACTGCATTATAAAAATGTGAATTAAATAAAAATAAAAGATAGAGAATATATAAAGTTTTGAATGATAAATTACAATATTAGTAAAATACAAAATAAAATAGAATATAAAAAAAATAAAAAAATAACAGAATTAATCATTACAAGAAAAGACATAACATTTTCTAACCGACTTGAAGCACACTTAAATAGCCCCAGCTGGGAATGAGTGATAAAGTAATGCCTGGTGTTTGAATGGGATGTATGAAGTCAGGCTGGGGTGAATGCTAAGTGTGTGTGTGTGTGTGTGTGCATCTATAGGCTCCAGTGAGCTGAAGCAGCACTCTGCTAGCTGAGTCAGAAAAAGGCATTAGACTCAAGTAAACACATTCACACCAAAACACACAACACATCAGTGCCCTGAAGTGAAACGTCTAACCGTAACAATAACCTCTTCCTCCTTCCAAGTACAAGAAACAATACACGTTCTCTCAAACATCAAAGCTCATTCAATACATAAAACAGGCCGAACTGGCTGAACTGCAGCGCCTGATTGGCTGCAAGCTCAGTGGCTCATTAGACCCTAAAAGCTGCACATTCATGCATATTCTAGCTGTCGAACTCTTCTCCTCTCAATCTCCATCTCACAACATGACCTAGTACAAAAAAACAATTAAACGAACCAAGCAGGTCTCGTGCACAGGCAAATACACTGCCGTCTGTACAAATGACACATCTGGCTCGTAAAAATCCCATCATTCCCGTGACCAAAGATTTTATAGAAATAATTGTGTTATTGAAACATAGGCTAGTCAACTGAACTGATGGAAGACAATAAAAGAGTGAAGATTGTCGAACATGCAAAAGGTCGAAGACAACAGCTGCCCTTTCATGCCGATGTGAGATTGGTAGTGCTGTGTGACATACACAAAGAAGAAGGTGAACCAAGATCAGCATTAAAAAAAATCACAACACCTACAGAGGGTCCATGTTTTAAAATCAGAGCGATATACTACCCTGGATTCTCGTTTTCATTAGCAGAGAAAAGTCCTCAAATTCCATGAACTTAATCCCACAGTTACAGGAGAACATCTAGATCTGCATTTATTACTTCCTAGAATGAAAAAATAAAACCTAACAACAGGAAATCTCTCAAAAATGTAGGTAGATTTCTTTTACAACTTGTGAAAATTTTATCTTTTGTTTGTGAGTAGACAAAGCATGGCAGATCAACACTTCCTGAACATCTGTCATCACTTCACCATTTTGAAATGTTCAGCCAGAACGATCCGCATAACTGAAACTACTAATCTAGTGCGTTAGATGACATTTAGGTGTCCGAAAATGGATCAAGCGAGGTCTTTGATCACCCACAACCCTTTCCGACAAACACAGAGTTGTTATCTTTATTTTAATGTGAGGAGAGCTGACGGAAGAGTCTGGAGGCTGCACCTGCGTCTCAAGGCAACACGTGTTTTCTCCTCATCTTTTTTAATTGCCGACAGCCATTTCCTGCCACCATAATCACACCCATAATTTCCTGCACAAATGTCTCTAATTTTCTAGGTCATAGGAGCTTCCAGAAAATCATGAAGCCTAACATCTTATTTCAGTTGTAAAGGCGGAGAATGATGGGTGAGATTAAAAGTAAAAAGAGAAAACCTGTGGAAAAGAAAGGATCCATAGTGTTACTAGAAATTCCCATAGGATTCCTACTCGGGCATCACATTTGCTACAGTGGGAAGAAGGAATGCTGGGAGAGACACTAATCTGCTCTTCTTATCTGGAGGACAACAGGTCAACCATCTCACCCCCACCAAAAAACCCATGGAAACAACACATTGTCTGGGGTCTGGCCTATGGATCTGGGGGTATTACCCAACAGCAAGCACAGGTCATCAGGTTGTGAACCATTAACCTCTTTTGAGTTAATCCCTTTGTTTCTCCATGTTTATCTCTAAATGGTGCTACATATAGATTTTTCACAATTGGACGAATAATATGGCATTGCCCGATTTTACATGGGTCAGTGGTGCACATAATAAAGCATGCACAATAAAGTAATAAGTCACGAGGCATGCAAGATACAATGAGCCTAAAACACCCTTAACATTATCAATCCAGTGTAAACCAAAGTTTCAAATGGATTATTGCTTTCACAAATTGGTGGTAACAGCTCTTTGTTGCTAAATGTTTAAAATACAGCGACTCATACATAGATCATCCAATCAAAGTGTAAGGATCGATTTGAAAATACTAATAAAATTATAAATTGGTTTTAAATATAATATTAAGAGGTCTCTTCTATGACCTTCACTGGTTAAACCCTTGAGGCACCCAAACAAACTAGGAGGGCTTAAAGGTGACCTTGCTGACATTCAGCACAATGGCTGAAGCATACGCAACAGTATTCATTCCAAACCAATGTGGACACATCCATTGATGAGACGAGATCAATAAGACTGAAAAATAGGAAACCCTGGGGAAAGAGGCACATTGACCTCCAGAATAAACCTGTCCATCTGTCCCTGCTGAAGTGGCCAGTAGAAGGTCACAGGACGTCACCTTCACCACTATCTTCACCAAACCGGGGGCAAGAAAAGTTTTCTACAATTGTTATTTTAAAGGTAAAATTTGTGATTGTGAACAGTGGCACCGAAAAATAACTGAAAAACAATATATTTCCAAAAAGCTTTTTACTAGTATTTGCACCCTAAAATCATGCCACTGCTTTTCAGGCCACTTATTTAATCAACCAAAGATAAGAAAAAGAAAAAGAAAGAAAGAAAAGACAATGAACAGCAAAAATTAAGTTACCGCTCCACATTATACTGGGATAGAAAGTATTTACACATCTTAAAAAGAATGGACTTAGCCTTTAGTCCGAAAAAAGAGAAGTCTTTAAAAAGACTTTTAAAAGTGAATAGACTGGAGCATGTTGAGTTATTACCTTCTTAGACAAAATGGTTATGATTTATTAAAGGGCTGTGAGGGTTTGCTGTGTGTGCAGAATAGCAGCAGCTATACCACTGCCGCAACAAACAACAGCTGTTTCAGCCACAAATAGCCTTGCTGATTATGACCAACATATGTAAACTACATCTAGAAGTGCCATACTAAATCTCCACGGTACATATTTAGTACTCAGATGAGAGATATACTGTAGCAAGGACAGACTGTGATCATAGCGTAAGACTGCCTGAAACAGTCCTGTCCACAACAATGCAGCCAAAGACAGAGTCCCGAAATATGTGTATATAAAGTTCAATTAAAAGATTTTTAAAATTAAGAGTCCTGATTATTACATGCGTTTAATCGTCCTTGTACACGCATGACTGATAAACAACCCCACTGTCATGGGAATTATACATCCAGGCCTGGCAAGGAGAAAATAATAAGTAGGGCAAAAATAATAAGCTTTCCACTCGACTTGCATTGTGGAGGGGGCGCTGTCTAGCATACAATGCATTTAATCATTGCGCAAATACGCTAGAAGAAGCTAATGCCTAATGAGCCACAACAATGATGCAAAGTGAAGGAGACCGCTGTGCCATCCTCCACCTTGCAAGCGGTCTACTGTGCATCTTTACTATCCGTCAAAAAGACAATGATGAATTTGAGCAGAATCTGAATTAGGGCAAAAGAGCAGAGAAGTCAAGACAAGATAATGAAATGGTGAATCATGAATCATGAAGGGTAAACATTGCAAAACAGACTTCACAGGTACTGAGCAGCCTTTATCGCTTTCTTTGCTTTGGGACACGCCTCCATGACAACCGACACAGGTACAACACAGCCACTGTTCTCTGAACACTTGGCGGGAGCTGTTAACCTTATGCAAGGCCTTATTGTGCACATAATTCATTTTTTTCAGCTCCCCGTCAATCATTTGATTAGTCATACCATGTTTCTCCAGGTAGAATCGAAGAAATCTGAGAACCAATTACAGACTTGTTAAGAGGTGACATTCCTCAAATTTTCACCCTGAAGGCTTCTGCGGCAATTCCCCCTACTTTATGAAATTAAAAAAAAAATCTAATTGTGAAAGAGCTTGGCTCAGTCTGCTGATGTTAATGAAAGGCTCAAGGTTTGATGTTTCCACCCACCCAACGGACAGAGAGATGGGGATGCTTATGTCTTCGAAACACTTCATGTAGATTCGCCTGTCCCCATTTGAAGTCCCTCTTTGTGGTGGAAACCTCCAAAGAGTCCACTTAGCAAGTGCGAGAGTCATATTAGTCCCACTGAGAACAGAGATCTGGTTCAAAGAGAGAGAGAGAGAGAGAGAGAGAGAGAGAGAGAGAGAGAGAGAGAAGCCAGAGGGAGAAGGCCCTGTGTGCGTCAGCCAACCTCCTAAAATCTCCTCCTCTCACAATGAGCATAGATGCTTGAATGAGATTCGGTTCAGCCAAAGTGGAACTGTGGAAATCTATCTACTGCTATTTCAATCTTGGTCCCCAACTCGAAACAAAATCCCCACATGGAAACAAATGTCGCAGAACCCAATGCAGTCGCTGCACTCCAGTGCTCTTGTTTTTCGTAGCGTTTGTCATTTTAAATATTGAGCAGCTTGTCACTTGAGGTTACGCTCACGGAACAGGTGGAAAGGAAAAGGGAAGATCCCAAAGGATGGCGGGAATGTATAAGCCAGAGTGAAAGGGTTTGAAATGAAACCATTGTTAATCAGGAAAAGGCATTTGGTGGGGTTGAGACCCAACTGGATGGATGGAAGTGAGTGTTAGAGTGTCAGGTGTAGAGGCAGATGGCTCCATGCATCTGATAGGGATTGCCAGCAGCCTGGCTCTCTTTCCCATGGGCCTTTGCATTAGTCAGAAAAGAGGGAATGGTCCAAGATGGCGGGGTTATTATGAGGCAGGGGCTGTAGGCTATTAAATATTATATACAATTTTGATACATTATAAAAACACACTTATCTTGGATAAATATCTTGTTGTTCTGTGTTCCAATGAAGGCAAGTCATACAACAAAATGTTGTTGAGGAAACTTTTTGATGAGTTATTCCTTTAAAATGGAGAGTATTGGAGTAGGTAGAACATTGAAGAGCAATCCTGTATGTGGATTAGGGCTGCACGATTAATTCAAATGGAATTGAAATCACGATTAGACAGAAGCTGCGATTGTCCTGCGTATCTCATGCGTAACACTCATTTTACATACAGAACATGCATAATTTAAAATCACGAGTTTAAAGTTCAAAGCCTTCAATTCACACGGACTGACCATCACGCAAAGAGCACGTGATCATGCTGGATAAAAATGCACACTTCACTTCAAGTTTGCAAGGTTTGTGAAATTAAATGTTCATAGGTCATTCAAAGATTTGTTTAAATTATATAAATGCATATTTGCTTAAGGCTGATGGCAAATGAGAAAGTATTATAATGTTTGCCTTTCTATTACTAATAGACCTAATATAAAAGCAATCCTTATAATACTTTCTGTATACATGAATTCCTTTGTTTAACCATTCTATCTGATTATTAGACAGACTTCTATCCATGTTAGACAGAAATGTTAAAGATGACGATGAACAAGAGAGAGAGAGTGTAAGCACTGTGCGCGCTCAGGCACTGCCGCTTTCAGTGCTGTCAAAATAAAAGTCATGCCTCGAAAACATTGGCCAAGCAGAAAAACGTATCGCCCAATGCTGATATTTGAAAAATGGCAAATATCAGCCAATATAACAGCCTTGGCAATATACTGGTCGACCACTACTGCTGATTACAGAAATTGCTTCACTAACAAAATTCACATGACAATCACATTTGATTAATCATGCAGCTCTAATGCGGATATGAAAATAAAAGAGAAGTCATTTGGTAATATAATAACAGAACCATTAAGATCCATTAAAGTTTCCAGTACAAGCCTTGGTCTTCCGTCAAATTTCCAGCATTCATATACCAGGCAGTTTCCTCCTTCTGTGATGATCTTTAACAGTTCTGTTAAAGTCGTATGACTGCAATACAACACCTAAAGCCTGACCTTTAAGTTCTGAGATAACACATCCATGCTTCATAGCAAACCCTGGCATGAAACAACATACAGAGTATCAACACAAAATAATGCTCATACGCTTGTTTTTTCTAGTCTACCAGCCACACAATGTCTTGGATTCATAAATGCAGGGTGCTAAGGCCAGGTAATTCTGCCAGGAATGTCAGGAAAGTCACTCAGGCAGAAGTGAGGAGGGTGGTCAGAGTTGGCATCAGCTCTATTGGGTTGTCTACCGCAGTAAGGATGAAATGTTTTACTCTATATCAACCTGAAAACCGAATCCCCAAACCTCCAGGCTGCGGAAGTGTCAAAAGAAGATACTCCATTGTGTCGACACCTTCAAAAAGAGCCACAACAGAGAAAGGGTGAAGGAAGAAAATAGCTGGGAACTCAATGGCCAACTAAAAGGAAACCTTTTCTTGCAATGTAAGTGTCCGCTGGGACACCAAATAACAAGTAAATATTTTAGAATGAGTAGAGAAAGCTTAACAGAAAATGCAGGTAAACACTAACAAATGAGTGTCAAATATATGGCAGCCTTGTTAAAAAGCACATTTGTAAAGTTTAAGAATTGACATAAGCAGTTGGCTGAGTACTTTAAACCAATTGTTCATCTTAACAGGAAATTTGCAAGTCATGCAGGGTACTGGAAGAGTGGGAGTCGTTGTCCTGTTTAAGATGTCAGTGTATGATCGAGCACTCGATAAAAAGGGAGTATCCGAGGTCACTCTCGGCCAAACTGAAGTTGATGGAGTGGTGCAGTGATCCTTTCCTGTACCCATGCAGGGAAGCTGAGAAAGGTCTGGCTATTGATTCCTCGGGCAACAGATGGCCATAGCTAATCCCTGTCTGTGTCCATGCATTCTCCTGATGCTATCCATCAGTGAAAAAAGAAAAAATATATATAAAATTTAAAAAAATATAACAATGTATCCTTTGTCATCTTCTTCTCAGACTCTACTTCAAAAGAACAAATTTTGCTACCAGCAGTCATTTCAAAAGCTTTTCTTGATCTCCAGATGATTATTCAACCATTCTGTTCTTCTGAGAAAATAATCTCACAATAAATCAATGAACAAAGAGGGTCTTGCATGGACATGAGTGACTATTTTAGGAGTTTACAGACGGGCAAACAGCTTTGGAACTAGAACATCCGATCCGAGTCTCGAGATAATTAAATACTTCCTTTTCGAGAGAAGCAAAAGACAAACTCTTTTAGAAAGAGGTCACACTTAGAGCAGGGACTGTTTAGTCTTCGAATTAAGCCATTTGGATCTTGTTCCCCAAGGTGTTCTCAACTCCTGACCTTGATTTGGTAAACTTGAACCACATCCAAACTTATTTCCTTTCCATTATCTGTGAATTATGAAAACTATGCACATAATCTGCCCCACTTTGCAGAATCTGGGCGCTCAAATATGCTCTGATTGTTTACCATCCCTAGGGAACCAGAGATGCACAGAGGAAACAACCGAGTCCTCCTCCCAAGGAGCCAGACACAAACATTCACAACCACCCACACCGGACTAACACAGTCGCCTATGAACAATGAAAAGGGGGAGGCGTCTTCTGATTTGCTCACTAGGGTCAACCGGGTCTTGCAATAATTAGATAAGTCAATCAACGGTCAGTCTAGGGCAAACTTAAGACTCAGCTGCATCTAATATAATTTGCTGAATTGCATTGCACTAACCACTTGAAAAACATCTGCTGATCTTTTCCTAAGATCTCAAGGTAGGTATAAAGCCAGAGGGACGAGACCAGAGAGTCGCAAAGAAAAGATCCAAGACTTAATTACCCTGACCGCACTATGTCGGGACAACTGAAAAGTCCCACAGGGTCCACGTGAAGAGTCCCTCAGTGCTGACAGGTGCCTGCCAGGACACCGAGAGAGGGGAAATTAATCTGCTAACACAAACTAATCGCCCTCAGGCCTGTTTTCTGTCAGTGGTAGCGACACAAAGGCCATTGATTTGAACCCTCTGAGCGAAAGGAAAGTGATTTTGACGGGTTCCCTGCTGTCAGACATTTGGGGTGTTTGACTTCTAATCCACCCTGAGGGGGTTTCAAATGACCACAAAAAGCAGCATGTCTATTCATTCAGAGGTTTAAAGCAGTATATTCCCATTTAAGTGAGAATATGAACATTTCACAGAAACAGCACAACATTTTTAAAGCTGAAAACAACAGGACACAGATGTGTTTCTTGGTTGGCCCCCAAGTGTTTCTGACTGAATTTAGCTAGACTGAACATAATTACATTGGAGTTTTGATAATTAAATTAACAATAAAATATACAGCAAACTCATTAGATAAGCATTCAGAGCCATCTGCACCTCATCTGACATGCAACAAGACATTTGGGCAGATATCTGTTGTCTCCATTTGATGAAGACATTTCATTTACATGCCACTCAGTTTCTAACAGATGAGAACAAAGTATTTGCTTGAATTTGAATAATGGATGTGCCTAAAACAAAGACAGCGGAGCTACAAAGGGTTTCAGCCTGAAAAGCACACAAACCCCTCCAATTTGGGCATCAAAACCTCCAAACCCAGGAGATGAAATAAGACCGCAGATTTACTGGGTAGACTGCCAAGATGTTCAAAGCAACATTTGGCTACCAAGGTTACTGATGAAAAACTAATTTTCTTTAAGCATTTTTTTTTAAACAAATTATGTGAGACCATGCCATTTCGGACCATTGCAGGGTTTTCAACACCAGTGAGTAATGAGTACTTTCAGTTGATCTCTCTTAGGATGAAGACCAGCATTTTCGATATAAGATTGAAGATAATCATTTGTACTAAAATGACTGATTTCCTTTTGGCAATCACAAAACTCCCTTGTTTCAAACTGAAAATGTATAGGATCTGTTGTAGACTGAAGGCTTTCAAGGAATAGTTATCACAAAAATGAACAACTATACAGTCATTCAAACCTGTATGACTGACTTTCTTCTGTGGAGATAGGAGATAAAAAATTTTTTTTTCATCTAATGCCAATAAATAACAACACTTCAAAGATGGCACAAAATCAGCATAAATTTAACAAAAATAGTCCCTGTGACTTGTGTGTTATTTTTCAACTTGCCTGAAGGCCTACTATACCTTTGTGTGAGGGGGAAAAAATTAAGTTATAATTCACTGAAGATTGTGATATCTGCCCTAGCACTTATTGGCAAGTTCATTGGAGAATCAGCCATACACAATTTGTGAAAAAGTGAGTCTGAATTAAAAAAAAAAAAAAAAAATGAAATTAAAGGCTTTTTTTGTCTGCAGTATAAATACACACACACACACACACATACATATATATATATATATATTTTTTTTCTTTTTTTTTCTCGTAATAGCTTATCAGCCTTAAGGGATAGCAAAGTGATCACTTGTTCTACACTTCGAACCACAGAATGCATCCAAACCCACATACTCATTGATAAGTTAGCCTACTTCATTTGAAAACTTAATAATATAATAATGCATTATTATTAACATAATCCAAATGTAGGCTACCTAGGCTACACTTCTCATGTTGTTATTGTCATGTGACAGTTGACGATGGTAATTCACAGGGTAGGTCATTCAGGTATTGTTCACAGGGTTTCATGAAACTGCGCATTGTGTCATGCTCCTGATTTCTGCTTATAATACAGCAGGGGAGTAGGCAAATTCGGACACGGTGAATGATTTGTTCATGAATCAGACTGATCCGAATCTGGAGTTCAATTCACTGACTGAACAATTCGGTAGCAGCGTTTAATAAAGCGGATGACGGGTGGATAACGACTAAAATTTGGCCTGTTCCTCACATAAAGATATAGCGTGGCATCACAAGACTTGGAATATATAGGCCTATAACGACTCGTGTCGATTACTTTTGTGTGTTACGGAAGAATGTAAGTCACCATGAGGGTCTGAAATGAAATGAAATGAAATGAAGGGGAGTAAATGAAGACCTTTTTAATTTTGAGTGAACTATCGATCTATCAAGTTTTAAAGTGCAAAGAAAACGACAAAGCGAATAAATATTCAACATTTCACACAAATCACATAATGTAGCTACAACTCCTAGAGTGCAATCACATGTATTAAGGTAATGTTATTGTAGGATGCTTTTTAACTCCCCTATTCCCAAACACTGGATTGAATAACACTAACGTTACTAAACTCCCTTAGCAGCGGCACATATTTTAAAACCAAATAAACTTTACCTAAAACAAAGCAGTTTCCCCTGCTTTGCTAAAAGCATCTTTTGTTAAAACAAAAAACACGCGCTGTGGACCCGGATGGATCTGTGTGGACAAACCCCACTAAACTCCGCGGAGTTTGAGTAAAAGTTTATTTCAGAACAAGTTCAATTATACAACAGATAGATTCAGTTGTTTGTCATCTTACCTCGCCAAGCACGAAACGACAATCCAATTGAATGTAAAAATGATACAAAGCAACGATTCCCTGTGTCAATACACGCGTTATTTCCCAAAGAGACGCGCCTTCCACAATAGAAGCGCCACAACTCAACACAGGACGCAGCGAGCGGCTGACTGACAGCCCCACCGGCACAAACCCCGCCTGTGCTGCTCGCTGATTCGCCGTGGGGCAGACAGAGCCACGCCTCCTATGATAGAGGCGTATCATTTGCTATCTGGCCTGTCAATCTCGCCCTGTGACTTTAAAGGGGCTGTTTGGGACAATGTTGTGAGACTCATTTATGTCTGACAAGGAGAAAATCGCATTTACTGTGCAAAAGATGCAGTTACTACCGTTTTTATGGATGAATACGTTCAAAAAAGTCCACTTCTTAAATTACATTTTGATTTATGCATTTCTAAATTGTAAACGCTCATTTAATCCACGAAATTGCCTCAGAGTAAAAAGCACATTATGCATATTAGACAGCCATTAATAACGAAGAGATGACATTTAGCAAACAAGTAAAAAGCTTTGACTTGCTCACGCTAACTACATCATCATGGTCATTTTAACTTATTCGTTATGAGGAGACATTTTTGCTCTAAAGGATATTTTTGGTGATTTTCACACATCAAAAAATATGATTCACATTTTAAGTGATGTTTGAAAGTATAAACAATTTTAATGAGGATTTGCTTAATGTGTTTGTTGCCTAGAGGCAAAATTATGCAACAGTGGAATGGATGTGAATCCAGTGCATAATGCATGGAAATCATTATTGAGTATTTACAAAATCCCTTTAAGTCTTTGGTATTAATTAAATACTGCATTTAAGTATGTAGGCTACTTAAAATTTAAGTTAAAGTAAAAAGTAAAAGAAATAAAAGTCATATACTATCATGTAAAATCATTTTACCATGGCATCAACAGATTAAATAATCACTAATTTTCACAACATATATTTGTTTACACAGTATATTTGCAGTCTTCGATGAATTTCGTTCCATTGTCACACAGTGTTCCCTATAAGTGGCATGAAATATCCACTCCCAAATATCATTTGTTGTGATTTTAGCATTTGTGATCGTTATAAAACATTTTCTATATAGCATCGCTTTCGTAATGTGTGCAAGAGAGGGCCAATTTGTCATAAGTTGACTTATGATCATATTTAAGCCTCATATTATTGGCATGAACAATCTTACACGCTCCAGTAAAATGTCAGGTTATTTTTAGGTCTGATGGCAGCTACCCTGTGACGTGTGTCATCTTATAGCCTGTCAAGAGTTGTGGTTCCAAGACTGTAAAGTGCTTTTACAGTGACCTACATTTATTACGATCCATGTTTTCCTTACCTTAAAGCAATCAGCATATAAATCACACTGACATTTATGTGGTTTCAGGTTTATTTTGTGCAAAATAGTGAAGAACATAATCAACATGACCACACAAAACAGTAATAATCCCGTCAATTACACATATGCACCACAATAGTGATTTACAAACTGTTTTCTCAGATGTACAACTTATTGCATTGGAAACTGGTTTTAAAGGAGTGTGCAATTCATATGCAAGGCTTTTCATCCATGTTTAGATATTATTTCCACAGGATCAGCAGGATGAGGTCTCTGGGCCTGCTGATTCTGTTGTTAGCTCTAAATAGGTGTGCACAGAGGTGCCTTATATTGAACATGGGTTGACCATTCATTCCTCTGTGCTTACCAAATGCTGCACAGTACGCATAAAGCGTGACAAGGGCGCCATCTGGAGTTTGCCAATGAAATTTCAAACCGCTTTTGTGTATCTGCAATGTATTGTCTATTAGGTGATCTTAGATCAACCTCTACAGTTACATTTACCACTATGATATAGAGAAGAATACAACCAAAATTTGGAAAAACTTCCGCATACTAAATGTACAGCAGATAAATGGTAAGGTGTGAAATAATCCATTTTGATGGGGTTATATCTCATCCATGGAGTGGGGGGGCTACCTGTCCCCTGTTGGTTTTGATTGATAGCCCTGCAATTAATAAAAAAGAATAAAAAAGATAGAAAAGCTATTAACCTGGCATTAAAAAAGGAGACGTAATTGTTCTTTTGTTTTAAATCTGCATGTGTCATATCATATACTCATTCACATACTCGATTTTAAGCACATTTTAAGTCTAAAGGGAAATACTGGCCTAATTTCAAAAGCTGTGTGTTGGGCCCAGCACAGCTGTCAAACATGGCAATCAATTTCAATGTTATCCCCATGAGATATTGTCATTATTACAGCCTCGAGTATTTGTCAGTGTAATAAAGGCCACATCATTTCATGATTAATAACTGGAGCATAAAAATAATGCAGTTACAGACACTGTCTTTTTTTCTCTCTCTTCATCCAGAAATACAGTTGTCCCTCTATTAAACGTCCATGAGCTCTTTATCCATATTAATGCATAGATTGTACTTCTCCATTGCAACTCTCATATATTTTATTAGATATGTTATCATTCGTAGCTGTAGCTCGCACACACTCACATAATTTGCCCAACAGATGGAGCTATTTGCTAATCACATCACACTTTGGCAGGTCACATAGTCTGGCCACTGGTCATTAATATAAATATGGCAATAGTTAACCATATGATGTTATATTATCTCCTAAGAATAGCACTACTTTATTGTTTTATATTCTATCAAATAATTTTCAGTGTCGGCCAGTCAATTAGACAATATTTATATGTGTTATGTGTGTTGTTATCCTCAACTAGGCTGAATTGATTTATCAAAAAATGTAGTAAAACAAATAATAATATTGTAAAATATTGTGCTCAAGAAATTGTGCTTTGTTATTCAGAGTTGAAAAGAGTTGTGCTGCTTAATATATATGTAGAAAAGGTGATGCATTTTTTTTTCAGGATACTGTGGTGAATAAAAAGTTTAAGCATTTATTTGAAATATAAATATTTTCTAACATTACAAATGTCAACATTATTTACAGTCACTTTAGATAAATGGAATGCATCCTAGCTGAATAAGGGTATTCATTTCTTAAAAAAAAAAAAAAAAAACTTTATCCCAAATGTCTGAACAGTAATGCATAAAAGGATTGTATTGGAGCGAATTTGCAGTCTGCTTTTAAAAAAAAGCATTTATTTTGAAATATAAATATTTATTATATTTATTATAAATGTATTTACTGTCACTTTTGGTCAATTTAAAAGGTCCATGATGAATAAAAGTATTCATTTCTAAATTCAATATCAGTCATTAACCTTTATTGTAAGAATCCTCTCCTTTCTCTTCCTCCGTATTTGTTTCCACAGTACAGTTGGAAGTGAGATTACCCACTCTTCCTCTCCAGATATCTTCCAGTTCCTCTTCCTCCTGCTGGAATAGCCAGTGGCCTGGTTTAAGAAGCTCCTCCATGCTGACGTCAGGTTTCTCTGCACAGTCTACAATTGTCTCTTTCAATGTATCACTGAAACACACTGCACAGTCCCTCACACCACAGTTTATGATGCGGCCGCTCTTACGAGAGACTGGGCTGTTAGGGAACAAGTTTGTCTTCTTGTGTTTGGATGTGTAATATAAGTGGCCATTCAAGTCTTTAATTTTAGTGTAAACACTTAAGCAATTGTGACCACCTGATGAAGAAGGACACAGATGCCTACAGTGAGTGACTGAGGTGGAACCATTAACCACTGGAGAAGAGGCTTCGTGATGGCTGGAGGAAACATTATCAGGTTCTTCATATTCAACCGACGTGAAAACCCTCAGAACAGGCCCCATGCTTTCATAAACTTGGTTTAACTGTTGGGTCTCAGGCTCAGTGGTTGGTTCTTCTGTGCTGCCCAAATCTTCAATATGAAGGTTTATTTCAGTTTGTTTAGTATGAATCACTGGTTCCACCTCCATTTCTGACTGTGGCGTTCCAGCTGAGGGTAATGTTTGGTTGTTTGAGTCATCATAGATCTGGGCAGGTTGAATCTCCTGTTTATTTTCCATGTTCAAGACACTGTTGTGAAAGCACTTTGGAAGATTGAAGCTAAGAGTGGATCCTAGAGACAAATAAGAGCAGGTGTTTTTAACTGGTCCACTCGAAGTCTTGCCAGCATTAGGGAAATTGTCTTCTGGAAAAGAGTCAGTCTTGTTACTGATGACAGAATTCACCGGCAACATGTTTTTTTTAATGAAAACCTGAAGTTTGGAGTTTGATTGACTTTCTTTCGCTCTCCTTTCTCCTTCTGGCCAAGTGTTACACCTTCGCCTGAAAATGCTTGAAGGTTTGCCAGACTTTTCCGATCCTACAGTGCCATGCAGAGAGCTCCTTCGCTGGATTTCCTCCTTACATCTGATTGGCTCTTTCAGCTTGAACAAAGAACTTGGCTTGAATCCGTTGTGACTGTAAACATTTTGCCAAAGAGAGGAGAACGATTGAACTAAGGAGGAACCTGATGCAGAGGTTCTCACGCCCCGTCCTGCTGCATGTGTTGAGGATTCAACCTCCAAGACTCGCCCTGTGGATTTGTAATTATCCGAGACATGCAAATACGTGAACACCTGCAAAAGAGAATTGAATGCAAACCTTACAATATTATAAAACCAAACTTACGGCCAGTTGATAATGGCCCAAACACATTCTGAAAGCATTAAAATTGAATGCATACGTACACAGCTGTGATGGCAATAGCCGAAGCATGACTAATACGACTGCATGCCAAGTTAATAAATCCTATATGGCATATAAAGGCTTCACAGCGAATTATTACAAAACACACCACCAGGAGGCATTTCAAAGCCACGCCATGGAAACTAAATCATGAGGTCATTGTTTTACCACATGGGACAGGATGCACAGAGCCGGGAGAATAATAAGCACATGCATGTCTGGTTTGTGTGGAAGCTTTGAGTTGAGTTTGGAATGTGTCTGAAGTTTACACACTATTCAAAGTGATACTTACTCTATGAGTGATTTCAGTCGGCACTTCATGCCTCAGGTGATCGTCACTTTGGTTTTGGTTAATTTCTAGATTGTTGTGTGAAGATTTTTGCATCAAGTTCTGACTGTAGATTTGTGACTGGGGTTTTTGCGATTGATGCTCTGGATTTTGCATGTTATCAATGTCTGGTGATAGCTGCAGATATGTTTGTTTGTTGCTGTGGTGCAGATTCTCTGGTAGGTGATTGCAAATTGATGATTCAATGTTAAATTTGGACAATTGGCTGGCTATTTCCTCTTTGCTTAGTGACTGGTCTGGTTCTCCTTGGTTTTTGATTTGCAACTGTGCAAGATTCAGACAAGATGACATCTGTTTGGTCTCTTTACTCGTGACCAATTCATCTGGACATCTCAGCTGAAGCATTTCTTGTGGTTCTTGCATTTGCATTGACTTTTTGTCTTGTGATTGACATCTGTTTCCCTGAATGCTGCTTGCTGACTCTTCAAGTATTTCATTATTGCTGGGTGACCATTGCTTTGTCACTTGGTTGATGCCCGAAGACTGTTCATCAAAGCTCAAAATGAGACAGATGCTAGAGCCTAGTGGTGTCTTTGAAAGGCAGGACTCCTGACTAACAAAACCAGACACATCATGCCTCCCACTCTGTTGCTCAAAGTTGTTTTGAGAGGGTTGTGTTTCAGTAGCACTTCCTTTGACCTCTCCATTTACAATGCACTGACTATTAGAAGGTATTTTGACAGGCATGGCCTAAACAAGAAAAAAAAATAAAATGGAAAATTAACTACAAAAATTATTGCACAAATAAATGCAGGATTCTGAATGGTCAATTGAAGAATTTTTCTTTGATTGTAAATGATTTCAATATAGGTGTGCAAAATTGTGTTTCATATCTCTTGCATGACTATTTCTTCTTAAACAATAAGGCTTATTAAAATTAACCCCTTCAGGGTAATACAAGATCCTGGTGGGGTTAATTTTGTCATTATGATCACATGACTGTACATTTTCCCTGATTTATTTTAAATCCTTATTAATAAATGATGTTGAAAAAATTATAGAAACCTGCTGTTGAACAAGATCTTCTGGTCTCCCATTCTGGTTTCTTATAAGCTGCTCTCTTTGAGCATGCCAGTTCACCTGGATCCATCCCAGCATGCTTTGCAACTCATCTGTTCTCTCCTTGATCTGAAGACAGGAAGATTATAATCAAGAAAACATCATAACGAACATTCTGCGGTTGGACGCTGCATATTTAGACAGCTGACATCGCTTTTAGATAACCATGTGGCAGCTGTAAGTAAATCAATCACACACTCACAATGTCTTTAAATTGACTCTCGTCTTGCATAAGCATTTGAGCAGCTGCAGCTAGTTTGCTAAACTCATCCAGCTTTGTTTCAATGCCGTGCTCAATCTCTGCAACTTCACTCTCTCTCCAAGCAGAGCTGCCAGCAAGGATACAGGATCTGGTGTTCTCCGTCCACGTACTACAGAGCACAGGAAAAGCGACTGTATCAAAATATCACATTAGTCCCAAACTAAATTAAGATAACGAGACCACAGATGGGAAAGTATTTCTTGCTAAAGTTGTCGGCATTAAGTATGAAATATTCACTAGGTATAATAACCCAAATTAGTCAGACTTTCTCTTCTTACATCATGGGAATATAGTTTTCAAAGTAGTCCCGAATCTGGTGGAACTTCTCAAGGCGCCCTCTGTTTTCAACCATGTTGCGGCCTACTTCCTCCCAAGCCTGCAGGATCGCCTGAACCTCTTCCCTGAGAGGGTCTCTCTGCTCTGGGGGATGAACTTGTAGCTGACTGGCCAGTCTCTCCACCTCTCTCACCTCTCCCTCAATGATATTATGATGAGCCTTTGTGGGACAAAAGAAATGCATTCTTTAGCATGATGTTTATCACTTAAAATGTCAAACAGAAACTCACTCAATCAATTTCAGGGTGCAGTTTAAAACTAATGTTTTATGAAAGAATCTATAAATAATTTAAAATTGTGTTTAATCTTTTAATACCTAAGAAGCTGGTCCCATCTTTAACTATTGCAGGCAAAGGTTCATTCCTGATCTAAGGTCATTCAAATAGTGACTAATATCTATTCATATTCAATTAGTAAAGTTTTTTTTTTTTCATTATCTGACCTCTAGGTCATCCTGCTGCTCCTGTAGTCCCTCCAGACCACTGAGCTCAGGGTCACAAAGCACAGCCATTTCTGTTTCTATGTCCAGGAGGTCCATACTGAGCTCAGCACAGCGGCAGAGGTGCTGGTTTATCCGCAGTGTTAGAGTTGATAGCTGAGAAAAGATACATATTTAAATTAAATGTCAATTGGTTTTATATTTCATCATATAATTCAGTGACATTAATACATTTGCCTTAAAAAAAAAACAGTACTGTGCAACCCATTCCATTATTCTTGCCATTAAATGTAATAATCCAGTGACATTTTTGTTTGCACAAGGAGTCTGACAGCAGCCAGTGCTCCACGCAGAGATCTGATCTCATCATCATCTGTCTGTCTGGAATAACATGAAGAAACTGTGGCAATGTCTCCAAAACACTTCAAGAACCCTGCAAAGCTACAGGACTGTGCAGATTTTGGGGGCTTGTGTAAAAATGCTGTAAGGTGAGGACGCCGTCAAAAAATTATGTCATAAATAGATTTTATGAATTAATTTATATTAACTTAACTAAATTAAATCAACATTTGGTGTGACCACACTATGTGTTAAAAACAGCTTTTGTCCTAGGTGCACGTGCATTGTTTTCAGGTAGCTTTGCAGGTAGGTTTCTTGAAGTGTCTTGGAGACATTGCCACAGTTCTTCTGGATTGAGTCTGTCTCAGTTTGTTCTGTTTCTTCATGTTATTCCAGACAGACTGATGAGATCAGATCTCTGTGTGGAGCACTGGCTGCTGTCAGACTCCTTGTGCAAACAAAAATATCACTGGATTATTACAATAAATGGCAAAAATAATGTTTGGAAATGTAAACTGATATTTACTACTGACACACTACAGCAAAACATAGAAATAACTTTTTTGGTGAAAATACTAGTGGCCTAAGATTTTTGCACAGTACTGTATATACATCGTAAGATGTTATTAAAGTCATTTTTGTGATATAAATGAGTTGAATATGGTGCTTTTAATTTATTTATATGTAAATCTCTAATATCACGTTGATATTGGACATTGCTTTGTGAAACAAGCTCTGAGCTTTGTAGCTTATTTTTTTACCGAGCTTTGTAGATCATTAGTGATCTGGTCCTGCTTCTGGGGTCTTTCTTGTTCAGATTGATGGCTCGGTAGATTTAGTGACATTTCTGCACCCTCAGCCATTTCTTGCCTATGCAGAGATCCAGGAACATCCTAAAGCAGATTTACATCAGTGTAATTGGTCCTGCATTCATCACATTTTAAAAAAAAATCATACACAAACACACACCATGTTATGAGCTTGAAATTGAGTAAGCTACTTTTCTTTTATTCATGTTCAGGTTTTGGTATCATTACAGTTTTAATGAAGGTCATGATGCTTGGCTTACCTGACTTAATTTGTGACAACCACTGTGATCCAGCAGTTCAAGGAACTTTTCGAGCATTCCTGAACTGCATTCCTCTACATTTTCTGAGAGATGGTTTGAAACGGTGAGATCTGACACCATCTGTGCAGCTTTATCTCTGGACTGTTCCTTTTCCGCTGGTTCCAACTTATTGTTTTCTCCATATTTCTCCTGCAGAGCATCCCAAAGGACCTCCACCTGGCTTAGGAGCTCCTCTATTTTGAAGTCTTGTCTTTGTTTTGAACAGTCATGCTCTTCAGTCTTTATTCAGTTTACAAAAAAGGATGGAAAGAGATAAGTGTGATCATTTATATATCAGTTTAGTGCACTGTTATGAAAAAAAAAAAATCTTGAAATTGTATTACAGTTCCAGTGGATGCTGTCGACTCCTTCAACAGCTTGGGTCTGAGACAATCTTGAGAGGAAACAGGGGTTGTCTGAGCCCTCTGGCCGATACAGCTGCGAAAACATTATGTGTTAATGAACACTTCACTCAACAACTGCATCTTGAAATCCATTGCATGAAATGACATCAGACATTTATGGATCATTTACTTCATCAGTCATCAACAGATTCATAGTGAAATTAAAAATTAATTGCACCTCTTCCTGTCCTGTTTTTCAGAGACATTGTCCAGCTTGGAACAGCTGCTCTCTGACAATGAGTCCCGACTGCCTACAGAACATTCCTCAACCGGACTCCACATCCTATGTGTCTGCACAAATACATGTTCAGGCATAGATTAAGTTTAATCATATACAATTCATGCATACCACAGGTATGGGGGTGACATCTTTTGACTTGGGTGGTAAGAAAAAACCTAGCCTCAGGGTAAAAGATTGTCTCACCAAACAGAAATTTCAGACCAATCGACTTTTTTTTCTATGTGGTCATGACTGGTCATTTATAATCACATGCTTGCAGATGTTTTTGGAGGCACTGCAGCTAACCTCAAATCCTCGGAGACGGTTTTGCTCTTCTTTGACGTCTTTTCCCATTACGCTGTTACCCTCATTTCTAGCAAAGCTCTGTGAGTCAGGGCATGTGGTTAAAGGATCAGCGGGTAACACTGACGGGCATTTTGGAGAAACATCTGTCTTCTGGTTCCTGTAGAAGTGGAACTAAACTTTACCTCTAATGGCACCACTGGGGCATCATTACTCTTCAAAACATTTCAAACATATCATGACATTTCATCATCATTTTAGACCATACAAGTCAGTAGACTGTAAATCTTTTCATGCTAACAACTTGCAGATTGAAAATATAAAATTATCCACAGAACACTAGCATCATGTCTTTGCAGGTTATGTAACTCTGGACAAAATTTTGCAGCAATTGTTCTGGGGGTGGGAAGATGTTATTTTTGGCAGTCTTCGTGAGCAATGATGTCACCTCCTTCTTGTCTGGTTAGCTCATAGTTAGTGATAGAGGATTCAGTGAGAGCCTAAAAGGGGTGTATCCATTTTTTTGTTGGCTGCATGTAAGCCAATGCAGCAGCTTCTTTTTTCAAAAAAAGTTGTGATAATTTTTCCATATTAAAAAAAGAAGAAGCAATTTATTGTTAGCGAATAACAATTGGAGATAGAGAGAGGTCTTAGCCCCATTATCGAAACCTATTAATACTGGAATATATACTAATATTTAACATTCCTTCCTGATTTTCAAATTGTTTCCAAAGTTATTCAGTTTCTAGTAATTTATTTGTATATATATATATATATATATATATATATATATATATATATATATTGGTCCAACAAATCATTTGTTTCTAAGACCACTGGGAGATTTTTGTGTATGTGTGGTTTTGGTTAGTTTATTGAAAATTTGGGGGGAGTGGGGGGATGGGGGGCTTGAATCATGATTTCTGTATGTATGCATTCTACAAAGACTTTACAAAAAAATCTACAAAGATCAATTGGACAAATTTTGTGTAGTACAAGTCATAACTACATGAGTAATCTTTTACGTTTTCCAAGAAAAATTAAATAATATAAAAAGTAATAAAAAATATTTTTAAAACTAAAGTCTTATCAATATATGTATCTGCTAAAAGTGAATTTTCAATAGCCTCAGTCCAAATAGAATTACAAGCTAACACAAAAATAAAAGGTAAGTATAAGAAAGTTATAAGTAGGGCTTATTTGACTCTGGTTTGTTGTTAAATCTTTCTGTATCAGTCTGAAATTGTTGCCTTAGTAGTGAGATTTATGACAAACATTCAGACAGTTATTTTTCATCAGTTCCTTCCTCTCTGCACGGCTACATTCCTCTTGATGCGGTTTCACAGAGTACCTGTCTCCATCATCATATCTTCATACCATACATATGAGCTATTCCTCACATCTGCACCAGAGCTGAGGCTAAATCTTCTTCTGTTACAGCCTTTGTTCATCCATAACCACCCTTTCTTTCCCTCTATTTCTTTCCCTGTCTGTCATTTATTCCCTCTGTCTTTTTTTTCTGACACTTTCAGAAGTCATACTATTCAGCAGAAGCCATTCAAATCTGAGTTTCCATAATGGTGTGAATATATATGTAATTCTGTGTCTAAAGCTGTTCACTGTTCTGTGATAAGAGCTATAATACAATGTAATATTTTGTAACTTAAAAGGGTGACAACTTTAGCTCAGCCACTAATTACAGCTTTCTATAATGGTATTGGCAATGTTTTAAACCAGTTGTGCATGATTTAATAAAAAGATTATCTAAAAATCACTCAATAAGTATGCAGAATAATATTTGTGTTAGCTCTTAAGTGACATTTGTCTTCCTGGATACAGAATCACACTTTAAATGGAAACAAACATTACATAAACTGGCAAATGCTTAAACAAATTAGTGTGTGAAACAGAATATAGCATTTGGGTCAAAACAACATCTACCATCTATGATCTAAGACTCTGCAATAGGTCAGTATCAAAATAAAAGACCATAACATTACATCACTGCACCACATGTCAGCTCCACTCCTGCATCTTGACAAGTATGGATTCCATTTAAGCATGATGTCATTTACTATTCCAAGCCTTGCATATGATATCACTGCGCTCAAATACTTTGTTTACTATTGTTTTTTGTTCACTGGAGGACAATGGGAGTGAGTGGACTTTCGTTTACCGGAGAAAGTCCTGCAGAAGTGCCCAGTTCTCCTTCACCTCGGCCTGTTTGCATGTAACTCTTTTGGCCAGGGTTGGGTGAAGAGTTGACAGGCAACACGCAGACTCATTCAGCATCTGGAAAGAGAGTTGTCCAGGGAGGGGTGGGGTCATGGAAGGAAATGACATCATTCATTTGGAGTTAATTTGCTACAGTCTGTGTGTGAGACTAATACAACCGTCTACCGTCTGGCTGAGTTCAGAATCATATATAAAAACACAAAGTGACTGTGGCACTGTGACACTTTTTTGATGTTCTCAAATTCAGGTTTACATAAGGAGACAGTATGTCCTCTAATGAGATCATGGGTTGACTTACGTTGATCTGACAGGCGATTTCTCTGGTCTCTTTGTCGCTTTTTTGGATGTCGCCTGCCAATACACGGCTCCTCTGCAACGAAATTCATCCTGGATCAGGACTTGTATTACAATCATGATTTATAAAGACAGTTTGAGGTCTTCTCTAAAAGCCAAAACTAATCAACCCTTGTTTGCACAACCTCGCTGTTGATGGTGCCAATGATGCTGTCGGCTTGTTGGTAAAACGACGAGACATCTAGAGCTAACATGAGATCCTGATGATAGTCCCTCAGGAGTGACCTCAACTTCAGCCACCTGTAGAGAAAGCGAGCATTTTGTGTCACTAACAAAAGAGTAATAATGCGCTATGCTCCACACTGTGCCAGGAAATCTTACGATTTGTCAGCGTGGTCCCCCGGGCTTTGTCTTCTTCTAAACATTTCCAATCCTAAATCTACAGCATCTGTCTTCTTCTGAAGAGGTCTTTTTGGGTCCTCCTGGCAGAGGAGATGAATTAAGAGTACATGAGGTAATGGTACAAAAAGACACATTAATAATCAAAACAGAAACATCATTATGGTGCATTTAACCTGCATCAAGTCCAGACTCGTCGTCAGTTGGATGAGAGAGTTCTCAAAGTCTTTGAAATCTCTCCTTTGGCTGTGAGACGTGTCCTCCGGTTGATCATGTGGGAAAGTTGGCATGCTGTAATCATACTGAAGGTTCCTTATCTTTCTTCCTATAGTCCATGGATCAGTCTGTAAAGATATATAGCGGCTAGAATATGAGCTTTACACAGTGTTTTCAAAGTTGTAAATTAAAGAATGACTATTGGAGTACATTTCAGTTTTTCACTTGAAGTATTGCAGTATTCACTGTCTACTTGAATTCAATGTGTTGCTAGCAATTCTGAGTGAAAATACCTATTTTACTAGTTTATGTGGATTCAAAAATTTTTTGGTGACACATTTGAAACTTTTTTTTAGCTTCCTAAGTATTTATCAATTTATCTTGCATTTAAAAATATTTTCATTGTGAGTTTTTTTTTTTTTTTTTTTGTAGCAGTAATATTCTATTATGGTTTTCATCTGTACTCTTCGCCAAGTCCGACAGACTATTTTTCATTTTGTAAATCTTCCAAGATGTCTTACATAATTCTATGTTGCTGCAACTAATTCGATTTGTGCGCCAAGTTCTGGTTCTTCTGCAGTTTCTCAGCTGTTTTTTTCTTCAATTTTGTTTGTTTGGGTACATGAAGTACAGATTAAGTACTGAACTGATTCGAAAAGATTACTTACAAGATGATATGCCAAAACATTCCCTTCAGAGGTATCAGATATCTCCACAGTGAACACCTCATGATTATGCACCTGTGTTTAGGACAGCCAGGGGATTTTTAGGATGTATTTTAGAGGGTAAAACACAATAATAGCAGGATCTGAGTCTGTTGGCCCACCAAAAATTCACGAGCCTGCAGCAAGGTGTGGTACTGCCAAATAATGATCTCATCTATCAGAGGTGGTGTTTTATGTTGCAGATCTTGCATTGCTTAACTTGCATTCTGCACCACTGCGATGACTGCATCTACGGACATGGTGTTAAAATTCTTTAAGTGTGCGCAAACCACACCTTTTGCCCTTCAACATTTAGCCTGTAGTTTTGTTTTACCATTTATACAAAAAAGGGAATCAAGTATAAGTTGTGGAATACTGCAACATAATGTGGCACTTATTTATCCATAAAGTACATCACAACTAATAGCAAACATCATTTTTTATCATTAGTGTCTGATCATCAGTTTAGACTCAGATCCTTCCATGTGTGTTCCAGTTTGGAACTACTCTGCATTTTTATGGGGAAATTACCAGTTCATCTCGACTGTGGGCTTGTGTAATGAAGGGCCTGGCTATGACCTCATCTCAATGAGCACAGTGTGCAAAACTGTAGTAATCCACACAGATTTTTCTTTCTTTTTCTTTTTCTTCTCTCACAATAAGACAATGTGTTCTTGTTGTACTCATTTGTGCTATAAGAAGTTGCATTTCAAGTTTTGCAGTGAGAAACTCCTCGCAGACATTTGTGGAGACTGTGCATGGGCAGGCAGTAATAAACAGCTCATAAAAAATGTTGAGAGACTGAGAGAATAACAAATATGGGGCTGGTGTTTGTGCTGTTGGTTTGTGACCTCTGTGAGAAAAGAAAAAGCCAACTGACTAAAAATGTTTACATTTGAAAAGTGTAGAGTTTGGTTTGTTTCTGTTTGTAAGTCTATAATTGAATTCAGTGAGAATCATTTAAAGTGGGATATGTGTGTGTGTTTATATATATTAATATTAAAATATATGTATATATATAATTCTTTACATAATAAAGAATATTTATATAATATATTATTTAATATATTATATATATATAATTTATATTCTGTGAATTTAATTATATAATTATTATTTAAAACACAACAAACCTTTTGGTTATAATCTTTCTTTATTTTGTTATCTAATGCATGTATCATCTTTAAGTTTGAAATTAAATGAAATTATTGAATGAAATTATAAAATATTAGCTATCATTTTAAATGATAAAGCTGTAGAAATATATATTTACTCTTTCACACACAAACAACTTTATCATTTACAATTATAACTAATATTTTATAATTTGATAAAAAAAAATGAATGACTGTAATATTTTGTAATATTACTTTAAAGTACTGTTTTTTTCTATGTGTGCAAAGAATTTCTAGCTAAGGAATATAATGTCCACCACATGCAAACAGAGCAGTTTTGCTCACCTCCAGCTGTGCACCGTGCTTGTCACTTTCCTCAACAAGAAACAGCTTTTCAGTAGAAGTAGTGGGCTTGTTTGTCTCACAGTTTGCCACATTAAAGCCAGTGACAGTCTGGTTTTCAACATTTGCACACATAGCTATCTTCTTGATGGATCTGGAGGAAGCCGGTGGGGACACAGAGTCCCTGTCATCTCCCTCTTTAATATCGTCCGAAAGTCCCTCCACAGGTGTAGATGTGGACACTCTGTCCTCATGGAAAGGAGAATCGTCATTGCTTGAGTCATTTCTTAGTTCACAGCAGTCCAGAACTGGTACAGGAAGCATGATGCTCGCATAATCCAGACATCTGTTTTCGGATGGGACAGATAACTTGGTCCCAATAGTGAAAGGTTGGATCCTCTTCATTGCTGTTCTTGCTTTAATCATCTGATCGTGGAACAAATAAGCATAAAACTATAAAACACCATTCTCAATGTTTAAAAGAATCCTCCTTCTGGTACATCCAATCAAGTTACAAGCCTGAGTAAACCGAGTCAGTCCACGAAGCTAAAATGGTCCACTCTGAAGTCTTCTGAGACACTGTAGACAGACTTTTGAGATGCAGACTGCAGGAACTGTGGAGAACGTGACTCCAGCCTCACTCCTGCACAGACTTTGAGAAAGCGAGAGGGGGTGAGGGAGGAGAGGAGTAAGAGAGAGTTTAGGAGAAACAGGGTGAGGTCATCACACTCAGTCATGGCCCCATTTGGAGAGAGAGAGAGGGCTGTAAACCCAATCTGTAAAAGCTTCCTCCCCAAATAAGACGTAGCGGGCAGATAAGAGTCAGAAACACAAAGTCGAGCCCTCTCCGAGGCCTTGCTTCTCAACAATGATGTCATATATTTTTCCTCAGCTGTTCTCTTTCACTTTCTTTTTTTTTCTCATGCATTCCTTTTGTCAGATTTCATACAGCATGCATGCAATTCACAGATCTTTTATGTTATAGAATATTTGGTTAATCAATCTAAAGATGCATGTGCTTGGATGCTTCCTGCAACAAGCTTCCTGCTAGGTGAGTAGATGCAGGAGGCTGTAAGTGCTTTAGACAGTGGTTGCCTCATACTATTATCTAAATGTTTACAGAGCAGCAGCAGGGGAAAACATTGCACATTTTAACTGTGACCCTCCTCTGATTTAAACCAGGTGTTTGGTGCAGTGTGTTGGAATAAGCTACTGTGTAGCAATTGTCTAAAATGATCAGTTTTATCTCAAAATGCTGATGGTCCTGACACTTCATTAATTAATTAATTAATTAGTATGAAGTTTACTTAACAGACTTAAAAGTTCATAATATAGCAGTAAGCCACAAGAGACCAATATATAAACATCAATAATATAATATAATATAGCTTATATATGTTTATGATTGTGAAGCAACATAGCAACCTAAAGGTATTGTTTTTTTTTCTGAAATAAAATATTAGTTGAAGTGTTTCATGCAAATAAAAAAAAGGAAATAAACAGCAACATGTCAAAAAACAAAACATAATGAAACATAATGACACACCAGCAATAATCACTATACAAGATAGGCTAATAGGGCTAGTTAATGCTTGTCTAGACCTAAAATTATTTGTGCCAAATCTACATTGCTGTACAAAGAACAGAGATTCCTCAAAGACAACAGCCCAGTTTGAGTGAAAATCTATGCAGCAACATGATCTTGGATTCCTTTCGATGTGGCTCATCCTTAAGCTTGTCTTTTCATGAACAGACTAAAGTGTGAACAAAGCCTTTAGTCACAGAGTCTCCCTACAGATCTTTTTTTTTTCTTCGGTACTGCCTTTTAGGCTTCTCTTGGGTTTTTATTCTCACAATATAAAGTCAAAGTTGTTTGAATAATTATGCAGGGACAACCACAGGGGGAGTCAATCTGCAGGTAACATCAAATTGAATATTTTGATTGGTAAATCCTTTGACTGTGCAACAGTCTGACATTTGAGATGATGATGAATGACTTATGGTCTAACTCGAAGTACTTCTGACGTAATGCTTTAAACGCCTGTTTAAAATGTCCTACCACAGTTGTTTCTTCAGCTTCTATCATGATAAGCCCTTCAGTAAGATGTAGCTACTCAGTTAAATTGTTAAAAGAAAAAAAATCTGTTTAACATGAAGTACTAATAAAGTCAAAAATGCATCCTGACATACATTTATAATGCTTTTTAAAAACATTTTATCTACTGTTATTGAAGAGTTTTTGAGTTTTTAATCAGTCCTTCAGATCTGTGGAATGTTAGCTATTTGTTTAGGGAGTCAGGAGATAGAGATAGACAGTAAAAGGGAGATAGATGGTAGGTAGCCTACATGAACCTTGTAAACCTGCGAGGGAGGGGGAAGGAAAAAGGAGTATGAGAGAATGAAGTAGATAAAAGATGAGGTCATCATGGTCCCTGCCACAGACAGACATGGTAGTAAGTAAATAAAATAATTTATAAAAAATGTTTAATGTTCTTTATACGCAGTTTTGATGTGACAGGAATTGTCTCCCTAATAAATAGATATGCTTCAAAAAGAATTTTACTAAGGGTAGAATTGCTTCTTGTGGTAGAAGCAATAATATAATATAATATAATATAATATAATATAATATAATATAATATAATATAATATAATATAATATAATATAATATAATATAATATAATATAATATAATATAATATAATATAATATAATATAATATAATATAATATAATTCACGGTAGTCCTGTATTAGATGATTTTATTCTGACCTTTTATTTTGTAGATATTTAAGGACTTTTATTATGTTTGTTCGTAAGCTGTTGAGGAGAAGTCACGTGACACAACACAAATTCGACGGTCATATGATTGTAGCTTAATTTTCGTCATGGCTGTGCTGTACTTCAGTCTGCTGTTCCAGCTATTCATCTGTCTTGTTTTTTCTTTACCCACAGGTCGAAACTCCATTTGCGGTTATAGGGTGAGTTGTGGTTTATTGTGTGAATATTTTTAAGCTCTTCGTTGTAGGACCTTTAAGACAGGTTTGACTAAATGTAAAAAAAAAAAAAAAACATTACAGGAAATATACAATAATAATAATAATATTAATTAAACGTACAAAAACTACTTCCACTTGATTTTTGCACCTATTGTCACTCTATTACTGTAGTGATTTGGGCAAGTAACGTTACCTTAGTAACTTACATTTTTGTAGGAGCAAAATAAAAAGGAAATTATTCTATAAACGAGGAAGTAAAAGCTATTATTGTTGTATCTCTCCACTGATAATGGATTTGTTGAATCTCTGCAGTCATGTCCTGCCACAAATCCTTCCATGCTGAACGTTCACCTGGTTCCTCACACACATGATGATGTTGGCTGGCTCAAGACTGTGGATCAGTACTACTATGGAGGTGAAGTTTGGCTCATGTTGAATTGAAAGTGTTTGTTCATATCTTGCATTGATATGTATGTAGTAGATCACATTCTTCATGTGACTGTCCAATGATTTATGTGTTGCTTGTCATATGATAATGGCAGTGCATTGGAGTGATAAAACGTAATGTTTAACCTTACAGCATAACACAAAACGTTTTGCTTGTTCAGGCATGTCAATAAACCACAAACCTCAGTTTTTTAATCCAGTCACTGTTTTTTTCAGACCGAAACAACATCCAGCATGCAGGAGTTCAGTATATTTTGGACTCTGTAATAGACCAGCTACAGAAGGATCCAGCCCGAAGGTTCATCTACGTAGAGACGGCCTTCTTTTACCGCTGGTGGAGGCAACAGAGCCAGAGCACACAGAGAATTGTAACACAACTGGTCAATGAGGGTGAGGAGGGCATTTGTTTTTAGATTAGAACATATATTTAGAACACATTTGTGACCCTGGACCACAAAATCAGTCATAAGGGTAAATGTTTTGAAATTGCGATTTACATCTGAATAAATAAGCTTTCTATTGATGTATGGTTTGTTAGGATAGAACAATATTTGGCCGAGATACAGCTATTTGAACATCTGGAATCTGAGGGTGCGAAGAAATCTAAATATTGAGAAAATCGCCATTAATGTTGTCCAAATGAAGTTCTTAGCAATGCATATTGCTAATCAGAAATTTACTTTTAATATATTTACGGTAGAAAATGTACAAAATATCTTCATTGAACATGATTTTTACTTAATATCCTAATGGTTTTTGGCATAAAAGAAAAATCAATAAATTTGACCCATACAATGTATTTTTGGCTATTGCTGCTAATATACCCCAGCAACTTAAGACTGGTTTTGTGGTCCAGGGTCACATTTTTACAAAAATGATTCTAAATCTAATTATGCTAAAAATGTGATGTAAATAATTTATTTTCTCACACAGAAACTTTATAATTATTTCCCCCCGAATATTTTTGATCAAAGTGAAAAATGTTTTTCACCAATATCATGAATGATATGATTTTCTTTCTTTCTTCATAGGTCGTCTTGAGTTCATAAATGGTGGCTGGTGCATGAGTGACGAGGCCACCACGCACTACAGCGCGGTCATAGATCAGATGACTTTGGGTCTGCGATTCCTAAATGACACTTTCGGTGAATGCGGTCGCCCCCGGGTGGCCTGGCACATCGACCCGTTTGGACATGCCCGAGAACACGCCTCCATCTTTGCTCAGGTAACCATGGCACATTATTTGGGAAAAGTCGTGACTTAGTGGTTAGAGAGTTTGACTCCCAACCCTAGGGTTGTGGGTTCGAATCTCGGGCAGGCAATACCATGTTTGAGGTGCCCTTGAGCAAGGCACCAAACCCCCAACTGCTCCCCGGGCACCGCAGCATAAATGGCTGCCCACTGCTCCGGGTGTGTGTTCACTGCTGTGTGTGTGCACTTAGGATGGGTTAAATGCAGAGCACAAATTCTGAGCATGGGTCACCATACTTGGCTGTATGTCACTTCACTTTCACTTATTTGAGCCTGGTGTGAATGGGTGGCATAGTGATGCTGATGACTCTTGAATTGTTTACAGATGGGCTACGATGGTTTCTTCTTTGGCCGTTTGGACTACCAGGACAAAGCTCACAGGATGAAAACCAAAGAGATGGAAATGCTCTGGAGGGCCAGTGAAAGCCTGACTCCGCCTCTCGCTGATCTCTTCACGGGTACTAATCTGTAAACTTGCTGCTTTTGCTGTTTGATTTTTCAAATTCTCCCATAGTACAGGATCAGCCCTTTCTGTTCCTTGATGAGTTGTAGATATCTATACATAATTTAGATTTAAACCCATTCAAAAGTTTCAGGTCAGTCAATGATATATAATTGATCTTACAGTCCTTGAACAATAGGGCATGGGTATGTGGAATAGTGAATATTTGTTGTCTTAAATGAGGAGACAAATGTTTGGGACTTTCATCTCTAAAGGCGTTCTCCCCAACGGCTATAACCCACCCGAGGGCTTCTGCTGGGACCAATTGTGTGATGATGCTCCCATAAGAGATGACCCAGATCTTGAGGACTACAATGTGGATGAGATCGTACAGAAGTTTTTGAATGCTTCCTATAAGCAGGTAAATAAACGGCATTGCAGAAATTCTCAGTGCAGTCGATCATATGTAAAGTTCACGTGTCTGTGATAAGCATGGAGGTGCCACATCAAGAGATTTCTGTTCCCAGGCTGCCTTTTATAAGGCAAACCACATCATTATGACCATGGGTTCAGACTTCCAGTATGAGAATGCCAATCTCTGGTACAAGAACATGGACAAGCTGATCAAGTATGTAAATGCCCTGCAAGCTAAAGGAAGCAAGGTGAATGTGCTTTACTCGACACCATCCTGCTACCTACAGGAACTCAACCTAGCCAACCTCACCTGGTTAGTGTTCATATACATCTAATACAGTCGAATATGGCATTTTGAGCTGTCCTTTGGTACTGAAAAAGAGGATCTCCTCATGTGATTTTTTTGTTTTTCCTGTACTTTCTCAGGCCTCAGAAGACAGATGATTTTTTCCCTTATGCTGATGATGCTCATGATTTCTGGACGGGTTATTTTACCAGTCGACCAGCACTGAAGTTATACGAGAGACTGAGCAACAGCCGGCTACAGGTGATGCCTACGGCTTTCTTCTCTAGAAAACAAAACCAAAAAACATGTCTACAGTGTTTTTTTCTTTTTTTCTGTAATCTGTATTTTCTGATTTTGATCTTCTAGACATGCAACCAGTTGGAGGTGCTTGGTGGGCCCAAGTCCAAATCGGGACCCTTTGGTGAAGGGGACAGTGATACTATGAGTAAGTCTGCATCTGTTGTAAATATGTCACTTCTGTTGGCTTTAATCGATTGCTCTTTTTGACATTTTGACTTGTCGTTCAGAGAGGGCGATGGGTGTTGCCCAACATCACGATGCTGTGTCTGGGACAGAGAAACAGCATGTGGCTTACGACTATGCAAGGAGACTGGCTACAGGCTGGGCACATTGTGAGGTACAAAAACATAAGCTGTCATTTATTCTACAAACCACATAAGAACTTTGAAGTAACAACTGTAAACACACTAGCAAATACATAGTAATGGACAAAAAACACCCTAGCCACTCTGCCTTTCATGTTGTAGGTGCTTGTTCTTAATTCTCTGGCTATTCTCAGTGGTTCTGAAGCTCCACGTGTGTTCTGTGAGAATCTCAACATCAGTGTGTGTCCCCTTACAGAAAGCAGCCATAAGGTACAATACACAGATTTCACTGAATGTGCTCATACAATAAAAAGCCCATTCGCTATTGAATGATGATCTTTCTATTTCTTATTTGCTCTCAGTTCTCTATGAATGTGTACAATCCTCTGGGCAGGACTGTAAGCTGGCCTGTTCGTTTGCCTGTCAATGGTTCAGCGTACAGTGTAACCGATGCAAACGGGAGAGCAGTGGAAAGTCAGGTTGGTAATGTGTTTATATAACTTAAGTGTACATGCTACATTTATGATATGAAATCATCCTGTCTACTTCTCCTGTTGTCTGTCAGGTGGTTCCACTGTCTAAGTCCACACAGGAAGTAAGGCGGAACAGGGGTTATGCTAAAGGTGAGCTAGTTTTCCAAGTTGAAGCTCCTCCTCTTGGCTACACTACATACATCATCTCCATGCTTCAAGATGAGCCTCCAGCATCCAGAGGCAAACCCACAGCCGCTCGCTCCATTCAGAACAAGGTCAAATCCTCGCTAATCTGAGATACTCAAGACAAATACCATGTCAAGATATTAAGAAAATGTAAATGGATTTTGTTTGCTAAATTTAAAATTGCTAAATTAATTATCCTTCCTTAATTAAAATATTAATTAAAAATATTAATAAATTTTTTATTTTATTAAATGTAATAAATATATATTTTTTTAATTAATAAATATTTTATATTAATACATTTTAATAAATATTTTTGGAATTAAAAATAAGAACGTTAAAAGAATATGACAAATTATTATGCTTGTGTGAATACTCATACATATGGTATTGTGCTTAACTCTTATTAGTATCAAACAGGTCACCTGCCTTATTTTCCTCATTCACAGATTGCAAAAATTTGATGTTTTGTTGAATTTGTGTTGTGTTTTGCCAACCAAGAATAATTGGGGTGAATTGTTTTTTTTTTTACTTTTCCATGCTTCAATTAGCATAAATAATAAATCTGCTCTTCTGTATGTGTTTTAGTTCTTGAAGGTGACCTTTGACGACACCACAGGTCTGTTGAGCAGCCTGACAAACCTGGAAACGAACCAAACCATTCGACTCACTCAGAACTTCTACTGGTCAGTTTAGGCTGTCCCTTCCAGTTTCCGTCTACCATAGTATACCTTCACGTTTTTGACATGATTGGATATATTACAGAATTGTTTTAATTACCGTGGAGTATCAGTAAATACAATGGTATGTTGTATGTTAATGATTTAGTATGTATCAAAAAAGTGGATCGTACAGAAAATAAGGAAGTAATGTGTGTTTTTGTGCTTTTTGATAATCACAGGTATAATGCAAGTGCTGGGAATAACAAGGAGAGCCATCAGACATCGGGCGCTTACATCTTTAGACCGAATTCTTCAGACCCCTTTGTCATTAACAAGACTGCTGTAACACAGATCGTTACAGTGTCCAGCACAGTTCAAGAGGTAACACAGTGGTTCAGCCCATGGGTGTCTCAGGTTGTCCGTTTGTATGAGGGCCACAGGGAACTGGAGCTGGAGTGGACTGTGGGACCCGTGCCTGTTGCGTGAGTCAACACACACACGCACACATTTCTCTGGATTATAGATTTGTTGTGAAAATGAAAGGAAGGCTTAATGGCATTTCCTCTCTTACGATCTGCTCTCTCTCTCTTTTCAGAGATGGTTTAGGGAAAGAAGTGATCACTCGTTTGGACACAGACATCAAGTCCTCTGACTATTTCTACACTGATTCAAATGGCAGAGAGGTTCTAGAGAGACGGTGAGGAGATTAAAATAAATTAGAATTTTATTCAAACATAAAAAAAATTATATATAACTGTTTTTATTATCATTTTAACAAATTAAGCAGACTTTGTGAGCATAAGAGACTTCTTTCGAAAACATTTTTGAACAGTAATGTACTGTTGTTGGGAAAGTTATCTTGTTGTTTTGTCATTGTAGAAAAGATTATCGGCCAACGTGGGAACTGAAGCAAACGGAGCCAGTTGCTGGGAACTACTATCCAATCAATTCTCGCGCTTACATCAAGGCAAGTGTCGCTCAGCCAATCATGTCAGCTTTCTTGTCTTTATTTGGATCATATGTTTATTACTTTGTTTTTATATTTTAGGCACAGTTTAATTTTATTTACATTCTCTTTCATTTGTTATCTTCACCCTCGCTCTCTGTTGTCACTAAGATTTTCATAAACCGACTTGAGCCTAACCTGTCAGGAATTATAATATTTCTGTGTGCATTTAGGATGACAAGCATCAGCTGACAGTGGTGACTGATCGCTCTCAAGGGGCCAGCAGCCTCTATAACGGCTCGCTGGAAATCATGGTAAAATAAAATGATCGTCCTTTTTCTCTGTCAGTCTTTTTCAGTTCAGTTTAAAACAGAAGGTACAGTGTATTTTCAAAAAATAAGACTTGGAGAACAAAAACTAAAATAATGAATTAAAAATTACCATTTTTTTTCCAGACTATAAGTCGCACCTAAGTATAAGTCGCATCAGTCCAAAAATACGTCATGACGCGAAAAACAAAAACAAAAAACATAAGTCGCATTCATTTAGAACTAAGGATCAAGAGAAAACATTACCGTCTACAGCCGCCAGAGGGCGCTCTAGTTACAGTGGTAGACTACAGGAGCACTGAACAGCATAGAGCGCCCTGTCGCCGCTGTAGACAGTAATGTTTTCTCTTGGTTCATTTCTCTTGGTTCACGTCAAATTAATTTGGATAAATAAGTCGGAAAATATGGTAAAATAAATAAACATACAAATGGGTATGACACGGTGTTCATTATGTATAATTTCGAAATAGGTAAAGTGGAAATAGGTGATTTTCTTTTCACACAATATTTCTCTCTCCACATATACTTATAAATATACACTTAAATATATACATTTTATGTATAATTAAATTAATGAATTTATCAATTTTTATTCTTAGTTTTGTGTTCATATGTATTAAGTGCCTCCAAAAGCTTCTTTTAGGACACCATATTAAAATATATATATTTTTTATACATAGTTTTGTAATAATATAGGAATATTATATATATTATTAATCGTGACATGGTCTCAGTATGCTAACAGCTAATCATCAGCTCTCTCTCAGCTGCACAGGAGACTGCTGTATGATGATAATAGGGGGGTAGGAGAGCCTCTTTCTGAGCCGGGAGACTTTTTGGATGGTTTAGTTGCCCGAGGGCGTCTGCTGCTGACCTTAACTCCACCAGACACGGCCGCAGATGTCCACAGACCCCTCGCACAGGGTATGGTGCTCCAACCCCTGCTCTCCTTCCAGGACGGCACACCTTCTGCAAACACTAAACTGGAGGTTTGTAGAGGGTCAATAGATGGATGAAGTGAACTAGTTTCTTATCATGAGCTTAAACTCTGCAGATGACTGATGAAGTAACCTATCATTCCCTCTTACCCATAGTTCTCTGGGCTTCAGACTGTTCTCCCCCCTGCTGTTCACCTGTTGACACTGTCTCAGTGGGATAAAGACACGGTTCTGATTAGACTGGAACATCAGTACCAGGCCAAAGAGAGCAAAACGCACTCGCAGCCTGTTACAGTAAACCTACAGGTAAACACACATTTTTCATTCCCACTTACAAAATAAATAAATCCTGCTGCAGTCAAACACTAATTGTGTTTCTAAGGGCTGTATATAAAGTCTCTGGACAAACATCCAAAAATGATTGTCATTATGAAATATGACGTCATGCAAGATCCCGTCGCCCATCAGAATCCCAACACGTTGTTGTAAAATATTTTTCTTATGCATTTAGCGCTGTGCTAAGCTAGATGGATAATCAGTTGCTAACTGAAAACAAAGTGCAAATGAACGTTTTTAGCTTGAATAATGTAATCAAAGTAATTTAAAAGACATTAGTTAACAGGACTTCCATCTAAGATATACACCAGAAAGTGATTTTTCTGTCATTTATAATCAGGCAGCAAATATGTAGTCTCAGCCAATGAAGTCTAAGTCTCTTTGGAGTCTAAGGGTGATAGGGTCTGACATGACTGTCAATAATTGTTTTAATACAAATTTGCAACCTTAATATTTTTATGTTATAGATAAAAAAAAAAAAAAAAAAAAAAAGCAGTATAAGGCACTTAAAGCAGTGCATTACCTATTGTGAATGTAGTCAACCTAAAGGGATAGTTCACCCAAAAATGAAAATTAGATGTTTATCTGCTTACCCCCAGGTCATCCAAGATGTAGCTGACTTAGTTTCTTCAGTAAAACACAAACTATGCTTTTTAGCTTCAGTCGTTGCAGTTTCTCAGTCATACAGTGCATGGCAAAAGGTAACAGAAAAAAAACATGCAAAGACAAATCCAAATAAAACCCTGCGGCTCGTGGCGATACATTGATGTGTAAAGACAAAAAACGATCGGTCTGTGCAAGAAGCTGAACAGAATTTATATAGTTTTTATTTTTTTTTTACCTCTGATTCAAACAATGTCCGAACTGTTATAACTCTTTTGAACCAGGGGGGCAGAGTTTCATATTTTATTGAAGCTTCCCCAGGCGACGCCATTGATTAGCAGATCCCACAACGTTGTTGAACAACGTTTTGAGGAATTGGAAATAATTCGGTATGTGGCAAGTATGAAGTATTCACTACATATGACATTTATCCACGAAATTTTAATAATTTATCCATTTCATTAAATAATGAAGTATGGGTAATGGGGTATCTATATTATTGGGGGATGGGGAAATTATCATGAAATTATATTTGCAATGGAAGAGAGAAAAAAAAAACTTATCTCAATGCATTAACTTAATATGACGTACAGGCGTTAAATTTTAAAATAAATAAATACCATGCTAAATGACAAAATAATTAATCAGAATACTTACCTAAATTTGCTCCTGTTCACGCTCGCCGTCTCTGCAAGATTCGGTGGGTGATTCAGATTTCTTTTGGCACAGCGATTAGAAGACTTACAATTGTCAGACAGGTTGCTCACGTCACATCTACGTCATCAAGCTCAGTTTGCGCAGTACGCTCGACCCCCAGGAAGTGCGTGCTTCTAATTGACTTCACTTGTCTCCGTTGAATCCAATGGGGTCGCTGTGTCCATTTCTGTTACCGTCTATGTTGTGAACATGCTTCACAGCAGCAGGAGTGTGAGGCTTCTTCTTCTTGCATTATGGCAGATCGCAGACTTATAAGTGCATTACCGCCACCTATCTCTCAAATCATAATATATATTAAAAAAAAAAAAAAAAATCATAATTTGTGTTCTCCAGAAGAAACAAAGTCACCTACATCTTGGATGCCCTGGGGGTAAGCAGATAAACATCTAATTTTGATTTTTGGGTGAACTATCCCTTTAATATTGATTGCCTTATTGCTTATATTAAATTAGAAAAACTGATAAATCATTTTAATATTAATAAACTTTGTGTGTGCAGAAGCTGTTTTCTACTCTCGATGTGCTCGGAGCGTCTGAGATGAGTCTAGGGGCAAATCAGTGGAAAGAAGACATGAAACGCTTGCAGTGGAACACGGGTAACAAATGTTAATTTCTCTAATTTTTTAACAAATTATTTCTCAGATATACAGTAATTAAAGTGTTTTTCTTTCAGGTAAGACATCAAAGCCACTTCCTCTCAGTGCCAAAGACCCCTCACCACGGGAAGTGACACTAAACCCAATGGAGATCCGCACTTTCTTGTTACGAGTACAACCGCTGTAGAACTGACAACCTACAGATCACCACAAGAGCAAATCAGAGTGCAGCTCTGGAGTATCCAAACTTGAATCCACTGAATCATTAAGAGCTCATCTACACTGCATCATCCAACTAGAACTGGTCCTGGGGACCAAAAATCTATCAATCAGTTTTTTTTTTGTTTAATTTTTAAATTTGGATATGGATATTCTTCACACATCACTTGGCCTTGTTCCTAAAGATGTATATGATCCTTTTTTTTTTTTTTTTCTTCTGCATTTATCTCTTGGGCTCTACTTTGGTTAGCCACTGGCCAAATGGGCATCATGTAGACACAAGATCTACTGTTCATTTGTGCAATAATTTGATTGTATTTTTCTACTGTGTCTTTCATTTGAAAATTAACACTTTTTAATGAAATAAATTTAATGATCAACAATAAACAGTTTTTAACTGATACATGATGTGTCTTGCTCATGCTGAATAGAAAAACAAACATTCACTTAGGCAAAAAATAAATAAATGTAAAATGTAGGGTAAAATGATTTAAGACAATGTGTGTCTATGCATCGCCAGAAAAATGTAACCTGCAGGCTGCATCGCACAATTCCAATTAATGTAAAACAAGTTTAGGTGCAAATCTGGACACATCCAGACATGTGTGATGTTTATCCAGTAATAAGAAAACCAACTAGTCCATCTTTTCCTCATTAGTTTCTTGCTCAAGTTCATGTGAATAACAGCATTTGTCTCCATGTGTACATGTTCCCTAATAAAGGAAGAAAACACATTAGCTTTGTTAGGTAAAATAGCAGTTTTGATTTAATATGTATGAATTATTGCTTTTCTGACTACTAAATTAATGAATTAATCGTATACATAAAACATTTATTACATGTTTTAGAATAAAATACTGACTAGTTTGGTAACAACAACTTCAATGTCAATTGGACGTACCTTTCGAAACTTCTTACAGGGCAAGCTTTTGAGTTGAGAGGAGTCTGTGATCGGTTTCTTTCGTTTACCCTGAAACTGTTTTCTTTTGTCCTTCAGCTCCGAAGAGATTCCTCCACTTAATAAAAAAAAAAAAAAAAGATAATTTACACGTTTAAGTTCAGCTAAATGATTTTGCCACTAACCTTAGCAGTAAGACCCACCCAGCGTTGGCACGTGCTTTTGGTCCCCAGTTGGCTTGTGGGTTCTCCTGGAAGCGTGTGAGGTGACGTTTCCGTGACTGAGGGTTTGCGTCTTCTCTGATTTCAAAGCAGGCTTGAAGACTACATGAGAGAATATGGTAATAGAGTTGTATATTCTAACCTAACCTTAATTAAACAGCAATTCAACTACACTAAAAGGTACAGCAATATACACAACAGAGATTTTAATATCAAATAACCAGATTAAATTAGTATTAGGCATTTGATCCTTACGTTGGCTCTGCGGAGAGAATGTGGTGAGCAGGACTGGTTTCTGATAAGCGCTCTCTCTTCACGGGGTTGGACTTTTCCTAAAGCATAAAAAAAAGAGAAACTACATTAGAAAATGAAGCAGAGGTTCTTAAGAGTGTATGGTGACCACTTACCCAGCAGCGAATGAGATCCCATAACACCCCAGCAGGAGCATCGGTCTTCACTGCATTTTTACAGGCGTGAGAGAGAGACACTCTGTACCCAGCATGCATGAGAGCTGACCTACACAACAAGAACAAAGTCTATTGACCCAAAACTCTTGATGCTTCAGAAGTGTAATCCAAGAAATATAATTTATGCATTTCTTTACATAAAGGGTGAAAAGTCTTTGACTGGAGGGGATTTAATTCAAAATATCTTCATTACTCATCTGAAGTCGAATGATATTCTTATGGGTTTAAAATGACTTTAGGGTGAGTAAATGACAATTTTTATTTGTGGGTGAAAACAGGTTGAATATGCATGTATTGCATGTATCGAGTTTACCTGAACTGCAGCATGGGCGGCGTGTTGCAGTGAACTGTGCTGCTCAAATGATCTAAAACATAATACAGAGGAACGTCCTGCAGTTCCTGAAACACGCAACTCACATTATTAGCATGCATTCGCTAATCAGAGAACCTAAGCTGTTATTACCAGGAGACATTTACCATGTTATAATCACGCTGATGTTTATTAATGACTGACCTCGGTCACCATGCTAAGCACCCCCTCGATCCGCTTGGACGTTCTGAAGCGGGTGGGGTTCCCTGAAATGGCCCCCAGAACTTTCTGAACAAATGTAATGTCATGAATAGGCTCCGCCCAGATGGGACCGCCCAACTAAAAACACAGAGACAGGAACAAAGAAACCAACACATGGCGAAGGACGAAAAGTTCATGGTTAATATGTACTGTACAGTTATTTTTTTATTCAGTGATGCACTGATATTAAAATTCTGGTCGATATGATAAGATAATAATACTCTGATAAATGACTGATATAAAAATCCTACACTATTTTGTCAGAATATATGAAAGAGAAAACATTCAAACTAAAATTATCCATTTTAAATACTACAGAATAGGCATTTTAACTTCCCCAAACATTAATATTATTGCAAATTAATATTAGTTAATTTTGATTTCATAAAGATACATTTAACAGAGTTATAAAATGACTTGTTTATATAATACATATACATACATACATACATATATATATATATATATATATATATGTGTGTGTGTGTGTGCAAAAACAAAATGAGATGTTGATGAGCAGAATTAAATGTCCAATATTGTTTGATTCATATCCAAAATCTGATACTGATATATTTAAAAAGTGTCTAAAATCAGGAGATACTGTATATGGGTAGGGGATTCATGACGTATCAGTACCACCAACTAATCAAATTTCAAAGGAATATTTTACTTTGTTATACTCATAAGAGGAGATATTAATAGTTCATACCTGGTGCCTCTGTCTACAGTGTTCACAGTTAGGCCCCACTGGTGGTCCATTGGCTGCCGAATACTTCATACTGTAACAAACATATAAATACACTTACTGAAACACATAATGATGATGAAAGCACAGAAGCAGCATTGAGAAAAAGCGAAAAGATCAATCATAGAGGTAGAAATACTGACTGTTTGCCTTGGCTCATCTTCTTCCCCATCCTCTGCAGATGAAACGCACCACAGCCGACACAGTTATACAGCAGCGCATGCTTACTGTGAAACACACAAAAACCTGGACTTACTAATAAGATTATACATTTACAATAAATGTTTGGCGTCTGTTAAATTTGTAACATATGTGAAAGAGTCGCTTGTGCTTGCACGCTGCATTTATTTAGGAAAATACAATAAAATCAGTAAAATTACTATTTTACTTTACTATTTCAATACATTTTCAAATGCAATATGTGATGCCAAAGCAGATTTTTTTAGCAGCCATTACTCCAGGATTCATTACAGGATTCTTTGATTAATTACATTTTAAAGAACAGCATCTATTTGATTTTTTTTTTTTTGCAACATTATAAATATCTTTACTGTACTAATTTCTTAACAACAAAAAAAAAATGTGTATACAATTACTAGCAGCTATTTTCTCTCTATATAGAGCGAGTAAACTCTGTGTTACCTTGCAGAGTTTTTGACCACGACCTGGCCTGTTTTGACTCTGACGAATACACGAATGTAGAAATCTACACTCACGCTCAAGAGAGGTTCAATGTAGCGCTGATACACAGCTGCTCTCTGATCTAAACTGTGCAGAATTATACGCAGAGCCTAGAATCAAAAGCAAAAAGTGTGTGATTAAAACATGTTATGATACGAGTTTCCTTTATTCCATCCATTCACAAACAGCAGTGAGCCCATCTTACCATCTCATGACAGTATTTGGACTTAATGGACATAGAGCCATATTTGCTGTAGCAGGTCTCCCCGCTATTTCCAGCCATTACAGCCATGTCCGTACAGGTGACACAAAGCAACCCTGACAATAAGAGAGAGAAAATACTGTATATGTGCCAAATAAATTCAGATTGCGGATGTGAAAGAACAGCGACAGACTCACCACCCTCACTGACGGCCTGCACAGCTGCGTCCAGAAACGGAGACGGGCTGCCATAGGGGTCAAGATCAATGACATCATAGCGTTCCTTCTTCCCTCTAACCTCATACATCACCATACTGGAAAGACGTTGTTATACCAGGGTTTAGGATGTAACAGGATCACCGTAGTTATTGTTAACTAATAACATACATTTTTCGGTAATTAAAAAAAAAAAAAAAACTTTATTTTTATTAAACATTAAAAAATGTTTACAAATTAGGAATGAAATACTAAAATTACAAAAAAAAGCTTAAAATGACAGAAATAAAAAATTCAAACTGAAAATAAAAAAAAATTACAGTTAATTAATATATATTTATAATATATTCATGTACAATTTAAAATATTAATATTTCATAAATAAAGATATACTTTAGTTGTCAATACATGTGTGTGAGGGAGTTTGTGCTCTGACCTGGCATCTCTTTGGCTGGCTTGCAGTATGTGGGACACGTTGTTGTGTTGTGCATTGCGGGCGATCAGGGCAGCAGCTTTAGCGGAGTAATCATTAGCAGTGATGCTCTTCAGGCCTGGGACCTCCAGAGCAAAACGTACAGAGCGTAAGCCTGATGCCGCCAAACCCTCCAGCACACGCAGACCTCGCTAGAGCAGAAAAAAGAGAGAGAAACTATTCACATTTATTTATTTGTCAGACAGTTTTAGCCAAATTGATTTATAAATATGGGGGAAAAAACAAGTGACTTATATGAGTCATGGTAGAATACATAGTAGAAAAAACAAGACAAAATAATATTACATAATTTAAATTATTTTTGAATAAAATGACATTATTAAATAAATAAATTTATATGAATTTATGTACTGTAAAGTTAATCGGATTACAAAATAAAACTGATAAAATATATACAATGAAAAACATACATGAAAAAATAGAAATCCTGCAATGGCCATCAAATGAACGTTTAAGTACTACAATTACTAAAGCTAAAACTTAAATAAATAATAAAAAAACAAGATAATTTATTAATTAAGAACTATCTAATAAACATGACTAGGGCTGGGACAACGCGTCGAGGTCATCGATGACATCGACGTATATGCTCATTGATTCGTCGACCTGTATTTATTTCTCTAAAAAACGTTTGCAAAACGTTAACCTTATGTGCGCTGAATATACGCGATGGCCGGATCAACATTCTGTTATATAACCAATCCAGGGGTTTTTCTGCATTGATCTTTTATTTTGGCAGCTGTCAAAGCCTTATTTAATCGGTGAGTGATGTAGAATAGAATGACTGCTGTGCCTGACAGGGTGCGTACGAGAGAGAGCCCCGGCTGTGCGTGCACACTCACAGTCTTCAAACAAAACGAGCGCTCTCTCTCCCTTGTGCATATTAATCAAAATCATTAAACATGATAGAAAAAGGAGCATTCAGAGATTTTTTTTCTCCATGACAGGCTACTGGCTCCCACTGTTAATTTTTGGAAAAGCATTCTCTGTATTAGCTTAAAGCCCTCAAGTTTACATTGGTTACTGTATTCTTTCAATTGCTCTAAACCAGTATTTTGGGTGACCTTTTTTATTGAATGCTAGACATCAAGTTGTTGTTATTTTCATCTGAAAGAAGAACTTTTTTCAGTAAGCTAGGCCCTATGTGTTCAGTTAGCTTGTTTCAGTAAGCTATGTGTTTTCAAGGCTTCAAGGTTTTATTGAATGCTATCTCTATACAAGTGCAAAGTAATGCATTCTTAGTCCGTCTTTTATTTTGTAATTTTAAGAGCAATCAACATATATTGCAATGTTAAGGAATTCATGTTTTTTTCATTCAGATATGTAAATCAACATGTATAAATTGTTAGTAGTCAATTAATGGGGAGATAATCGAAATCGAATCGGTCTGAGAAAATTAATCGTTAGATTAATCAATGCATCGAAAAAATTATCGCTAGATTAATCATTAAAAAAATAATCGTTTATCCCAGCTAGGGCTGCAACTAACGATTATTTTGATAATCGATTAATCTGTCGATTATTTTTACGATTAATCGATTAATCGGTTTATTTACTTATATTTTAGTTTTTTTCCATTTTTTCCCCAAGTAAATTATTAATAAAGGGTCTTTATCATTCAGCATAGATTTTTAAGAGATTTTAACCATTTTGCATTGTCATATCCTCATCAAAAATATACCTGGAGTTGTTTTATTATGTTAGTAATCCTTTGTCGAACTCTTCTGCAATCAAAACACTGACCCATACTCTAGCAAAATTCACAAGGAGATTTCAAATATTGTTTTCACCATGGCAGTCCTTAGAGCTCCTAAAGTAGTTTAACATCCCAAACAAAGCTTAAGGAATCTTTGAGAACATATTTTCACGAAGTATAAGGATAAAACAGAATAAAATTGCAGTGCATTGTATTTTATTATTTACTGGGAAAAAGCTTTATAGCTTACGCTGTGAAATTGTAAATAATCCTTCGAAAAAAAAGTGCCAATGGCATGAAACCTGAATGGAACTCACAATTTAAAGTAAAATCCATCAGAAGGTTGTCCAGAAAAAAAAAAATTGGGACACACACAAAAAACCTGCTGTGTGAAAAAGAGCAGTGAATACTTAGAAAAGAAGTGCATTTTAAATATACTCAAACATTTACCCATCTCATCCAGTCTTAATTAGGCTGCAAGTCTGAATTATGAACTGGTAAACGACAAACTGATCACATAACATGTTTGTAAAGCTTTAAATGTTAACTGTTAAAAAGCAATGTTATCAGCTTGTACGACTAAACATTTGCAAACAACCTTGTACTGGAGAATCTGCACAAATAAAATTCTTACGGGCCGTTCACATATCGCACCTAAAAACGTGTGGAAAACGCTAGTCGCGCCGCTTTCTCCTTCTTTCCAAAGCACTCGGGCACAAGCGCCCCTGAGGCGTCTGCCTTTGCTAAGCAACCATGACGTGCTTTCTCCATGACGTGCCCTCTCCATGAAGACCCGGAAATTTCAGCAAAGGATAAATGGATGCGGTGTGGACGCGCCTGGAAAAACGGGCGCATCGCACCGCGTGCGTGTCGCGACCGCGTCGCTTCCATTATGAGAGTGCATACTGCGCGCCTACATAGGAAATAACGAACTTGAGCACGCAAAAGACACGATATGTGAACGGCCCATTAAACAGTTCAGTAGTGCAGAGTTTACAGGTTACTCTTCATTTTGAAGGCTCAAAGTAAAGTACTCCCACTTCCCGCTGAATGCTGCAGAGACGCTGTTCGGGAAGCACGTGACATAAAACGAGGCCAGCTATTGGCTCTTCGCTACTTCACCTGCTGTACTGGCTGATTAAAACCTCCGGTGGCTCATTACTGCCACACTTTGGTCACCGCAGATTTGAAATATGCACGAAATGAGCCGCTTATGGCAAATAAAATTTATTTAGCGACGAATCGATTACTAAATTAGTTGACAACTATTTTAATAATCGATTTTAATCGATTAAATCGATTCGTTGTTTCAGCTCTAATCCCAGCCCTAAACATGACAAGAATACATAACAAAATAATTACAAAAATAAATCAAATTCAAAATCTTAAGCAACACTATCAAACACTGGTAACTGGCCCGCACACACACCTCACATCTTTCCCCTACAGATGCAGTGATGTACTCTTTCTTGTCACCCTCATCTTCCTTTTGCTGCTCTTTTTCAGGCTGTTCTGATGCTTCTTGGTCCTCTTTTCCATTTTCCTCCTCGGAGAGTCGAACCACAACTCGATCTTTCTCACCCGGGACCAGAATCCGGACGCCCCTCTGAGCCAGCTGCTCCCTGGCAAACTCTGTGATCACCGCACATCTGATCACAGAAGGTATATGGCAAGTTTAAAGGCAAGATGAGAAAACAAACCATGACAGGATGTCACACTGGATGTCGTACTCACGTTAAATCTCGGTTGAACTCCTGCACAGGGTTGTAGAACACCTCATTAGCACTTGGGAATAAAATGGCAGCCTTTCCCTCCCTGACCACTGTCTCCCCTGCTAAAAGCCCAGGGTCTGTAGATGAGGTGTGACTGCTTTCTGTAGAGCTGGAGGGATTTGTGTCTTCCACAGATACTGCACTGGTCGTGTCCTCGGATTCTTCAGGCTCTTTCTTGCCGTCCATCCTGAATGTTTTGAAGCCACTTAAAAACTGTTCTGTAGTAAGGGTCTGGAGGAAGGATATTCTCTTCTTAGGAAGTGCTGAAGACAAATCAATACACCTAAAGGATACCTGAAGTATAGTTCTTGGTAACATCTACCAAAACACAGCCTTGTGACCGGTCAACGAAACTTTTGGTTTGGTTTTTGTTCTTTTTGGAAAAGATTTTGGTTAAGAAGCGCTTACAAACTCTTACATGATACATCAATTTACTTAAAATAAATAAAAAAATAAATAAATACAAGGATTTCACATTCAGAATGTAACTAGCCAGGCTAGCATTAAAATTTATCTCGCCTCAATTGACGGCTGATTATCCTTCCTAAAAGATGTTTAAGTTAAGCCATAGCAAAACATTCACGAACAAAAACAAACCGGATCGCAAAATGTACACTAGTGCAGAGTCCTGACAACTGTTAGCTGAAGTGTTTTGAGTGAAAAGTACCACGTGTAACTCAAGCTGAATGTGAACTACGGAAGCCTTGTAGCAATCAAATCCTGACAGAGACGCCAGTCACTGCGCACGCGCACGCGCAAAACGCTACAGTGTAAAATAAAGGCACCGACGACAAAGCAGGGTTTCTCAGTGGAGGTTTCTCTCTTTTTCTTTTTAAATAATTATTATAAAAGAGGCTCACAGCAGTACAAAATGTTGAAATTACTTTTCCTCTTTTAAAAGTCGTTTTGGAAATATGCTAAATGTAAACGTGTCAGAATATCATAATATTATAATTTTATTATATATATATATATTTTATTATTATTGTTGACATTATGGACTCTTATTTTTATTTATTTTTATCTGTGCGCTTGCTTATGTTTTTGTAAAATTGTATAAAAAACCTGGTGAATACACAATGAAGAAAAACAGGTGTATATTTACCATTTACAAACTAACATAGCATATATGGTAGCACTTTATTTTACAGTCCTGTTCCTCATGTACATACTATGTACTTATTATAGTAATTACAATAACTATGTAATAACTAGGTACTAACCCTGAACCTACCCCTAAACCTAACCCTACCCCATGTAGTTACCTTGTATTACCAGAACTTTCTTAGATAAATACACTGTAAGTATACTATAAGTACATGTTAGTACACGTACTGTAAAATAAAGTGCAACCGCATATATATACTAATAACAATAAATCTTTTGGGTATTATATTTTTGTCATTAACAGTATATTTAATGAAATTGTAATTATTGTTATCAACCGTGTAAAGTGATTAATATAAATACAATTTTTAAAAAATCTGAGTTGGGAAATAAGTTTGTATTGTAACTGTACTTTGAACTATAATACAGCCTTTGCAGTTGTCAAGACAGATCGTATATTTAACTATTTTCTTAATTTACATTTCTGTATTCATAATTTGATTGTCTTCGTAAAGTATGCCTTCTCTGTGCAGCAGATGCTCCTTCTGTTCAAATGGCACATTCGATCTAATCACAATCTAGTCACGCTCTATAAACACTAATTGCCTATGCGCCATATCATTTGACCCCATTAGAGCGGCATGATGGACATATTTTGGAGGCGTTTAGTGCAACAACTTCTCCAGTGCGCCATGCAGAGTTGAATTGTCATGCTGTGCGCGTAGCACCCAGACCCCTCTAGGGCTTCACCTGAGTCTAGACGCTCCACACATCTCACTTTCCCTGCACTGCCGCACGCTCAACCACGGCCGCCTAGCGCACAGGCTCAACGGAGAGCGCGCGGCACCGGTCGCACGCATCGGCGTTCAGACAGCTTTCTTCAATTCGGTCTGCCTGTGATCGGTGACTCTGTGCTCTAAACCGAGTGACAGAATGATGCACCCCTCGATAATTCTGTGCTCGGGCGTATTGCCTGTGCGTTCACGGTGAATAGCTGCCTGTAGAGAGAAAGTGTCCGACTCCTCCATTGAAACACTTTCCAGCAGATCGCAAGCAAGGAGGTGAGTGTTTTAATGCATGCATGAGCGGTTCGTGCCACTTTAAATAAGGCCAGGGGCAACCACGTGGGTTTAACAAGGGGGTCACATTTAGTTATTGTTGTGGCACGGGGCAGTTGAGAAAGATTTGAGGGGATTTTTGGATGGGGTATTGTTTTGTGAAGGTGTGCGGTTGCATTAGATGAGGGGAGGGGGGATGGGTTTGCAAAACTTTAACCACTTCAATGACTTGCTGCCGAGAGCTTGATTTATGAACGTTAAGTGGCATCAATGCGTCCATCTATATATTTCCAACTTTTGAGCCATGCATAACATCTCTTGCATTGTTAGCACGTTTTTCTGGAAGATTTGAGGATTTATACTGGAGGAGGGCATTAATGTGTATTGCTTTCAGACATCAAATGGTTAATGGTGTCTTGTCTCGCGGATCAGTCTGACTCGCCCCGAGTTGCTGCATTTGTCCCGGGATGACCTGTTGATGTCGGGAAAAGATGGTGTCGAGACCCCCTTCCTCCAAAATGGAGTAGAATTTAACCACATAATATTGCATGTAAAATTCAATAATTGCGCCGCGTGCAAACAAATATGACTACTACTTAATTTGTATGCGATTTGCAACTATGCGGCAGGAGAACGATAATAATAATGCATGCATATGGATGTTGCTGGGCGAAATGATTTGGGGATAGACATCATGGTATGTGCAGGACTGTAACTCAGCCCGACATTGCATAGCATTGCACTGGCACCGAGGGGGCGAGAGAAACGGATGTGCGCTCCTCAATAATTCATCTGTCTCACTATTTTGGTGACAGGGATATTTGAGTGAGCTGTTTTTAGCTCTTTGGTCGCTGCATCAAGTGTGGAAACCAGGCAATCGGGGAATTATTTCTAATTTTCCCGCCCCCCCGGGGCCCGTGCCAACCCGGAGCTCGTATCCAGCTGGGCAGCGGTGCGGGCACACACACTCACCGGGGACCGCAGCTCTGCCGCGGCCGCCCACAACACAGAAACACCGGCGCCCGACTTTGACAGTGAGATTGCAAACTATTGTTAAATTATTACCTTAATGTTTTTTTTTTATTAAAACTGTTGTTATTATGTCATTCTGAAATGGTGCTTTGCGAGTGATACAAAGCACAGTCTGGGTGAACTAAACGGCATTTTAGCTGCATAGCCTACTGAAGCTGAAACCACATTATCGACAATCGAAAATACTAGTTTACTCTTAAACACTATTCGGGACCTCGTTTGATTTAGAAATTGCCCAAACAACTTCTGATTTTAAACTAAGTTTATAATATTATATATATATATGTTACATAATTAACTAATGTGATTGATTTTGGGTTAAGGACTAGCTTCAACACTTTAAACTAGGGTATAGTGGAATCCGAAAACTATTTCCAAAACGAGATATTTACTACAGTAACTATTAGTGCTGGTAATACATTCATATTTATATTACATTTTCTTCAAATAGCATATGGATCTTTCTGATATGTACATTTTATCAGTGAAGTGCTGACTACTAGTTATTAGAGTTTTATAGTAGCAAGGATAACCCACAGTAACTGGTAAACATTTGTGATTATTTGATCCATGTTCCATGTATACTCCTTTTAATTATACCACACACACACACACACACACACACATATAGTAGACATTTGAAGTGGATTAGAAAAGTTGATCAAAGTTGTCCTAAGACAGGTGAACACATTTTGGTTTTAAGACAACTTTGATGATAGGTTTTGATCCACTTAAAAATAGGTTAAATGAATAAAATAAAATAAAATAAATAAATCCATTGTATTGTATTATCTATCTATCTATCTATCTATCTATCTATCTATCTATCTATCTATCTATCTAATCATAACATTGTATTATAAGCCAATAGGTTAAAAGGAGTATAAACGGATGTTTCTTTAAAAACAAGTAGAGGTTTTGTAACGAAGCAGAAGCTTGCTGCTCTGCCAGACGAATCTTTGATCTGCTTGCTTTAACCTCCTGATCGACCTTTGTACAAAGACACAAAGCAAGAAATTACTCAGTACACCTTTAGTGGGGATTTTTGATTAAACTGTTAGGTACTTTTCAGTAGCTTTGTCTCATTACTCCGTAAAAAGATCCGGTGATGATGATGAACAGAGCTTTTGGTTGTTAAAAATGAACATATTCTGTGAGATACATTTATACAAGTGTTCAGTTGATCTACATTGCATTCTATATTTAATGATTTAGCTGATATTTTTGTCCAAAGCGTCTTAGAAATGAGGAATACAACAAGCGATTTATCATAAGGAGGCAATAACATGAGAAGTGTTGGCGTTTCGAAAATTTTTTCAGAAAAGAAGTTAGATAAAAGAGCGACAGGAATAGTGAAAGCATAGAAAGTGAAGCAGGATGCAGGTTAAGTGCTCATTAGCAGAAGGATTGAACACAAGTTAACAATGTATGTGTCTGAAAGTAACTGCACTTCAGTTTGAGTGTTGTTGGTCACACAGAGTACATACAGTTAGTACTTTATATAAAGTGCAACCAGAAACCTCAAAATCTCAAGAGTTACTCCTTTGCATGTTGGATAATATAATACAGGATGACATTGTCCTAACTGGCTGATATATGACCCCTAGACAGTCATTGCATCAGGGATGTTTTCTAATTTTCTGTTAAAGAATATAATTGAATCACTTTGTGTGTGCAATCTATTTATCTTTTGCTTTTGAAAAAAAAAACAATTATTTTGTTTGTTTGAAAGTATTTGTTGCCCTTTGGCTTAAGAGCAGAGAGTATCTGTATGATCCTTAAAACAATAGACTGTAGGATTATAAATGGTTTATGACTCACAAATAACCTCTGGATGGCCCTAGGCATAATCTTCGGTTATATTAAGAATGTGTTTCAACATTTATTGCTTTTGTTCATTGTCTAATTTCCTGGGGAGAATGTATGCATTTTCTGTTTCTATGTTATGGACTTGACAGTCATGGGATGTTGTTTGTGAGACTGCATGCACTGACCTTGGAGTTAGAAAGTTAGAGCGGCGAGAACCACTGTGAATCCATGGTATTATAAGAATAGATGATGATATACTGCAAGTGTGTGTGTGTGTGTGTTTGGTGATTACAGAAATCTTTGAAGCTTTATTTAAGAGTCACATTGTTAAAATGTAGGTGTGTAAGACAGTTGATTTTTTTACTACTTAAATGCTTCTGTGCTGTCATTCAAAAGTTTTTCAAGGATGGATAAAGTAACTGTAAAGGAATTAATAATTTTACATATTTTTATTTCAAACAAATGCTGTTGTTCTTTTGAACTTTGTTCATAAAATTACCCTGAAAAAAATATATTAGTTTTTTATTTATTTATTTTATTTTATTACAAAAATGCACAGATTTTTTCAGCATAGATAATATGAAGAATTATCTTTTTAGCATTAAAACAGCACATTAAAATGATTCTGAATGATTCTGATGTGAGACTGAAGACTGGAGAGTGGCTTTTCAACAACAGAAATAAATGATATTCTTTAAATATATTAAAATAGGACATTTATTTCAAACATAAACAATTTTTGTGCTTTTACTGTATTTTCAGTCAAATAAATAGAGTATGAACATTAGAGACACTAAAAACTAAAAACCTTAACAAACCAAAACTTTTGAATGGTATATGTGGATCAACAGTCTACACATGCCATTTTTGTTTGCTGTATAAAGTCATCTTGTGTAAACATTTTTTTAAATTATTTTTAAAATAGAACTTCATCTTTTTAGGCTTCTTTTTACATCTCAAAAACAATGTTTAGTTATGGTTATTAATATATGAATGAAACACCTGTCCTCATAACCCACTGGTAAGCATTTAAGGAATCTGCACACTTTTTTTTGGAATTTTGGTTGGAAAATTGATTGAATTCTTCTAAATAAACACCTGAGGGGTGGGGCTGTGTAGGAATGTGAATGACAAGTTAAATTTTGTGGAAATCTGAAGATATTTTTGCAACCATCTGTAGGCATGGATTATGTAGAAGCCCTGCCCATTGGTCATTATTATACAAACTCTGGTCAAATAATTTAGAATTTTACACTTTAGTTCTGAAGTGTTTTGTGTTTTCTTTTTCCACAGACTCTGTAGTGCTGAGCTTTAAGATATGGCTCAGATGCTGCAGATGGCAATACCAAACTTTGGCAACAATGTCTTGGAGTGTCTTAATGAACAGAGACTTCAGGGACTGTACTGTGATGTATCAGTGGTGGTGAAGGGTCACACATTCAAAGCCCACCGGGCAGTGCTGGCTGCCAGCAGCTCCTACTTTCGAGATTTGTTCAACTCTGGATGTAAGAGCTCTGTTGTGGAGTTACCACCAGCGGTCCAGCCTCAGAGCTTCCAGCAGATCCTTTCCTTCTGTTACACAGGCCGACTTAGCATGAATTTGGGCGATCAGTTTCTCTTAATGTACACGGCAGGATTCCTGCAGATTCTGCAGATCATGGAAAAAGGCACAGAGTTCTTCCTAAAGGTAAGCTCACCAAGTTGTGACTCACAGGGACTTCACACAGAAGAAACACCACCATCAGAACCCCAGAGCCCTGTTACTCAAACTGGGAGCGGTACAGTAGGAGGGGGTGCAGTTGCCACTGCAACAGCTCGACCTGCTTCCTGCCTAACACCCCTTCCTTTAGTGTCAAGGGTGAAGACAGAGCAGCAACCTCAAGCCCAGCAGCCCCATCAAGAAGCATCATCATTTTCAGTGGTTTGCACTCCAGTTGCTAAGCGTCTTTGGGAGGGAGGTAACCGTGAAGGAGGTGGAGGATCTGGAGGAGGGGGAGGTTTAAGGAAAGCAGCCCGCTATTCACAGGAAGTGGCACGGGGCACGGGAGGGGCACTGCCTCAAAGTGCAGCATTATCGGGTGGAAGCGGTATCACTAATAGCAACAACAACAACAATAATAATAACAACAGCAGTAGCACGCCGGAAGGCACCAGCCCAGGCACCCCCAGCATGTACACCAGTGACTCGCCAATCTCGTACCACGATGATGATGAAGAAGAAGAGGAAATCACAGACGAAACGACAGAAGAACAGTACAGACAGATCTGTAATATGTACACTATGTACAGCATGTTGAATGTAGGGGCAACAGGTAAGAATAGCTGAACTAAAATTTGATTTCATTGATAAGTTGCTGATACCTCTCAAGTAAATTTATTAACTGACACTTCTGAACACCACATTGTGATAAGAGACTTTAGTATGTTGTAAAATTGTGGGAAATAAATTGGGCCAAGTATCGAGCCCTGAGGAACTCCCATCAATAGGATTATTTAAAAGTAATCATGCAGACAACAAACCAAACAAAGCTCATTTGCTTTGCTTTGTAGACCTTTTAAAACATATTTTATAATATATTTTTAAAGGTTATCAAGAAAAGTCAATATTACTTATATACTCTAAACCAGGGATCCTCAAATCTGGACCTCGAGATCCACTTTCCAGCAGAGTTTAGATCGAACCCTAATCAAACACACCTGAGCATGCTAATTAATGCCAATCAATGTCTTTGGGATCATTAGAAAACTACTGGCAGGTGACTTTGATCAGGGTTGGAGCTAAACTCTGCAGTGCATTGGACCTCCAGGGTAAGATCTGAGGAAAGGGGCTCTAAACAATAGGTTAAACTTGGGTTTAAACAATAGGTTATAATTGTTTCATCACTGCTCCTCCGTTCACCTACTCCCCCGCCCCCCAAAAATAATTCAAAGCAAAATACATGTTTATATATTAGAAATGCATTTAGTTTATGTATGTCATTTTTTAAATTTTTTATGTATGTATCTGTCTTTTTAGATATTTAGCTGCAGCTTTATAGGCAGTTTAGAGTCAATGTATGTTTTTATTTTTTATATTTTTCAATCCCCTTTGTAATCTTGGTTCAGCCAGCGAACGAGTGGAGTCACTACCAGACCACCTCACAGTTGAATCAAGGGGAAGAGGAGTTCGAGTGAGGCAAGATCTGGCCTCTCTTCCCACTGAGCTCATTGCACAGATCGGAAACCGCTGTCATCTTAAACTCTATGAAGAAGGTGACCCTGCTGAGAAACTGGAGCTAGTAACAGGCACCAGTGTTTTTATTTCACGTGCTCAGCTGATGAACTGCCACGTTAGTGCAGGCACACGTCACAAAGTGTTGCTCAGACGGCTGCTTGCTGCCTTTTTTGACCGGTGAGTGAAGTTTTTGACCTTTATTCAGTAGGAAATAAAAAACAAAACAACTAATTAGTATTTAAAGAAATTGTTCATACAAAAATAAAAATGTTGTCATGTTTTAATCTCACCTTTATGACTTGCTTTTTTTGCCAGAATGGAGATGTTTAACATAATGTCAAAGTTGATCTTTTCCATGCAGTGGAAGTTAACTTTCATACAGGTTTGGAATGATATGAGAGTAAATTATGCCAGAATGTTCCTTTCTTGAGTGATCTGGCTCTTTAAAATAAAAAATGTGAAAGTTAAAAGTTATTAATGGGAAATTTTGGGGGTTTTAAAAAGTTTTTTTTTTTTAAGACACAAAACACTCCACAAAAAACTTGATTTGCTGAAGAGTTTTCTTGGTTTGGAATCCCAGTTGCTCTTGGGATTTGCAGGTCAGATTTGTATGTATTCCTTTTAAAGTGTATCATCCTTTATTTTTTCTGTAGAAGCACTCTTGCCAACAGCTGTGGGACAGGCATTCGGTCCTCCACAAATGACCCCAACCGCAAGCCACTCGACAGTCGGGTTCTCCATGCTGTTAAGTGTAAGTTGCAGTAAAAGGGGTTTTATCTACTTAATCTACTTTGAGTTTTCAAACATCATTTAAAATAGCTATGTGTAAAAAGTAACATATAACTTTTTTTTGTTCTCTTTATTTCTAGTTTACTGCCAGAACTTTGCTCCTAGTTTCAAAGAGAGCGAAATGAACGCGATCGCTGCAGACATGTGCACTAATGCACGCCGCGTAGTACGCAAGAGCTTGATTCCGAAACTGAAGCTTCTGATGGCAGAAAGTGACGCATATGCCAACTTTCTTCCGGACACTTCCAAATTGGAGTCTGATGGCTTGGCTGTGGAGCATGCTTTTGAAACCGGATCCCTAGAAGGTGGCACAGCCTCTGAATCCGGCCAGTCAACTACAGATGCCCTGCAAGGTGTGAGCGGGGAGGGTAACAGCTTGTTTTAATGAGTAACACTACCATAGTTCAACCATTAATTCCATCCACTTCTCCATCACATCCCAGTCTCACCTTGTGCGCTGATGTAATTTGGAAGCACATTCCTGAAGAGGAGGGTCCTGTAGGTATATTTGAGATGAGCGGAAGGGGAAATGGTGTCTGGAAGCTCGTATCCAGTCTGAAAACACTGTCATGATTCTGAATGTATCATTTTGGAGAATCCAGAAAGCTAATGTTGCTGGACATAAGATTGTATTCATCTGTTAATATTTAGTGGCTATGTACCTGCTTCCTGGACTCCATTTCCTCTTTCTGCAATAACACCCTGAGACACCTTTACTTTTTTTCTTTTTAATTAGATTTTCCTTTTATCTAAATAACATTTGTAATTTTTTTGCCAATTATTCAACTTTTTATCTTGCCAAGTATCCCAAGAGAGGCAATGTGCCATTTATGAATGTAATGAATTTGTAAGACGCAATCCGTTTATCAGAAACTACTGTTGAGTTTTGATAGAAAGAGTCTGTGCAAAATTCTTACCTTTTGATCAATGAATAGTGAATTGTTATCCACATGTTTTTGCATTAGCAAAATCCAAAAAACAATTTTAATCATTTTATTTTGGTATATTACCAACGCTTCACATTGTTACTTTGGTTTATTTGATCAAAATCGGCACACGTTTTTACTGTCAAATATCTCCAAAGCAAATCCCAAAAAAAATCTCCACCTGGCCTTTTGTGTTTATGTTCTTAGTAGTTTTGTACGACACATGACGTAGGGCTGGCGTCTGTGTGATGTGTAAATGAGTCTGTATGAAGGCTGCAGATGGTAGTATTTGATGAGCTGTATCTCACAGTTGACTGCTTCATGCACCGATTGCACAAGCGTGGTGCATGCTGCCGCATGGTGCATTCTGACATGCTACGCTTCAGCACCTCAGACAGAGATGCACTAAATGCTTTGATGAGTTCAGTATTAGAGATTGGCACTGAACGGGCATCAGTGCCCTAGCTACAGTGGTTCTAAACCACTAAAGACCACTCTGAGAGTGGAAGCTGTTTTGTAGTCTCTTTGTTTTTGTTATGCGGATTTGAAAAGACAGTTTCTTGATGGCTTTCGGGTTTTAGAAAGAGGAGTTCTTGAAGTTTGCAATACTAATGAAGAGCTGTTTTAATCCCAGATTTAAAAAAAGAAAGAACCATGTGACAATGTCATTTAAAGTGTAGTTGCACTCTTAAACATATTTAAGGATGTGCTATAATTAGATTCCCAAAGTATGACCTACATCTTCCGGTGTTTTAAGCACACTTATGTCGTGAAATGCGGACTGTATTGTTTGAATTTTTGATTATCTGGCTGTGATTGGACAAGATAATCTCAGTCCAAAAGCATCAAATATTTTTTTACCTAAAAACTAAAATATTAAAACAGAACCCTGCTATTTGTGCGTTTTAAATGTTTACACTTAATTTAAAAGGACAGTTCACCCAAAAATGCAAATTGTCATTATCTACTCACCCATCCAAAACTGTATGGCTTTATTTTGTGAAACACAAAAGAAGATATTTTGAAGATGTTGGTACCAAACCAGATTTGAAGAACATTGACTTCTATTGTATTGACCAAAAAAAAAAAGAAAAAAAAGACATATCTTAAAATATATCATACATAATTATATAACGCTATATTACTATACTATAATCATAAAATATTAATACAAATCATTAAATACTGTTTTGGGTAGACTATGTATAAGTCTGTCGGTACACTGCACTGGGCCAGGGGACAGAAGACTTTTACCTCTCAGCCATTTGGTACGATCCTAAGAGACTGCACCAAGTCTTAATCATAGTACAATAGGATGAGAAGACGACATTTGCACAGAAATCTAAACTAGATTTTCCAGCACTGCCTTAAACGTGGACGTTCATGCCTGGGAGTCTTATACGGCCAGTCTGTGAAAGAAATTGTTGGAAGGGGAGGGCACTGAATGCCTGGATGATCCTGTATGCATGCGTGCTGGTGTGCTCCTTTACTTTTTCCTCAGAGTTTTAACCTCTTTTTTTCATTTCCATTTTTGGAGATACACATGCTAATGTCTGTGCATTCATGTGAGGAGGCTGACAGGAAACCGCGAGTGTGTGCCAGAGGCATGCTTTTTATATGGGTGCATTTGTTTATGTGTACGTGCTCAAATGTAAGTCTGGTTTTTGTGTGCCAAATGCACGTCTGAGATGGGGTGCGTGGGTGGTGTTGGTGTATGACTGGAATATGTGCATTGTGTGTGTGTGTGTGTGTGTGTGTGTTGATGGGTGGGTGGGTGGCTGGTATGTGCGTATGCAGAGATCAGAGAGCTCTGTTTGTTTTTGTCTGACTCAGAGAGGGAGACATACAGTGCAGACGCAAGCAGAGAGGGGAGGGAATGTATTGGTGAGGAGATGGATGTTCACACACACACACACACACACAAACACACTTAAACACACAACTGGTGCAGTGAGCCGTTTCCCAAATGGAGGCATCAAACGGTACACTTTGACTAAACAAACCATCATTTCGCATTTAATCTCATCTGATTTCACTTTGTTTCTTTATTTTGTTTCTTTATTGAAGAGTTCACACGAAATCAAAATGGATCCAATTTACTTTCCGAATACACATTTCTGGGGCTTTGTGTATAAAGCTTTGCATAGATTTTATACACACAAGAATCCACACAAACGGCAGATTTTGAGTATAATTAAATGGTTTCACGTATGTTTGTCAGAACTTGTGAAAAGAAAGTTCCGTTTTCAGCCTTGTCTTCTTTTTGAAATAACCATATATATGGAACTTATGGCGCTTTTAATTATTCATAACCTTTTCCCATATAATTTAAATATGCATAATTTCATCCAATACAACTGCATTTAAAGTTTGCATGCAATAAAAGTTCACCATTTCTATCTAACATTCATAAATCTCTCTCTCTGGCTTTGTGTTGGACTGTTCCTCATTGTACCTTTTGAAATACAACGTAATAGGAAAAAGAAAGAGAACAGCAGTCAACGTTTCTTCATCCCTATTAGAATGTACAGATATGGAGCTGGATCCTCCGTTGTACAGCTCTTAAGACTGTTTTTTGTACTATCATGTTGGACACGTAGGCAGGACCAGGAGGTTTTTTAGGAAGCAGCCAGCATGCATGTCCATGAGGGCTGGATTTGGGATGTTTTCAACCCACAAAACACTTCTTTACATGTTCTGCTCAGTAGTGCATTGGTGAGATTGGGTAGCACATAGTGTGCTCTGAACTCAGACTAGTAGAATTATCTTGTGTAGAATTTAACCCCCTGTCCTGCACACTGGGTTCACTGGGTACACTGGTCTTATGTGAGGGATCCTCTAATTTATCAATCAAACTAAGTATTATGTTATACATACAAAAAAATTCAAACAGAACAAATAAGGTTAGGCTTTGGCCGCTCTCAGACACAACAGTGAATACCCCCCACACACACACACACAAAGTAAAAAAAAAATGCATGGGAAACTATATATATATATATATATATATATATATATATATATATATATATATATATATATATATAAGCTATGATTTTGTTTTGTTCTACTCTAGAATAGTGCTTGGCCATTGAGATGCTACTAATTTAACATAGACTGTAACATAGACTGTAGAGTTGCCAAGCGTTTTTTAAATGAACATCATGAGATTTACAGTAGGTAGGAGCCAGAGAAATGTTATATTTTTGCTTTGTATATTACTGAAGTGCTGGGAAGGGATGAGGGCAGCTGAAACTATAGCTCAAAGGGTATTTACTGTATTAAAATGTCGTTTTTAAAGGGTGGATGAGTTGGGGTCTATATGCACTGCAAGCTATTTTATTACATCTTTCTGTCTTAAAGAATCTTTTTGTTACTGATTTAGTTTGTTGGTGATGTTTAAATGACATTGAACGGCTCATAAATGAGCGCCACCTGGTGTCGGACTTGACACTGCGAGTAATGGTCTCCTGATCATTAATATATAGAAAATCAAAAATATAGAAAATCTTTTCATTTGACTTGCTCTTTAATTTAATAACCCCTTACCAAAAGAAAACGTACACAACTGTGTGTAAAAAAAAAATTAAACTGCCAAATATGAGGAAATGCTATTGCGTTTATACAGATCTGGAATAAATTGTCTCTGCTGGTGATTACCAATGTGATGATCAAAACAATCAATAAATATGACACTTTACTAACAAACAACCAATAGGGGGATTTGCAAAAGCGATTTAACATGACTTAATATATTTGACAGAATTTGACACGCAATTGTTAAGGTCCTTTTCACGTTGTTGTTGTTGTTTTTTTTCTATACTGATATGTGAAGAAAAATGCAATTGTAAAATGTGTTAAATAGAGCTGAGAGTGTAAGTTGTGTGTGTTGCAAGAGAGAGGGAGCTTTATTTTAATCTGAAAAAGCATCTTTTGTGAGTGTTCACTCGCACTTCAACAGTGAGTCAACCAAGGTATTTTTTTTTTTTTTTTTTTGCTTGTTGTTGTTGTGCTGACTACAAAATAAAAAAATAAAGATGTTCAGCTAAATTTTTATTTGTCCCTCCCACATTAAATTATATGAAATGAATGATATTTTTTTTATTTTTAATACAACTATACAAGTGGTAATTTCTTAGGCGTCTCATGTAAATACGTTAATATGGTAATATGTGCATGTTATCAGCCAGGCTTAAAATGCTACTCTCAATTTTATGCAATATGTAAAAAGGGATCTGTTTTCTGTCTCTGTAAACAGCAAGGAGTGCTTGGCCTGAAAATTAATGAAGGCCTCTGTCTTAGCACCTTTTTTTTCACTGTTTCAACTGAGCACCGGGGAGTGATGTATCTTTTTTTATTCTGTTAGATTTCTTAAATTCTGAGTGAGGCTTAGAGCTGGTTCACATGGAGCTCTATTTTTTATTAATTTTTTTATTTGTGCATTTAACAGCTGCTGTTTAACTTTTTCTATGTAGACATGCATTAGGAAGATGTCTTTTAATGTTGTGATGCATCTCGCTGCTTTTCCAGCGGTTTGTACGTTGTTATTTGACTTTTAAGGCAAGTTGGTCTTTTGAGGAAAGACACCCCAGGTGATAGTATACATTTAAATGATGAAATTCACCATTCTTCACCAGTTGATTGTTTTGTCTTACAAGTTTTCAAATATCAAATGAGGCTTTATGTAACTAAATATGCCCTAGAACGTAAATGTGAACTCTGTATAAAGCCTATCTCTTTTTATCAGTGCATTAAAAAAAGGTCCTTTTAAAGATCAGGTGAACATAGGAATAGACCTTTCTAAAACCTTCAGAATGTAGAGAGGAAAAGAAACTGGCCTTCAGTATATGTACTGGAATTTAAAATTAGACACAAATAGATCAAGTGTTGTAAACGCTTCACAGTGTGTTTTGTCCACCAGTTTGACAGAACACGATTTATGTGAGCAAAATTGACCAAACGGTGGTCTTGCCTGTAGTGTCTTCCCTTAAATAGCACATCTCGATGCTCTGTTCTTTTTCATTTGTCAGCATTGCATTTTTTATGTGGAAGAATGTGTTCTGTGTGAACAACTAATGTTTGTAATATATTAGCGACTACACCTCACAGTTACAGGGAGACAGAAAAGGTGCATACACAGAAAAAACAAAGACAGATGCAATCAAAAAGCCTCGCATGAAGACGTACCTCTCCTAAACTGTGCTAAATCTTGTGCATTTTATCCTTTGAATAAGATGTCTATCAAACTGTTAAAGGAGTCATATGATGCTTTTTTTAAAGATCATTATTTTGTGTATTTGGTGTAACACAATATGTTGACATGCTTTAATGTAAAAAAAAAAAAAAACACATTATTTTTCAAATACTGTACATTATTGTAGGTCATCTATGCCCCACCTCTCTCAAACGCGTCTCTCTACAAACTCCCCTTCTGACAATCGCGGTCTGCTCTGATTGGCCAACTGACCCAGTGCATTGAGATTGGCTGAACACACCAAGCACTCGTTGGAAATGTAACGCACCTTTCAATAATCACGAGCTTCATCTTTCAAAATAAATGTAAAGACAGTTAATAATGTCCTAAGTTTTATCATCAGTTCAAGCCAGAAAGGGAAACAGAGTGGTGCGACAGACACAGTGATGAAGCTCATATGTGTTAGCAGTACACAAGCCACTGAATTAAGACAATATCTCTTTGGATTTGAGACTTTAGTCTTTGCAACTTTACGGATCTTCTTTATGCACCAAGAGCTTGTAACAATCCAAAGAGAAAGGAAACATTGAAATTGCATCATATGACCCTTTAATCTTAGTTCATCTTTCCAACTTTCTCTTACTCTCTTCTCTCTCTCTCTCTTTCTCTCTGCTGCGGCCTGCCGCTCTTTGTGTGCGCTTCTGCGCTGCCGGCAACCTCAAAGACTTACAGATTTCAGAACATATATTGCTCTTTGTACATCCCTGCCCACCAGAGACCAATGCATGTGCGCGCACACACAAGCAGTTGTGTGGATCTACCTCCTGACGTCTTCAGCCATACCTTCCTGGCCCCTGTGCCCTCATATGGGTCATGTGATGCAGGAGACCCCTTGAGGTCTTACAGGAAATAGATATAAATATTTTACATATACTTTGTATATGGAATGTGGTAGATTTATACCTCACCAGGGGCCAGGGAGCTCCATAAGCATGGCTCTGGGAGAGTATGTCTCTTGTGTGGCTACAGGGATCCCGCAGCTATTTTTATTTTCTGGTATAGATATATGAATATACATATAAATACAAATCTATATATACTGTACATTATACATAGAAACACTAATGAATTTTGATTGTTAGTTGTGCACTCACAGCATGTTATTCCCCAGAAACCACTTTTTGGAAACCAATGCAGTAGCGTCAACTGATGTCAAAACCCCTCTGTACCCTTCACCTCACCCTGAGTACATGCCGTGTTTCCTCTGTGTTCCAAGTGCCAATAACTTTGTGAATTCCTTTACTGTGACCCAACAAGAAAGAAAACTGCACATTAACTACTGTAAACAAAATAAAATAAACATCATGAAAATACATCTTAATAAAAAAGTTTGTAACAAAGGAAATAACTGTGGTTGGCTTTCATTTTAAAGGAATTAAACACAAAAATGTACTCAACCCTCGGGACAACCGAGCTGTCTCTGCTGGAACATATTTGGAGAAATGTAACATTACATCGCTTGCTCACCAGTGGATCCTCTGTAGTGAATGGGTGCCGTCAGAATGAACAGTCGATAAAAACTTGAAAACAATCCACACGACAAGCAAGGGGAAAGGTTGCATGTTTGTAATAAACAAATCCATCAAGACATTTTTTAAACTTCAAACTGTTGCTATCAGCTAAAATAAGTCAAAAATGTGTTTTATTTTTTGCAGTGAAAAGGTCCTCTCATCTGAGGAGAGAAATACACACATCAAGCACTGTTTATAAACATAAACAGTCTAAAATTTGTTCTAAAATGAATATATATATATTTTCTTATCTGAGAGCTGCTATAGTTGTGTGATGCACGTAATTTGAAAATAACCTGAGAAAAAGAAAAATGAAACTACATGTCAAAGGCATACATTTTAATCAGGAACCATTTAGATTGATCAAGATGCCAAATAAAGGCCAAAGTTGTATATAATACAAATGCTTACAAAAACAAGTGACAAGGGCATTAGACTTTTGAAATGCATTCATTTATATATAGGCAGCACTGAAAGACATTAATTTTAAAATAAAAGAAAATCGGATACGTACCAAATCTCCCTAAATGGGCATATAAGAGGTATTAAGTTTTAATACTTTGTTCCACATTTTTAGACACTATTGACATTTTTTAAGGCTTACATTTTTTAAAAACTCTTATGCTTGGAGTTGAATCTGACTTCCAGCTATTTATGGGTTTATATATTTAATCATATTACAAATTTATACTTGACAAATCAATACTGAAATGTGTCATATTCAGTTAATGTGGAAAGAGGAAAGCACTGAACATTATACATTCACCCACAGACACATAGTGTCCTCACACCCAGATCAGAGAGGACACCGGAAACAACTCATTGGCATGGAGGACTCGAGTACAAAATGTTCATTAGTTCACCCACAGACAGACACAATATTAGATCTCAGCTCAAGTCTGGGAACAGAAATATCAAGTAATGATCATTACTTAGGGGTCTGATCAGCTCTTTAGGGGATTCTCTCAGTTGACAGCTGACTTTCAGGACATGCATCTTGTTGATTTGGATGGCAATTAAAAAATTAATTTTCTTAAAAAACTAATAATAATTGTAAAAAGCCATTTATATTTTATAAATATTGGCGTAATGGGTATGGAATATCACTGTGGCATGCAATGAAGGCATAACTGTCCAGATGATTCTACACAGATCTCCACAGTAATATGACACTTTACAGTCCAATGTACAGTAAACTCAAAAGCAATGCATAAAATCATATTTTAAAATACAGGAAATCCAAATACTTACAAGAAGCACACAACGCATCCATGAAGATTCATGAAAAGTGCAAATGATCTTTTCTGCAAGCTCACCCTAAATTATGCAATAAATGTCAGATTTATCCATAAAGTAAAGCAAATGGTGTAAAATGCCAAATGGTGTGACTTTTCTTTAAAAACACAATTGAAATAATACCCCACTTCTGACCATAATTTTAGATTGTAATTTCCAACCCACACCATCACAGTTCCAGATGTTTTTATAATGTCTGTTGCAGATCTAGAGGGCGCTATGAACCTGCTTTACTCATACTGCTTGTTATTATGTCATTCAGATTTCTTCAAACAACAAATTTTAAACCGTTACCTAATTTGTGAACCACTAGCACACATTTTGTCCACCTCTATCACCGGCATTTATAATGTACACAATTATTGTACTGTTTTAAGAATTAAACGTATAAAAATATAATAAGGCAATATCAAATTCCTCATCCCCACTTACACTCTGTACCACAATAAAACATAAGAAATACAAAAACTGTTAACTTCCATCTCAGCACCAGTGAAATTCTGGAATAGACTTTGCCGAGGAGTACAACCCAAAAGCAGTGAGAGAGAGTGAAACGCTGAGCCAGAAGACATATGCGTCAGATGAATTCAAAAAGACAAGGAAAGGAGATAAAAAGAATTGAACTCTTTCTCACAAAGTAAACGGAAGCTTAGAAGGAAGAACCATGATGAAATTCTGTTCGCTTCTGGCACGACGGAAGCCCAAGAAGAGTCCAGTTTAAATAGCAAAGAACAGAATGAGCACCACAATCAGTATGATTACAAGAACTCCAATAGCACACCATTGTCTTCGACCTGCAACACACAAAAACACCAATGTGAAGTCAAAATATCACACTATCTCACACTCATTTCTTAAATCTGGCAGAATTAAGAGAGATGAAGAAAAAAAGCTTGCAAAAACAATACATGTGAAACTGCTTGGGTGTGTTTGAGAAATCTAATTAAACAGCTTTATAGAATTATACACAACCATGTGAAAATTGGGGAGTTTTTTTCATTAGGTTAAAAGAAATAAAGAAATAAAAAAACTTAAAAACAGCTGAAAATTCAGTTTTGCCATGACAAATAAATAACATTTTAAAAAATATTGAAAAAGAAGTTATTTTAATTAATATTACTTTTTTTATTATATAAATGCAGAATTGGAGAGCATAATAGACTTCTTCATATTATTATTTAAAAAGTCTTATGACCCCAATTTTTTTAAATAGTGTATAATTAACTATATATATATATATATATATATATATATATATATATATATATATATATATATATATATATATATATATATATATGCTTCAAACCTAAAATAATAATAATAATAATTTAATTGGCCTAAATTTGCTACAAACTATTAAAAAACATGAAAACAACAAAAAATAAATAGTAAAATCACTCACTGCTAGTCATGTGTGAAACTTTCTCCATTTTCTTCAACACGGAGTCCATTCTGGAACTGGTCTGGTCCATCTCTTCATTAAACTCACCGAGCATACTGGTACAGAAAGTACACATATTAACACAAGTAGACATTGAGTATAATGCAAATATTGCGTTTCTATTACAAACCCCGTGTTTCTAACTGTTCAATCTTTAAGATCATGTGTTTTTTGCTCACACTGCCTGTTCATCCAGCTCATCTCCTATCTTGCTGGACATGTCCTTCAGGACACGGATACTGCCTGTGACCAGCTCCAACTGCTCATCCTGGTCCTGCATGATCAGCTGCAAACAGACAATTGGGGAAACTTACGACATAAATTGAAGACGACGATAAGATTCAAAATTGTGGTATTAAGCATGTGATCTGCTTTGCACATTTTCTTGTGTAGTGTGAGACATATAAAGATGGAATACTGTCAAATAATGCTGGTTAAGAAAAATATCAATTCAATGAATAAAAAGACGACTCCTGTCTTTTACCTGCTGCTGTTCCTGTTGCTCCTGAATGTATCTGGAGTTTGCAGACACTAGGTGAGGCTCCAGACCAGCGTAACGATCCTTTGCTGTGGCCCCGAGCAGAGCCTGTCAGAAAGCAACACCATGCTAATGTCACTAGCACATGTGAGCATATAAATTAATTCAGAGTCATTCCAGTTTAAATAGTCAATGAATCACTGACCTGTTTGTTTTTCTTCTCTGCTTGAGCCACAGCTGAGGGACTAGAGAGCTGCTCCTTCATCAGCTACGTACAGATACATATTCATCCCAATCAAAATACTACAACTCCATCATTAAATGAAATACCACTAAAAAATAAAAGGGGGGATCGATACCTGCACGGATTTCCGCGTTTGCACCACAAAATCCCGCCTTTCCTGGAGTTCATGCTCTCCTAAACGGAACTTTCCAGGGTTTGCCTCCACAATACCTGATGCAGTCAAGGACTATTAATGGATCTGCATATATGCAAGGATATTTCATAATATTGCTGTTTTTATTGTATTTTTTAACCTTGGTGAGCATTAAGAGCCTTCTTTCCAGGACAATAAAAAAAGAAAATCACACCAACTCAAAAATTTCACATTACTTTACGTCTTTTTTTCAAAATTCTAGCATTCGTATATGCCTTGCTTTAGACTGCACAGTGTCTTGGCACCTCCATCTCCCTTTTGCTATACGTACCTATGAAGGCATCAAGGTTCAAAGTATCTGTGTATCACTTTCCTATAGAATGTTTGAAGGCATCATAGGCCTTTGGTTTGTGGCAGGATACTGATGGTTTCATGTAGGTCCTCTAGGTCCCAGTCGATGGCCCTCAGGCAGTTTCGGAGTTCATTGGTGCTCCAGTCCAGCTCATCGCGGCTGACAGGGGTCTCTTCCTGCAGCAGCTCCTCCCAGCGCTCGAACAGCCCCTGTGCTCTGGACAGGGCCTTCTGCACCTCTCTGCCAGATATATGAGGAAACTGTGAAACCTCTTCTACTTGAAAGGAATGAAAGGTGTTTATCATCATTAAACAACCTCTATGAGCACTATTGCCAGTGGTAGTTGTGATGCCAGGGTTATCAAACAATGCTTTTCATAAAAAAGAAAAGAAAAACGCATTTAATTTATTTTAGTTGAATGTTAAAATAATGGCAGAGACACATTCAAAGCACACACAACATAAATCAGTGTATGTTTACACTTCTGTCAACACAAGTCACCTATCTAAACGTCTCTGGCTTTTTTATTTTGTCTAAATTTAACCTTTCATATTTCTAAAACACAACTAGAAACACAGCTATAGTATATTTCATCTTATTATTACATGAAGTTTGTTTATTAGTATAGAGTGACATTAACTGGGGCTACAGGTAGAGATGAAGATGCTTCACCTAGCTTTAATTTAACCTGTCAGTATCAAACCAGCGTCATTTCGACAAAGGCGGAAGACTGACATTAAGACAGGAAAGAGGAAGATCACTTTTCTTACCCTTTAACCACGAAAAAAGGATCCTCCATCGACATATTAGCCCCTTAGCTTCAGGAGCTGTGTGAAGCCAACTGCAGGATGGCCTGTGTAAAACATGTTCGCACGTAGGAGTTTTCAAAATAAAAGTCCATTAACGCGACTCTGTTACAATGCACACGACTGTTGAGAGACATAAAACAAACATGTTCCACTTCTTTATTATTACTATAATTATTTTTAAAAAGCAAAATGTTTGCTTAGAAAATATTCTGAGCTATCAAATGTTGTAAGACTTCTTATTACAATAAACCATTTAATTTGATTTGATCAAAAATATGTAAGCGCACATAGAATGGTGGTTACACTTTATTTTAAGGTGTTTATGTTACGGTGTTATTACACAAATATGGACTGAGTAATATTAGTTAACAACATGCACTGAGTTAGTGTTAGGTTTATGGTTAGTTGCTTCCAATTTTGCTAAAGATTTTGTCTGCTAAAATTAGACTGAAGCTGACACTGGGTCTAAAGCTCTGTGACTGAGCAAAAATGCAATATGTACATTCTCTATTGCATATTTGTTAAACTTCCATATTTTAATTCAAACTATGTGGTTAAAGTCTAATGATTCTATTTTTTATTTTGTTACAGAAAATAATAATCTCTAAATCTTTATAAACATAAATCACCTTATGAGCACAAGCACACATTTCTTGACTTGTACATAAAATAAAATGAATGCAACTGTTTTGAGTAACTTGTTAGTCCAAACTAAAGATAATCTCTAATTTTGTAGCGGAATAATGTGCAGTCTTTGAATAATCTGTTGAGAAGTGTGACGGTCACGGGAAGACCGCACATTCAACATGGACTTTAATACACACACATACTCACAAACACACACAGAGACTGTTTAGTGATAAGAGTTTATTGTAATTATTGATCAGAGTGAATGGAATACCTGTAAATGATGTGTATTGTTCCCGTGTAGCATTTGTCCCGTGATTTTTAGAGTCCCGGTAGGAAACAATGGCAGGAATTATTGGTTCCGCTTAGGGTGGGAATCTACCATGTATTAATTGAGCGAGGGGGTTTCAGGGGCAACGCGGCCGAGTTGTTGCTGTTATTTCCTGTTTAATGTGAATGATTTAATAACATCAAAGTAGATTTATTAATTATAACATCATGCCAATATGTTTCTTTTAGACGCTGTATATTTAGGTGAACATGTGTAAAGAGTTGTATGTGAGTTTGTCCCTCCCCATGGGGTAATGGTGCTGGCCACCAGTATAAATGTGAATGACTTTGTAATGGAAGGTAGTCTGTGTTTGTTGCTGCAGTGGAGAGTGTGGCCTGAGGGTTGTAGGTATTGTGGGTATTTTGTTTAGTTATTTTGAAATTGACCTTGTTGTTAAGGAAGTTATTTTTGGAAACTTATTTTGCATTTGAAATTAATTTGGATTTTTCTTTTTGGTTAAGACTTTGTTCCTTCTATTTTTTGCCATGTTTAATTATATTATTGGGCTTGGATGATTGCCCTTTTGTAAGTTTAAATAAATATTTGTTTACATTTCAAAGTTGTGTATTCATACTGCCTCTGTTTAATTTGGCTACAAAATTTGTGGTGCCTATTAGTAGGCTGACCATTACACTGGTGTCAGAAGTGGGATAGCCAGAAGAGAGCAGTAGGGATTTATTTTTTTTTTGTTTGTTTTATTTTTAACTCTCCACTGCAGTCAACAGTGGCATAGTGTCGGCTCAGAATGGCTCCTAAAAAGGTGCGGACGGATCAAGCTGAGGTGGAGGAACCCGGTAGAGCTGTTGGGGAAGGTGATGTTAGTGAAGTGGAACTGGGGAGCGTCACTGAGGATGTCTCACTTGCAGAGTTGAGAGACCTGTTCCGTTCACATTTCGCACAGCAGCAGGCTAGAGACCGTCGCCTGGAGCAAGAGGCTGACCGACAAGATGCTCGGTGGAGAGCAATGCAGCATCAGTTCTCTCTTCTGCAGCAGGAAGTGCATGTAAGGACGACGCCAGATCTACGGCCTGGTAGTAATATTCAGACTGGCCTTTTATCACAACCAACAGTCCAGCGAGTGCCCTCAGTGTTACGGGATACATCAGTCAGCCGACAGATGGAATCACCAGCTGCATCTCCACTGGAAGGCCAAGGCCAGAGTCCATTGAGAATTGAGAGAGAGCCACACCTGCAACGACTGAGTGAGACAGATGACGTAGAGCATTATTTAGCTACTTTTGAACGAATAGCGATGGCGTGTCGGTGGCCAACAACCGACTGGGCAGTTAGGTTAGTGCCCCTCTTGTCGGGCAAGGCTAGGGCTGCATATGTATATATGGACATGGTAGACTCACTTGATTATGACAAAGTCAAAGCAGCCATTCTTGCTAAGTATGACATAAATGCAGAGACTTATCGGCTTCAGTTCCGGTCAACAGAAGTGAAGGAGAATGAAACCCCAAAAGAGTTGTATGCCAGACTAAAAGAAAACTATGCCAAGTGGGTGCAGCCACAGCATCATACTAAGGAGGAGATTGGGGAGACAGTCATTTTGGAGCAGTTTTTGCGCATGTTGGCCCCTGATCTGCAAGTATGGATTAGGGAAAGAGGCCCTGTCTCTGCTGCAGAAGCCGCCAACTTAGCAGACACCTTTGTGGCAGCGCGACGCAAGACTCAACCATGGACATTCAAGCGTTGGAAGGGGAGTAAAGATTCCAACAAGTTCCAACACTCCTTCCCCACTACAGCAAGAGCCATCCATGAAGGTAAGTCTGTGAGTGATAAGGTTGGTTCGGCCAAACAAAGCCCTGGTTTGAAATTTGGTGTGAATAGGAGTTTGATATGTTACCATTGTGGACAAGAAGGTCACAAACAGTCAAGGTGCCCTAGTAATGCTTCTACCCAGGTCAATATGTGTACATTTCCAAGATCTAGCGGTGTAGTAACCCCAGTTATATTGCCTTGTGTTGAGGTAGTTCTTAATGGACAAAAGATTAGAGCACTGGTAGACACAGGAAGTATGCAATCACTGGTGCGTTCAGATTTGGTCTCTGTAGATTTGGGGAGTCACACTTCTATAGCACAGATTTGTTGTGTTCATGGAGAAGAAAGGCAGTACCCCACTGTAGGTGTTCAAGTTAATGTACGCGGGCAGGCTTATATATTGGAGGTAGGTGTAGTGGATGGTTTGCCGTATCCAATGATTTTGGGCAGAGACTTGCCTGTTCTAGTAGACCTACTCAGAGATGACAATGAAAGCATGATGATAAAAGATTGTAGTGTAGCTTTGACCCGGGCTAAGGCTCAGAAACAAAATGCAGATAGTCAGTCCTTGAGTATGTTACCTTACTTTGGAGTAGATTTGGAAGCTCATCCAGGTAAGTCGAGGAAACCTAAAAGATTAGAGAAACTTCGTTTTACTGTGACGCATTGTGAGGAACCTAGTGTAGAACAAGGGATGGCTCCAGTAGACATACCTCAGGGGATTGGATTGTGGCAGCAAGAGGATTCAGTGATTGGTTCACTATATAGGCAGGCTCAGGAAGAGGGACAAGATAAGAACTCTACCGCAGGTGGTTTAGGGAATTTGATGTTTGTTAAAGATGGTGTGTTGTATAAGGGGAAGGGGATAGAGGCTCGCATAGTAGTCCCTCAGAAGGCAAAGGAGATGGTGCTTGAATTGGGCCATTCTATTCCCTGGGCTGGCCATTTAGGAAGGCAGAAGACTTCAGCTCGGATTAGCCGACATTTTTTCTGGCCAAATATGAATAAAGATGTGGCAGAATTTTGTAGAACGTGTCCTCAGTGTCAGAAGACTTCCGGTAGAGGTCCCCCTAGAGCCCCATTAGAGTCACTTCCCGTAGTTGGTGTGCCTTTTGAACAGTTGGGTATGGATGTGGTAGGGCCATTAGAACGAAGCAAAACTGGAAATCGCTTTATGTTGGTTATGACCGATTATGCAACAAGGTACCCAGAGGTTTTCCCTCTTAAGACAGTCAAGGCTAGGACCATTGCAATATGCCTTATGCAGTTGTTCTCCCGAATGGGTTTTCCTAAAACTATCTTGACTGATCAAGGTTCCAACTTCATGTCTAAACTTTTACGACAGGTGTACCGCTTGTTAGGTATTAAGGGCATAAGAACCACACCTTATCACCCACAGACTGACGGTTTGACAGAGAGGTTTAATCAGACACTTAAACAAATGCTGCGGAAGTATGTGAGTGAATCTGGAGCTGACTGGGATCAGTGGATTCCCTATTTACTATTTGCTTACCGGGAGGTCCCTCAATCTTCTACTGGATTTTCACCTTTTGAATTGTTATATGGCCGGGAGGTGCGAGGTCCCTTGGCTCTATTGAAGGAGTGCTGGATGGGAGGCCAGGAGGCTCCAGAGACTCAACATGTCCTTTCTTATGTTCTTCAAATGCGAGAGAGGCTGAAGAGCATGACTCAGCTAGCCCAGTCAAACTTAGCTCAAGCACAACAACGTCAGCGAAAATATTATGATCAAAAGACCAAAGTAAGAAGTTTTGAGACTGGAGAAAGGGTGTTGGTAATGTTACCCAGCGATACCAGCAAATTGCTCGCTAAATGGCAGGGACCTTTTGAAGTGGTCCGTAAGCTTGGACCTACTACGTATGAGGTTGCCAACTTGGGGAAGAGGCGCTCAAGTCGAGTACTGCATGTTAATTTGCTTAAGAAATGGCATGAGAGACTGCCTCAAGTGGCTGGTGTGTGTTTGATTCGTCAGGTGGAGGATGAAGATGAGGTGGAGGAGCAATATTTACCCCGGCCGGTAGTAGCCACAGTTGACCTCAATCATCTTTCCCCCCTTCAACAGTCACAGCTTCAGAAGATTTGTCGCCCAGGGGTGTGCCAAGAGAAACCTGGACGCACCACACTGATTCATCACAACATCACATTACATGAAGGGGCTGCCAATCGACGGAAGAGCTACCGTATCCCTGAACGGTTATTACCAGCATTGAAGGAAGAGGTGAATCAAATGCTAGCCATGGGTATTATTGAACCTTCTAGCAGTGAGTGGTGTAGCCCTGTAGTCTTAGTTCCAAAAAAAGATGGAACCCTACGCTTTTGTGTGGACTTCAGGTATTTAAATTCAGTTTCCAAATTTGACTCCTACCCTACTCCGCGAATTGATGATTTGATTGACCATCTTGGAAGGGCTAGGTGGCTGACCACACTTGATTTATGCAAAGGCTACTGGCAAGTCCCTTTGAGTGACACTGCAAAAGAGCTGACCGCCTTTAAGACCCCCTGGGGGCTCTTCCATTTTTGTACTATGCCGTTTGGACTGCATGGGGCACCAGCGACATTCCAAAGGTTAATGGACCAAGTGCTAGGTGGGCTGGAAGGATACGCAGCAGCTTATTTGGATGATGTCATTATCTTCAGTTCATCTTGGGAAGAACATCTTGAGCATCTCAAAGTGGTGTTTCATCGTATTCAATCAGCTGGTCTTACTATCAATCCCCGTAAATGTGCCATAGCAAAGAAGGAAACTGAATACCTAGGATATGTTATCGGTGGTGGTGTCATTAGGCCACAGATACAAAAGATGCAGGCAATTCAAGACTGTTCCCTGCCCCAAACGAAAACTCAAGTGAGAGCATTCCTGGGTATGGCTGGGTGGTATAGGCGCTTTGTGCCTAATTTTGCGGTTCGAGCAGCACCTTTAACTGATCTGACACGGAAGACCTGTCCTGTCCAAATTCAGTGGACTGAGGAGGCAAAGCATGCCTTCCAGGACATTAAAAATGCCCTATGCAATGATCCTGTGCTGTCTTGTCCTAATTTTGAAGAACTTTTTGTTTTGCAGACTGATGCTTCTAATACTGGCATTGGGGCAGTGCTGTTGCAAGGGGCACTGGGAGATAGACATCCAGTGGCCTATATAAGTCGCAAGTTGTATCCCAGGGAGGTGAGATACTCCACCGTTGAGAAGGAGTGCTTGGCCGTTAAATGGGCCCTGGACACGTTCAGGTACTACCTTCTTGGCCGGGAGTTCCTCCTTGAAACTGACCACCGGCCACTGCAATGGATGGATCGAATGAGAGACTCAAATGCACGAATCACTCGATGGTATCTATCTATGCAACCTTATCGTTTTATTGTCCAGCATGTTCCAGGAAAGAGTAATGCTACAGCGGACTTTCTTTCTCGCCTGCCGGCTTGAAAATGGGTGGAGGGGAGTGTGACGGTCACGGGAAGACCGCACATTCAACATGGACTTTAATACACACACATACTCACAAACACACACAGAGACTGTTTAGTGATAAGAGTTTATTGTAATTATTGATCAGAGTGAATGGAATACCTGTAAATGATGTGTATTGTTCCCGTGTAGCATTTGTCCCGTGATTTTTAGAGTCCCGGTAGGAAACAATGGCAGGAATTATTGGTTCCGCTTAGGGTGGGAATCTACCATGTATTAATTGAGCGAGGGGGTTTCAGGGGCAAGGCGGCCGAGTTGTTGCTGTTATTTCCTGTTTAATGTGAATGATTTAATAACATCAAAGTAGATTTATTAATTATAACATCATGCCAATATGTTTCTTTTAGACGCTGTATATTTAGGTGAACATGTGTAAAGAGTTGTATGTGAGTTTGTCCCTCCCCATGGGGTAATGGTGCTGGCCACCAGTATAAATGTGAATGACTTTGTAATGGAAGGTAGTCTGTGTTTGTTGCTGCAGTGGAGAGTGTGGCCTGAGGGTTGTAGGTATTGTGGGTATTTTGTTTAGTTATTTTGAAATTGACCTTGTTGTTAAGGAAGTTATTTTTGGAAACTTATTTTGCATTTGAAATTAATTTGGATTTTTCTTTTTGGTTAAGACTTTGTTCCTTCTATTTTTTGCCATGTTTAATTATATTATTGGGCTTGGATGATTGCCCTTTTGTAAGTTTAAATAAATATTTGTTTACATTTCAAAGTTGTGTATTCATACTGCCTCTGTTTAATTTGGCTACAAAATTTGTGGTGCCTATTAGTAGGCTGACCATTACAAGAAGACAAAGCAGTTTGTATTTGGGTTAGTTTCATGATGTATTACCTAATCTGTGACGCTCTCAATAAGTAGAAATGTCATATTTATAGCATTGTTTGTCACTCATTTCCATAAAAGGGCTGTTAGAATACCTTTGCTGCAGTCCTGACCTGATTCATAATTAATTTGGTTATGCAACTGGCCTAGATTTGCTTGACGCTTTGGGCATAAATATGCCAAGCTAAAGACAAGTTGTTGTGTAACATGAAATTTTGTGATAGGTATGTTAAACCGTTTTAATGATTCCCATATGTCGTTCCATAACAGCTAAAAGGGTTAAATCCTTGTCACCTAGTCACCTCACCTTCCTTTACTTTTAGGATCACTATTCTCCTTCACTTCCTTCCCCACCTCATACACTCACCCTTTCCTTCCCGTATCCTGTCTTCCTCCCTCTCCACACCGTGTCCTGTTCACACACACTCTCCACCTCCTGTTAAAAGGCTGGCTGTAGTTGTCAAGGCCACATTTTTGTCCTTAAAAAACACAGTGAGACATGATGAAAACTGATTTTTAGGTTGAAAACGTTTTGCCTTAAATAGAATAATGTCAACAGGTTTATTTGAGGGTTAGGGTCGAGGTTTAGCAGATATCATTATGTGCGTATAAAAACCATTAAGAATACGAGGTGACCTCATTATTATAACGAAACCAGTGTGTGTGTGTGTGTTTGTGTGTGTGTGTGTGCTCTTGTTTTTGGACACAACTCTGTATAATGACATGGGAATGACACAGGTATTACAAGGAGAGGGTGATTTATGAGGACTAACCCATGTCCCCATTTTTCAAAACGCTTATAAATCATACAGAATTAGTTTTTTTTTTTTTTTTTGAGAAAGTAAAAATGCACAAAGTTTCCTGTTAGGGTTAGGTGTAGGGTTGGTGAACATCGATAAAATATACAGTTTCTACAGTATAAAAACCATTAAGCCTATGGGATGTCCCCACTTTTCATAAAAACAAACGTGTGTGTGTGTGTGTGTGTGTGTGTGTGTGTGTGATCACATCTACAAAGAATGCTTTTGGAAATCAAGGGTGGACCTAACTGGAGGAATGCAGTTTGTCAGAGAACAGTAAAGAGGGAGCTATTTTTACAAGCAGTGGCTTGAAGGTGTTCTTGATTAGTCACTCTGTTTACAATACAGAAATGCCCATAGTGTTTAAATCATCTGTTTCTCTCTATTAACACATTCACAAACAAGACTATCCATGCTGACCAATTAATCAAAAATAATCAGAATGAGATTTATTGCAAGGTAGGCCTATGATTAAACACACAAGGAATTTGCGTTAATATAGGCTACAACTAGACAGAAACCGTATATAGGCTACAATAAACAATACAGAATAATATTAAGTTTTTGCTACACGTTCAAAACTTTAAACGCAATTCTTAGTCCAAAAATCCCTGGTGCACATTAACATAAATTTCGTAATTTCGACATAGCTCGGTAGCCCTTTCTATAAAAAGAACGTGTATTTTCTGAGTGACAGCTGAAATCTGATCCCACCCCATTGACCCCAATCGCTTCGCTTCCTAGTTGAGCAGAAGGGGAGTGGCTGCTGAACCGGTGACAAGTCCAAATATGGTGCGCGGTGACATCATCACTCCATGCAGCGGCGAGCACGTCACGGCTTTTCCACCGACGGATGTTCCGAATATGGCGACTAAACGTGACATTGAGCAAACAGAGAGAGAGAGCAAGAGCGAGAAATCGCTTCCACAGAACTGTAAACACTGGGGACAGATTGATTAACCTTTCAACAGAAATGTTTTCAAGCCGAGTTTTTTTTCTTCCACAAGTTCGACGAAAAGATATAGCCTATACGAATAGCCTATACATTAATAACAAAATAAAACGTGAAAAGATATAAACAAAGGTTAAAAAAATACATGTCAGTTAATCTGTAAAATTATGCACTGAATCATGCACATGATTTTAAATGTATTTCATTGGCATGACATTAGTATAATTACATGATCTCATTAAGTATTGATTATTTGCGAAACAGATCACCTGAGTTCATGAAACAGTGTTTTACTGTCCTGGCAGACATTTGATACAGTGCAATTATGACATACATGATGACGCTTTCATAGAGCATTGCCATTAAGACCAGAGTTGCCAGATTTAGTTAAATAGCTTTTTTATTTTTTGTATTTTTTACAAAACAAACCAAAATAAGCAACGCTTTAATAAGCTCTCTTGTGCTTTTGGCTTCAGTGATTATACCAAGTAAGATGAAAAAATAACTTAATTTAATTAACTAACTTGTATTTTTGGCCAAATTTCACAAGTAAATAATAATAATAATAATAAACACACCTAACTTTATGGTAACTCTTATCCTTGCAAAAAAATAAATAAATAAATAAAATCATTAAAGCACTAAAATTAATGGATATAAATAAAAACTTAAAACAGAAATACAAATATATTAACCCTAACTAGTAACATTAAAATTAAAAACACAATAACTAAAATACTACAAAACTACATGGATTGAATGAATGTATTTTTTATGTATTTATTCAATTTTATACAAGTCGAGAGTGGCGTAAAATATATGGACATGGCAACACAAAGCATATCTGTTGACTTGATACTTCAGCACTGTGCCAACATGACGTATGTTGACAAGGGAGGGGCGTGTTTATACACCCAGGGGAATGGAAACTCTCATTATGTCACCAGATCCGAGCGCACATAAAACACCGCCCTGCGAGGAGAAAACTTTTAGTTTTGCAATCCGCTGTGAAGACCTGAAAGCGCAGAGGTTTTATAGATAGAAACCAAGTCTAAGAAATACTCTGCTACATTGTAAACACAATGGACGTCGAGGCCAAGAGAATCATGGCTCTTTCTATTAGTAAACTGTATTCATTAAGGACGCAGCGCGGGGGACTGAGACTTCACCGGAGTCTCCTGCTCTCCATGACCATGAGAGCCGCGCGGGACATCTACCACACCGCGCAGCTGCTCAGAGACGCGGAGGAGGAACAGGTCGTCCCCTGCGCTCCCGACGCGGCCACAGAGGAGCCCATGGAGATAACTAAAGACTCTCCTCAGACTTTAACTCCTAAGGAGGTCGCAATGAAACCTCAAGAACCCATAGACGCTGTGGAAGACGACAAAGAGAACAGATGCGCTTCTGAACGGCACTCCAGAAAGCGCCACTGTAAGACGGCGATCGAGCCTGACTTTCTACCTCTGAAGAAGGCAAAAATGGACACGGATGAGGAGAAGCAACATCTCCCGGGGGAGGTTTTGAGGACTAATAACGGAAACAGCTATCGCCAGGCTGAATCTCTCACTGCCTTCCCTGCGAATCGAGCCATCGTGGCGTATTGAGCAAGACGCGCTTTGGATCTTTTCGAGAATCGATTTCCCTCGATGGGAATTTCCTGGACAAACTGGTTCAGAAAGGACCGGTTATGCAGCCCGACAACTGTGCGGCCGTCTCAGCTCGCCATATGAGCTCCACGAAAGGCCAGGACCAGCAGGAATACAGGACAGGTGGTGGATACTATCACCAAGCGCAATGGAGTGACCAGAGCTGCTTCACTGATCAGTGAGAGGAGTCAGATGACTCTGTTCACTCACGTTTGAACTGGGAACCGAGGCTCTGATGTCTCCTATCCAAGTTTATGAACTTTACGACCTCAAATAAGAGCAATGCAGATGGTGTATGAGACAAAACACATGGTGTGTGATACTTGAAAATGTCTTTGCCAAAACGTGTTAAATGTCACTGTTGCACTGATCAATTGCACAGAAGAATATGTATTTATAATATTAATTTAAGAAGAACCTGATGGACTGCTGTCACATGAAGCTGATTTCAGTGTTCATTGGTTGCAATAAACATGCAATTGTTTGAAAATCATCTTGTTGTACAGATTTCATTTTACAGAAATAGAAATATTTCTCAGGCTCTGGATAACTATCAAATCTTTGTGGGACCAAAAAAAAAAAAAAACGTATTGAAGTTATGTTTCCTGACATCTTTAAAACAATATAGTGCCTTGATTTCCCAGCCTTTTTTCTTTATAAAAAATATTTTAATAAAGATTACTGGTATACACGTATAAAGAGCAATTATTAGTCAGCGAAGAGTTGAGGCTAACTAGAAATATTCAGATTTAAGTATGGAACATTTCATGATTTCATCCGAATTACGTATTTAAAATATAATTTCCTTGAGTTTTCAAGACCGTAGGAACTCTGTCATGAATAAGTAAGGGGGTTTTCAGTCAGATCATGTTTGTAATATGTGACTAGAACTTACTCATCATCAGTAATTCTTATCTCGTGTGGACCCTAAAACCAATCTTTTCATGAAACCTACAGCTCATTATCTGTCACTCCTGAGTAGGCGATGAAAAAGCCAACAGCTGGAAACACTATGGTAAAGTTTAATTTCCCTTCATTAGTCAGCAAGATCTGTCCAAACATGTCCATGAGTCATAAATTTCACTTTTCCCTTGAACACTCACAAACATTTTGGCTACTAGCCAGCATCAGACTATCTAATTATCAGGCTTGAAGTCCCAGTTCAACTGGCAGCATTACACAGTTCGAGACTGACATCAGTAGAGCTCAATGAGAAATAATTAATGCAAGACAGTGAAACTAGAGTCTACAGGCCTCAGAGCATTAATTTTAATCACTTCTTGATAAAGTAGATTATTGTGTTTCAGGCTCTGGTGGTTTTGTGGGACATTAAATAAGATGTTTGCAATATCTTTTAAACCAAGCATATGTTTTTCAAAGATTCAGAGTGCCACAAAAAATGTGACTAGGCTTCATATTCAAATGACCAGCATGAGTAAGTATGAGTCAGTGCTATGATTGAAAATGTGGGTTCTGGGGGTGGATCTGCATAGCATAGGTGTGCACGAAATTTCAGGTAGGAGGTTTTGGCACCAGGAGTCTGTTGAGCAGACAGGACGTGAAATTTTTAGGTGGAGATCAATTCAAAGGGCTGAATCCTCAGCTGGGTAACTGCAGTGAGATAATTACTCAGGAGGATGATTAATCACCGAAACCCAGCTGAATAAAAAAATGTGGCAAATGAATCTTCTTGTTGTGGGCATGTGTAACCATGAATGTAAACCTCAAGCAGGTTTCTGATACAATACTGTTTCCTCCAAGGTGGTCTTGATGTGGGTCTTGCACCTATGTAAGCAAACAAACGAGGAGGAGAGGGGAAATTATGTTGATTTAGGGCTGCTAAACATAAAAAAATATCATAAAACAGTGTCAAACAGTGTTCATCCATAAAAAAAAAAAAAATTATATATATATATATATATATATATATGAAGAAAAAAATATATAAATAAGAATGTAATATATATAAGAATGTAATTTTTTAATAAGACTAATATATTACTTACACTGCAGGAATTATAACAATCCAAAATTTGGTACTAAATTAGCCTTAGTGCTAAAACGAGTTAACTAAATAATTAGTAAATTAATGAGTAACAGGTCTGAATACAAATACAAACCTCATAAAATACATTTAAAATATATTGTCATACTTCTTGAGATGGACAAACTACATTTTCTAAAGGTTAAACAGTTCCTTTCTGTGACCATTTGTTAAAAAAAGAACACGATTTGCCCTTCTCTGCTTTATGGTGACTAACAGTTGACTTACAGAGGAAGTCTCTATGAGTGTGTTGAGATGCACAGTCAGTAATTAATAGTTTCCTGGGACATTTGTTCTTGGGATTTAACATTGAGCCATTGGGTTAACAGCCCAGATCCTTAATCATCCAGCTATCAGCACTTCCTGAACAGTTGTCATTGTGTGGCGTCATTTCCCCCACTTGAAACACTGAGCTTGATTGAATCCTTTTCAGGTGTAGGTGTGAATCCTCTACAAATGTTCGTCAATTGTTGTGTGCAAAGGCTGAAATCAGACACACTTTCACACACAAACTACAGTCGCACATCTGAAGACAAGAGATGGGTTTAGAATGCATTCTCTCTGGTTTTTATTCAGGTTCTTTAGGAAGAGATCTGTTCGGAATTACAAAATGCACTGGTAGAAATATCAGAGAGATAGAGAGACAGAGGAAGAGAGAGAAAAAGGGGGGATTTTTCATAGCCAGAATAAATGTATAACATCACCAGGTTCAGGCAGCCTCTTTCACAGCTCAACATCAGCAAAAGGGTTTTGGATTTCTTCTTAAATCAGAGTGATGTGCAGTCCCTCTTACTTAGAGTCTATTTTTATTTTTTTTCAAAATTCTGTAATACATTTCCACAGAATGTTGTGTGCTCACCTTACCCAAGATTCTCAGAGAACAGTTGGCATTAAAAAAACAAACATTCTATGAGTTTTATCATGTTTCCTGTATTATTATTATTTTCTCCCCTCTTGGTGCTCTTTTTTTTGTCGTTTTCATTTTTAAAAATAGAAGAAAAAAGGAACACATTGCTCATAAAAACATCTAACTATATTTATATATTTATACATATATATACTCTTTTTCTTTATATTTCTTTTTATATTTTATAATTCCTGAAGTTGACTTGTTAACCCACATAGTGGCATGCACGTTGCACATGCAAATCAGTAATTAAATACCTCTCTTTATCATGGTCTTTTTTTCTCTTTAAACGTCCTCTTTTGCTTTTAAATGGTTCAGGTCAATAGTAATATGGATGGCGGGTGGGATATGGGTGATTAAGTAGAGATGGGACGGGTTTGTGGGTGTCACGGTGACAGTGGTTGCACGCTTGCAGGAACTCCCCACATACTCACACATTCACACCACACGCTTATTTCCCCTTCAACAGTGCTGTGAAGAAACCCACTCCTGCTGACGGGGCTGAAAACGCACTTCCTGTCTTGTGATCCAGAACCGCAACATTAAGTGAAATCTCTTCTAAGTTAAATCTGTTGGTTTCTCTCTTTTAATTCTACAAGGTTTTTTGTTTTTAGTTGAGAGCAAAGTATCTATTCTGACATTGGTCCACTTAAAGGGATCTTTCACTTAAAACCGAAAACTGTCATCAACTCACCCTAATATCGTATGACTTTCTTTCCATTTGCGGAAAGAAGATATTTTGAAGGAAACAGCAACATTGGACCCCACTGACTATCATTGTACACACTACAAATACTGATATTGTTATGAAATATCTTCTTTTGTGCTCCACAGAAGAAAGAAAGTCATGCAGGTTTGGATTGGCATGACAGTAAATTATGAAATTTAACTGTGCTCGCAACTCAAATTGTGTAATAATTGTGTTATGTTATTATAATTATGACTATGTAATAACTATTTTTTAATTATTGTTACTATGAGAATTACTATTATTACATATATATGAAAATTATATTTCTTCTGTATTAATTAACAATATAAGCTCAATATTGAATTAGCAATGCGTTTGAATGAAGAAACCATGACACGCATAAAGAAGAGGAGGAAATGAAATAGAAAGGATCACGGCAATGCTGAAGAAAGAGAACGAAAGCACAGAGTGTTACAGGAAGTTTATGAATGAGATATACAAGAGTTACAGAAGAGATAGAGATTGATAGGCCCAACAAAGTAACTTAAATGGACATGGATAGACAGTCGAGGTACAAACATGATGACCCTCTTCGCTTTCGCCATGGCTTCGTATCTACGGTCGTGTAACAGCGATGGGAAACTGTTCATTTAAGGCACTATAAAACGACTTGCCTTCAAATCAGCTCGCAGACACTCGTGCACACACACACTCACAGACGACCGTCCCACTGTCACATGGATGAACCCAACCCTCCAATCTTCTGGAAAAAGTGGAGATGGACTCGTATCCGATCTTGGATTTGGATCAGATGAGGATGATAATGGAGTATGCCGTGGTAAATGCTGAGCAGAAATGGATTGGCAAACCCAGCACTAAATTACCATAGGTGCACAATATAATTAGATTTTTTTTTTTGTGTGTGTGTTTTTTTTTTTTTGGCATGCACATTGCCTGTGCTGGCCACAGCTGTGCCTCAAGTTCTCACTCTCATACGTACAGGGAAAAACTACATTACCCATCACCCCCCTCCCTTTTCTCCAGTTCCCCCACACATTAGCATGCACACACATGTAATTCTGTTCTGTACAAAGGGAGACCACACAAAGTGGTGTAGCTACATAGAGGGTGACTTGTTTTGGCAGCACTCAACCATTGAAGGAAAGCCCTTATTTCATATGAAACAGAAAGAAAATACAGCTTTGTTCCACTACGACGATATGAAACAAACGACATGCTCAGATACAATTGTGTTGTGTATCTACGATGATGCAAACTGAAAATGGCTTTCTGTTAAGACAGAAAATGAAGATGCGAGTCAAAAACAGAAAGCAATAAAGGCATTGACACTGACAGCAAAAGAGGGTCAGAACTAAACTGATGAACAAGCAGAGCCAAAGAATGACGCACCAGGCTTAATTATATTTGTAAACTCTTAAAGGGACAGCGCACCCAACACTGGAAATTCTTGATTTATTCATTTATTCACCCTCATTTATTCATCTAGGATGTAGATATAAGCTGATTTATTCTGTAATAAAACTTTGGAATAGTGCAATGTTTATTATAAATGATTTATCCATGCCACATACTAGTGCAATGTTTATTATAAATGATTTATCCATGCACCTCATTTTTTGTTAAAAATTAATGTCCTTGTAATCTTTATTTAAAAGCAAGATTTTATATGGTGCTTTTGTGTCCTTTTCAAAGCTTAAAAGCCTCAATACTTATTCCTTTCAACGTCACTGAAAAGAGCAACTAGAATAATTCTTTAAGATATCTCCTTTTCTAGTCTACAGAAGAGTATATCATAATAGTTTAGAATGAGATGTGAGTAAATGATGACAGAATTTTCCTTTTTCTGGGTGAACCGTTCCTTTAAAAACCACAACCTTCTGTTATCTCTTTTTTATTATTAATACAAATCAAACCGTATTAATAATCCAACATCTGGAGCTAAAATGGAGCAAATTTCCTGCATTTCAAGTGTTTTCAGCAAAAGAATACAAGACCAAGAGAACTTCTAAATGGGAATTATATTAACCATGCAATAGGTCTAACAAACCTTCATGCCTGACAAAAATAAGCCTTCCTGTCCTTTTGCGTAAGACCTGAGAAGTAGAACAATCCCTCCGGTGTTCGATGCATCTCTCTGAACGAGCAGGGTGAGACAAATCAAAAAATGGCTGCCATCCACTTGAGGAAGCATTGCTAAAAGACACAGAGAGCCGAGAAGGACACCCTGACAGAACTTGGTTGCCATCTCCCTTCATTACTCTCAGAGTAACTTGGATCTTCCCCCATCATATAACCGTGCCTCCCTGTCTTTAAAAAGCCCAGCAGAAGCGCAGACATAGGGACTTGTTAAGGCGTAGTGTGAGTCCATCACATTAAGAGAGAGATAGAGGGCAGAGGGAAGAGAGGCAGGGGTAGGGTTAGTGTGCGACACTAGAACAGAAGGCACTGTGGCTCTGCAGGTTCATCTAGACCCATGGGCATCAAACCAGGGGCTAACTGGGGGCCAGCTGTAGGTAAATGTGGGCCGAACATCAACAAACACCCAGAAAACAGTGGTTTCCTCCCTAAAAATCTTGGATATGGGTTGGCGAGGAAAAGGGATCAAATGAAATGACAATATTCAAACCGTTTCAAGAAAACAAGTAGTGTGGATTTCATATGACTCGGAGAGAGAAGGAAGGTAAGAAAAGAAGAAAATACAGAACCGCCCAACTGACTTCACAACTAGATGAATGCAGTGAGTTATTCTGAGATATTTTTATCTGCTTAAAGTGAAAGCCTAGCGAATTCTTGTGGTTTCATATAATGACTGAAAGTTAAACTTAAATATAAATGAGATCTCTTTAAAATCTCCTAGAGATAAAAGGGAGACTTTTGGAGTTTTTTTCTCCTGAGATTAAGATCTCACACGTGTCTCCTCGAGAGTTTCAATCAAGCTCAGTGATTTGCTAACATGACGTCTGCAATCAAAAGCCAAAGACGACATGCCACCCATGTTAATTTTATAGCTATATATTCATAAAACATCTTAACATATGTCACATCTGTGTCTATTTTGATCTTTTCTAAGGATTTAGGAGAAACACGAGACAATGTTGATACTTGAGTTGATACTGAGCTCCACAAGTCTCCTGAGTTATAAAAGAGTAACCTACACACAATAAAATTCTCCTCTGGAGAGTAATGGGATATTTCATAAACATTTGGTCTTTTCTGATGTTTTGAGATGGTCCAGTAGGTGGGAGTCAGCTGAACGGGTTCAGTGACAGTAGGAGAGGCTGAATAGGCCTGTGAGATATATGTTTGGCTGTATTTTTGTATCCTGAGCAGAAGTGGGGAAGGGTCTCAGATTGAGCAGGCAGCCAAAGACAAGTAGCTGCCCATGGCAGGGAACAGGAAGGCAGGGTGGAAGAATCTTTTCCAGTTACTTGATCAAAGACTACCTAGGTCAAAATTCTCAAAAACTCCTGTCGAAAATAAAAATTAAGGAGTCAAGCTTCGACAGACTTGCCATGTCACCTGTCGAGGGACAGTTCTGCAAGCGCCCTCTCTGGCAACCATATTTTCAAAAGAGATTGTTTGTCCATAGTCTATCCTGGCTTAAGCTGTGCAACAGCACCACAACATGGACAAAGAGTAAACAACAACATTCATCCCCCAAAATACTAACTTGCACTAACTCTACATTAGCTGTGAAATAATTCAAGGGGTTTAAAACTGACCCTCAATAAAAAGGGTTTCTTCAGACCACACCATTGTGTGACCAACTTTTTCTGTGGAGAAATAAATATGGAATGGACCCTGAATTTGTCTGAAAAACTCTGACACAGAAACTGCCCGAGGGCATCCTGAATGCTCCAACTCTCTTTTTTTGAAACATTCATGAGCTCTGACCCGAACTATTCACTACAGATAGGAATATTCTACTCAGCTGAGGTCACGAGTACGTAAACTTCAGGATGCTACCAGGAGCGCATCCTTATAGTCTTCAGTCTGTGGTGAATAGAACGCAAATAAAAACAAAGAGTTGGAAACAAGATGGCCACAACAGACAAAACTCTCGAAAACAAGACAACAAAGTCACATGACCACTTCTATCTTCATCAGCATCACCGTCATCTTCATCAATTGCATTTCTGAAACTATTGTTATTGACAACAGCAAATTAAGCCTTCGGAAAGGAGAACGTCTCTCGCCCCTTTTCTCTCTCTGTTCGCAGCCATGGCTGACAGAGCTGTAATGAGGGAGGTTTCACCATTCAGGCTCATTTTTAGTGCAATCCAAAGTAATAATAAACAGTGTAGAACATCATCTGGGATCCTCAGATGGATATTACATAGAAAACACCTTCTATAAACTCCATCTGCACATAAAGATCTGTAGACATGGCAAGAGCAACAGGGAGAAAATGAGAGAAAGAACTTCCAACTGAACGGAAAAAAGAGAGCTATCACCCCCCTTCCCACAGTAAATCTTCTGTCTGTTATATGTATTTATATATATATTTTAAATCAATCATGCAAGTTTCCATCAGATTTAAGTCCAAAAATATCAAAGAAAGCTGAGCAAATGCAACAGAATAACCAAGCTCCAAATGTTCGAAAAGAAGAAATAATCAATTGAAGACATTCTGAAGAGGAAATAGTCCTTCCGTCCCTCCCTCATCTGCCATTTCCTTCTTTTTCCGCTGTCTTATCCTTGTCAGGACCGAGTGGCAGTTTGTGGGTGGGTTTTCAGTGTGCCACACCCACCCGCTTCCTCACCCCTGTACTGTGTCCTTTTATATGCCACGCCTCTTTGACAGTAAACCCCTCCCCCAGGTGATGAGGTCACTCAGCATCTTGAGTTGGTAACAGTAAACGCAGATGATAAAACTCATCAATATTGGCCAGCACATGGGGCTGGTTTTGCAGTAGGTAGAGCTCTCGTTCACAAGAGCACTTGCTTTTCTTCAACAATGTCTATTTTTTCCTTTCCTTTCCTTTTTATTTTTTTGGGGGGTCTTTTTAAGAGGCATAGATGTGAGGGGGAATATGGGTTCTGGCTTCATTTTCAAAACTCCTTTTTTTTTTTTTGATTGACAGAGGATGTTGCTCCTCATTTTTTTTTTTATCGCGCAAAAAGCAATCGTTCTTGCTCAGTCTGGAGTGGAGCATTTAAACACAACGTCTCTGATCTTGAAAAAACAGTCCAACTAAATGCAACCACTCCATTTGTCGCTCATACGCTCCCATTCCCTTGCGTGTTGAGCAGCATGGGAAACGTAGTCCAGAGAGCAGGAGAAAGTACTGGAGAGAGAGGGAGTTGGGGAGCTGTATGTGCTGCTCCAATTTTCAGAGTCTCACAATGGCCCAGTTGCCCTGTTTGTATTTCCCCTTCTGCCCCATCTCTCACTGCTGCAGTACATAAACATCTTGGTTTAAGTCCAGTGGCGCCCCCTCCTGGTCACCCTGCGCACTAACACCAATCATCCTCGTCCGTCTCGCTATATTGTTCGTGCAACCCCTTCCGGGGCCCACGGCCATGGGGTGGCCGGTGTGGGCCTGGGTGGGGGCCACGCCGGTGCGGGGAGGGCGAGGAGGAACGGTAGCCGTTAGGCATACGGCGTGGGTGTGAGGGAGGCCCGTGAAGAGCAGTCCTTGGGTGTGAATGTGAGTGGGGGTTGCCCTGTGATAGACTCTGCTCGTAGGCAGGTGGCTCATGGTGCCGCTCATATTCATAGTCCCGATCGTAGAAAGGTCCGTCGCCTTCCAGGCCATCAGGTGGCGGACCCCAGCGACTGTGACGTGGGGACCTGGGTGATGCCTGCCTGGGGGAGCGTGGCGAGGCGTGCCGGGGTGAGCCGTGATGGGGCGAGGCGTGGCGGGAGGGTGAACGATGGTAGGGTGGTTCGTGTCCTGTTGGAGAGAAGTGTCGCGGGGAAGGTGAACGCAGTTTACCCTGGCCCGGGGAGCCGTATTGAGGCTTGCGGACAGCAGGGGAGTAGGTGACATGAGGACGTGGTGTAGACGGTATCTGGGGCAACTGCCGACGGCCACGCCGGGGGGTGCTGGTCCCCGACGTCGAGGGAACGGGGCTTCCACTCACAGAACTACTGCCCTACATGAAAATTAAAACAAGGCAAATAAAAAAACACCACAAAATTAACGTCAAACAAAAGAGAAGCACACACCGGCAAGAGGGAGGAGGAGGTGGAGGAGGAAGAGGAGAGAGAGACAAGGGCGAGTAAGTGAAAGGAAGAGAGAGAGAATAAAGGTGTGTGGAAACAACAACATCAATAAAACCAGAAAGAAACAAACCGGCAATGAGGCAAAACAGCAGACACAGAGAAGCCACATGTCACATCGAGAAAAATGGACAGAAACCACAGTGATAAAAGAAGATAAACAAAAGAATAACACAAAAAAAGAGAAACTGATTTCAGTAAAGCAGTCATGATAAGGTCACAGGTGTACATATGCTGTCTGGTTACAGTCTTCCCACATGGATCCACACCTGTGTACTCCAGATGCCTTTCATTCCTCATGCTCCTCATTGCAGGTTACTGTAAAGATCTAAACTATGGACTTTCGCACATAAATGTCTACCTGTGCCGAATGAAGTGTATAAAGGAATGCTTCACAATGATGCTCAAGGGTTTTATTCTTTTGTAATGGTCACATCATGAAATATGTTATAAATAATCTTATTAAAAAGTTTGATTGGTGATGTTTCTGCCTCTGTCAGTACTCAAACTTTCTGTCTGAAATATATATATATATATATATATATATATATATATATATATATATATATATATATATATATATATATATATATATATATATATATATATATATAATTTTTTTGATTAACAGAAGTTAATGTTATTTTTACCAGACCTAAAAAAACAAAAAACATTCAACATATTATATAAACCTACTCCAGCTTTCCGAGTACAATACCTTCTCCAGTCCAAAAAAGACTATCTACTAAAAATAAACTGCAATGCTGTCCTATTGTTTGGCTTTCGTATAAATCTTCATAGTCATCTTAATGATCTCAATATAAAAGAAACCATGAAAGTATATATATTATTGCTTATTTCATATGTTAAGAAATTAAGATAACAGAAGCAATAATCATAACAAAGGCTTTTTCAAGCAGCAAAAAATAAGCCAGAGAAAAGGTGGGAAATGTTTGGGTTAAAGTAAATCACACTGTTATTAGAGTAAGAAACCTTGAGTAAAATTATAAGTGGAGATCAGGGAAAGAAAACATTGAATCTGCCCTTTTACGTTCTATTGTGAGGAAATTCTAAAAAATAATGCTGAATTTGTGCATGATATAAAAGGGGTATTTCAGTAAGTGTGTGCCCCACCTGTCTATGCCCTCTCCCCTCACTCGGTGAGCGGGACCAGTGGCGATCAGATCTGTCGTGTGGATGGCGGTGGAAGTCACGCTCATGACTGCACCGCTCCTTATCCACTGAGCTGTGGTGGTGGTGATGATGATGGTGGTGGTGACGGTCTTTTGCACGACCCCGTTCTCGCTCTCTCTCTTTAGGTGGGAGGTCACCTGACTGTGTAGTTGTGCTAAGATCCGTGCCCAGACCTGCCAAAGCCAACACAGAGATGAGATGATACAGCATTACAGAAGAACATCCAAACCAGTTGCTGCTTAAGTGAGGATGGATTTTGAAGGGGTTCGAATGACATGATGGTGAGTAAAATATTTTAAGTTGTTTTTTTTAATAACTAAATGATTGTTAGGAAGTCAGTAGAATAAGTTGACATGTACTTGTAAAGTAAGTTATACACCAAAATAAAATGTTAGCAGATATTCAGAAGACAGGCTATTCATACTCTAATGACTGGTGGTAGACATATATATATATATATATATATATATATACACTATCGAAATAAAGTGTTACTGACACAGTAAAAAAAAAAAATATCCACAGAGCTTATTAATTTTAAAAACCTGTGTCTGCATCTGTATAGCGAGCGAGGGATCTCTCTGAGGTACGGTGACTGCGGTCTCTCTCCCGGTCTCGATCTCGTTCTCTTCTTCGCGGAACATGTCGGTGACCCTCTTCTGACACCACCCGTTCCAAAGAGTAATCGTCCAATCGTACGCCTCGACCTGAACGTCCGTGGACCAATGAGGATGTAGAACGGCGCATTGGACTTGTGTCTGTGATGGTCTACAGAAAAGAAATGAAAGAAATGGAAATAAAATAGTGGGAAAGGAAATAAGTTTATATTGATGTGTTTTTTTCATAGAGCAGCTCGATCATATGCAGTGGTACGAGTTCATTTGTGTGCGTGATTGAAAGCATTTGAATGTAATTCGTTTAACTCTGGTTAAAACCAAGGCACAGGTATATCCATCATGCTCAGTGAAGACAGAAAGAGAAATAGTAATACAGAGAGTGAATAACAGACAGACATATAAAGATACACAGACAAATTAGATAGAAAGATTAGATAGATATATAGATAGATAGATAGATAGATAGATAGATAGATCATGCCTTACATGCACTGCAGCTTTTTCTAATTTAAGCAGAACCATTAAATATTCGTTGTCTTTCTCTGCCATAGCTGAGCACACAGAACCCAATCCAGCCAAATAAAGTTCAGCACATTTGTCCATGCACACACCCGGAGACATCACGGAGTAACATGAAAATCTATAACATATGTGGATGCACAAAGATAGACTTGGGCACATATTCCTTTCCTGCTCTGAAAACTGAAATAACTCTTCACACTTTTCTTTTCACTCACACACACACAATGATTTATGCCATGCACCTTATTGAAACATGCTAACAACATGACCGTTATTGGCAGCAGGATTTCCTGTTTGAAATCCATGCGTCAAGAACTACAAGACAGCAAAAGCTCCCCCTGTTCCCAGGACCAGAAAAACAGAGATAAGATACAGGCACTCACATACACACACACATACTGTACATACATACAGGGATACAGGGCTGCATAAAAGGACAGGAAAAAGGCATAGAGAGAGAAAGGTACAGTGACGAACAGAATATACAGAGGGAAAAGAGGGCGAATAACAAGAAGGATGGCATGAAATAGTTAAGTATGACACCAAGACATAAAGAGAGACGCGGACTCCTAAAACAGACAAAAAGTGCAAGAGAGAGAGAGAGAGAGAGAGAAAATGAGGGAGAGCATGGAGAACACAGAGAGAGGCAGGAAGCCAGAGATGGTACATACACTGAGGTTACTTGCTCGCGGCCTGTGTCTCCGTCGCTGTTGAACAGCAGACAGACGTGCGCAGAACAGGACACACACATGAGACCATAGGGACGATACACACAGAGCACAGCATAGAAAGTGTGAGAGCAAAAAAGAGAGGGGGGAGGATAAAGGAAATACAGAGGAAATGGAACAAGGAAGGAAGAGGAAGTGAAAGGGTGAGTAGGAAACCAAGGGGATCAGAGACATAAAAATGGAGACAAATTCAATGTGCAACAGGACAGAATGGGCAAGAAAGATCACAGGGGTGAGAAATTCTCAAGACAAGAGGAAAGGGATTGATGGAATAAGAAATTAAAAGACGAGTGCCGCAGGAAGTCCATGAAAGTAAGGAGAGACACCAAAACAAAGGAAGAAAAAAACATGGGGAAAGAAAGAAAATTGGTGAAAAGAACAAGTAAAACCACAAAATGAAAGGAAAAAGGAAAAAAGAAAAGTACGGAAAAGGAAAATAGAAAACCAGAAAATGAAAATAAGGAAAAGGGAAGGGGGAAACCATGAGACATTATGGGTAAAACAGAGGCAAAAAATAATAATAAAACCATGTTTGGTTGTGCAAAATAACGAAGGTTAAAGATTTTTTTTTTAATGAAAGTAAAGGGTAAATGTAAGCCCATTAAAAGGAAGAAAAAACAAGACAAAGAAATAAATAAAAAGCAAAATGAAGAAAGAAGGTAATTATTACCAAAAAATGAGAGAGAAAAAAACAAGTAAAGTGGAAAGTAGAGATGGGAGAAATAGAAGAATAGTGATCCCCAATTTAAGTTGGAGAGCACAGAAACACATTGACAGAAAGGGGTTGTGGGTGGTGTGTGTGTGTGTGTGTGGTGTGTGTGTGTATGTGGGGGTGGGGGTAGGGTGGAGGAGGAACAGGAAAGAGAAAGAAGACAAAAATTGAGCGAGTGTAGAGGAAGATAGGAAGCACACTGACACACTTACCGCAGCAGAACGCACACTCTGTGGGGCAGAGCAGTGTTAGACAAGAGTGAGTCACAAGAACAAGAACCACATCTACGTTACAGATTTACATGACACACACAAGCACAGACTTTGGGTCCTTGCACATCCTGGTATGTACTGTACACACCACACTTCCAGCACACAAGTGAACATATATTGATTCTAGCAGACTGTTACTAGTTTGTGAGGTTTCTATGTTTAGCTCACCTTCAAACACACACTTTACAACACAGAGACGCACGACTGCCTCATACTTAACTTTTACACACGTGGACAAATTGCTAAACCCAGACACATCTCCAGAGGAGAGTCAACCAAGAGATCATGGGGATTATTTATGTCAGGGTGAGAAATGCTGTGTGTGTGTGTATACATTTATGCATTATAGCATAATAGTATTAAATGCATGATTGCTTCTATGTGATGTGTTTTGGGTGAATGCTGGAAGAAATTGCATGTTGTGAGTGTGTTACTGCCTCCAGAGGTTGATTTGTGGTAGTGTTTCGAAAGTATGAATGAATGAATAAGGGATTTATATAGCACTTTATTGTATCTTGCTGTACACCCAAGGCAATTTACAATCATGTGAGGGGGTCTCTTCCTCAGCATCCACCAGCTACAGTACAATGGCGCCAGTGCACTCACCACACACCAGCTACAGGTGGAGAGGAGAGAAGAGAGAGTGAAAGAGCCAATTCAATGGATCGAGTTGATTAGGAGGCCATATAGGCCAGTGGAGGGAATTTGGTCAGGACATTTGGGTTACAACCGTACTCTTTACGAGAAGTACAATGGGATTTTAGTGACCTCAATGTAACGTCTCATCTGAGAGACGGTGCTTTTTTTACAGCATATTGTACCTACACTGGGGCATTAGGACCCACACAGACCACAGGGTAAGCACCTTTTGCTAGCCTCACTAACACCTCTTCCAGCAGCAACCTAGTTTTCCCAGGAAGTCTCCCATCCAGGTACTGACCAGGCTTAACCCTGCTTATATCTTCAGTGGACAACTAGTCTTGGGCTACAGGGTTATATGGCTGTGGATCACGTGAAATATTTCATCAGGTCACAAGGTCGGTCACAGTATATTTGGTCGGCAATGCAGTGTATATGTGCATACTTAATTTTATTATTATTATTATTTTTTTTGCATGTTAGGGGTACGTCTTAAATTTAGTCAGCAGTTAAATAGATTAAGAAATGCATTTGGCAAATCTTTTCTTAAATTACAAGTTGCATTTAAAAATAAATTTAGTAATGTACTTTTTAAAAAAATGTTTCATTTATCTAACATTTTAAATATTAAACATGTTTATATAGACTACTAGATTTTTACCAAAGACACATGAATCAAAAGTGTCATTAAATATAATTTTTTATGGTTTCTGTTTCAAATAAAGTCTGTTCTTTCCATTTATCAAAAAAAGTATTACAGTTTATAATAAAAACAGTGTGTGTTGTTTTTAACAAAAACAAACCTGTCTAAAAATTGAAAATTTTTCAATCTTAATTATAATAACAAATCATTTTTTTGAGGAGCAAATCAGCATATTACAATAATTTCTGAAGCATCATGTGACACTGAAGACTTATTTAATCCGTTTGGATCTATTAATTCTGTAATTATGCACAAACAGGCTGTTTTCTCGTGAGTCAACTTACTTTTGTCACTATCTCAAATCCAGCTCTGGAAGCAGCACACTTCAGACACACCAAGGTTTTCCTGAAGGTGATCTAGGTGTTGATGATGATGATGATGCAGAGAACACTCACACTCTCTCTCTCTCTCTCACTTACTCTCTCTCTCTCTCTAACATAAACACACACACGCATGCAAGTGAAGGATAGGGTATGAGCCACTTATCCATGAGCCCTTTGACAAAGACATGCTAACATTTATTGACTAATTAGCATGACAGCACAACTAACGTCTGAAGTCTGGTCTGCTCAACTGAAGCTGTCAAAGGCTGTTAGCTGGATAACTGACTGAAGATGGATATTGGGAATGGACAATAACAGATAAAAAGGTGGAAAGACAATATGGGTGAATGGATGGATGTAAGGATGAAGGTGCTCACTTGGTTGTCTGCTGAGAGGCGTGGCATGGAGATGGTCCGCCCATGCCCTTCCATTGGGTGATAGGGCTCAGTGTCCGAGTAACCGTCCCCAACAGGCCCAATCTCTCTCATTTCTACCGTCTGCAAAACAGATCAACAGCATGTGGACCGGGCTGATGCCTGCTTTAGCGGCCTACAGCTCTATGGGGTGTTATAAACCAGTAGAGGGCAACGTCATGCGCAAAAGTGTGTTGGAGCTGAAGATTACAACGCTTGAGCTATTCATTAGCCATTACCAAATGATGCATATCACTAACTGAGTGAAATAAAAGAACAGGTGCACACTCAGCCCACATCACAGCTTATTCCAGCCAAGAATAAAGCATTTAATTAAATTAAAAATAGCTGTTGTTCTGCTTTATATATTTGATTTTTGTCTCCTCAAATTAAATAAGACCTAACTCCAACTAAATCTGATAATATATCACATTTTCTGTGTTATTTTAGGTTTAGCGTTTGTAAATTGAAAATTTACAAAACTTGTTTTGCATTAATTCCCAAAGTGGTGAAATAAAACATGTGATTTGAGATTTGACCAAAAATATCACAGTACTGGCTGGATCACGCATTGACCTTGCCTGATTGCCCACTACTGGTTTAAGTACTTTCCAACATGCTTGCTAAGCCTAAAGTTTCAGCATCTCCTTTGCTAGTGCATGGAAACATCAGAGTTGGATGACTGCTGAGTTACAGAGAAGTGTCACACTGAAGGAGAGATGAGAGTCTGGAGAGGGTTTGGTACGATCCAGCAGACAGTGAGGAAACAGGCAAGCAGTGAAACACCCCTGCAGTCTGGTAGAGGTGGGAGGGTCTATACAAATGGTCTATGATGGTCAGTGAAGTTCAGAATGATTTATCAGACAGTTAAAGAGGTGAGCTACAGACCGACAGAGACAGAAGAGATAGAAAGAGTGATAATATGAATGAGAAGTGTGTCCAAAAGCAGCGAAAAAGTGATGGTGGCTTGGAAGACAATGATTGGTTCAAGCACACAGTTCTTTCGATACCAAAGGCAGAGAGAAGCAGATATGGTCACGGCTACTCTGGTGGGTTTCAAGAGTCCGAGGAAACTCCTGCAAAAATTTCAGATCTAAACAAAATGAAATCGCCTTTCCGATCTGACGATCTCCGATATTACCTGTGGATTGTGGCGGCTGTCGTGATGGTCTTCAGGATACGGTCTGTCAGGGTTCCAGTTTTCCGGAACAGGCTTCTGGAACATTTCCTGGGCTCGTGATGTCACCCACGACTGGCTCTCGATCATTCCACCCTCCAGAGGCCTGAAGCAGTGAAAGATGTTGGCTGGCTAATTCATTTACTCAATCACACACACACTTATGTACAAAATGCCTTTTGCAAACAAAAATGTAATAGAAACACAATTCCACATGCAGAATTAATCCAAAAGCAGATAGACATATATATACATAATATAGACATAATTTGATACTCACAGGCTGTTGACAGGTTCCTGCGGCAACTCAGGGAGACCGTTCACCCCCTGTCCCCCTTCCTGGTTCGGGGATGGCTCCAAGCGCTGAAACATTAATGGCGTTCGGTTCTGTGTGAGATACGAACATGGCCTGCAGCTGGGATCAGACACACTCATGGGATATGGGGAAACAAACACAAGCCACCGTGCACTACACAGGTGGTGGGGTATCAGACAGCAGAGTTCCCCAGAGGGCATCATGGGTAATGGAGTACTCCTGTTCCCTCCCCAACCTGAATGGAGTCCTCCATTGGGGCTGTGCTGTCTAGGTAGGTACCGATGGCTCAAAGCATTTCCATCCAACCCACCGGAAGATATGGGTGGTAGTAACAATTTGGGCATGCTACAGTGAAGATCTGAGGTTCATACTTGAAGAACTACACGTTGTGGGTGGGTGAAACTTAAACTATGAACACTAGAAATCTCAGAGACTGTGGTAGCCCAAAGGTTACAAGACAAAACAAAACAGACAGAGAAAATTACACATAACAAAAAAGAACAAGAGATTGACAGTGGATCCAACAGGTCAAAAAGGATTGAAACGATGAGAAAGATCAAAATGAATTAGTTAAAATGCAAACAAGTTGACAGACATAGATACAGAGACATCAGGGATGGATACAGAGAGTGAGGCATCCACAAAAGAGCAGCTGATGTTGAGAGGGCAGTGCTGAGGTACAGGTGCAATTAAGTGAAGGACGACATGTAAAGAGACAGACAGGGAATCAGGTGAGGCAAGACACAAACATAGATTTAAATCATTCCCTGATGCCGGCAGAGTGTCCATGCTTTTAGTGGTAGATATATGAAGGCACCAAGTATTACTAAATGCTAAACACATGCAAAAACAATGGACACTGTGCCTGTACAGGATGGGAACTTTTCTAGGGAATGGGACAGGAGTGACGCTGACAAAAGGCCATGTTGTATCATTCATCATTGCATATACCCTGCATAATTACTATATCTGTTTTTAAGCATGCTCTAACTCTGTAAATAACATGTGAAATGATTGTGTCTATAATGTATACATTTCATGCCATAAAAGCACTAAAATAACAAAGAATTTGCATGTACATCTTTTAACCCATAGTGCTCCATGTGGGAAGTGACAAACACTACTATTTAAACCTTGGGATCAGCAAGATTAAAAAAAAAAAAAAAATAGAAGAAAATGAATATTGTTATTCAGCAAGAATACATTCAGTTGATCAAAGGTGACAGCAGACAGCAAAGACATTAAAATGTTACAAAACATTTCCATTTTTAAATAAATACTTTTTTAAAATTCATAATCCTAAAATTTTTATCACAGTCTCCACAAAAACATTAAGCAGCAAAACTGTTTTCGACATTGATAATAATGAGCAGCAAATCAGCATACCAGAATGATTTATGACTGGATTGATGAGCTTTATCACAACATCAATAAATTGCATTTTAAATAAAAAATAGTTATTTTGAAATTTAGTACTATTTCACAATACTACTGCTTTTACTGTATTTTTGATCAAACAAATGCAGCCTTGGTGAGCATAAAAGCTTAAAAATAATCTTACCTACCCCAAACTTTTGAATAGTAGTGTACATCCTGTATTTAATAGACACTAATATCAGTGTTAAACAGAGTAAAGGAGACATTGGCTGTGCCTGAAACTGCAGGCAGCTACCTAACTGCCTAGTCTGTAAATAGTTTGGTTTTTTAACTATGTATTTTTATGCCTATTTTGGGATATCTCATAAAAAAAATTCTACAGGAGCAAATGAAAAACACACTTTTCAAAAGTAGCCTAAAAACATCAATGTTTCTCCTAAAAATGTATATTTTCTATTATTTGTTTTTTAATAGTTTCAGACATAGCCAATAAGTCAGAAAGTAATGGATTTAAGATTGTTGTGTGGACAGGTTGTTACCACTGTTGATTAGCAAAGCTAATCAGCTGCAAACTTGACTAATTAGACTTCATGCTTTGGTGGGATAAGAGTTACAAAAGGACGAGAAAGGAGAGCATTTGTTTGTTTGTCTGAAGTGGTACCTGCTCCTCACGAAGTGCCTGCTGCTTTTTGGCCTTGCTCTGCCGGTAGTACTCCATGATCATCATGGCGGCGTAGATTTTGCCCACTGTCAGGTCTGTCGCTGCTGAGAGGATGAAAAAGTTAACCTGCACAATTAGACTGGGGTGGAATGGGACCCTGAGCCGAGAGGGGAATGGGAGTTGGAGACAAGGCATGCCACAAACACAAAGTTCTAGTCCCTCAGACCCAGACTAAACACACAAGACTAGATCTCACAAGAAACCTCTGTTGGTTTTATTCCCATTGATCTAGTCTTAATCTGGGACTGAGAAACTAGATAACAGGTACACAACAAATTACAAGACAAATTTCACAAATACAGCTGCCCCAGAATTTAGATTTAGTCTCTTAAGTCAAATTTATACAAGTATGAATGCCATTGCATAGACAACTAAATATCACAAATTAATTTACATTTTCTTAGGCACATTTGCAATGGTATTTAACCAACCATTAAAAATAAATGCCACCTGGTGTGCTGCTACCAAATGTTTCAAGACGTTCAAAACATTTTAGGATGGCTTAGTTGCCCAAATACATTCTGGTGCCACTGAATGCAACAAATATACACATCTAATAAACTTTTCACACAACAGACACTAGACAAAGTGCACTTACAAATACAAAATGCAACAGAGCTGATAGTCTTTTCACATTCAAATCCTCATTAATTAAAGCCTCTTATTTTTCTCAAGCACCTTATATAGCGTCACATTTCTAGCTTATATTGCATTCCTACAGGGACTCAAGCCAATTCACTACGGGAAGATACCATGAATGAGGCAACAATATCAGAAAACTATTTAGGATTCCACTATTTTGTGAGGAGCTCAAATTTTTCATCAAAACTGCAGCGGTATCCAGAGTTTGAATGAGACAAAAAACATAAATTTGGAAAATTTTGAGCTGCCATAAATAACAAAAAGAATCCCTTTACACAAAAAACTTTCTTATCAGGACAATTTCATAGTAAAATTGGCTTGAAACCCCCCATGGAGCAACATTAAACTTCAAAAATAAGTCGAAAACATGCTGAAATTTCAGATTAAACATGCTAAAGGAAAGCACACAAATGTATTTCAGCTACTTGTCATAGATCATAATCACAGATTTGAATATATTCTGGTCATCTCATTAAAATGTAAAGTCTCTAACATCTGTAAACACCCTCAGATATGAGTTAATAACTCGGGCTACACTGTTTTAAGGCTCTGTGGTTTAAAGGTTAAGCCCAGCTAAGTGCTTTACGAATGCTGGAGTGAAAAGACTTCTATAGAGGATCCATCTATAGCGAGGCACCCCCTGAAAACAGACAATGAAGAGGACAAAGGAAGAGGGAGGAAAGGAGAGAGGCTGGAGAAAGGAAGGATATGTAGTTTAGAAGTGGATGAACAATTAATTAAAAGTTTAAATGAGGATGGCGAAAAGGATGTATGACGTTTTATATACTCCAAATTAAACTAGTCAAGTCATGTTGAGAATCAGATGTAAACAGATACAAGGCCTTATAAGCAATAAATCATATAGTTAGGAAACAGAATGGTTTTAAATAGTATTAATATGGTAAGGCATGGTATAAAGAACAGTGCAAGACAGTGGTTTGTCATGTGGGGATGGGAGAAAGATCAGTTAAAGGTTTTGAGATGTGTTGCCTGATCAGAGGGTGCTGAGCGGTGTGAGCTGAGAGAAGCTGTTCTCTGATGAATTGGTGATCTTTGGTTAGTTTTTTTTATTTTTTTTTACAAACCAATCTGCAGCTTACACTTGTGTGGTGTTACCAGCAGATCCAGGTTCTTCTGGGAGAGATTTGGCCAAATCGCCATCATTTCCTTACGGAGCTCCGCGTCCATCTGGTGTTTGTCTGCGCCTCCTGTAAGCATGTGATGTCAGGGCAGGGTACATACACACACACACACGCAATGCACATATGTATAGACAAACAAAATATGCCAATACACCAAAAGCACCAACCCAATATCAATAACATTATCACAAAAACATCTTTTGTAATCACAATCACTCAGAAGATACAGGAAAGGGTGTTTTGTTAATATTATTGTTATTTTATATGCAGAAAGTAAGAAAGAAAGAAGATAGATAGAAAGAAAGGAAGTAAGAAAAAAAGAGAGATGTCATTCTGTACCCTTAGCGATTTTGATGTCCAGAGCTGTGCGTATCAAAGCCATCAGAGTGGAGTTGAAATGCACTGTGTTGTCATCTGCAACAGGTAGGTCCATGCGTAGCAGTCTCTGTGAAGAGCCAATCAGAGGAGATGAGGGCATGGCTGTGTAAGTTAAACATCCAATCAGATGCTTTTGGTGGACTAACAAAAGGCTCGGGGAGCTCAGCAGTTTGTAGCCAAAGAATAAATTACTGGCCACACAATTTTGAGGAGATTAAGTTTTTAAACAGGTCATTTGATTGCAGGGTTGACTGTAGGTTTAAATAATATATATATTTTATTTATTTTTTTTTTTAATGTAATTGTTGTGTACAAAAAATGCAAAATGCAATTACTTTCATCAACCACACAAAAAGTGATACGGAAGGATTAATTTGGCCTCTGTGAGAGCAGTTTTCTTAGTTACTTAGTAACTATATGCAATCTTATAATGAATGGACCATTCACACAATTTATAACACATATAGAGTATGTGACTTAACTGGAGCCCTCACAGATAATAGGAGCAGTATCACAGGGGATGAAGTCATCTCTTCATTGCTCTTCTGTCTGTGAAAACTAATCTCAGATCAGGCATAAACTTGTCTTATTTGGGACTGCCAACTCATTTGTTATTCCACATCTACTGCAAATGTGTACATTTTAAGTGTGAAAATACTTTTTGGGACCCTATAAAGTGCAATCAACTGATCTTGAATTGGCTAGTAATGATGGGTCGTTCTTGAACGATTTGTTAATTTTAAAGGAACCTTTAATGTGACTCGGGAAGAACGAGTCGTCTCGTGGAGTGATTCGTTCTGTCGCACAATGTGCAAAAGTCTATAGGTTCTGTACTTGAATTAGTTCACCTGTTTGAGACTTCTGGTATTTCGAGTCGTTAATTTTGCTGAATGATACTCAAAGGTCAGAGTCGGTAAAACTTCCCATCACCATCGGTTACTAAAGACTGAGGGTCCAAATGTCAGCTTAATTCAAAATATCATGAAAAGCTACTGCTAAAGAGCTCCCCCCACCTGTTGGACTTTTTATATTTTGGACAAACCAATGAATGAAAGAGCACCTAAAAACAGCTGATTGTTGTTTTTAGATGCCAGTTTTCATGCATTGGATGTGCCTTCATGGAATTGGAATACACAAGCACACGACATGGAGTTAGAGTGAGGAAGAGAGCATGTGTGTGTGAGCCTGTGTATATGCCGGGGGCCATTTCAGACCAGTCCGCTGTTTCTTGGAGGTGTAGATACCAACAAGCATGAGCAGTGTTCCATCGGTGACCATGCAAAAGCGCATGCAATACAGCACGACCCCTAATTGGAGTTCAGCGATGGCACAACCCACCCTCCTCACCAGTCACAGCCCACCCGAACATCAACCCCTACTCCATGCATCATGCATTGCATGCACCCCCCTCCTCCCTCCCCACCCTCACAGAACAAGAGCAGTGCAGCCGCGCACAGAGAGTATCATTTTATTACTTGTATTACTGGGTTTGTTTAGCATCTTTATCTTTGTGATTTCTAATAGGGTTAATTAACTTTTTTCTTGATCTCTCAATGCAAAACGGGTGCAGTTTTTTGTAGGTCAGAATAAGGGGTGGCATTCCCTACAGAGTTAAAGGGAGAAAAATGACTGTGTTGTACACCAGAGAAGTGTAGAACTGGATTAGGGGCAACAGGTATAGAAGTTAGTTCACTTCAGACTGGAAAGCTATGAGATGTGTACCACATAGAAAAATAATGGGAAGGGGGGGAATGGTGTGCTTGGCAATGGATAGAGAGAAGGTCTGAGAGGAGAAAGAGAGAAAAAGAAGAATTCTGTTTGTTTGAGATGAGGGGAAACAATAAAAGTGAGGAAAGTGAAAGGAAGAGTTTGAAGTGAAGGGAGTCTCAGTGAAACTTTGTCAGAACATAAATAAATTTCGCAAAATGTCTACCATAGATAAAATCTGTTCTTGTAATCTAAGTTTAGATGCAGTTTTTATTAGACCCAAAATATTGAGTCTGTCCAAGATCAACATATCATTGTGTCGTTGTGCACAGCTGATGATACATATTGTAGGCAAAAAGCTCCAGAAAATATTACTTTGAAAAATTAGCTGTAATCTAGGATATATTTTTTTGTTTGTTTTTTGTGGATGACTAAAAATCTTTTTGTTGTTGTTGTTGTTGGGTGAACAGCACAGCAAAAAAAAAACAAACAAACAAAAAAAAAAAAAAAAAAAAAATGTTTTCCATTCTCAGTCCTAACAGTCAAATAAGATTTCAGGTAGTTTTTATTTTGCTCAGAAGTGTGCACTTTGTCCTTAAATACACTACCATTCAAAAGTGCAAGAGCAATATTTTTTAAAGTAATTTTATTAATGTCTATATATAATTATTGATATTTTATTCAGCAAGATTGCATTAAATGATTAAAAGTGATGCTGAATACATTTATAATGTTCATTTTAATGTTTATAAATCTATAAATTAGACAATCTTTAGAACTTTCAATTAATCAAAGACTTCAGCATATTAGAACAAGTGCTGAAGGATCTTCTGACACTGGAGACTGGAATAATGACTGCTGAAAATTCAACTTTGCCATTATTTTTTCATTTCAAATATATTATAAAATATATTGTTATAGAAAAGTTATTTTAAACTGTAATGATATTTTACAATATTATTATTATTATTTTTTTTTTACAGTATATTTGATCCAATAAATGCAGCCTTTGTGAGCATAAGAGAAAATCATTAAAACTTCTAACTTTGAATGGTGGTGTATTTGAAATTCACTATACAGAAACTGATGAAAGTTGTGGGAACAAATCCTCGGTTTTGGACACAGTATAATCATGAAAACCTAAAACACCTATGTAGAGTATAAAATAGATTAAAAATATATATATTATGGGATATTTATAACAGCATCCACCTGCAAAATGACAGTGACACATGATATTTCATATGAAAAAACATTCACCTTTTCATTCACCTCAAACTAAGCATGCCAGCTACCCTGATGAACGTGACATGTGCAATGGCTGGATGTAATTTTTCACACAAGGATGCATTTAGATTTCTACTACTTACATAACTAAGAAGCATGCTGATTAAAGGTGAAGAAATGCAAGATAGATAGGGAGAGGAAGACAGGAAGTGAAAGAGGGAGAGAGCAAGAGAAAAAAAAAAGAGGAGGAATTTTTGTGCAGGGATGAAGAAATGTAGTGGCTGAAAATGCAAACCCAAAGAATGTGGGGAAAAGTAGAGATAGAGCGAGAGACAGTAAGAGAGAAAGAGAGAGGGGAACGGAAACAGGTCAGAACTGCATTGACAGAATCAAACGAAGGACAGGTGGGAAAAGCTTATCCGTGATTCTAGTGGATTTGCCGGAAAAAAAAATCAAAAGGACAAAGTGGATCTAAAGACTTCTGAACACTACGTGATTGCACTAGCTGAACCTTACGAAAGTGTCAACAGTTGAAATCATAGAAAATGAATATCTGAAGACTTTAGGAATCATCCACTGGAGGGAGAGATGCAGAGGACCAAAGGCACGTGATTCTTCCCAGTCCTTCTGTACACGCACACATATATATTTGTGTCTACATTTGTATTTACAATTAGGTTCCATTCCTGCCATTAACATTGAAAACATACAGTGGAAATCACACAAGATTCCTTGTTTTCTAGTTAGAGTCAACATGAAATAGTATTCTCAACCCACTTAACTTTCTAAAATGTAATATTAGTAATATTGTAAGAACAATGGTAGAAGGTGACTTGAATTCACTAGGATTAAGTTTCAAAAGTTGATGCAGAGGTGGGGCTACTTAAAAAAAAAAATTGATGAATGAATATAAAGACAAACTTTTTCTGAAATACACTGTGCCAATGAATAAGAACAGGTAAGGGTGAAAAAAAGGGTCCAATCTGATTTCATGTTGATTTGAAAAAATATATAATTTAGTAACTCCTAATCGCTAAGAATAAGAATGCAAAATTACAAGTTCCTTTTATATTTGCAACAAAATCCTTTACATCTGTATGTGAGTGAACATTTGAGTACGGTGCAGAAGGGCTGAGAAGGTACCCTCCGTTCCCGCTCTCCAGTGGATGTATGCGTACGGGTATGTGTCAGCTGGCTAACACCTTCAACGGTACCCCACAATATAAAAGGAAAGATACAGCAGCTCACCAACACCAACACTAACAGAAAAAAAACGGACAGCTTTGATTGGCTGTGGCGCACCCACGACGGGCTGCCGCCGCTAACCTTGTAGGCGACCCGAGCTGGGCACCTCTTCCCCAGGCCTAGCGGAGGACACATGTGCCTGAGCATCTCATACATATCACTGTAACTGATCCTGCCACTGTAACAGGGAGTGGGAGGGAAGGGGAGGGGTGAGACCCCCAGAAATTAAACGAGGAGAACGTGGGAAAAAAAATAGGAGGAGGACGACGAACGAATAAAACAACAGACAAGAAGAGAAACAATGGAGAGGGGAGGGGGAGGGGGTGGACATCATGGCACAAACCAGAGGATGGTGGGATTTAAACCAAAAAAGGAGGAAGGAGGAGGAAATAAGAACGACAAGAAGGAAAAACAAAGACACATAGGTTATTGTTTTGGTCTGGGCGAGGGGCGGGGTTTTGAGAGCGTGAGCGCTCTTGATTGGCTGGAGGTTAAACAGGAGGAGGGGAAGCTGGTTTTTAGTTCTAGTAAAAACACTGTTCTATGCGATCGTGGGATGGTCCCATAGAACTGCAGTGGGGCTTCAAACAGGCAAAGAAAAGCTCCGCTGCTTGGTGGTGAACTATGGTAGTCACGTCAATGCAGTCCTCTGATCCCCAACCCTCACTTCGTCCCCAAACAAGAACAATGCACACTGTTACACCCAGTTTGCCAAGGCATGGTTCAACAGCAAGCAGAAAGTAAAAAAAAAAAAAAAAATGACTGATTCATTCGTTTGTTTCTTTTTTTTTTCTTTCTTTCTTTCTTTTTTTTTTTTTGGCTGTTAAAAGTGATTCATTCCACAGAGAGATTCATACAGACGTGTCTGTCACTGGCAGTGCATGTCATGCTTCTAAAAAGGTGTCTGCATTGTCCCGCACATTCTCATTTCTCATATCAGAATGCATATAGAGATGGCGAATAAAATAACAAAAATGAATTTCAAGTAAAAAGAAGAAAAACTGTGGAGAAGAGTAAAAATGAACTGAAAAAGAAAAAGAAAAGCAACATTCATTCCAGTCTTCAATGCGAGCAGGTGCTTAAGTTTTTTGTTTAGTAGGATCCAAACCTTGCAGGCCACCCTATGAGGACATTTCTTGCCTAAGCCCAGCGGGGGGTCGATAACCCGCAATAAACTGTACATATCCTTATAATGAATGCGCCCGCTGCAAGAAGAATACAGGGAGGTTAGAGAGGGGGCACACACAGGAAGAGAGAGAAGAAAGAGAGCCAGAGAGGAGGTAGAGAGGAAATAAGAGAAACAAGAAGAGGAGCACAAAGAACAAGAGAATAAAAGCACACATATCCATTGACAAATCACAGACCAAACCCATTGCCTCAAACCGATAGAAAACCAGATCATTCAAAGGACAGCCCAACCGATTTTAAGCTAAAAAATATGTTCAGATCAAAGACTGGAATCTTCCAGCAATGGACCCTTTTCAGGAGACTGTGATGAAGAATAATCGAAACCAAACACATTTTATAAATACAATTATAAAAAATATTAAATACATTAATGTTATGAACATTAGAAATAACTGCTTATGCACCTCTAAATAAATGTTTCTTGCTCTAGTTCCCTTCTACAATCCAAACCTAAACATTTGAAAAGGGACTATTGCCTTGGATAAATTTCAACGTATGTGAGTGTTACTGAAGCCTTTAATTAAGATTTTAATGCATGCCAAATTCCGTGAAATGAACCCCATCTATGCATGTGAATGAAATAACTACATCAAATTTTGAGTACAAAATAAAAAATGGTGAAGCTGTCCCTGAATGATCTTTAGTGTTGTTCTGAATTCTCCCCACATCACGGTGCAGAGGGAACAAATCCACCGATATGACCGTGCACATGAGAGGCTCTCTCATTTTGGCGAGTCCAATGACTTAATTGAACTGCATACAGTGACAGCTACGTGGTCTTTACCAGTCAAAATACATGAGGTGTATTTTGTTAACGTTTGTATGCAGTGGCAAGTACAGATATAAGCTGCGACAGCTTGTCTGTGAAGATGTTTGCCATGCACACCCGAGCCATAAAGATGGGAGAATTAAGTCATTGTGAAGTCAGAATCTGCCATGCACAGGGTCTCATGTTCAGCTCTCTTGGTTATGCTCATTTATATCACTTTCTCGGTTTCTTGCTGTTTTTTTTATACACTTTTGTGTGTGTGTGTGTTAAGCAGATGTTTCTTTCTATATAAATATAAAAGTTATTTTTGTTAAAATATGTTACAAATTATATCTTTCCTTCTTTCTGACTCTTTGAATGAAAGTAGTTTAAATCAGGATTATGCAAAATTCAGAATTGAAAAAAAAGATTCCCTTTTAAATTCATAAGTTTGAATTTGAATTGAATTAGCCACATTCCGCAGAAAGATGAACTGACATTTTAATTTAAATGACAGGAAGAGGTACTGGATTGTAATTGAAAGAAATTTAATGCAGGCAATCCATTCTGGGAAATTAAATATCTTTCCATCTTGGTTTACAAAAGTTAATCTCTTAAATATAATGAAATATATTGTATATTAATAATAAATCAATATGTCTATAGATGGCCATCCATCCATTAATCCATCAGGCCAATAAACTTAAATATTGCTTGTAGTTACCGTATTTTTCGGAATATAAGTCACACCTGAGTATAAGTCGCATCAGTCCAAAAATACGTCATGATGAGGAAAAAAACATATATAAGTCGCACTAGACTATAAGTCGTATTTTGTTTAGAAAACATTACCATCTACAGCCGCAAGAGGGCGCTCTATATTTTCAGTGTAGACTACAGGAGCACTAAGCCGCATAGTGCGCCCTCTAGAGGCTGTAGACGGTAGTGTTGTCTTTTGGTTAATTTCTCTTAGTTAATTTCTCTTGGTTCATGTCAAATTAATTTTGATAAATAAGTCGCACCCGACTATAAGTCGCAGGACCAGCCAAACTATGAAAAAAGGTGTGACTTATACGGAAAATACGGTATATGATTTTTTATTATTATTTTTTTTTTATTAATTTAAGTTCTACTGATTCACATTCAGATTCAAATTGCAATTCTACATCTTGTTTCGTACCCTAACTCAAATTTAGGAACTGATCTGGGAAACTATATTCTGAATGGTGCACAACCCTAATTCAAACCTTAAACCTTCTTTTGCTGAATCATCATCACCAGATTTGGATTGTCAACAGGATAAATGGGCTCTCTCAGGGCTGGGGTAAGGAATGCCTTCATTCAGACCAACTCCATGGGCTCCTGCAGAACAGCACTCGAGGATGAGGCAAGCACCAGGACAGAGGGAAACGGGATACACTACTGACTGGGCAGACAGAGTTTGTGGAGTTGGTACAATTGGGCTCATTTGAATGAAATCAAATCAGACTACAGATGTCACATCTGATTGGATATGAGGGATATAACACTGGGCTTTTGGAGATTTTGAAATCTTTGACTTGGTCTTATCTTAAATGACCTTGGACATCATTATGGGATGTTCTGTGGATGTTTTCAGTAACAAAAGACCTTAAAGGTTTGGGCCAGCAGCTATGGAGAGGAATGATTGGTTTGAGTTAGTTTGTGTGCACAAAAATATCTGTTGTAAAAATAAAGAATCTTTGGAATGTTACAGTGTTTGTTAGCTTGCTGTGAGCATGTTTCCCTTTTTTAAAACTGTTAGTATTAAGTGATGTAGGTTTCCCATTTTACAATTTCAAGGTAAAAATCAATGGTTGCATGTGTGCCTAAAAGAATAAGAGAGTCTTTAAAAATGTATGGTTATGTGTGTTTAAGTGTGTGAGAAAAAGCATTTGTAAAAGATGTGCGTTTAACTCACCAGGCTGCTGGGTCGTACTCTGCCCAAATCCTGACATACTCATCCAAATGATGTGGACCCAGAATGGAGGAATCCCTGGTCAGGTACTCAAAGTTATCCATGATGACAGCGACAAAGAGATTCAGCATCTAAACACAAATACAAACCCCAAAATGCATGCTCAGAAACATACTGAATTTATTATTCACTGTTTGAAGCAAAATAAATAAAGAAGAGATGCATCTCTGAGAGAAAAGGGGAAGTGTAAAAAAGTGGGATTAAAGGTAAAGGAAGGTGAAAAGAAACATGTGGAGGCTGTTCTCACCAGGAAAGAACAGAGGAAGATGAAAGAGACAAAGTAGGCATAAGCAAAGTTGCTGCCGCACTCTGGCCCCTCGTTCCTAGAGTTTTCATCACACTCCATTCCTCCGAGACACGCCAGCATGATCTCATGCCATGCCTCACCTGTGGCACTCCTGTTACCAAAACACACAAACATATGGTACTTTAAAAATTGTTTTTAGTTTACTGAAACAAAGCTTATATATATATATATATATATATATATATGTGTGTGCAGAAAAAATAAATCAAATCAAATAAATTATTATTGAAACTAGGGCTGTGCAAAAAATCGAATGCGAACACGCTCATCTCATCAGTAAAGACGCTCCTTTAATTTGAAGTATTATCTCCAGCACGTGTGTTCAGATCAGGGTTGCCAGGTTTTCACAACAAATCCTGCCCTGTTGATTCTCAAAAATAGTCCAAAACTAATCGCGATTCCAGGAGGTTCCCAGATAAAAAAAAAATTGCTTCCCAGGGTTAAAATATACAGTTTTTGGGGCTAAATATCACGTTATTGGTATTGGGGTTGCTTCGAACCGCGGACATGAAAAACAACCGCAGACTTGGCAACACTGGTTCAGGTGGAGTGGCTGTTACTACACAGAGCCGTAGTCTACCGACAACTAACACAAAATCACAAGAATCGCAACCAATTTAAAAATCGATTTTGTGTAGATTGTCAGTGAATTACGGCTCTGTGTAGTAAATGCCAACCAATGTTTCCAAGTCTGTGGTTGTTTTTCATGTCGGCAGGTCGAAGCGACAATACCAATAAACGTGATATTTAGCCCCTAAAATGCAAATTTTACCAAGGCAACCATGCCATAAAACTTAAATTTTAACCCCGGAAAGCAATTTTTTATAGGGGAACCTCCTGGAAACGCGATTGGGCTAGTTTTGGACTAGTTTTGAGAAGCAAATGGGCAGGATTTGTTGTGAAAACCTGTCAACCATGATCTGAACGCACGTGCTGGAGATATACTTCTAATTACAGGAGCATCTTTACTGATGAGATGTGCATGAAAATCGCATTCGATTTTTTGCACAGCCCTAATTGAAACTGAAATATAAATAAATGATTTTTTTTAAAGCACATAACAAAATGACTATATCTTAAGCTAAAAATTAAAGTTTAACTGCAAAATTTAAAAAAATATATATATTTTTTGCTACTTAAATGTTTAATTTGAACTACTAAAATTACTAAAACTTAACCTAAAATAAAAATAACAACAACAAAAAACAAATTAAAGGTAAATAGAAAAGTAAAAAATAATACAAATGACAAAAGCACAAGACAAAATAACTAAAACTTTGCTAAAATGAAAATGAAAAAAAAAAATTATAGAAGATTTTTATAAATATTATTAATATTTTTATAGAATATATACTAAAATACCACTGGACTGACCTGAAGAGTAGCATCAGGGCCATAATGAAGGTTCTGAAGTTATTGTGTTCATTGATCGCACTATCTTCCTCCAGCGCCAAGTTCCCAAACAACTAGAGTCACAGAGAAAATATAAAACTACTGAACACATCACTGATCTCACAGATGTAAAATCTCAGCAACCTTATGCCATTTACCAATGTGTTGATGGATGCATATTTAGGTTAATTTTGCTTTATTTAGTTTTTCAAAAACCAACAGTGACCAACAGTCATTTCAAACAGAACAACTGTTACCTGCATTCCAATGATGGCATAGATGAAGAACAGAATTGCAATGAGCAGGCACACATACGGCAGAGCCTGTAAATAGTAAACAGAAAAAGCATGAAAGCAGGAAGAAATTAGGTAGAATTTTAAAGGTTGTCAAATTTTACACCTTGAAAAGGTTGACTGCATTGTCACGTTGCTTCTATAAAATTTACAAATCTGTAGGCATTTAGGTAAGACTTTTTGCACCTTAAATGATTGAACGAAGGTCCAAAGTAGAATGCGAATGGTCTCGCCCTGCCTCAAGAGCTTAATGAGACGTGCTGCTCGGAAGAGTCTCAGAAAACTCAGGTTTATGAAGTTATCCTAGGGAGATTAGATTGAGACATATGTAGCAATGGAGACAGAGGAGAATGTTCCCGAAGAAAAGAGTCCAAGAGAGACAGCATGTGAAAGAGAGAGTCAGTGTAAGAAAAAAAAGAAGATATATTAGAGAAAAAATCACAATCAGTTTACTCAATGATGATAAATCCATTTAAAAAAAATAAAATAATAAAATAATAATTTCTAGAGAAAGTGGGTCAATGTAATACATAAAAGTATAAAAACATTTTCTTTCTAAACGTATATAATACACAATGTACAAAATAAACTTAAAATGGGATTGAAACTAAAAAATTATAATAATGGCAAAAAGGACCAGATTAATTCAGGAGGGGCTCAATTAAAACAATCAATGTATTGTAACAGTCAACATCCAATCATATTTTAAATCATAAACCTTTTTTTTTTAATCAAATGCACTGATCTGTTGAGACAGGCAAGGCACAGAATGGAAGCAGCACTGTAATGTTTAGCAATACAGGCATATGGAGTAGAATGCAGACAACATTAGCCAGTGGGGATTGCATGTGTTTCGAAGTAATTCTCAATGGTCCAATCCACACATAGTTCATGCCAACTTTTAGAAGTGCTTGGCCCAAAACACAAAATTTCAATATGGTATTTTAAGCACATTTGACATAATCACTCTAAATAAACCCTGGTAAAATAAATAATAAATCTTCCCAACTGTGTGGACAGGATATTGAGGATCAATCCCCCATTCCAGCATACACATATTTCAATGAGTGAGCTGTAGCGCCCTCTTCCATACAGATGAGGAACTACAGTAGTACAGAACAGGCAGATGAATCAAGAAAAGATAAGGTAATGAAAGAAAAAGAGTCATCATGCAGCTTTTGCTAAAGTGCATGGCATTCAGTGATGACATGACAACGTCTGTGACTACCCGTGCAAAAACAAAAATAGTGCTCTCATTGGTCTATGGGTAACAAGGTAGATTAGAACTACAGATCGATAAGAGCAAGAGTCAGCTGTTGAACTTTATCTGAATCTCTTGTGATTACATTCAGAAACTCTGTTAATGTTGGTGAAGTTACTTTAATGTATTACATACAGTATTGGCCCTTGTATACATATATGTGCTTGTATTAGGGTGGGTGGTATGACCAAATGCATACATAAGTCATTTTAGATCATTCTAACAGTATATATACACAATACAGTAATTTTTTTTTTTTTTACCATTATACCACCTAGTCCTAGTGTTTTTAATTGCTTATAGAGTATATTAGCATTAACATAAGCAGTTGTCAAATTGTCAAGTGTCTTTGGGGTCATGGGTCATCATACTGGAAGCACATGCACTGAGGAAAGTGAGGAGGAAAAAGCGAGGCATTTTGGGTAATGGATGCATTAGAAGCCTAGAGAAAATTACAAACCAACCGCATTCTATGTGTTGTGGCAGTAGATGGATGCATACATGTATAGTGAGTGTGTGAGGGGATTGGATATGTATACATGAGATGGAAGATATGAGAGTTTCATAGTGCATTTTTTTGTTTGTTTTGGATTGGATGGGTTTATCGCCAACAAATCAGAGGAACAAAGAAAGCATGTAAAAAGATAAAACAGGAATAAGTCGTTATGGATACAGTCAACAGGCTGATTAATCACACACAGATATGGTGGGTACTGATTCACTAAGCAGGCTGTTCCAGTGGCCAAACTGAATATTACTTTACTTTGAATACATATATATATATATATATATATATATATATATATATATATATATATATATATATATATGTATGTATATGTATATATATATAAACCATATGTGCCATGTGGTTTAAAGAGCAAATGCATTTGTGCCCATTTGTGCGCTCAGGGGTGTGATGGTCTGAAAACGAGGGTGTGTTCAGAAGCATTGTTGGCGCGTTGCTATTTTGAGGAACTGAAAATAGACTACACATAGACCAACTCAAACCTGGTCTAAAGTCTGGCACAATGTTTTTTCTATGTTATTTAAAGACCACGTTAGAATAGGCAAATCCTGTAAACAGCAAATCCGTCATGGCACGAGCACAACTGGCTCTTAAAGGGAATGGGAGATGAGACTCTGTTTGGTTTATTGCATGTTACACCCAAAAAACACCCAATACTCATTAAGAGAATAGGGACAACCCATTTAGACCATGTGCCCGGGCATGCCGATGGTTTTCCCATCCTTAAACTAGCAAAAGTGGATTCGGACATGTCCTGAGTGCACCTGCACCGTCCGCTTTATACCATGCACTTAAAATCGTTAAAATAGGGCCCTCTGTATAAGGGAATGGTCTCTGATGTTCTCCAAACTCATAATGCATTATATGAGAAAACTCAGAGCTGCTATCTTGGGAAAAGGATGTTTCAATAATTGAGTGCCATTAATTGTGGCTGCAGTGAACTAGACAAAAACATTTATTTCATAATGAGACCCCCCCCCCCACCTTTAATTTTTTTACTTCAATGAAAGGTTAAAATATTTTGAATTTTTTGAATGAAGAATCAAAAGGATAAACAATGCAGATTTATTTTCACAGCTGCTTTTGCTCATATTTCCAAAAGGGTGCCAATATTAGTGTAGGGCACTATATATATATTAGTGTGCATCTCTCATAACTGAGGCCGATGTAGTGCACATCGCAATGCATAGCCAACGATATGATACATTAAAGATGCATATGAAGCAGCTACTAATGTGATGTAATACATTACGATGCAGTGCACTCCATTTTCAATTCGACTCAACACTATGCAATTCAATGCAATATGTTACAATGAAAAAAATATGATGCTATGCAATTCAATATGGTACAGATAGTTTGCTTTTATTTGGTGGAAATGCAGCTCTACCTCTGGCATGTTAATCTATATTCTATGTGGTCTCTGTAGTGTTCTGATAAGTGATATTCATATAGCAGCAGCGGAGATGAGAGAATGCCATTGTGAAACAGTTTAGAGAGGAGAAATCAATCTACTTATGAAATACTGGTCACAAATTATCGGTCACTTTCTAAATAAAGTATAGTGCATCTACTAATAATTATATATATATAATATATATATATATATATATATATATATATATATATATATATATAATGTTGAACTCGATTATAAAAAAAAGTAAAAAAACCAAATGAATGCTGCTTATAACTATAAATTAGAACTGATTATATAGTTTATATGGAAAGTTATATGGTATAACAATCCACATCATGTAACGTGTGACCACTGGGAGAGCCCAAAAACTTCAGTGTAACACATCAGAGTAAATTTTTACAGACAGAGCACCTAAAGGCACAGACAGGAGACGACACAAGCACAAATACATACTCAAACACTGACATTTACAAACACAAATCAGTACAAATACACACAACACTTAGCAATAGAATGAACACATGATGTGGAGGACTGAAAGGGTAAATATTCAAACAGACCGTCATTTTTAGCACATAACTTTTGGAACTGTTGCAATCAAACCTTCCTTATTAAACATCATATAAAATTCTGCAAAAGGATGATATGCAAAACACATGCTATACATGAAGTACTTAAGGATTTATGTGTGTGAGAACGAAACGTTTTACTGTCCCTAAAAAAGGGAAGTGATTGTAAGAGATGCATTTACCGGGATTATAATGCATATTTATTAACAAGCGGATATAGTCACATCTAGCGAATCAGTTCCAACATGAATCAAGATTCAATCTGTATTAGCTTTCTATACTTGTATAAAAGTGCACTTACCCAAAGCTCTGTCACTAAAATATCAGTGATGCTGCCGATAACGGAAACAAAATCAAAAATATTCCAAGCGTCTCGGAAATAATTCTGCAGAGAAACAAAAGGAGAGTGTGTGTTAACCAATCATCTCAGAGTTCTCGGGTAGATCACCCAATCCAGCACTGAAAAGACTATTAAAAATAGTTTAACCAATCAAATGGCTGTAACCATGGAGACAGGCAGACAAGTGCATTAGAAAGCTGTTTTTTTTTCTAAACCCGTTTTTCTAAATGGGTTAAAAGAAAAATCTCAGGTCTAAATAAGTAACAGGATGAATGAATTAATAATAGGTGATATCTTTAGGATGAGATTAGAAGGACTTACTCGGACACCAAATGCAATGATTTTCAGAACACACTCCATGAAGAACAGTATGGTGAACACTATATTCAGGTTCTTCAGGACTGCATCATACGTCGGAGGGGCCCCATGGTACTGGAAATGCACAAAGAAAAATCAGACCCTGACGGATGCACAAGGACATTACTGATGCCGAGGGAGGAAGAAGCTTGTACCTTCATCATAAGGACTATGGTGTTGAGCGCAATAAGAGACATGATACTGTACTCAAATGGAGGCGAGACCACAAACTGCCACATTCGGTATTGAAAGCTTTGCTTGTTCTGAGGCATGTGGCGAGTTAGAGGTTTGGCATTTATAGCAAAATCAATACAGGCTCTCTAGAAGACACAGAACAACAGAAAACAGTGAAAGAAGCATCCGGCATATCACGTTGCATGTTTGTCGCTGTGGAGAAAGAAGTGAAAACTGTAGACTTCCAAATATAAAAAAATGTGAGAGCACTAATAAGTTGCTTTTAACCCAGAATCACATTTTTAAGTGTTATGCACATGTATTTGAAAAGTCTCAGTTTTCTTATTCTATAATTATAATTCGTTATGTTTCTTCTCCAAAAAATTGTTGAACTATAACCATTTAAATGCTGGCTATCAATTTTTTTTAAATATATATATATATTTTTTTATAATTAATACTATCCATCTATCTTAGAGATATAAACCCTTAAAAGGAACAGATTTCCTAAAAATATATTATTCAATGATATGTATATATATAGCAGTCTACTAATTTCTAGATTTTGTGATAAAATTGACAATTTCACAAATTATACTTTCGATAATATCATAAAAGATTTATAAGATGCTGCCTTCCCTTTTGGTCAGAATTACTCTTGGTTTACTCATAGGAATACATTTGCAAGTACCTCGTTCTTTTCGAGGCTGTAGTCCTCCATCATCTTGTCTCCTTGCTCCTGGAAAGTGATGATGATGAGAGCTACAAAGATGTTTACGAAGAAGAAGGGGAAGACAACGAAGTACACCACGTAAAAGATGGACATTTCCATCCGGTACCCCGGGCTCGGGCCCTGGTCCTCATAGGTAGAGTCCACAGAGTGCTTCAACACCCTGAAAGAAAAGCGACAAGAAGAGGCGATGACATACAAGGAGAGATAAAAAGCCACCAGAGATGACACACAGGTGTATGTTTGTGAGCACATGTCAACTCACTGCGGCCATCCCTCTCCGGTGGACACAGTAAAGAGAGTAAGCAGGGCCCAAAGCACGTTGTCGTAGTGGAAATCGTACTTCTTCCACTCCCGCTTCTGCGATTTGACCTCGTTATCGCGCTCGTACACCAAATACTCGCCCCTGAAACACAAATACACATGCACAGTTCGGCAAAAAGACTTTTATTTCATAAGGATAGGCAAGTATACATGTATTATTGTGCACCATGTTGCCAAATTCACAATTTTTCATTGCACGTCATCTTTCCTTACCTGCAGTCACGGGCAAACTCTTTGGACTCGTCGGTGCAGTAGAAGAATCGTCCCTTAAAGAGCTGCACGGCCACCACAGCAAAGATGAACATGAACAGCATGTAGACAATGAGGATGTTCAACACGTTCTTCAGAGAGTTCACTACACAGTCAAACACAGCCTGGGTGAAAGAGACATGAAATTAGTATAGCACAAAACAAGATGGTTTGATATCATAGCTGTGTAGGTCTGTGTGTGGCTTTTACTTTTAGTTTGGGAAGACGTTTGATGGTCTTCAAGGGACGTAGTACCCTTAGAACCCTCAGAGATTTGATGACACTGATGTCTTTCCCCTTACTGCTCCCCCTGTGGATTGGAGACAAACAACAGGACATCAATACGCTATATGGTGAGACATAAACAGAGATATGAATTCTAGATTATAGCTTGGGTTTCCTTTTGCTCTTAATGTAGAAGATAGTTTCGATATCACCATGCAACAGTTAATACTGCAGTATTTATCATGTATTACATGTATTTGTTGTGGATTGTCTACTATCAAAAATCTTTGGTTTTTCTTCAAGCAAGTCTTCAAAGGCCTTCACAATTTCACACCCATTGTAGGTTTTCCGTCTACCTTCTGTAGGCATTCCAAAAGCATAACACATTCAAGTAAGTATGTCAGGGAAACTATCAGGCATTTTCCAGTGCAATGCCCAGCCAAACCTCTTTCTTTCTTTTGGGTTTTTAGCTGTGTTAGAGCAGACAGGGGAATGGAGGTCTGGGATATGGAGGCTGTTTGTGTTAATTGTAAGTAACATGACAAGACTGAGGGTTCATTAAGATGCAGAAGGTTAGCAGACTTGAGTCCAACTGTATCTTGTCCCCAGAAGAACTTGAGGAAGCTCAAACCAGGAGACAAAGACAAGTTACAAGGACATTTCATTGCATTCAAACCAATAAGGAAATAAAAAGAAAGAACTGTTGATAAACCTCCTGCCTCCAAAGCACATTTGGATTTTTTCAAGAAGATATTCAAGAAACTGGCCATTTTGAAGAACTTAATGTTTGGCATCACATTGGCCTAAGTCTGTCTACACTGGATGCATCAAAGTTACTTATCTCAAAATATTTACTAACATGGACCAATCAGGTAAAAGCATAGGACTAAAATAAAGTAATGCTTTATTTTCACAAAAAATAAATATGAATAATAAATAATAATAACAAAATGGCATTAAATAAATAACATGAAAAAAGATATGAAATAAAATAAATAAATAAAGGGTCAATAATTAGGTTATTTAAATAAAGTACAACAATTCCAAGGGTTATTTGAGAATTAAAAATAATAAAACAATTAATTAATTACATGAAAAAAATAATGCTGGATAAATAATTTTTGATAATGGGTTAATAATAAGATTATTTAAATATATAACTAATATGATTCATTATAAAAAAATGCAAGCGTCATTTCAGAATAAAAACATTTAAACAAAAAAGATAAATATATAAATATTGAGGTTAATAATGAGGCTTTTTAAATATACAGCTAATAGCATTAATGGTAAAAATGTAAATAAAGCTATTTTATTTTAGACAGAAGGTTGGAGTAGTAAACAAAAAAAAACGACTGTCAATGAAATCCACAACTGAAGCTTCTAGAGTAGACTACTCTACTTAATGATAGTCCAATTTCGCACCATAAAACACCCAGTGTAGACAGCGAATCTGTATTGACCTAGGATCAGTCTTGTGAATATGGCGGACTTATTTCTTTTTTTCTTTTCTTTTTATAGTATTTACACAGGTCCCAAACACAATCAGAGATACTTCAATCAAGCGGCCAAGACAGCTGTCTTTAACTATGAACTTCCAGGCAAGTCCCAGCTGAAGACTGGCCAGCTCATGGCAGATTGATTGAGTCGGAGCGTTGGAAAAGGTCCAGGTCACAGATAATCAATTACTCGCTCGGGACTGTGCTCAGAGAGAGGTGTGCAGTACAGTAAGCAGTGTGCAAAAGTGTGACCTCTTCTGTAACTCTGTGTTCAGTCATTTAGGTTCACAGATGGACCTGTTTGAACCAATGTAAGTCATGGAAGAATAAAACAAGCAGTGGAATGGAGAGAACCAGAGCAGATGAGCAAAGGAAGAATGGTTCGGGAAGGGAAAAAGAAAGAAAGAGAGAGAAGCCATCACGTGAGCTGGACGGTAGCCGTGCGACAATAAGGAGGGGAGACTTTACCCAGAGAGGCTCCTGTCGATCACCAAGGTGTAGACATAAGAGAGGATCAGAGACAGACACCGGAATAGAGAAAGAGACAGAAAAGAGAGGGATACACACACGGAGAGAAAAAGAGAAAGAGAGACAGAAAAAGAAACAAGATACCGGGAGTGGCTTGGCAGAGGAACAACATCAATATGAGAGACAGACAGACAGAGAAAAAAGACCAAACAAACAACAACAAACAAACAAACAAACAAAACGAAAACCCTCAGCGAATGATTAAAAGAGTTGAAAGCCCCATGTTCAGATATTAGGAAGCAAAGACCAAGTCAAATGAAATTCAAGATGCACTAAGCAGTGTTTCACACTTGTTAAATAACATTATTGCAAACTTGATCACAGCTGACAAATATGCTTGAATTTGTCTTCAAAAACAATTGCTTTTGTGTGATTTGTGTGATGTGATCTAATAGGTTACAATATTTAAACTTTGCTTAATGCGTCTTTAAATAATGTATTCAAAAATTCTATAGACATATATATATATATATATATATATATATATATATATATATATATATATATATATATATATATATATATATATATATATATTATAATTGACCATTGCTAAGCACTGCCTAATTGGTAACCCTTGTTCGCTCACACAAGCTTTACAAAACGTTCCATTGGAATGCATAAGACATTTCAGAAGCAGCATTTTTTGTGAACTGTGCAATAAAAACCAAAAAGATATAATCTATCCACATATTCTATTTTGCATATGTGATTAAAATTGCCTGTAAACTGTTGTTGTGTAACATGTTGGACAGTAGGGAGGGGCTTAGCAAAGTATCAGTTATTCTTAAAATCCAGACTCCTTAAAACGTTTAAAGGCTGATAAGAGTAAATAGTGTACAGATCTGAGATGAGAACATATCTATCAGTTTATTTCACAACCAAGCTCATTATCTGAGTAAAGATCAGCACTTACCACTGTAGTGTTATATAGTGAGTACTGGAACATCTGATTTCTGCTCTAGAAAGTTTTTAATTTGTTGCCTATGCACATTTTTAATCCGGGTGCAAGATTGTATTGTACACTGATATCAATATGCGCTGATATATATATATATATACACACACACACATACACACACACACACACACACACACACACACACACACACACACACACACACACACACACATACATGTTTGGGGTCGGTAAGATGTTTTAATGTTTTTGAAAGTCAAATATGTTCACCATTTATCTGATCAAAAATACACTTAAAACAGTAACATTATGAAATATTATTACAATTAAAAACTTTCTATAATATATTTAAAAAAATATATATAAATATTTCAAACTGCAAAATGCAAATGTTATTTTTCAATACAACTTTTTTGTACCAACATAAATGTCTTAAATGCCTCTTTTGACCAGTGTAATGCATCCTTCCTGAATAAAAGTATTATTTCTTTCATAATATATATATTTGTGTGTGTATGTGTGTGTGTGTGTGTGTACTTTAGACATTATTTTATACACAATATTATATACCCTGTTAAATGTATATAATTAAGATAAATAAAAACAAAACCTGTGCTGACCGGTTAATCAAATTTTGCTGCTTTATTAGTGAATAACTCATGCCAATTGCCACACACACACACACACACACACACCCGAGTCTCCTGCTCTTTTGGGTATTGACTCTGACTGCATCATTCTTATACACTAACCCTTGCCAGGTATTTGGCAGGTCTTATACTCTGGGCCTTTCCCCAATCAATGACTGATGATTCAAACTAGTCACACTTATAGATTAGGACAACCCACTACTGTAGGGGAGAATCCTCCCTCTCCCAGGCCAGCTCTCAATGCAGGGGGAGATTCTCGAAACTTCAGCCTTGAATCAGCACACTGTCCCTGCGTTCCATTCGGAAGAGCTCATCCCTATGCCCTAATCCCTTCAGAGGGTTTACCCTCTAGAGTGAGAGCTTTGAAGGGATGAAGGATGTAGGGGTAAAACATTTTTTTGGAACACACTTCTGCGTCATCTAAACAAGACGATCAAGGAGGCGCCTTCGCCAAACATTTTGTAAGCTGCTGATCCCCAGTTGGCTTTTTACGTTAAATATAATGTATATTCATATGTTATGTAATATGTATTTGTAATGTATATTGTGTTTATGTATTTGAAACATTTGAATGGACTAATAAAGGTAGCTGTAATGTATTTTTTTGAAGTACAAAGTCATTTTGACCATAATAGTGTGCCAAATCTAAAGTATAGATGAATACTATGCATACATTTATAGGTGAAGTCGAACTCTCTGATGCCAAACAACTTTCTGTGCAAAGGATCATGGGGGCCAAAGTGTCCATCCTTTTTAAGTTACCAGTTTTGAGTACTTCAGTTTGGAACGACCCTTTAATATGGCAGCCATGATTGTTTTTACTCTGAATTGCCCTTTGGAGGGCGATATATCCCGTTTGAAATGCACCATGTATCAGACACTTGAGCCGGAATGAAGGTGGAATCCATAACTGACTGCAATCAAAGACTATAGAATACCCAAGACATGTCACTCCTATAGTTTTGAATAGGGAAAAATGCAAACGCTCAATATTATTCCCGCTCAATTGCAGGAAGCCAAAGTCAACGCGTCACTGCAGCTGCTGTTAAAAGTCCCAGTAGCTTTAGAAACATGAGCTAGCTTGAAAAATACGCTTTTTATAATGCTATTTGATGAAAAGTAATAACATTTATGACACCGTTGTTGTCAGATTTCTTTGGTGATTTCAAATATGAAATTTAATCTTAAGGGTCATGAACAGTTTTGGAGAATTTGATGTTTCCCCATTCAATGAGATAGGAGGTGCACTTTCATGCCCGAGAGGCCTTTCAAAGATGGCCACCGAGTGACACTTGTCTTAAAAGGACATTGCTGCAATGTAGCCAAAATATCTGCCACACTGCAGTTGCCTCAAGGTGGCAGTGTGGGACAGTATTTGAGTAATTATCAAGCATACATACAGTCCCACACTTCTACAGCGGTTATGGGATTGCATGCTTCTCAGGTATTTGTATTAACTTCATTCTGAGAATGAAAGTGGCAAAAAACAATCATTTGTCGAGTCATTTTTTTTTTCTTTTGGGGAAACTGGAACACATGGGCAAGCCTTTTCTCCACCAAACCAAGGTATTCTGGGTCATCTGAGATGCTTGCTTGTTACGTGACCATGCCTTTACCCAGAATGCATCCATTTAGAAAGCATTAGGCAGTGGAGAGAATAACAATTGTTCACTCAAAAATAAATTCACCCTCATTCTGAATCAAACCTGCATACTGTTAGTTTTAGCATGGGACACAAAGTTAGACTTTTAAAAAATACACAAGTTTGAAACAATATGAGGGTGAGTAAATAATCACAGGAAATAATGAAAGGGTAAATCCTTTCATTTCGTGTGTGTGAGTGCAAGAAAGAGAATGAGTTAAACAACAACAGATAGGACAGAAGATGAACATCAAAAACACCACTTAATGAGGAGCAACTGTCAACCTGGAGTCCTCTTTCTTTTTTTCCTTAAGCTATCCTTCTGTATCTCTTGTTCTCTCTATCTCTCCACATCTCTTGTTGTCTCTCTTTTTCACTTACTTTTTAGACTCTACAAATGGAGGCCCAAATGATATACAGCTTGACAGCTGGAGTCTGTCCAAGGAAGCTTAGTGCTGATAGAGGGAGAGGAGAGGAGAGGAAAGAGGAGGAAAGGAAAGATGAAGGGGATAGGATGGGGAAGAATTGTTTTTAGGAATGAGAATAGGAAGAGACAAAGGACACAAACAGATTTGATAGGGTGGAGAGGCTTCATTTAGATTAGGGTCAGGGGCGAGGGATGAAATTGGGTGTTGCTTGTGGAGTGATTTTTAACTCAAAGCAGGGTTTAAACCTATCATGCCATGTGATAGGTTTCACTATGGGCATTCAGCTAACACACAGTCATTCATATCAGCATACAGTGTGCCTTCTTTTGACAAATATTTCAACAAAACAGAAACAAATGTTTAACTTAAAATAAAAAAATATATAAAAATGGTGTTTAAAAAATTAAATTTTATTTTAATCAATTATATTGATATAAATAAAATAAAATACCATTTAAAAAGTTTCAAATGTTTTTGAAAGAAATCTATTAAACTCAGCATGCCTGCAATTATTTGATCAAATACAGTTTAAAATAAACCTGATAAATCCTTTCCAGCGTTCTTTGAGGAAGAAAAGGTTCAAATGAGCAGAATTTATTTGAAAAAGAAATGTTTTGTAATATTATAAATGTCTTTAATGCAATTTTGATACATTTAATGCTTTCCTGCTAAATAAAAATATAAATTTCTTGAAAAAAAAAACAAAACAAAAAAACACTGATCTCAAACTTTTGAACAGTAATGTATATATTAATACATTGTTTAGAAATACATCAATTAGACTCAAATATTAAATTTGAAGCCACTATATGCATGCTGATAGTTTAACTGATATAAATAATCATGTCCACCTTCCTCAGTCTCAGATTTGTATTTTCTGTTGATGGCAATTTTGCTTTTAAAGGAGTTTGGATTAAAAAAAAATTCCACAAAATAATATCAGTATATATTCTAAATCCATTTAGAGGTGTGAGGACACTTTTAATTCAACAAAGACTAGTGTTATGTCATTTAAGTCACTCTGCAATCCCCACATAATCTTACACACACACAGTATGAAAAGCATGTCTTGTATACACATATTAGTAGTAGTCTGGCCTATGGGACTGAGGAGGATGTACACATACTAGATAATAATTTGCTTACAAGAAAAATTAAAAGGGACTACACAAAAGTAAAAATCATTCCACGCTCAGAGCCCCATCAGCAGTGTTTACTCATTCTCCTTTCTTAGTGACTAGCTGATATTCCCGCTGTAGGGTTCAGCTGAATTCTTAAAACATCCTCTTTATATCCCCAGGCCGTGCAAAGGAAAAAAACTAGAGTACCTGTGGCAGGATGGGCTCTCGCTGATCCAGACATGGAAACCGCCTGGGCACTAAAGGGCTACAGGTGCCTGGAGACCCCTCACCCCCACAGGGCCCCAAAGGGCTCAAAAATACCCTTTTCAGCAGAGCAAAAATGTGAGGGGACAGGGAATAGTCGGTTGGAGGAGTAATGATGAATGGAAAAGAGCCCTGATACTCAAAAACAATGAAACATTTAGATTATTTAAACTATTCTGTAGATTCCATGTCAGTGTAAGTAAAATGTAAAAAAAAAAAAAAAAAAAAAAAAAAAAAAATCAACTTTAACATTCTACTGAATACGAAATAAACAAATGTATTAGTAAATATTAGATACGATTTATTTAATAGCAATTTATACAAATATTTTTTAGATCATGTTGTATGTCATGGAATTTCTAACAAATTATTCAATTGATTTATTAGGAAATGTAGATTATATTCATTTGGAAGTAAAGCATTTTTTTCAATTTCATGTTATGGTTCAAGTAATATTGTGTTACATATTTCACCTAAATGTCCATTTGGGAAATAAAAATAGACACAAATAAAAAAATTATTCACATATAAAATGAATGTGCGATAAAATACATGTCGACGTTATTCGTCACATAATTTGGCCTCGGAAGAATTTGATATGAAATGTTTGAGCTCGTATTGAAATCGCTAATTGTGGTGTTTTAGGAAAACTAAGCGCAGATTGCAACAATGTTAAGATCTCTTCTGAAACTGACGTGCGAGATTACTGGGGTCTTTTAGCCTTAAATCTGAGATCGGAGCTAAATTCTACATTTTCTCTCCCATTTCTACCTCGTAAAAACAACATATATATGACTAAGAACACATTTGAGCTTTTGTAGGTTTTGACTGGAATTGTTTCAGAGAAATAAATATTAAACTATTGATGGAAGTCAAGGTTAAAGAATGAACGGAAAGGTGTTTTGACAAACTGTTTAGCATGAAGAGGAAGGACTGTGTGTGACATGAGATAGAAGTTGAATAGTGAGAGATGAAATATGCACAGAAGTTTGTGTGCATCGCATAGTGCTAATGGCAGGAGTTGGATGGGAAAGAAATAGAGGCATTATCAAGAAGGGAGCTGATTGGTCAGAGAGAGAATAGAGTGGTTGTTCCTGACAGAAAGTTTGATGTGTGTGTGAGTGTGTGTACCATGAGAAAAGCCTTTATCTTTGTGTCTGATTGAGTGAGACAGAATGCAAAGTGACAAAAAAATTGAGATAGAGAGCTCAAAAGAAGAGAACAGTGCTGACAGGAGATGAAAAAAGGAAAAGACCAAGAGAGAAAGGGGCAGAGAGTACTGACGAGGCTCCAGGGTGGCAGTGGGGCAACAGGGGGGTGGAAGAGAAGATAAGGGGCAGCAGGCAGCACTTAGGGGAAGGAAATGGTTGGGTAAAAGGGAACTTACGTGAAGGCAAAGGCTACCAGGGCACCACTAACCACTACAAAGTCCAGAAAGTTCCATAGGTCACGAAAATATGAGCCCTCGTGCAAAACCATGCCTAACACCACCATCTGAAAAACAGAGCAGAGGATTCAAACAAATAGATACAATGATAGCAATAGCACAAGTCCATTCACACACACTTTACCTTGATGAGCATCTCAAAGGTGAAGACCCCCGTGAAGACGTAGTCAAAGTAACGCAATACCTGGAAAAAAAGAAGCAAATGTATAATCTATATGAGAACAAATCCATGTTATCCTGTGAGTTTTTGTCCTTATTAGCTGTTGGGACCAGCTGTTTGTTGCTTGAGTATAAATATTTATTAGTAAAAGCAGATTAGATTTATTTAAAAGTTTCACCATTAAAATTACTTCTAGAAAGCTTAATTAGGTCACAAGTAATATTCAGAACATTAGTCTTACGTTGTTTCGAGGTGATTCCGGCCACACCGGATCTTCCGCAGCTAAAGCAATGCTGCTCATAGCGATGACTGACAGAATACACATCTCGAAATAACGTAGCGTCAGGATGTAATGACAACATCTTCGGAACCTGAAAACTCACATTGGTTAAGATCAATAAATTTACTTTGCACACATGCGCTTACACATATTAACACACACTTACGGGTTGGTTGTGGATAGGATGAAACAGGAACTGAACGGGGGAATGGGTTTGGGGCCATCTTCATCGCCACCATCGTCTTCCTCCTCTTCTTTCTTCTCTCCTCCTTTAGCTGGCTCGGTGTTGGCATTCTTGTTCACTGCACAATGAAGGGAATGTGGGATGAAGGACGTGTACAGAAATCCACAAACATAATCAAATATTAAACAGCACAAAATTTGCTTTTACTAGCACACGTATTGTAAATGCATCTTACTCAATGACACAGCTGAACGGATCTGTGATGTTGAATTCTGTATAAAAACGGTGGTTTGGTTTTTTTTTTTATTTGGTTTTCCTTATAATACTTGCATTTTAAAAGTTTTTTTAAATGCAGTTATTATATTAATGTATACTTTTCAATTGTTTTATATTTAAATAACATTGTTTTCTAAAATTAATTGTTTTCAGTTAATTTAAAAATTTTTGTTTTTATTCTCCAATTCCATATGACACATTTTACCGCATTTTAATCCAATTTCTCTCCCCAAATCAATGCAAAGAAAAAAAAGTGAACAAAAGGCATGCAGATAGGCCTAAAATTCACCAAAAAAAAAACTAAAATGTATTCATCCTCATGATGTAATAAATCTGTTTGGCTTTCTTTCTTCTGCAGAACATACAAAAAAGATACAAGTAACAATGTTGAAATAGAATGAAATAGAAAGAGATCCAAAAACTGGATTATTGGCTTTTATTGTATTAAAAAGATTTTTTTTTTTTCATTTTTAGGAGAACAGTCCCTTCCCTTTAAATGCTCCTTGAATTTTCTGTAATCACACATGCACATGCTCGTCCCTCACCTTGTAACTTGGCGTTGAATGAGGGGTAAATCGGAGGCATATCTATGGCAGTGTGGTCAAGTTTACTGGGGGTTTTGCTGCAGTCTGTCAGTATAAGACTGCTGTCATGGAAATCTGGTCCACGCAGGTTCAGCAGGTTATTGGCCTGCTCTGGGTCACAGTAGGGGTCGTAAAAGTCAGGGTCAGGGTCGTGGATGGCCATCTTGCTGCTATTGCGCAGGTTGTCCAGATCTTCACTGTACTGGCTCTCTGCATGAGGAAGACCTGGCTGAACTGGACGAGCCATTGATAAGCTACTCTCTCTAAAAAAAAAAAAAATGTGAGAGACAAGATGTCAACAGCTGAAACAACATGAACAGTCTGCTCTATCTATTGCATATATACTGTTTTTATAGTTTTTATTAATATTTTGTTTTTATTTAAATTTTATTTTTAGTTATTTTAGCACATCAACTATAACTTGGCAAATAACTGAAATAACATGGCGTTAGCATCTTTTTTGTATGGTTTTAGCTTCAGCTAATGATGACAATCCTGATTCTGAGAAAGTTCAGATCAGAAAGTTTAAGGAAATTAATGTAACATTATTAATGTTGAAATATTATTTGACCGATTCATTAAGATAATTCACGGTAGATTCGCTGATCAAATAAATGAATCATCAATTCACCACAATTCTTCAAGTCCCTGCACAGTTTTGAAGAAACACCGAGCACTCACTTTCTAGCTCTGTGCTGTCGACTCCGTTCTCTATCCCTCCTTCCATCTCCATCCCCATGGTTTCCATGGCGATGCCTCCTCTGCCTCTTCTCTTGTTCCTCCTCCCCTTCTTCTACTGTCTCTGTCCCTCTGCTGTGGTGTTCTCTGTGTTTTCTCCCTCCATCTTCATCCCTCCTTCGGTGCTGGTGGTGTCGGGGTCGCCTGTGCTCCCCTGCGCCCTCCATGTCCTCGTCTCCTCTCTGGGCACAATCACAGCCTGCCTCCCCCAGCTCTGGCTGGTGCAGGGACTGGCGGCTGGAGTGGTGGTGACGGTGATGGTGATGATGATGACTGTGATGGTGGTGGTATCGGGACTGGTGCTGCAGGTATTCTTCACCCCGCTGCTGGTTTAGCTCCTGGGGGTTTGGTTCACCCGGTCGGGGCTTGTTGGTATTGTTGTTGCGGTTCTCCTGAGGATTAACTACTAGTGGACGGTCCAAGTGTGTCTTCATGTCAGGACGGTTGCGGTAATTCAACTAGAAACACAAAAAACAGACTTGATCAATACATCTAGGCTTAAAGCTGTGACATACATTTAACAATAAAAAAAAAAAAATTACTTTCCCAAGAAAAAGAGCAGTGAACAGGAAATCAAAGATGACCCCATTTGCATTTTGCATTTGCATTTTTTTTTTGTAAACTAGGAAGAGCCCCAATATATTAATTCTGGTTGATATGAAATAATCATATACACCTAATGTTAAAATTCTATTAAAAATAGAATTAAAATAAAGAACTAAAGTGTGGGACTTGATTGATGTTTAAAGAGTTATTATGAGCGAAATCCACGGAAATGATCTTACATGCGCTGACACATCTGAAGCATGCGCACAAAGCCTCTCAGATATACACATACACACAGAATTACAGTATTTCAGAATATCTGTCTTGGCAAGTATTCACGCAATCATTTTCTATTATGTCTTGAACATTTGGTTAACTGTTGGGGAAAAACATCTGATGCGTAACATTATATAAGATCCATGCATTACAGTATACCTTAATACATAGGCCGTCTGTCTCAATGCTAATTTAACGATAAGAGAAAAGAGGGAATCACAGTGCTCTTGATTGAACTACTTTATTTGTAATGGATACACTAAAGACTATGCAGTGAATTTTACATTTGATTATTTGTTTCTCTTACTTGAATGATTTGCTTTAGATGTAAAATGAAGAAAGTAAAGCACTGTTAATTTAAGCTGTTTCTTTCTTTTATTTTTCTACTGTTTATTTGTTCTACGGTTTATTTGAACATATATATTTCCTATGGATTTTTAAGTGCTGAATTTGGAGGTATTACCAGAGATTTTAAGGTATGGTTGCTAGATGATTTTGTTTAGGAACTTTCAGAAAACTTTAACTAGATTATTTCCAAAACTGACTTTGCTGACTATAAACTTCAAACAGGTGTACAGTTGCTCAGTCATGTTTCATACATCATACATTATCAAGGTTTTTTTTTTTTTTTTTTTGATAGAGAATGTGAAAATATCAATACCTCATTTTGCTCATTGTGACTCATTTTGTCAGCACGGGTCACATACATCACTTCTATATCACTAATGATCAATGAAATGCAATAATGCTGAATAAAAGTATTATTTTCTAACTTTCAGAAAAGAAAACAGACCTCACATGAAATTTGACAATTAAATGATAATTTTGTACCTTGTAGTTTTTTGTCTAAAGTTTAATTTTGTTGATTCTTATTGTTAATTTGACAGTTTTTGTAAAATAGCGCCCTACACAGGAAATCGTCACTCTCAATTTGTGATCTAGGATTTGTCTCTGACCTTCCAGTGATCTTCTGCATCAAGTTCATTGTAAAGCGCCTCTCTGCTGGTCATCAGGTTCTGTCTGCGGATCTCATTTGTGCGCTGCTCCCACACTGTCTTGGAACCTTTTGAGTTCTTCTGCTGCTCTTTACTACAGAAATACAGAAACAGAAAACTATTTCAACCCAGGGAGGAAGAAAAGCCTGTTTTTCCCCCCTAAAGCACCTATGAGCGATGACCCAGAGTGAAAGAAATGAAAGTGTCCCTTAGTCCCCAACGAGAGAACATGGATGTGGCTCATGAATTCTGCTAAGGGAGTGATAACATACTAAACAATAGCACTGAATCATATTCAGACAGACAGACAGATCGAAAAAGGCAGAGATGGATCGAAACCAAACAGTAAAACAAGCAGCCCTGTGCCTGCAGTAATGCTGTGGAAGAGACAGTGTGTGTCATCACAGCCAATGATACCCCAGCCTCAGTGTTACAACACAAAACTGCAGCTACAGCAGCTGGAAACATAAAAACACCCATACAAAAAACGTGTATAAGGTGGAAAGCAAAAGAAAAAGGGATACACAATGAAAAAAATAAGTAAATGAATAAATACCAGTCCAGTAAACTGTCTGTGGCATCGATACGTTCAGATTTTACTGTAACTCTGAGGAGAGGGGGTGAAACAAGGAACATAAAAACAACGCTGCCACAACTATCACAGGAAAATAAGTGACAAAGTGAACAGGCTACACAGTGACTTGCTTGATCAGTCAAATAAGTTTAGGGAAAACCTGGCACAAACCGGCAATTCTGCTTTTCAAAACCAGCTTCCAGGGTGAAATATCTGACTTCTTAAACCTACTTGCTGCCAGAAAAAACTAATTGTAGGTTTGTGCCAAATAATCCTAAAACTTATAAGACTAACCATGATTTACTGTCTAATCAAAAAGGATTTATGGACTAAACATCAATGTCCGGTAACACTTTATAATAACTTTCATTAATAAATAATTAACAACATTAACATCATTAGTTAATATATATTCACATAGCAAGAAATGCAAGATAATATGTTTACTACTGTACTTGTAATTAAGCCCCTTTTACACAGTAATACCAGTAATTTGCCGTAAAATTACCAGAATGACTTTACCGGTAAATACAAAAATGCACTGTTTACACAAGCAAAGACATTTTGGCTTTTTACCCGTAAAGTACCATTCACATACCTGTTTCAAAATACTGGGAAATTCTGTTACATCATTAATCAGAAATGACCTATTAATGGCTGCGTCTCCCGGTGTTGTGTTTGTAAAGTGTTTTTGTTAGTGCTTTCATTTTTGAGTGAAATGTTCACATTCATGCAGCTGCTTTTGGCCCAGAGTCATCATCATTAGTACCTTTATGAGCACTCATCTAGATGACAAAATGTGTCCCTAATGTCCTGAATTCACCCTATTTACGCATCTTTACAAATCATTTATTAAAGGGGGGGTGAAATGCTCGTTTTCACTCAATATCCTGTTAATCTTGAGTACCTATAGAGTAGTACTGCATCCTTCATAACTCCAAAAAGTATTCAGTTTTATTATATTCATAAGAGAAAGATAGTCTTTACCGATTTTTCCCGGAAAAACACGAGCGCCTGGAGGCGTGACGTGTGGGCGGAGCTAAAGAATCACGAGCGCCAGTAGGCTTTTGCGTTGAGAGCGTTTGGAAGCTGTGACAGTTGTGAAGGCTGAAACTGAACGAGAGCAGCAGCAACGACGACTCGCTCCGAGCGGGGCTCGAACCCGGGTCTCCGATCGGAGGCGGACGCACTAACAAGGAGGCAGAGATATTTTAAGAAGTTTTACTCATCGCCTGCGGTTCCAACACACGATCATGACCCTTTTTCGTTGGGTTTGCATCATCCTTAAGAAATAAACGATACGCAAATCCGTCGTCAAACTTGGCTTTGTTTGTAAAATAAGCATTTTAGAAATGCAGGGAACAAACACAAACACTTGCACAACTCCGTTGATGCTCTGTAAAAATAAACTCCATTCACTGGTCCCTTAATGCTGTTTTTTCTTTGGTAATCTGTGCAGGGTTGTCTTGCCCTGGCAACCAAAAACACACTTCTTTTGTGACATTTCGCGACGCTCTCGCTCTGATCAGTGAATGTCTTTTGTGCTCTCAGTGCTGTGCTATACGGGAGCGCGCGCTCTTCCGGCAGACGTGCCCTTAGCACCCATATAAGGAAATTCCGCTCCATCTAACGTCACACAGAGCCATACTCGAAAAAAACTTTCCGAAACTTGTGACAAACCGGAAGGAGAATTTTTGGAACAGAAATACTCCTTCAAACGTACAACTTAATTTTTGAAACTTTGTCCATGTTTAGCATGGGAATCCAACTCTTTAACAGTGTAAAAAACTCAGTATGCATGAAATAGCATTTCACCCTTTAAACATTTGTTCATGTTTTTGCAATACCCAATCTAAAGTAAAAAAAAACTATTCATCATTTATTTTCTAATCTTTTATGATCTTTATGGACATTAGACTTTTAACTGTTAGTTAAGTTTATCTAAGTTCATAGTTTCTAAATGCTTGCTAAAGACATCATGCATTACATTGTAATTTGGATGAAAAATGTTTTTATTGCCTCAACACTTATTAGTGTACTACTGTGTGCAATTAAACAGGATATTCCTTGAATCATACATCAATAGGAGAAAATAAATAATTTATCATTTATTGAATCAATCTAATAAAAAATTAATGAACTGTATTCCCTTTTAGGAATCAAATTGACCCCTGTACACCGTTGACCCCTTAACCAACCCTTAACCCTACCCATAACACCAAAAATGTCCCTTACCTCACCCATACCTCACACCAATAGCAGTGAAAGTGTTGTACATAAAAAATTGTAGATTTTCAAGATGTGCATGATCATATGAATTAAAAGTTTAATGACTTTAATGATTTGTAAGCATTTTAATTTACATTAAATAAGAATCTGTTAATCATTAGGTAATGTTTCATAAGTTTAATAGAAACATTAACAAGCAAATTATGTCAAGTTTTCAGATATTTGAATATATATTAACGAATGATCTATTGCGCATTATACAAAGTATAATATTTTCTAATGATTTATTAATGAAAGTTATTATAAAATATCTATATATGTGGATTATTCAGATTTTACTGGATTTTATGTTGTGCAATTTATAATAGACTTGACCAGTTGTATTAATTGAGAGATTAATTTGTGAAAGAATAATTATGTTTTATTTTTATTGCATAATTTTATTGCAGTCATATTACTTGCAGTTTGTCTGAGTCGTGCAATAATTTGAATGGTGAGCTTTTAAATGGGTGGTTTAGGTGCATCACAAGAGATTCAGACTTTTCAAATCTCGAAATGGTTTTATGATGCACAGTTAATTTAAACACAGTTATGTCTTAAGATGGATCATATGGATTAAGGAACTTGAATTTGTGTATCAAAAATCCGCTGCAAAATTAATTGAATTGCTAATTACAGTACTCTTGACATTGAACAATTGGAAGCCTGTAAAATTCTAGAAATTGTGAATTTTTTTTGGAATAGCATAAATTTTTTGATTTATGTATTAGACCTTTTATGTCATTTTGCTGACTAGGCTGTTTCTTTGATCTTAAATATATGATGTCATTGCATTGCTGTCTCTCCAGCCAGCCAATCACTGCACTGCTGATCATGGTTTCCAGTAATGATAGTAGACAGTAGATAGTAATTTGGCTTCAAAACCAAAAATTATTTGCCCTTCATGACATCTGTGAGGGGGTGAATTTTTTAACTCATCCGTTTAAATTTTACTAAGCATTAAAGTTCTACATAATTAAGGGCCGCTGCTGACAATGCCTTCGAGCAAGGTGGGTGTTGCTTTAGCAACCAGCTCCCGCCTTTTTGCCCATTTTCAATGATCCGGGAGTGAAGCGCTGCCAAGATGGCGACGGCCCGCTCAGCCCACTCTGAGCTTCAAAAGTGCTCTTCAGAAAACTACGGGTGACATCACAAACACTACATCCATGTTTTTATACAGTCTATATAAAAAAAAAACACAATCACATACATTTTCATGATAATTTGATGGTACTTTTTGGTCTTTTTTGGGGTATGCTTGTTTGCTGTCTGCTTTACAAATGTAGGGAATGAGCTTCTTAGTTCAGCAAAATATCTATTTTTGCATTCTTTGCAAGAAAATAAAGTCATATGGATCTGGAACAACAAAGTCTGTTGTTTTAAATTTTGAGTGAACAGAACTGAAAATGATACTAAGGGTGTTACAAACTGTATGATCAGGCAGGTTTAAGTAAGTCTGCTGAAAAGTGAATTAGAGTGGATTTACTCAAATACGATGATAAAGTTAAGCTGACAGCTAAGCTAGGCAAAAAGCATTTAAACCAGCTACAGTACCAGATCAAATTCATGCGACATAAGGCATGGCCTCTTACTGTAATAAAGTTAAAGTGTGAACTATAACATGTCTGTTTCTGACATTAATGTGCTCGTTTTCATATATATACATATTCATTGTTTTTAACGTGTCCCAGAGTGTCAGAGGTGTCTTTTAAGAATTTCACCTTTTGATCATGAATATTAATGAAAACTGGTTATGGCTTCATTGCTAGGGTTTGTGGGGTTTTGAAAAAGCTATTGCTTTTGGGCATTAGCAAAAATAAATAAATAAATAATTAAACAATAGTAATTGTTTGGTGATGCTTTGCTAGTGGCACAAAAGTGTAAAGGTAAAGATGATGATTGCTAGCATGTAGAGTAACTCACACAGCTATAGACAGGTTGGCAGCAGACATCGGGCTCACTTCCGCCACTTCTTTCGCTTTCTGGAGAGCAATCTTTTGTGTTGTGGCCTCCTCTTCTTCTTGTTCATCCTAGAAAATCCCAAAAAATACAGCAGCAACAGCCGCAAACAATTGTTGGGCAATAATTTTTTTTTTTGCATGAAATTGACATGAATGGTGTATCTGAGACAGAGAAACTGTGTTTAACCTTAGTTAGTTCCTGAGCGTTGGCCAAGTTGTCCACAGCGATAGCCAAGAATACATTCAGTAGTGTGTCTGAGAGGTTAGAGTTAAGAAACAACTTTACAAAGACAAGGCTTGTGTTTTATTATGTGCGTCTTAGATCCTGTTACCACGACACAAGAGTGCTAAATATACATATCTGGAACTCTCAAATCATATTCAAAATTAGTCAAAAATGAATAGCAAGTATATTTGAAAGAAATAACATATTGATATTTCCCTTATATCCCTTATATATTTTGACATTTGATCATATATTGATTATGTGATTCTTTGGGGTTAAGAAGGATACAGTTGCCAAAGAGTGTTAGGACAATGAAGAATACGGAGAAGATCATTCCTTTGTCCACCCCTCCCTGAGACTTAATCCCGTCATACATCACTACATTCCAATCCTCTCCGGTTAGAATCTGAGAAATGCACATAAAACAGAACTCCATGCATATATGATCCGCACACACATAAGCTAGTTTAAGTAGAATGAGCTATTTTCTTTATCTCTACATGATCTATTGTCAAACATAACCAGTCTACCTGAAACACTGTCATAATGGCAGCAGGGAACGTATCAAAGTTTGTGGGAGGAGTGCCTTGCTCAAAGTTAAACCTGGCAAAAAAGAAAACATCAAATTGTGTTGTTATGCATTGTGATTGGTCATGTGATCTAACTGAGAAGTTGAATAAAGTGTTGGCAGCAGGATGTAAATCTATACTGACTGTCCACCGAACAGCTGCATCCCGAGAAGAGCAAAGACCACGATGAAGAGGAAGAGAAGGAAAAGTAAACTGATAATGGACTTCATGGAGTTCAGAAGCGACACTACCAGATTACGCAAAGATGCCCAGTATCTAAAATTAAAAGAGAGTAAGAAATCTAGTATTAAAAATAGTTAAGAAACAATGGCATTTTTATACAAATAGTTCACAAAAAAATGAAAATTTAGAACATATTTCTCAGATTTGTAGAAGTCTTTTCTTCACAAAATCTATTGTGTTGCTTTAGAAGACATAAAATATAGTTATGCAAAAGTTTCATAAAATACTGGTTCTGTACTTTCGTGATCCTTTTTTGTTATTTTTAGAACAATACAGCCCCAGTCTCAATTAACTTTCTCTATAAGGAAAAGAACAGCATGAACATTGTGCATAACATTTTTTCCACAGTTATGAGGTGAAAACTATCCTTCCTATCTAAAACCCAACCGAAGACATGAAAAATCAGCAGTGTAAACTTGTACTCGCTTCAGATCCAAAAAAGAGCACAACACAAAAACTGACAAAACTTTGTGACGGACGACACAGAGGATAAATTAAAGCACCGGAACGCACTTGGTGACTTTGAAGATCCTAAGCAGTCGGAGAGCTCGTAACACGCTGATTCCAAAGGACGTCCCTGGTTTGACCATGGCCCAGAGCACCTCAAATATGCTGCCAACGATGACCTGAAACACGCACACAGCCAAATCCCAAAACAAATAAGGAACACTCTGAGGACTGGCTAACAAGGACTTCAAGTCTGGATCTATAATGTAGGTCAGCGGCTTGAAGAGGTTCAAACCAGAGGCAGAGAGAAAATAGCAAAAGAGAGGGAAAGTGAGACTTTAAATGGGCCAAGAGAGAAGGGCACTCACGGCACAGTCGAAACAGTTGAAAGAGGAGTGGAAATAAGGGCGCGTCCCCAGTCCGTACATCTTAATCAGCATCTCTGACATAAAGAGGCCTAGGAAAATGAACTCAGCATAATCTGTAGAAAAAGAGAAAGAGAAAGTGGGAGAAAAGGAAACAGAGGGTGTTAGAAATCCAAGAACTATTTGAGGAATGAAATGGAGAATGGGCCTCCAGACCAGATTTGACGTCTCCCATAATAACACATGTAAAAACAAACAACTCACAGAGGAAGTCCGACAGTAGTTCGGGCTGATCGTAGTGTACCACAGCCACACACAGTGTGTTGAGTCCCACCAGGCTGAGGACAGTCCAGTAGAACGCCTGAGTCTTTACAATCTTTCGAATGAAGAAGCGAAGACGTCGCTCTTTCTTGCTAAATGCGGTCCCATCTCCCTTTCCACTCTTTATGCTCCCACGAGCAAAAGGTGAGCCTAAGAATATACACACATAGAAAAGAAAGAAACATTTTAATTCATGAAATGAGTTGACTTCCTTAGGATCTGAATGATTCTTACCAACTGCATCTCCCATGTGGTCCTCTACTCCTTCTGGATTTAACAGGTCAGCTTTGTTTTTCTTTATGATGGGCCTGCGGCGAGATCCTTCACACAAACACATTCACTGTGAATAATTACTGCATTTTAGTCATTAAATGGGAAAAGCGCAAAACAGGAACATCTATATTGTTACCGGTGCCATCGTCGTCCTCTGCGAGTATGACTTCTTCTGTAAAAAGAGCATTGAAAAATGCTTTATTCATACACGATTTTAAGTTTCCAGTATTTTCACTCGAATCTTCTTTATGCAAAAACACCAACAGGTCCAAAACTAGTCATGACATTTTGCAGGAAATTAATTTTTATGTATACATTTGTTTACGTGTTTTATGCACATACCTGCTTTACAGATCCACTCCAGATATCCATTGAGCTCTCTCTCAATCTGCTGCTGACGTTTAAGCTTGAGGAACTCGCTCCTGTTCTCCACACGCTCTCTTTCTTTGGCAAACTCACTTCGGGGGCAGAGGTGGGGTTTGCGGCGGGGAAGACAGACAGGAGGGCAGAAAGATAGCTGTATAGTTAGCAACTTTCTAAACTTTCAACATTCATTTCTACTAATGAAGGGTGGATGAAACAATAGATAGAACAAAAGATGTAACAGAACAATAAAGAGAGAGAGATATAATTATAGAACAATAAACAGATAGACAAACAGACAGAACAACATAAGATACACAGATAGAACAAAAGAAAGAATGAGCAAAAGAACGACAGATAAAATAATTAGCAAAACCTAAAATAATGACAGAATGACAGAACAAGAGCTATTGAAATAGCAAACGATACTGACAGATGGATGGATAGAGGACAGACAGACAGACAGACAGACAGACAGACAGATAGACAGATAGATAGATAGATAGATAGATAGATAGATAGATAGATAGATAGATAGATAGATAGATAGATAGATAGATAGATAGATAGATAGATAGATAGATAGAGAAATAGATAAAAAGACAGATAGATCTTACCCCGAGAGGACACCCAAAACCAGATTAAGCATGAAGAAGGATCCGATGATGATGAGAGGAACATAGTACATCCAGTTCCAAGCACTCCCTAAGGCATCATTACTCTGTAATATATCCACATTTACCAAAATTATCATCTAGAATCAAAAAAACAGAATCATAGTTAAATCATCGCCTTTAACTCTTACGTAATAAAGCATGTCAGTCCAACCCTCCATGGTGATGCACTGGAAAACAGTGAGCACGGCAAAGAGGACGTTGTCAAACTGTGTGATGCCATAGTTTGGCCCAAGCCAGTACACATCACACACCGACCCATTCTGACACACTCGAGCGGGAAATTCCTTACCACAGGGCTGTTCATCAGCCATCTCACCTGGATAATGTAAATGCACAAGGTTTTGTAAAAGGCATACAATTTCAAAGGCCAACTGTTTTTTGTTTGCCTTTAAGACAAACGCACCTGTGATACTGTCGAAGCAGGTTTGGTGGAATTTGCCCATGTAGAACTCCAGGCCAATGATGGCAAACATAAGGATGGCCACGAATAAGAGCACGCCAATTTGCAGTAGTGGAATCATAGCCTTCATAATAGACTTCAGCACCACCTGCAGGCCTGGAGAGTAATGGCACTATTGTATGTCTTGCAAAGAACACTTACATACATTGATAAACTCAGACAGACAGAACACTCACTTGGAATTCCTGACACCAGTTTTAGGGGCCGCAACACTCTGACTGCTCGCAATGTCCGCAGGTCTAATTCTGACCCCACGGAGGACAGGATACTGGAGGAGAAACAGAAAGAAAGGAGACAGTTGTACTAAATGCCATTAAAGTGAATTATACAACAGCAGATTTAATCTATTTTCTGCTCTTCCATTTGTATAGAGCCTTCTGTGTATCACCAATTTTTCCATCTCCATATGTCCTAAATTTTGTCATTTAGCAACAGCAAAGTACAGGCACAAGCAGACACATTATCCTAAGAAGAGGTCAATCACAGGTAAATAATTGATCAGACACTGCTCTGTTCTCACATCACACACTGGTCTGATCATCTGATCTTTAAATGTGAGTGTGTGTGTATTTGTGCATCTGTGTGGTAGCACATTTGGTCAGGGTCCTGTATCCCTCTTATACAGTGTATATATATATATATATATATATATATATATATATATATATATATATATATATATATATATATATATATATATATATATATATATATATATATATATATACACCTCAGACATTATATATCTAAATAAACTCATATATAAGCATGCACATTCACATAGTTGTACATACCTATGTGTGCCCATATATACATTTACATATTACATGTGTTGTATACATATAAATTATAATAATCCAGCGAGATTATTATCATCCAGTTTATATTGGATTACAAATCCAGAAAAACTGTGGCAACATCTTCAAGACACTTCAAGACACCTACCTGCAAAGCTCCCTGAAAAACTATGTGCAAGTGTGCCTCGGACAAAAACAGTTTCAAGCGAAAAAGGGTGGTCACACCAAATGTTGATTTGATTTAGTTAACTGAAGTTAATTGACAAATAAAATCTATTTGTGACATTATTTTTTGAAAGCATCCTCACATTACAGCATTTTTACATAAGTGCCTAAAACTTTTCACAGTACTGTAGCCTTGTAGGTTTCTTCAAGCATCTTGGAGACATTGCCACAGTTCTTCTGGATTTAGTCTGCCTCAGTTATTTCTGTCTCTTCGTGTAATCCCAGACGGACTGGATGATGATGAGATCAGATCTCTGTGTGGAGAACTGACTGTTGTCAGACTCCTTGTGCAAACAAAAATCTCACTGGATTACTGCAATTAACGGCCAAAAGAATGTTTGCAAATGTAAACTGATATTTCCCACTTACACACAACAGCAAAAGATAGAAAAATAACTTGTTGGTGGAAATACTAATGATCTAAGACTAATGATATATATATATATATAACCAGTGGTGGACGAAGTACACAAATCAAGTACTTGAGTAAAAGTACAGATACGTATAGTAAAATATTACTCCAGTAAAAGTAAAAGTACTCCTTTTTCAATCTTACTCAAGTGAAAGTACAAAAGTACTCAATTTTTTATGTACTTAAGTAAAAAAGTACTGAAAGATAAATGTTTGCAATTTTATATAGGCTACTTAATTTAATGTTATATTAGCACATATTTTTTTATAATCCTACTGCTCAAAATACCTGGGATTTTTTCCAAAATAACCACTATTTGGAGTCAAGATATATTTTTGTTGTTGATATGGACTACGCTGATGAGAGTAATGTTCACTGTGAAGCTTACACTGTGATGTACCTGAGAGAAAACAGAGTTGACCATCTGTTGTTCACCAATAAGAACAAAGTAATTTAAAGTTTGTTTTACAGAACATCAAAGTTACAGTACAGACCAAAAGTTTGGACACACCTCCTCATTGAAAGAGTTTTCTTTATTTTCATGACTATGAAGATTGTAGAGTCACACTGAAGGCATCAAGGGCTATTTGACCAAGAAGGAGAGTGATGGGGTGCTGCGCCAGATGACCTGGCCTCCACAGTCACCGGACCTGAACCCAATGGAGATGGTTTAGGGGTGAGCTGGACCGCAGACAGAAGGCAAAAGGGCCAACAAGTGCTAAGCATCTCTCAGGGAACTCCTTCAAGACTGTTGGAAGACCATTTCAGGTGACTACCTCTTGAAGCTCATCAAGAGAATGCCAAGAGTGTGCAAAGCAGTAATCAAAGCAAAATGTGGCTACTTTGAAGAACCTAAAATATGACATATTCTCAGTTGTTTCAAGCTTTTTTGTTATTAATATAATTCCATATATAATTCCACATGTGTTAGTTCATAGTTTTGATGCCTTCAGTGTGAATCTACAATTTTCTAAGTCATAAAAATAAAGAAAACTCTTTGAATGAGAAAGTGTGTCCAAACTTTTGGTCTGTACTGTAACTTTATATATGACATGATAATAAGGCCTGAAGTTAGGAAGAACATTAAGGAAAATATAATTATATTTTCATAATGAGTTTTTCCTTCTCAAACCTTGTCTATGGTTTAAAAACTACCCTGGCCAAACTGGGGGGCATCTCTTCACCACTTTAATAATTACTGTAGTTACCATGTTCTGAACATCACATCCTTTCTTTTCTACCCAGATGTAATCTCTCTCTCTCTCTCTCTCTCTCTCTCTCTCTCTCTCTCTCTATATATATATATATATATATATAGGTGGTTGAATAAAAATATTTGGACATTATTTATAAGAGTTACCTCAATTTAGCACCAACAAGCTTGTTAGCTAGACAGTTAGCATCAGCTAACAATATTTACGGTTATGAATAAACATTCATGTCTGTCTACTCGTCTAGTTAATCCAAACAATATACATATGTATAACGTTACTGTTGATAAACAATATAAAAACAGACGTCACATAGGACATTTTAATAAAACTGTTAACATTATGGCAGCGGGGAATTTGAACGTGCATGAGTTATTGTATTTAATCTGTGTTATTTAAAGTTTTTTTTTTTTTACCTAAAATTGATGTGTCTGCACTCGAGCATTTCAGTGGGCTTAAATAGATCACTCTTTACAACGGATTTAGTTCCCAAACAACTGAAAATTTTGACCTAAATATGATTTTCAGTTACAATAATTAATCCAATATTTCGACATTAATAACTTACTTTTAGCAACATCAGACGCACGCGCGCTCACAAGATCTCCCGGTTCTTACTTCTGGAGACTCGCACTAAACGGTTCATTTGAATCAGTGAGTGGTCGACTCCAGAACAGCTGCAATCGGATCATTCTAATTCCTAAACGAATCGTTTGGTGCGATTCGCGATCCGATTTAAAGGTTTATTTTGAAAAGACTCAGTTCATTCATGATGAATCAGACACCGCTTCTGCGTCTCGGAGCACGTGATATATTATAGGGAGTAACGATATGTTTTATGAAATGTAGTGAAGTAAAAAGTACGATTTTATGCTTCGGAATGTAGTGAAGTAAAAGTAAAAGTTACTCAAAATAAAATTACTCAAATAAAGTACAGATACTTGAAAAATGTACTTAAGTACAGTAACGAAGTAAAGCTACTCCGTTACTGTCCACCACTGTATATAACTAATTATAAAGAACTCGTTTTCCATCACTTTTGCATTCTGTTTTGATGTTGCCTGTACATGCAGCGATGCCAGTGTTCTAAGAGCTCATTCATTAGATGTTATGATATAAAGTGGCAGCCAATGGCTCAGTCAATAGGCCTTTAACTGCTCTGCCATCACATGCAGCAAACACCTACGTAAGCTAAAAGAAAATAGCAAGAATGGATGGACTTGTGCGAGACTGGACAGAATGCAGCAAACTCGCCTCCTGACTCATTCTCTAATGTCTTCTGCTTTTTCTGTACTTCCTGTTAGTCCGTTCAATTGGCAAGAACACTGTGACTTACTCGATCAATGATCAGAATTATATTAGTTATTTTATGATGTCACATGGTACAATAATCTTTTGAGAATGAAGTTGAGATGGCGCCAACACTCTGTAATAACCCATAAGGATCTGTCTCAAATATTCACAACCAAGCCTAAATGGAAAACTTGATCACAGAACAGCAGACTGTTCCCTCTTTGACCAAACCCAGCTTAGACAAAGTATTTGGATGAAACTCTCAGTAATTCATTTACACATATCTACAGTCTCACATAACAAATACACATATTTATGACCCATCTTGCATGATCAATAAGCCCAAGCCAGGTGCAAATATACATTTGACACTTAAAGAACTGATTTGAGATCAGGACTAATGTGCTTTGGCTGCTGATATAATATCAGTTTACACTTTATTTCGTGGAACAGTGGAAAATTAGATGCGGGAAGGAATAAACTGCCTCCAGGTCTGGCAGTGAAGAACACTTTATGTACAGTAAGTGCAGTCAGGATAACAGAGCACCGCTGACTGCGCTGATATCCTACTACACACTAAAAGGCTTGCGGTAAATTTGATGGAACAGTGGACTGACGTGTGTGTGTGTGCGAAAGAAGGAGAGAGTGTGTGCAAGTTTGAGACAGATGGAAAGGGAAAGAGACAGTGAGAGTGTGTGTATACGTGCAGATGTTTGAAGAGAGGCTGCAGACCCTGCACCCGGGTTAGAATAGAAAAGCGGCCCTGTCCACATCTATTTGAACTCTTTGTTGTAAACAGTCAAAGAAAGGGTCTTTTGTAGGTAACAGGATGTTATTTTGAACACAGCATTAACACTTACTGACCAAGACAGAAATAGTGAAATTTATTGATAAATGAAACTTTAAATCACATTTTTATATTTTCAGAAGAACATGTGAGTGTGAGTGATGCTTGCCCATAAAAATAACAATAAATATACTATTGTTATCCAGATGCAGCTGTTTGTTTATGATGTGTTTTTATTTAAGCGCAGTGCTATTCAGTTGTCAGTTGGACAAATAACAAAATAGGGTGGTACAGAGTCCTGTGAAGGGAATAAAGTGTGATTTGGTAAACTCTGGAGTGGACAGACTGAAAGAAACACAGTTATCCCTGAGAATGACAGAGCAATGGAGAGAGGTAAAGGGAAAGAGAAAGTCCCTCGGCCCCAGGGAAAAGACGATGACAGGGTGAGATAGAGGAAGGGAGCGAGGGATTCACAGGAGCGACAAGGCCTCCGTCTGTTGGGGAAAACCTGACAATCAATCAGAGTACACACATTGATGGAAAGTGGTTTTCTTTTTACTGTCCCTACACACTCCTTCTCTCCTCTATTGCCCTGTAGGTCTTTGTTTTTGTAACGTCACACATAATAATCTGAAAACAAGAGCCTTCAAAAGACATGTCATAACACACATATGTAAAATGATTTAGAGGTGAGAGTATTTCCTGAGAAAGGGTGACTACGTCTTGTAGAAGTTAGTGAATGGCACACACTGACTATAGTTTATGTGGATATATGTATGTGTTTGATTATACATTTAGATACATGTGTGTAAACGCTTTAAGAATGTTTCCAAGAATAGATTAGTCTCGCTCATTTGCTTTAAAAAAAAAAATTGAAGATGAGGATGACGATCGTGGAAGCCTCTCTCCAACATCACGCCACCAGGTCTCTCCCCATTCACGGCATCACCATAGCAACCAGCGATTCCTTTTTCACAAAGTCTCCACGGTTACCAGCCTCCTCTCATTCATAACCGTTACCGCAGCAACAGACCCCCTGTCATTGATGGAATCTCGGTACTGCCGCAGCAACCAGGCCAGAAGTGAAAGATAAAGGGTCCCCTTTCGATTGATCTCCATTCCCTCCATCTTTTATACTGTATGGAAAGGATTCTCTGACTGACCACTGTGTCACACTTACACACGGTTTATGTCGACTACATGAATTCAACCTCATTAGCATGTCCTCTACGAGTTGCTCATGTTGTCGGTGTGCGAGATCAACCGGTTTCTGCGATAAAACAGCACAGGACTCCTCCAGCTTTCCATTCGAGCTGAATCTAGGTCATGCTGATATGCAGCCGAAACTCTGCATTATTCAATCTGTACACTCAGGCCTGTGCATCTGGGAATACAGTGCATTTGTGCGGTACGTGAGGGTGTTTGTTTGGGGAGTGCGACAGGAATCTGCTATCACAAATCTTGTATGTTGAACCAGAATTTGCAAAATAGGCCTCTTGTTTGCGTCAAAGTGCTGGAATATTTCTTTTTTGATAACTTCTCATATCGGGTTTCTGTGTGAGGGTTTGATCTGATCAGCACGGCTACAGACTGCTAAAAGGGTTCATTTTCACATCTGGGAAGAAGATATTACATAATTTGTTAGTGTTTATAATACATTCCTTAATGGTATTCTCTTCTTCCTTGACTTTGCTTTCTTTCTGAGTCTTATTCACTGCTAATGCAGACAATACGTTTATTGTTTCTTTTATCTAAGGTTATGGAATTTAAATTAGTCTTTAACTCAATGCACTACAGGTTGGTTTGTAACTTGACCTGCACTATTTGTGCTACAGAACCAAAATCATCCGGCTCAAAAAATGTGCTAAATAAATAATACAATTAATTTATACTTTTATTCAGCAACAATGCCTTAATGGATTGATCTTAAGTTTTAGTAAATTGTTAAAAACCCTAAACACCAAATGATTCATTAGAAATTGCTGCATAGGGTTAACTTGACTCCAATGAAACATTTTCATGTGAATCTGACATCTTCTCCTAAGTTCAATCTTTGTTTGCAAGGATGGGAGTGCCCCTCTCTCTCTCCTTTTTGGACTCGGATCTCACAGGACCTTTCTTATTTGTTGGGTACTGATATATGTTTGACTCCGTGCCATTTTTCATGAATGACTTTTGGGACCTCACCTTGTCTGTTCAACAAAGATGTTTACTGTTAGCTGCTCTCACTGCAGCAAAAAAGTTGCAAGTCAACCGTTGGAATCCTCCTCACACAATGGACAGACGAACCTGGACGCTTTATTTGTTGGACATTATCTCGATGGAACTCTCAACTTCTCGAATACATGGATCTAATGTGAAAACTGTTAATCTATGGCATTCATCTTTTAAGGTTGTGTCAGCTTTTCTAAAATCTTTGTAAATATTATTTTATTATATTTTATTTATTAATATTACTAAATTTATTATTATTATTAATTTATTTTACTTTATGTATTTATTTTTATTATCTTTCTTCTCTACTCAAGTCTACCAGGATTTACTTGGAGGAGTTTTTCACTTAGAAATTGTTTGTAAATTTCACAAAGAATTACAAAGAAACGACAAGTCATGAATTAAATGTGACATCTTGTAGTAGAAAGACTAAAAATTCTATTTATCAAAAACGTACTCTTTTAATCTTATTTATAATAAACTTTTTTTACAGATAGAATATTTCTCCAACTCCATAGCAATGCACCCAAAATACTAACCCTAATCCAGAACACTTTAGCAAGCACAGAAAAATAACAAATCTTATTTTAGTTTCCATTCTAAAGATTTCATTTGTTTCTTTCCACTGCTACTGCTGGTCACTCCCTCTCCCTCCTCTCATCCTCTCCATTCCTTGTTACCAAGCACCCGTGCTTCCTCCGTATCCTCACATTTCCCCACTGCAACCTTTTTTCCCCACAAATGCTTTTTCCTATTAGTCCCCACTTGCACTGCTACATTTGTGTTGAAAAACGACAGTAAGAGAAACATGGAAAAACTATTCCAACCTTTACTACTGCAGAACACACTGGTGCAGTCTTTCAATCTCTCTCTCTCTCTCTCTCTCTCTTTCAAACACACTCACACACACACAGTCTTCGTCCATTACTGAGAGCATGGCGGCCTAAACCTCATTCTCTCTCACTTTCTACTGTCGTTCTTCCCACCTGTCCTTATGTGGGAACCAGCCTTTCTTAAGATAAAGAGCAACTTCACAGCACACACAGCAGAAGCAGAATGTCCATGTGTGTAACATGACGTGTGTGTGGAGAGAAAGAGAATGAGAAATAGAGGTTGTCTACCTGTGTGAATATTGTACCACTGCCATAACTTCCATTATCATTACTGTGCTGCAGTCATTTACAGAAAGACATCCTTTCCTTCACCTCCATAAAGACATTAACCACACACACACACCCTGAAACACACATATTCTAACATCCACGCACTTCACTTAAATTGCATCTATTCTTGAAACACGCTTTTAACCTGGTGTCCGGTTGACAAAATGGTTCCTTTAACTCAGACATAACTTCCTGGACACATGTAGACACAAGCACAGACGCTCACACTGCTATTTTAAGTCCTTCTGCAACTCTTAGTGATATTAGAGAGAGGACAGGAAATGATGCGGAGAAGCAGAAGATCAGGGTAAGAGGCAAACCAGATTCTAACTCATGCCTTAGGAAAGAAAAAACACAAAAAAGATCTGCCAAGATACTTAATAATAGTTTAAGTCTGCTTTTAAAAAATGTCATTAAATTATATAATGTATATGACAAATATAAACAAATAGGAATAAATACATAAAAGCAGCAAATCAGCATATTAGAATGAATTCTGAAGGATCATGTGACACTGAAGACTGGAGTAATGATGCTGAAAATTCAGCTTTGCCATTAGAGGAATACATTACATTTTAAAAGATATTAAAATAGAAAATAATCATTCACAGTTTTGACTAAAATAAATGCACCCATGGTGAGCATAAGAGGCTTCTGTTAAAAACATCAACCCCATCAACTCCAAAAATTTGAACAATACTGTATAAATTGCTATTCGAAGTGATTGTGAAACAGATTTTACTTCCATAAACTGATATATTCCATAGGATTATGAAAGTAAATTTGAAATAACATGCATAATTAAGCATAATGCTTATCGTATTTTTTTTATTTTTTTAGTGAGTACATTGACAACATGGAGACAGTGTGTACTGTTTTAAACATAAGGTGTCAGAATGCAGTTCCATGTCGTTCCAGCCCAGTGTAGCTGCTCAACTCGGTCCATATTTATGATTAAACATTCCTCTCCTCCATAAAATTCAAATAATGACTATATGTAAGTGTAGACTGAGGGAGACGGCGAACCATAGGGAGTAAAATATAAGCAGGAATAAAAGCAGAGAGAGTGGTGTCTTCACTGGCCTTCCACGGTTCTCTCTTATTACATAACATTGCTATGGAAACAGCTGCGCATGGAAGCGCTAAGGTGTGTCCAGAAACAGAAATCTTCTACAGACTAAACCATGGTGTTATTTTCTTGGTCTCGCTCACTCTCTCGCTCTCTTCCTCTTTGTCTCTCTTCACTCTATGTGCCAGTAGTGAAGTCACAGATTGGCACCGAGCAGGCAGCCAATAGCCAGCGCAGTCACGACTCTGGAATCTGCCAAGTAAGAACTGTACATTGGCAACACATGCACAAGCACTGGCACTGGTAATACAAAGTGTGACAGAGAACTAATACCAGTATTGGTTCAAAATGGAAGTGGTACTAAATGGTGCAAAATTCATTAACAACCAAATTTTTTTATTCTAAAATATATAAAAATGAACTGAAAAATTATATTCAAATTTTTTTCATATTTGGGTGTATTATATACTGTACAGTATAAATAATCTAAATTATTTTACACACACACACAGAAAATATTATATTAACAATTACCAATTAGTATATTAGTACTAGATAAACAATAAGTAGTACTAAATGGTGTGGGGGAAAAAGTTCAACTTAAAATTTAAAAAAACAAAGTATTATTCACATTTTTATATATTAAATACAGAATAAATAATAAACGATAATGAAAATTCTAGCGGGAGAGAGAGAGAGAGGGCTTTGATACATATATCAAACTAGAAGTAGTACTAAATGGTGCAGATTTAATTAAAAACAACTATTTTAAATACTGAAATATATTAAAATAAAATAATAGTAATACTATAATTAGTATAGTATTATTCATATTTGCATATTTTTAAGAAATTCATGATGTAAAAAAACAAAAAAACAAGTTCATGTAGTTGTTTGTCAATTACTTAAATGCAGATTCAACATGAGCTCTTTCAGACTGTCCGCTGTGACCAGTGACCAGTAGCAAATTCTGCTCAGAGGTCATGAGAGCATGTCACTCTGCTGTCAAGCTTCATTGGCGTTATGATGTAAAATCTGCGAAGTGAAACTAAAATGTAGAACTAGTGTTTTGGAGATGATGGAGAGGCACTCAGGGGAGTATTGCAACCGCAGCCCTTGTCAGAACCAACATTCACATTCAACTGACACTAAAGACAATTTCAGACACTGAAAAAAAAAAATAGATGACCACGCCTAAACATCTAAGCATGAGAGAAGGAACGATGAAATGAAATAAGTGTCTAATATCCTGGTAATTATTTTCAGACTAAATCAAATAGTAGTTTTATATTCTATTTAAACACAAAGCATCTCAGATTTCTCAGAAGTCGAAAGGCTGAAACAATCTAACACTAGCATAGCAGCCAGTTTTCATTTTATCAGTTATAGATTAGTGATGGCCGATTCGTGAACGAATTATTCAATTTAACCGGTTCTTCTTAGTGAACCGGTTGAACCAGTTCAACAAATCGAACTGAATCGTGTGAAACGGTTCACGTCTCCAATAAGCATTAACCCACCAATATCTTAAGCTGTTAACTTTTTCAATGTGACTGACACTCCCTCTGAGTCTGAATAAACCAATATCCCGGAGTAATTCATTTACTCAAACAGTACACTGAATGAATGCTGTGAAGACCGAACTGAAGATAAACACAGAGCCGAGCCAGATAGTGAACGAAGCAGTTCTCGTTCTCGAGTCAAGAACCGGTTGCTTCGGTTTTCGGATCACCAGTACACTCAACCGAGAATCGTTTCTGTCGGACGCGTCCGAATTGAGAACCGATGAACTGAAGATACGGCGCATGCGGTTTTTTTTTTTAGATGAATGTTTCCAATCTGTATATTGTATATAATGTATAGGCCAAATGGGTTTTCAGGGAAGTTGGACAATAATTAAGACTCTAAGACTCTTATGTTTAATAGGAATAAGGGATGATTTATGAGATATCTGTACTGTATTTATAGTTAAATGACGACACATTCACAAATTGAGTTTGTAGTAAACAGAAAATGAACACGAGTAGAGCAGCTGATGAAACTGAACTGCAGCACGTGCAGGTTAGAGCGATTCTCGTTCTTGAGTCAAGAACCGGTTGCATCGGTTTTCGGATCATCAGTACACTCAACCAAGAATCGTTTGTGTCAGACGCGTCCGAATTGAGAACCGATGAACTGATGATACTGCGCATGCACGATTCAGCGTTGAGCCAACTGACTCACAGCATACTGAACCGAAGTGATTCTTTTGGTGATTGATTCTGATTCTGTACTAATGTTATGAGCGCGGGTATTTCGAGGGCTTGGATGAAGGGCAATCTGGCGAAACGTAAGTTCATTTAATAACAAATTCGCAATGGATTATGTTTAGTAAGTGGATCATGGTTTCTGCGCTGATGACACCTAATTTATTTACTTTATATCTTAAAGACTTAAATCCTCATATGCACATTATTGCTGTTACTGTATTTGGGTGTTGTTGCAAAATTCAAATGTAAACTTTTCATGATTATGAGGGTTTTTAACTGACTAAAGTTATGATTACTGACTTTATATATTTGAATGTTTGATAGACGTGATGCCATTACGTCATCGCCAATGACGTCATTACGTCGAGCGTAAAAGAACCGCTGAACCGTTTTTTTCAACCGGTTTATTGAATCGAACCGTCCGAAAGAACCGGTTCGCGGAAAAGAATCGAACTTCCCATCACTATTATAGATAGAATATTGGTATCTTTAGAGCATTATAGCTGACATTACCCCACACTTTTAGAAATAGATAATCATATTTAAAGAGTTTGTTTTCCCATGACTGCAGTATGAGGAAAGAACTGGATCTGTGAACCAACTTTAAAACCAAGAAAAAGCCTCTGCCAGCTGGTAATGTTGGCTGTGGACCATACAACTGTGCAAGCAGTAAGCAGTAATCCTACTGTAGTTTACTGCCTGTCATTAAATCACATCACAAAATTTTGATTAAACAAATCTGATATGTTATTCGGATTGTTCATATGCCACTGGGTCACTCAAAATAGAAAAATAAATGGTCTAAAAGAATGGGCCAGTGTTAGAAAAACATCAGTAAATAAATTGTAATATTTTAGTAAGTAATCTTATGTTAATTAAATTAAATGGTAAAAAATATATAAAACTGGTTAAATATGGAAGCTTTTAAAAAAGGTTATCTGCAACTCAAACTTCGGACTGTTTTTCTTACAGTTCTGAGTTGATACCTCACAATACTTTTTCTGTTGGTGTTTCCACCATGAAATAAAAAGGAAAAAAAAAGTTAATCATGACTTTTTATTTCACCATTGTGACAATAAGATTGTGCTTTACTTCTTCAAATTGTGAGTTAAATCTTGCAATTCTATTACTGCATACCTTTCAATTCTGACTTTTTTTTATTATGAGAAAAAGGTTTGAATTGTAAGATAAAAATTGGCAATGAACTTTTTAAACTTTTTGTATCCAGTGACAAACATAAGTTTTTGCGCTTAAAACTAAAATAAATAAATACAGTAAATGGTTACTTTATTTTAAAGTGTCTTTGTTATAGTGTAAATATACATTTAAGTACTGAGTGACATTAGTTAACTACATATATGTACTGTATATAGTTAGGGTTAGCTGCATGTAATTATGCATAATAAATTTTTATTATTATAAGTACATGTAACATGAACAATGTAACATACAGTGTTACCAAAAACAAATCAATAATAATTTATAATAAAATTTTAGTGGACAAAAAGAGAGAGAAAAAAAGCAGGATCACTCGCTTCCAGGTTACAAATGTGTCCAATATGCACACACAGAAGTCAATGGTGAGTAAAAATATGTCTTGAGGATGTATTTAATGACTAGCCATGTTCAGTTTTGCAGCTGTTTGTGTGTCTGAAGATCTGCTCATGTTTAAAAGCAGGGCTAGTTGATTGATCATCTGCAGTAGTGAAAAGCAGGCTACTGCAGCAGCTAACGAAAGCACACACACACCCTTGTCCCGCTCCTTTACATTTCCCTCGTTCTCATTCTCTTTCTCTCGCCTTCCTTCCACCTTTGTCCTTCATGTTCCAGTTTTGCTCCCCTCCTCCTCTTCATTTCTACTTTCACTAGTTCCCAGTTGAATAGACAAGCACTGCTGGTATCTAGCAAATGGTGTGTTTTGGATGCTGGTATGTTGATGACCCTTCCAGTCTTCTTAAAGGGACAGAACACTCAAATAAAAAAATCATAATTTATTCACCTTACATTGTTTCTAACCCGTAAGGCTTGCTTTCTATCTTACACTAAAAATACATTTCTCAAAAATACGTATTTTATGCTTTGATCAAAAATACAGTAGAACACAAATGTTTTGAAATATTATCACAGTTAAAATAAGTGTCCCCCCCCCCATTTTAATATATATTTTAAAATTAATTTATTCCTGTGATGACAAAGTTGTATTTTCAGCATCATTACTCCTTCACCATTTTCCTTCAGAAATCATTCTAATATGCTGATTTGCTGCAACATTTCTTTTTATTATCAACATTTATTTTTGTGGAAACCATGATAATTTTTTTAGGATTAATAGAAAGTTTAAAAGAACAGCTTATAAATGAATTATAACTATTTTATAACATTATAAAGTACTTTACTGTTACTCTTGATCAAACCAATGCATCTTTGCTAAATAAAAGTATAAATTTCTTTAAAAAAAAATACAATTTAAAGACCAATAAAGTCACACAAATCAGTGTCACTATGGACAAATGTTTCACTGTTCGCTTTAATTTTATTATAAAGAGAATTTTGACAAAAAATACTTTTTGTTCCACGTATGAAAGAAATGTAAATGATGACAAAGATAGGTGCACAAATTCTTTAACAAGCAAGCCTGCTTTAGCCAATCATAATTATTATGATAGCTGACCAGAATTTCCCTGTTCCACCAGCAAGACCAGTACTAAACCAGCGCTAAACCAGGATAAATCAACTGGGACCAATGTGGAAATGAAAGGTTTTCACTCCATCTTGGATTCTTCCATTAGCCTCTAAACCCCTCCTCCTCCAGCTATACCGTCTTTTCACATAAACCAACACATTCTCTCTCTCCTTCTAATTTTCCAATATTCAAAAGCCCAGGGGAATGGAGTAATGGAGTCACATGGCCCTGCCTTCTTTAGCACTGCAATACTACAACACATCCCCCCAACACACTCGACCACCTCTCTCTCTCTCTCTCTCTCTCTCTCTCTCTCTCTCTCTCTCTCTCTTTCTCTCTCTGCTTCCCTGTGAGGTGACATTTCAGACTTGCCCTGATGGTTGCTCCCTACAGTGCTGTTGTGATCTACCTCTGTTTGAGAATCCATGAATGCGTGTAGGTGGGTGTGCACGTGGATGTGTGTGTGTGTGTGTGTGAGAAAAAGTGCTCATTAAGGCAGGAGGGAAGCAGCATCCAACCAGACCTCTGCTGTGTACATAAAGTAGCTCTGTCATACACACAGTTCCAGAATGGGTGTGACTTTCTCTGGGCTAGTTTGGGCCATGCGAAAAGTACATCTTTTAGTATATATTACAGACACTGTGCAGTCATCCAGTCATTAGGCATTCTACAGATCTTGTTATGAATTTTAAAAGGTCATGAAATTCTAAAGTAAAACATATTGGGGGTGGCAGTGGCTCAGTGGTTCATGTAGGTTGTCTACAAACCGAAAGGTTGGTGGTTCAAACCCCTGGCTCCCCCAGACCAAGTGTTGAAGTGTCCTTGCAGTCCATTTACCATTTTGCATTGCTTTGTCACCTCTGGCTGCATAAAAATAATGACTACTATACTTTGAATCATGAACAAATGGGTCTTCTAATGAATCGACCAAAAAGAGCCACTAACTCCACCAATAATTATACATATTTGACATTAGAATGCCACCAGAATCAAGTATTGCAGAGAGCCATCTAATAATTGTTTATATTGACTCAAAAAACGAGCAGCTCCAATTCTATTTCTTTCTATTTTACTATGACACTAGAGTGTGTGTTTGAATAACTCACCCAGTGAGCACCACTACAAAGTCCATCACGTTCCAGCCGTTTCTCAGGTAGGAGCCCTTGTGGAAGGCAAATCCCAGTGCAAGAATCTTAATGCCCGACTCGAAGCAGAAAATTGCAATGAAATAGGGCTCTGTATCTTCCTGCGAGAGAAAGGAAAAACACAGATGGGATTATCAGAAAATGAGTTTCCACTTAAAACATTCAACATTTTTGAATCTTTGTGGATACCTTCAAACAATCTCTGTATTTACAGATGACTCTTGTCCTACAGAATGTGTACCTGAACAGTAAGTTTTTAACTACTAAAATTTTGTTTAAATAAGAGTTTATTTACTTAACTTTTGTACTGTTTCTGCAAATCAGGATCTGGGTGTACAGTTGTCCCCAAAATATTGCTACAGGAATGGTTCAAGTGATCTAATGCTAAACTTCTCCTGATCTGTTCAGATGAAGAAACTAACTCATCTACATCTTAGATGGCCCGTGGCTGAGAAAATTCTTAGCAAAGTTTCATTTTTGGGTAGATGTAGTGCTTATAACTAGTTGTACATAAAAACTATAAAAGTCTATGCAATGTCCCCATTTAGATTTCACTAAGAATGTGTGTGTGTGTGTGTGTGTGTGTGTTCCACTTTACCAGTCGTTCTGACAGTGGAGTTTTGTCTCCATCTGGTAAGTGTTGTTCAAGAGCCAGTACGATGCAGTTGGCAATGATGGTGGTCAGAATCATCCACTCAAATGGAGTAAGAGGCAGAGTTAAGGTAAAAACAAAAAGAAATTCTGGATTCATCATATCAAATATATTTACAGTTCAAAAGTATTTTTAAAACACTATGCAAACTAAAACTGTATGAACTTCGGAATGTTCAAGAAAAAATATGTCAACATATGAATTTGATCATTCTAGAATGTTAAGAATAAAAGTATTCAGAAAATGACAATAAGACAACAACAAATCATGCACATATAATGTCTTCTTGCAGAGTTTGGATAACCATGTGCATTCAAGTATGAGTGATACAGAGCTGTAGGCCTGGGCTCACACATATACATATAAAAAACAACACACACACACACATGCACACACACACACACACACACACACACACACACGCACACACACGCACACACACACAAACACACACACACACACACACACACACACACACACACACACACACACACACACACACAGAGGGCTGCAGGGCTGTATTAAACAGATGAGTGTAGACAGATTCAGCCTGGCTGAAATAGAGCACTCATTATCCAGTTACTGTGCGTCTCTTTACCAGCTGCCACTGGCACTGATACACACTCTCAGCACTTGTCATAACCACTTATGTCATGTGTGTGTGACACACATAAGCACACAGACACAAAACCATGAAGTCATTGTGATGACTGCTACACACATTTTATAATAACTTTGAGTAATTCAATATTTACATTACACTATATGGTTCCAGAAATATAATGTTATGAAACTTTGATACTATGCTCTTGTTTTTGTGACATATCAGGACACAACTCTGTATAATGACATGGGTATGACACAGGTATTACAAGGAGAGGGTGAATTATGAAGACATAACCCATGTCCCCATTTTTTCAAAACGCTTATAAATCATACAGAATGAGTTATTTTTTTTTTGGAGAAAGTAAAAATGCAAAGTTTCCTGTGAGGGTTAGAATTAGGTGTAGGGTTGGTGAAGGGCGATAGAATATACAGTTTGTACAGTATAAAAACCATTACGTCTATGGGATGTCCCCAAAAACAAACATGAGCGTGTGTGTGTGTGTGTCTATATATATATATATATATATATATATATATATATATATATATATATATATATATATATATAGACACAGACATTTTTGTATTTTATTAGAAGATAATATTTTATTAGATGTTTTCAGAGAAAACATTCATAATGATATGTATTATTACGTATTAAATAAAGAAGCCCTAGAATATGATATCATATCCTGTTTCTCACTGTGCACTGGATAAAACAACTGTAATGGAAATAATTTTTGTTCAAAACTGATGGAAAATTTCACAATAATTTATGAACTAATGTCAAGTAGCACTCTGACTTAACATGCCATTTTTAAGTAAGAAATAGTATTTTCTTGCAAAACATGCTACATTTTTTTTTACTTTTACAGTGTGTGGTCTTCGGTATTTCAAGTATGAGTCTCTCCACATCAGACCACATCGGACTCATTCTATATGCAATATGCAAGCATGTGAACTTGTCCCCTGAATTCACCTCAATCTGTCTGCTACAGTGTACCTCAAGTTCTGTTTAAATTACTCACACACATACTTATTTATTCAGAGCTCATTGAAATCACCAACACAGTTAGCTCAGGGCTAACATGGCTAACAGTACAGTGCATGCTGGGAGACTTAAAGTGGTATCCATAGTAACCATTCGAGCGCTGAAGTGAGCATGTGCAGAATGGCTGTTCTGAGAAAGGAAATGTGGAGCATTTGCGTAAACCCCTTCACATGCAGCAGAAACCTCGAATAAAGATGCTGCAGAGTGCTGCACACTAAACAATGTTTCCTTCAGCATAAAAGCAAATCTTCCCTTCTTATTTCAACAGTCTTCTCTCTCGCTGTGTGTGTGTGTATCTACCTACTTATCATGCAGTTGCACAACACTGATATGTTCCTGAAAAAAATATATTCAGTTGCAGTAGTAAAGCTGTCCGCAGCTCATAATGTGCCCTTAATAATTTACATCTCAATTTTAAGACTCGTATAGAGAGATGGAGAGCAAGAGAGACAACGATGGTGACTGAAAGAAAGGAAGTGAGAAACAGAAGACAGAGAAAGAAATATTAAGAATGTAGATGTATTTAAATGAGGAGGAAAAGAAAAGGAATGGCAGAGAGTGCTGGCAACAGAGAAATATGGAGAGAGAGAAGCAGAAAAGCTGTGAAATGGAGAGTTGGCTAGCATTTGAGAGAGCCTACTGCATCTCTCCATCAGCAGTTTAACCTTTTGAGTGGTACAGTCCCACATGTGGGATCGTTATTATTGTGGCCCTGGGAGTACGGTCCCACCCTCTGGAGTTGATTAACGCGTATACACATTATGAGGCATTTTCTCCTGATAACCCCGAAAAGAACTGAAATTACACTTTCAGTTTTGATCGTACAGAAAGGGCAAAACATCAATCGAATATGTAAATGGTCTACTTTTTTTGCATACAGACATAAATAACAACAAAACTTTGTGCATTTATAAAATAAAGATAACAAACAAGGTGTGCTGTCTGCAGCCTTTGTCTGCGCTGATCTTCATTTAGACACGACGCATTAAAGTGAACTGTAACTCAGTGAATACTGGACGAAGAGACATGAAAGATATATCTATAGAAAGCTTGACATGTTTACTTTAAACTAAACAAGTGCTGCTGAAAACAAATATTCTGTGATAAAGTAAACCACATGAAAACAACGCAATGTCCATTTTTCACGTCTCTCTTCATTATCTTCTAATGTGACCAAGAAAATCAGATTGTTAAAAGGATTTCTGAAGGATTGTGTGACTGGAGTAATGCTTTGAAAGTCAGCTTTGATTTTTCCTAATAAACTGTTTAACTGCACTCGCAAGTGGAAGTCCAGCTCTTTATGTATTTTATGGCCTTATTCAAGTGATTTAACATTTTTAGTTTTTCACTAACCACGCATAACATTTTCCTTCTCAAAAACACAATCATGTACATACATGCTGCTCACATATTATTATAGCCCAGTATGTGGTGATTACGGTGAGATTAGACTTTAGCCATTTAGATGTGTATAAGAAACTGAAAAAAGCACAAATGTCAGGGCATGACAGAATTTCTCCAGGCCTTAGACTCAGAGGGTTAAAATGTTATGTTCATAACTGCCAGATTCAAACTGTGATTTAGCGCTTCGGCTGATGCTGGGCCAGAGACAGGCACGCTCAGCGCTTGTCATATATCACAACTATGCAGTGTTTTCAACCGCATAATGTTTATTTTAGGGTTCAGTCTTTTAAATACACATGAGTACTAGTAAAAGAAAACATTTAGAGTTTGTAAAATACACAATGATGTCTATGGAGGCAGCAATAACAATCCATTCAAATATTATTTGCTGTCATGTTTTATTAATATCAGAAACAGTGTTTTTATTTATTTTGTCTCTCTCTCTCTCTCTTTTTAGTGCTTTGTATAATACAGATTGGGTCAAAGCAGCTTCACAGTGTTAAACAGGAAAAATGTGTGCTGATAAAGAAAAGAGGAGAATAGAAAACTTTTAGTTTATCAGTTAAGTTTATCAGTTAAGGTCAGTTCATTGTTGCTTCAGTAACGTAATCCTCAAACTCAGTTCAGTTCAACAATGTTCCCAGAAATTGTGTCCCCAACTAAGCAAGCCAAGGAACCAAAATTCCATCACTGACAGAAAAGGAGGAAAAAAAACCTGGGGAGAAACCAGGCTCAGTCAGGGCGGACAGTTCTCTCCTCAAAAAATACCATGTTGATATAGTGTTACATCACTAATTTTATGTTTTAAAATAAATTATAAGTAAACTGTTTGTGTTTCTTGAGAATTATTGCTTAAATTAATGTTTTCCAAGATAGAACCATATAATTATTTTAATTTTTTCATTATTTTTTTTTTTTAAGAATTAGAAGAATTATCTGTATTTGACTTGTTCCAAAAACCCAATTTACAAATTTGAGAGGATTTTGATATTGTACATTTAGAATACATTCAGGGTCTCTGTCATTTTCATGCATAAAAAAGACTTGTTCCCCATATAATTTTTGCTATATGGAATGCAACAACTTTGAAGCTCAATATCTCACACCTGCTAAAACCTTGTAATTCCAAGGTGGCGAAATGAAGAATGAAAAATATTTCTAAAGCATTTATTATTTTTAGTTAATATTAATTTCAACATTTACAAAAAGGATATTTCTCGATTGGGCAAACTATAATCTGATTAGATGAGCAAGAACTTCTAGGTGTAAAACAAACTCTAATTCACATTGCAAACCACCTTATGTCTGAAAGACAATTGTGACGAGTGGGGCGGGGCAGAGAGCCGTGGAAACAGAGTGAGGCCTGTGGAATAAATAATAATGAGCAACACTCACCGGTTTCAAGTCCCATGGAGAATAAAAAGAGGAGCGACGTTGTTTTATATTTTACTCGTCCGTGAGGGGCTGCCCCTTTAACTTTCCTTTTGTCTTGGTTTATTTATTTATTAAAGTTTTATGCTTAAATGTTCACCAGTTCCCACCTCCTCCTTCCCTTCTTTCCCCTTCTGTCATTATAACCTTCCCATGACCACGTCTTCTTGTCCCTACATGCACTTTTTCCATCACCTCACACACAATAGTACTGTACACTCCCTTTCAATGCACACACTGCATTACCAAGCATCAGCATATTGATGCTTGACTGCTCACAACTAAAACCTCCATATTATATTATCAGAAAGCACTTGAGAGGAGAGGAAAGACATCTAATACGGTCATTTAGGCCTCGAGGCTTTAGAAACTTTGCACTGGCACAGCTTAACGGATGGCAAGTCATGTGACCTCCATTATCTGCACTTCCCAATTACATTGTTGCACATTTTGGTAATTTGGTTTCAACTTCGATGCATTACTTTGTCACATTGCCAACTGAAACAGAAAATGACTGACTTTAGTTTGCACATACCTTTAACAAATGTATACATGTGGTTAATCTAAAAAATTAAGCTCAAATAAACACGACCTAAATATAATCAATGACATTGTATCAATTGTGACAATCGTTAAAATTGTAAATTTGACCCTTGAGTTAAGTGAAAAAGTGAAAGTGATGTGATATATAGCAGAGTATGGTGACCCAAACTCAGAATTTGTGTTCTGCATTTAACCCATCCAAAGTGCACGCGCACACACACACACACACACACACACACACACACACACACACACACACACACACAGAGACAGTGAACACACACCCGGAGCAGTGGGCAGCCATTTATGCTGCGGCTGCCCAGGGAACAGTTGGGGGTTCAGTGCTTTGCTCAAGGTCACCTCAGTCGTGGTATTGCTGGCCTGAGACTCAAACCCCGACCTAAGGATTAGGAGTCATACGCTCTAACCACTAGGCCACGACCAGAGGCCACGACGGCCATAGACGTTGGACAGAGTGTAGGTTTTTTTTTTTTTTTTTTTTTAAAGGTTTCTGTGCTCTAGATTCAAGTTGATAAGATGTTCACATTTTAACTGAAATAAAACAAACAACCCTACAAATTGAAAGAATCCACAAGACTCAGCAAGGGCTCTCGCCAACAGAGGACTCGCTTTCCCATTCTCTATTTCTTCTTTGGCACACTGTGGTTTTCCTGTCTCCATCTTTGCATTTTCCTTTCCTCTTCTAACACTCCAAGGTGTGAAAGCGTGAGAAGCGAGTCGGTGCGTTGGTCAGGCTCAGACAGCGCAGCTTTAGAATTACGCTGCCTAGTATCCATCTAATCTAGAAGTGCTCTTCATCAACTGTAAATCTTTCTACTCACCGCACTAGTTTTCTTTATCCATTTTTGTAATGTTTTACATTATTCTTCAAGCGTGTGTGAATGCAGCGCTGCAACAGCTGACTGATCAGATCACAGACACAGCGTAACAACACCCGGACTCTCTTATTATTATTCCTAAGGACTTTACCAAAGCAAACCTCAACTGTTAACTGCCAAAATACAAACAACACATTACATTCCTGCAGAAGTGTGGACAGAGTCTTGTATAATCAGGCAAAAAACAATGATATTACACCTCCAGCACTCTCCTATTCTCAGCCTCAGACATCACGGCCACAGACCACTGGCTAAACGTCTGATGCATATTGGACACAAAAATGGAAACACTTCAGGAGTGTTGAAGTCATCATCGGATTGGTTGAATTCTACAGGATATCTGGGAGACGTGTGTGTATGTGTGTGATAAGCACTGAATGAATGGCAGCTTTCAGCTGTAACATCGTGCAAGGTAAATAAGGTATCTAGTGGAGAATAGTAATGATAAGATTCACATTAATCAGATCTTGTTTAAATCGTTGTGTGCTGAAATAAATACCGGAAAAGATCAATTTGTGGCTTTTAAGAATTAATATCGAATCAACATCATTTAAAAAAACAATAATCCAAAAATGTTTTTTTTTTGCCGAGCCCTACTGAAGACCTGTGCTGACTAGCTGACACTAGGGGCTCCACAACTAATCAAATTTCTAATCACGATTACAGATGCCACAAATACATAATCGTTGAAAGCAGCAATTAATTGTTCAAATTCCACGCATGTTATTCTGCATGCTTTAGTGTTTTTTTTCTACAAATACTTTTAAGGGTTTTCCCGTTGTTTTAGTATAAAATTATAAACCATGCACATTTTGAATTTTTTTTTTTACAATTAGAAACCAATCCAATTTATAGTTGACATCTGAGCCTTAATACTATAGAAAAGCAATAATAGTTTTTCAGTTAGAGTGATTTTAGCATGTTTAATTTCATATAAACATATGGCTTGCAGTTGCTTCAAACATTGGTATAAACATCATTTAGTGTGGAGCATTTGCGTAAATCCTTCATGGTGGAAACCATGAATAGAGATCATGCAGAGTGCTGCAGACTAAACTATTAAACAACCCAGATGTTTCCTTCAGCCTGAAAGCAAATCTTCCCTTCTCATTTCAACAGTCTTCTCTCTCGCTCTGTGTCTGTATCTACCAACTAATCATGCAGCTGTACAACGCTGATGATATGTTCCTGAAAAATAATATTCAGTTGCAGTAGTAAAGCTGTCCGCAGCTCATAATGTGCCCTTAATAATTTACATCTCAATTTTAAGACTCGTATAGAGAGATGGAGAGCAAGAGAGACAACGATGGTGACTGAAAGAAAGGAGGAGAGAAGCATAAGACAGAGAAAGAAATGGTAGTGTAGATGTATTTAAATGAGGAGGAAAAGAAAAGGAATGGCAGAGAGAGTTGGCAACAGAGAAACAGAGAGAGAGAGAGAGAGAGAGAGAGAGAGAAAGGCAGAAGAGCTGTGAAATGGAGATTTGGCTAGCATTTGAGAGAGTCTACTGCATCTCTTCATCAGTGGTTTAAACGTTTATTCGATTAATAACAGGTAGTGATGGTGCCAGGTTCCTCTTTCAATCTCTTTTGCGCTTTTAAAAAGGTTGCACACAGATCCAACTCAGCCAAAGATATACAATTTTCCTCCATATATATTCTCCCTTCTTACATGCTGTCAGGAAAATGGGTATGGTTAGGTTACAACTGATGTGACTGTACCATCACTGGGTCATATTTGCACCTTAAGGAACTTTTATGTTGGATTTAGAGGTAAATAAGTTACAGATATGTTTCAATTGTCAAAACATCCAAGTCTGTAGCATTTCAGCTCCAAACAAGATACAATGAACTAATTAACTATTAATAATAATACATTTATTAATCTTAGTTAATATTAATTTCAACATTTACAAAAATAAATTGGGCAAACTATAATCTGATTAGCTGAGCAAGAACTTCTAGGAGTAAAACAAACTCCAGTCCACATTACAGTTTATGTGGTTTGGCTATGTAAGAACTAACCTTATTTTATGTTATTATTTAACCTTATTATGTTTTGTCAAATTCAGCTTACTTCTGAGGGCATTTTTTTCCCCAAATGTGTAGATAATAAAATATAAATACAGTATAGATAATATAATATACAATACAGTATTATGCATCATAAAGACCCCAACTGTAATTATCTATTTTCCCTCATTAGTGTCATTATAACCTTCACATGACCACATCTTTTTGTATCTGCATGGACTTTTTCCATCACCTCACACACAATAGTACTGTACACTCCCTTAAAATGCACACACTGCATTATCAAGCATCAGCATATTGAGGCTTAACTGTTCACAACTAAAAACTCCATAATGCCGCGTTTCCACCGAAATTACCCGAAACAATTGCACAGAAACTTTTTTCCCCCTAGACCTGTTGCTTTCTGTTTCCACTGCGGTCTAAAGTACTGGGAATATTAGGCAAATTGTCTGCGTGAGTTTCTCAATACAAAGTACACAAATTTTGGACTTGCATCCTCTGGAGTTCAGACTTTGCTCATTCGACTCGGGAGTGTTATGTCCGCGACAACGCAAATCCAGTAAATCTGCAAACAGCAGCGTACTCGAAAACAACAGTCAGCTCACCTTGGCTATTGCAGTTTTACTCACTGTATATTTACAATAAAACGAAATAGGATATCAAATACCATTTTCATTTAAATGTAATAATATATATATTTATTTATATATTTAATAATATATATATTTAATAATATATATATATTATAATATACATATATATATATAATTTAGAGATCATTTAGTCCTCCAGGCTTTAGAAACTGTGCACTGGCACACCATAATGGGCGGCAAGTCTTGTGACCTACATTGTCTTCACTTACATGTTACATTGTTGCGCATTTCTGTAATTTGGTTCCAACTTCAATGCATTTCCTTGTCACATTGCCATACTACAAGAAAAAATGACTGACTTTAGTTTGCATGTTTAATCAAGCTCAAATAAACACTTCTGCCACTTCCTGCATTAAAAATTAAAATGAGAATCTCATTGTAAATTTGACCTTTGAGTTGACAGGACTTTCTCGGTGCAGGTAACTGCATGTGTTTAATACACAGAGATGCTGGACAGGGTGTAGGTGACAATGTGCTTTAGGGAGAAATGGAGCTGATAAGTTTATTTCAACTGAAATAAAACAAACAACTCAAAAACAAATTAATAGAAAAAATCCACAAGACTCAGCAAGGGCTCTCGCCAACAGAGGACTCGCTTTCCCATTCTCTATTTCTTCTTTGGCACACCGTGGTTTTCCTGTCTCCATCTTTGCATTTTCCTTGTCTCTTCAAACACTCCAAGGTGTGAAAGCGTGAGAAGCGAGCCGGTGCATTGGTCAGGCTCAGACAACTGGGCTTAAGAATTCCACTGCCTAGTATCCATCTGGCGAATCTACACTCCCTCCCCAACAAAATGGACGAACTTCTCCTCTCCCAAACAAATAAGGACCTTTTAAACTCTGCTGCTCTGTGTTTCACAGAAACCTGGCTGAACAAAAGTCATTCCGGACAGTGCTTTACATCTGCCAGGCTTCCAGCTGTTTCAGAGCGAATTGCGACACAAAATCAGCAGGAAAACAAGAGGCAATGGGACATGATTTTATATCAAAGAAAGCTGGTATACTGATGTAACAACACTGAAGGAGTTCTACTGGCCTAATCACACAGCCATTTATTTCCTTCACCTCTTAGTTCACAGGTGCTACTCCGCAGTCATAGAGTCTGTATTTCTTTAACTGTCTGGTTTGGCTTGGCTACCAAATCAGACCTCAGAAGACTACAGCAGAGTCACCCCTTCCTACTCTCCAAGAACTGTACTCATATGAGGCAAACAACTGGAAAAATAATCCTTACATCCAGGCCACTTCCTGTTTGAACTGTTGCTGTGTGTTCGGCACTACAGAGCAATGAATACCAGTCACTAAGACAAATTCCTTGTATGTGTAAGCATACTTGGCAATAAATCTCATTGTGATTCTGATTCTCCTCGATTGCTCTGTTTTTTCTGCAGAGGGACCTGAAGCTAGCATGTGTGTGATCCATCATGCTAAAAAGCCTTCAGTTATGAATTCCCCCTCCTGTTCCATATACACTACACTAAAAATAGATAAATGACAGATTAAAGAGTCTCCTCTCCTCCTTTAAACCAATTTCTTTCACTGTCGCTCTCTTTTTCTGTTTTGTATTATTATTATTATTCACAATATATTCTTCAGCACCCTGTTGCGTTTGGTTCTTTAGAGGTCTAAGTGACTCTTGATTCACAGAGATTCATTTGTTACTCCACTGGCTTAGCACCCTCTTGTCTCATTTCCTGTCTCTCTCTCTCTAACGTCCTCTCTATAGCTTTCTTCCTCCATTATTGACCCCTTTAATGGTTTTCATTGCAATATGCCCGTGTTAGCCACCGAGCTGACTCCTGGATGCTATATGCAAACACATGAGGGCCGTTTCACTGAGGCAATTTGCAGAAAGATCATGATTCGCAACCAGAGTAACATTACACTCAATACCAACATACTCATATAAACGGTTTACCCCCAAAAAAATTTTTTGCCACCATTTATTTACCCTCATGACATCCCCAACCTGTATGACTTTCTTCTATGAAACCCAAAAGATAATGCTAAAAATATCCAATAAGAAATGTTGCTTTGGACCCAGCTGAGTTTATATGAACAAAAACAGTAAAATATTTTCACAAAATCAAATAAATAAATTATAATAATTTTTGCGGGAACTATCCCTTTAAGCATTGCTCTAGATTCCATTCTAACTTGAATAGATATATTTGGTTCATAGAAACAGCAGCACACACCATCCTCCTGTATGATTTGAAACATAAATGTGTTTGCCGCTGATGACCATATTGATCTGTTCTGGTTGAGGTCTTGTTTGTTATGTTGTGATGTTGATATAGATTATATAGTGAATCCTTTATACATACTTTGGTTTCAACCACAAATCCAAGGCATTCTCCTTTACAGCTATGATCTGTGTGACTGTAATACAAACATAATTGCCTGCTCATTTTTTTTTCCACAACCAGTTGGAAACTGCCCAAAAACATGAGTGAACTGATCTAATCCTATGGACAATAAAATCTAGTTGTGAAGTAAATCGAGCTACATATTATGTAATAGTGTAAAAGAGGACTTCTCTTTTATTTGAAACTCTCCAGTGCCTTGCTTTTCGATTTAACCTCCACAAATATGTGTGCTTTTATATTCTTGATCTTTCCTTTATCAAGCAATTACTATCTCACCATGTAAGGTTAGTTAACAGGATGAAAGCGGCTTTAATGTGCAGGAATGTAAAATCTGATTCATTTTCAATATAAATATAGCAGATGCCCTGGTCTGTTGTTAAAATTGAATCTTAAGTGAATATTTTGCTGGGCAGGTTTATTTTAAGCCCAAATTCTGTATAAACACATACCTTAAAGTTTTGACTAAAAAAAAGGTTAAAGAAAATTGTCGCTGTTGCTCGGGAACTATGAGGAACTATATGAGGTAAGTTGTCATATTGGGAGTCTATTCTATAAGTCTATTCTAGGATTTTCACAAAAATGTAGACATTAAAATAATTATCGAGCCAATTTATTCAAATGAGCTAAAAGGAAAACTACTATAAAATCTTGATGAATAGAATAAAAATATTTAGCAACATTACAAAATTATGCACTGCTGAATAAAAGTATTCTTTTTCGACAACTAGCCTTTGGTCTCCCAATTTGCTTCCAAACAACCCTATGAAAATGTGAGTGTATATGAGGATAGAACCTCATGTTGTGTGTATTTATATGTTTTAGATACAGTATTACAGGTTTTTTTCACAGACATTCACTCATCATTTCTGTCACAACGGCTTCACTCTATTTTCATCTTTTGCAGTCTGTTGGTCATTTTGACTTGCCTCCTTCAATTTCTCTCATTCCTCCATTTTTCCTTCAGTCTTTCTACATTTCCCTTTTTCTCTCCAGTCTTTAAACATCAAATCCAGCACCTTTCTCACCCTGACATCTGCATGTTTCTCTCCGTCTGTCTGCCGTATATTAAAAAGCTTTTAGTTGCTTATTCCACCCTGTTTTCTCTCCACTCATCCTCGTCTTATCTTTTATCCTTCCCTTTCAGCCTTCCTTTCCCTCCTGCATCGCGGCTTCCTTCACATTCTCTCGCTCTCGTTTCAGAGTGCTGCACATCAATCATACAAACTTAATTCAGTCAGAGTGCTACTGCCGCCTCAGCATTTCTGCAGAGAGAGAGAGAGAGAAGATAGAGGGAAGAAAGAACATAAACAGTGGCGGAACAGACGGAGAGAGAGAGCCTTTAGTGAGAGAAACCGAAATGGAGAGTATGAGCAAGAGAGATGGGTGTATAAACAGAAAAGATGGAGAAAGGGAAGACGGGAAATGGGGAGAGGTGCTGGTACTGAGGGTGGAGGGAAAAAAGATGCAATGTTTTTCTGCAAGTGGGCTATACTGTATATATATCCAGTCTGTCTGGAATAACATGAAGAAACAGAATAAACTGAGACAGACTCGATCCAGAAGAACTGTGGCAATGTCTCCAAAACACTTCAAGAAACCTACCTGCAAAGCTGCCTGAAAAACAATGCGCAAGTGCTGATTTAATTTAGTTAAGTTAATGTATGTTAATTCATAAAATCTATTTATGGCATTATTTTTGATGGCATCCTTACTTTACAGCATTTTTACACAAGTGCCTAAAACTTTGCACGGTACTGTAGCTTTGCAGGTTTCTTGAAGCATTTTGGAGACATTGGAGACAAGTGTATATATACAGTATATGTACATACAGTATTTATGTACTCCAGGAATACATTGCACTTCATGCATTACATTACTGTGGCCAGGCACTGAGAGTTCTTTCTGTTTTATAGAGCTTCTGTATTGATCCGAGCAACAGCAAATGCACAATATGCCACAGTGGCTACATCAGCATCACTGGACTTAAACATATCAACACTTTTCTATTTTTTTGTGCATTTGTGCAGCAATTGTACATTTATTGTACTTCAGAGCTACACCAATACTTGGAATGCAGTCATTAAAACTGCAAATGTCCAGTATTTCCTACAGTAACGGTTGTTTCTTCATGTCAGTATTTCTTACAGTAATACATATTTCTCCATGTCAGTATCCATGTCTATACAAAGATGTGTTGTTGCGATCCACAGAAAACATTGTAACATTTTGGCTCCCGGGCTGAGCTGAGGTCTCTGAGCTTTAGCCAAGTGAAGCAAGTGCTGATGGGACTTGATGGAATGTCAATGGCCCAATCCAATCTGGGAGATCTGCAATGAACCGGTGGGGCGCACCTGCGTATGCATGTGTATGTGTGTGTGTGTGTATGGTGTGCACATCAGTAGGGCCGGCCCTGATAAGACAGGCTAAAAGCTTGCAGTCTCAGCATCACAACTCCTAAATTGTCCCATGGTAGATTGCGGACCCTGGGGGAAAGTTGCAGCTTGCACAACCCACTCCTCACAATAACAACAAAATCCTCTCCCCAATCACTTCACATTTAGAGCAGTGAGAAAAATGCTTGGGTAAGAGGGAAAAGGACTCACGGATCAATGAGGGGTAATGATAACCTAAGACTACAGCACGTTTTTTGATAAAGTGTATCTCTGTTCTGAACAATCCACCGTGACCCACAATAACCCAGATTATGAAGCAAAATAAAAAAATAATTAAATTAATAAAGTGAAGTGAAATACAGCGAAGAACGGTAACCCATACTCAGAATTCATGCTCTGCATTTAACCCATCCAAAGTGCACATACACACCGTGAACACACACCCGGAGCAAAGGGCAGACATTTATGCTGCAGCACCCAGGGAGCAGTTCAGTGCCTTGCTCAAGGACACCTATGTCATGGTATTGCCTGCCCGAGACTCAAACCCACAACCTTAAGGTTAGGAGTTAAACTCTCTAACCACAGGGCCACGACTTCCCCAAAACAAAGTAAAAAAATGTGTGCTACACTCATTTAAGAAATCCAAATTAAGATAAAAATGGTACATCTTTGATTACTGAAAAATAGCTTTTTGTTCATGTGTACAAGCAAAATATATTGTAAATCCACTCAGTAGCTATATCAGGGCTATTATAATTAAATTATGAATCTTTGATCACTACTGTATATACACACACACACACACACACACAAAGCTGTTCAAAAGTGTTTTAAGAAGTCTCTTTCTGTTCATCAAGGCTGCATTTATTTTTTTCCAAAAATATGGTAAAACTCTGTGATATTGTAAATTATTATTACCAATTAAAATAATGCTTTACTATTTTAATATAATATATAATATAATATATTTTATTTAATATATCTGTGATGCAAGGGGGAAGTCGTGGTCTAATGGTTAGAGGGTTGGACTCCCAATCGAAGGGTTGTGAGTTCAAGTCTCGGGCAGGACGGAATTGTGGGTGGGGGTAGTGCATGTACAGTTCTCTCTCCACCTTCAATACCACGACTTAGGTGCCCTTGAGCAAGGCATTGAACCCCCAACTGCTCCCTGCATAAATGGCTGCCCACTGCTCCGGGTGTGTGCTCACAGTGTGTGTGTGTGTGTTCACTGCTCTGTGTGTGTGCATTTCGGATGGGTTAAATGCAGAGCACAAATTCTGAGTATGGGTCACCATACTTGGCTGAATGTCACTTCACTTTCACTTCACTTTCAATGATGAATTGTCATCACTCATTACTACAGTCACATGATCCTTCAGAAATCATTCTAATATACGGATTCATTATCAATATCAATATTTTTTGAACCTGTGGTACTTCAGGATTATTTGATTATTTTGATTAGAAATTAAAAAGAACATAATTTATTTAAAATAGAAATATTTTCTAACATTACAAGTCTTTATTATCACTTTTTATCAATTTAACATCCTTGCTGAATAAAGGCATCCATTTCTTTCAAAAATGATTAAATTACTGACCCCAAACATTTGAACCGTAGTTCTTATGGTTACAAAAGATTTCTATTTTGAAAAAATGCTGTTCTTTTTAAGGTTTTATTTATCAAGGATCCTGAAAAAAGTATCACAGGTTCCAAAAAAATCTTAGAATAATTTCTGAAGAATCATGTGACACAGAAGAGTAATGATGCTGAAAATTCAGCTTAGATCAAAGCAATACATTCTATACATTCTAAGTATATTAAAATGAAAACCATTATTTTAAATTGCAATAATATTTCACAATATTAATTTTTTCTGCATTTCTATTTAAATAAATGCAGCCATGATGAGAAGAGAATTCTTTAAAAAATAATAAAAATCTTACTGATCTTTTGAACAGCAGTATTTATATATGTCTGTACATTAATCATACAGCAATTAAAATCAGCTAACAGTGCAACATCAGGCAACACAGATCTCCTAAAAATAATCAACAGTACAAATCAAACCAGGTAGTGATTCGCCCTTGAATCGTGCTGGACACAGAATTAAATTAGCTATATCTAGGTTTACACTCAGCATACTATATATGGAACCAGATCATCATCTTTGGGGACTTGATCCTGCCCCTATGCAACCCCGTTTTTCTCAAAGTGGCCCATTTACAACTCAGGAGTAAGCTAAAAAGTTTAGCATCTCAACATCTCTGTCATCTGAAGGGAAAGACTGTTACCTACATGTGATTGCAAATTTTTAATCAAAGGAGTTTTGCATTAATTGGCAACTTTTGCTTAGCCACAAGAGTTGGCAGCACCTTTCTAAATAATTTGACACTGAGTGCACAAGTGCAAGATGCTGATAAGACCTCTGTCAAAATCTGAAGTGACCAGAGTTTGAAAAATCTTGAAATCATTAGTTTGGTAACACTACAGGATATGAGTGTAATTAAAGGACTAAGAGATTTCCCAGCTGTCAAATGGTTAATTAAATCAGGGCTTGTGTCTTCATGCCGGAGCACAGTAGTAATTAAGAGGACTCCATTTTACAACTTTGTAGAATTTTTTTTATCATAATTCACTGGATGCCTGGAGCCCAGTGACCACGAACTTCTCCCAGTTACTTGAAATAGAGCCTGATTAAAAAAACAAACAAACAAAAACCGAGTGACAGAGAAAAGAGTGTAGTTGAAATCCATTTGAAATCCATTTATTTTATTTTCCATAATGTCATTTGCAACTGATAATCACAGCTAAGATTTTTTTTTTATAAGTTACTTTTTTAGCATGACAGTAATTTGAGCCAAATAAATATCATCATATACATAAAGGGATTAATGGAATGAAGGTTTGACTTCTGGGATCTCTAAACACACTTATTCACACACATCGATGACTGTGACAGTTCCCATCAGAGTATGAGCTCATGCCCATGGACACCTGATCAAAGCTAAATAACACTATCTTTAAGCTTCTTTACTGAATTTGAATATTCTATTCATATCATCCAGTATTGTGCCTGCTTCAACAAGGCAGTTTTGACAAGAAGATTAGCTAATAATCTTAAACAAACCTTCAACGTCAAAACATATGTACTGCAATAATTACTTGAGTGTCTCCCGCAGTGTACTTACACTACCACTGAAAAGTTTCCTTAGGGGTTTCAAATTAATATTTCACTAATAAACCATTTTAAACATTTGGCATTCTAATGGTTAAGTATCTGAATAGTTAAAACAGCCTGATCCCAGCTGGCTGTGACCCATGAACTGCAGACTTACTGAAATCACTGTCCTCATTACCACTGTGCCCTGAAGCACAAGACTTAATCCCACTTTACTGCAGGAAGACTGTTTTAGCAATTCATCTACTGTAATAACACAATTACAGTGAATTCTATTCAATGGTCAATAATTGGCCATTCTGAGCCTTCTTTATTTTTTTGAATGAACGAAATGAATCCATATGAATCAGTTTTTATCCAAGTCTTGATAAGAGACATTGCTTTATGTGAAGAACCGTTTGAATTCTGTCTTATATTTACATCTAAACAATGACCAATTGCTCTATTTACATAGTGTATCATAAGAAACAATGAGTGCTCATCACATCAAATCGGTTCATCATATAAAGTGATTGTATCTCTTCACAAGACTTGGATTAAACCTTTTGATTCATATGGATTCCTTTTACGATGCCTTTATGACTTTTTTTTTTTAATATTCTCAGTTTTGGTTAGCCGGACTTTCAATGGAGAGACAGAAAACTCTTCGGTTTCATTAAAAACATCTTCATTTGTGTTTCAAAGTCTTATGGTTTTCCAACAACATGAGGTTGAGTAAAATATGACAGAATTTTAATTTTTGGGTAAACTAACCCTTTAAGTTGTTTTAAGATATTTTAAATGGAAAACTAGAGAAATACCAATTAAGAAAATTAGTTTTTGCATTGCATTTAGTTGATGACTTTATCCAAACCATCTCCAGTAGCAGTGCACTCATTGCAGGGTAACTCCCCCTCCATCAAGCTGGGGTCAAACGCACTACACAAAGGTGGTCTAACTGTACAGTTCATGGGCTAATCCTATAGAGAACTAAACCTGTAATCTTTCTGTTAACACCAAGCCTCTTCATTGATGAGACAACAGTGACCTTGTGACCTCTCACCTCTGCCTACACTGACCCAGAGTCAACCAACACATGTACACCCAATCAACTCGCACGTATCATACACATTGCTCCCTGTAGCATAAATGGAAAGCTGATGCCTCGGTCTCTAACACACACTCCCCTCCTTCATTCCCATTTTTAGTAGATATTGCATACTGCATTGAGTGTGTTAGCATCCCCTCAATAGTTGCTTCCATCTCCGTCTGTGTGTGTATATGCAGGCTTTGTGTGCTACTGCAGGGGCAGACCCAGTGAGTTGCCGTGGTAACCAAAAACAGCTATATAAAGACAGAATCAATAGCAGTCATCGGACCATGGTGATATTTACAACAGACATGTGATGTGTGTCTGACAGTAAACTACTAGCATGTGTGTTAATGTAAATGTATACATTATACATTTTCTGGACAACCTATCTGATTTTATTTGGAAATAAAATCTCCAGCATTTTGTGCTGGCCTGCAGGCCACCGTATTGAAAGGAATAGTTCACACAAGAATGAAAATATCATAATTTACTCAATGACAGGCTTTCATATTGAACCTGACACATCTGTTACATAACATTAAAATTACACACACACACTGTATGTAAACATTTATTTAACCAAAATATATTTTATTAAAATATATAATTTCATATATTGCCACTGATCAATATCAATATTTGATGTATAATTTTGATATATTGTCATACTGTTATACTATACTTCTGTTTCTCATACATTATTGTCATTACAAATTTGAATTACAAATTAAATAAAATGAAGGTGAAAACAGTAGATGAAAAGCATTGAGGACCATAAGGATTTAATGCTTATAATACATGTATTTATTTGTTCATGTGGGCTAGAGGACGCTGTGACTTCTCACTGGCACACTTTTACTCCAGTGGTGTTTGATCTATAAGAGGAGGCTGTCGCACCAAATCACACATTACTGCTGTCAGGACACACCAACCTGGTCAAACCTGCACACATAAATAGATGGACAAGCTCTGGCTAGATGACTACAGTATCCGCATGAAAGAAAAGCCACAACTGAGATCTCTTTAATATCTCAAATAGTTCTCCTAGACAGCACTGAGATCAACTGAAAAGCAAATTCTTTTCAGATCAACAATGTTTTTATAACTATGTTTTGTTTTTTAATTTCCAGATTTTATAAGATCAAATTATCTGAGATATGGAATTTATGTTAATGGTATAACTTTATACTTTTACTGTTTGACTCATGTGGTTCCAATTTGATTCATCTTACGGGATTTATAAGAAACAACATTTCAAGACCCATTCACGAGATACAAAAGTGCACCCACAAAATAATTGACCTCTGTCCAGTGATCACTCAGAGCTTATTTATGAGGGCAGTAGTATCCCACTGTACACAGTGAAAAAAAAAAGAAAATAAAAAAGAAATGGAGGGCTTTATTAATGGCTCTGATACAGCTTTTCCACCGGGGCTGGTGCTGGAGCCAAACCCCAATTGGGAACTGGGCTGCGCTTTTAAAAAAAATACACTCAAAAATAAACTTCCTGCCAGAATTTGACACATACATAACATCTGTACTTTCGAGAATGAGAGGAGACGCGAGAAAAGTTGACACAGACATATAGACAGAACAACAGAATGAATGATATATAAAATAAAATAAAATAAATAAGAGATAAAATGATAGAATAATAGAATGAAAGAATGACAGAACAACAGATAGAACAAAAATATATACAATGATAAAAGGACTGTAGGACTACAAAATGAACGTTAGAATAAACAACAGAATGGAACGATATACCAATAAACATAAATGATAGAAAAACAGATAGAATGATAAAATGGTAGATAAAATAGTAGAAGATAAAACAAATAGACACTGATAGAATGAACAATATGAACTCATCTTTATTTCCTCCTTTCCCTTTATCTCTGCTCTCTCAGTTTCTCCTGAAGCAGCCCCTATAATGCCAAATCACACTGTCATCTGAGTAATTATTATCATTACCCTCCCTTACATAAGCACTCCTATTAGTATCCTCTCATTAATGCAGTGTTTTAATCACAAAATAACAATTAGACTGGATATCTATTTGATCGATTGAGGACACAGATGAAAACATGGCTCCTGAGCAAAAAAGGGACAATATTACAGTACCTCCAGCCTCATCGAGGTTACGGAGGGATTGTTTTCTGTTGAGATCTTCTTACAGTTGCATGTTTTTATCATGGAAGGAAGGAACATTAAGCAAAGGAGAAGAGCCAAAAGCGTGCATGACAAAGAATCAGAAAATGCTTCACAGCACACACTGTGATATTTAACAGTACTGCTCAGCTCATACCCAGTGGGCCGAGATATAAAACCAGGGCCAGAAACAGTCCAAAGAGATTGTGGATACCTGAGGCAAAGGCACTTTCAGTCACATGGAAAGGTCTGGTGTAATTATTAATGGGCATAAAACACACACCAGCCTTGCTGCAACCATGAGGGCTGGTTGAAAGACCAAAAAATATCATATAGATAAATCATTCAGCAGAATGAGTGAAGAAAAAGTTGTTAAATAAGCAAAACAACACAACCGGCAGCATCTGCTTGACTTCTTCTGTATGTCGGTTTCTTTCATTTTGCTGATCTCATCAAAGCAATTGTGCTCATGAACTTTAACATCACTGTATACCTGAAGTATATGAATTTGCTATTTATCAATTTTGGCATAGAGCTGTGAAGACTTGCCATATGTTACACTTCCTCCAACTCAATTTGCATACTATTCACTCTAAATTGTATTCAAGTTACTATTTAGGGTGGACAGTATGCAAATTAGGACTCGTTTAATGCTTCGCTTCAAAACTAGGGCTGGGATAAACGATACATTTTTTAACGATTAATCTAGCGATTATTTTTTCGATGCATCGATTAATCTAACGATTAATTTTTTCAGACCGATTCGATTTCGATTATCTCCCCATTAATTGACTAACAATTTATACATGTTGATTTACATATCTGAATGAAAAAAAAACATGAATTCCTTAACATTGCAATATATGTTTATTGCTCTTAAAATTACAATATAAAATACTGATTAAAAATGCATTACTTTGCACTTGTATAGAGATAACATTCAATAAAACCTTGAAGCATTGAAAACGCATAGCTTACTGAAACAAGCTAACTGAACACATAGGGCCTAGCTTACTGAAAAAAAACTTCTTCTTTCAGATGAAAATAACAACTTGATGTCTAGCATTCAATAAAAAAGGTCACCCAAAATACTTGTTTAGAGCAATTGAAAGAATAATTTTTTCTTAAATAAATAAATAAAAATTAACCGTGGGAGCCAGCAGCCTGTCATGGAGAAAAAAAAATCTCTCAATTGCTCCACGTGAAACTTTGGCGTTCCGCCCTTTTTCTATCGTGTCTAATGATTTTGGTTAATATGCACAAGGGCGAGAGAGAGCAAGAAGCGCTCGTGTTGTTTGAAGACTGTGAGTGCGCGCGCATCCGGGGATCTCTCTCGTACGCGCCCTGTCAGGCACAGCGATCAAATAAGTCTTTGACAGCCGCCAAAAAAAAAAAAAGATAAATGCAGAAAAACCCCTGGATTGGTTATATAACGTTGGACAGAATGTTGATCCGGCCATCGCGTATATTCAGCACACATAAGGTAAACGTTTTGCAAACGTTTTTTAGAGAAATAAAAACAGGTCGACGAATCGATGCGCATATTTTGCGTCGACGTATTTTTTGCGTCTACGTCATCGATGACCTCGACGTGTTGTCCCAGCCCTATTCAAAACATATCCATTTCACTTACAACCTACACTACTATACAAAAGTTCTTTTGTTGTTGTTTTTGAAAGAAATTAATGATTTTATTCAGCAAGGATGCATGCAATTGATTAAAACTGACAGTAAAGACATTTATAATATTACAAATTATTTCTTAAATCACGACTGTTCTTTCATTTTAAAAAAATCACAATGTCCACAAAAATACTAAGCAGCATAACATCATCATCAACAATCAACATTTATAGTAATAGCAACAACAACATTATGCAAAATCAGAATATGAGAAGGATTTCTTAAGGATCATGTGACACCGAAGACTGGAGTAATGATGCTGAAAATTCAACTTAGCATCACGTGAAAAAATAACATTTTAAGAAATATTTAAATTTAAAATATTTCCCAACATTACTATTTTTACTGCTTGATTAAACCAAATAAATGCAGCCTTGGTGAGCATTACACACTTCTTTCAAAAACATAAAACATCTTCTAAATGGTAGTATGCTCTTCTTTTTAGCGTTTCTTTAGCTTATTTAATCAGTTTTAAAATCGCTGTAATTGTTTATTCACTCTCATGTTATTTAACAAAGCATGTGGTCCAGACATATGTGCTATATTCCAAGTGTTCAGAAGCCATATGATAGATTTTTGTGAGAAACAGACAAATGCTATTTGCCTAGAATCTTAAGTACATTTATGTTTGCATTAATACAAATTCAACAAAACTTGAAGGTGGTGATAAACTTGTTTAATGGTACTTTTTTATAATTTTTGACACATCTTCAGTTCAATGAATACAAAAAAAGATATATCTTTTTTTTTTGTTTTACACAGAAGTAGCTAAATGATGACAGGATTAAAAAAAAATCCCTATAAAATCAGCAAAGTGTGTCTTTAACAATCATACAGTAAACTAAAGAGGGGACCATGGGAGCTCATAAGGTGAGACTTTCCTTACAATGACAGCAGTGACACTAAGGCTATACAGCTGCTCTGGACGCCAGCCAATGGCTCAGGTCCAACCCATCACGCCAGACAATGGAAAGAACTCTCTGAATGATGAGGGTAATCTGTGCCCACTGAAGCACACACATGCACATGCACACACATAAGAAAGGAACATTCCATGTTCAGTGCAACTTAAGCTCTATCAACAGCATCTGTAACATGCTGTCAATTACCACAGATGAGATTTTTGTCTGTGACTGAGTAAAAACAAATACATTTTGTGTTTACAATGAAATAGTAGTCTACAGCCGCATTTACATTGCATGGTTCAATTGACCCAATTCCAAAAAACTTTCCCCCGATCTGGTCAACAAACGTGTAGGCATGGTGAAAAAAAACACATGGATTTTGGTATACTCAGATCAGTTTCAGGCCTCATTCATAGGTGGAAATAAATCTGCCATGATTCGGAAATGTGCATTGGCGCCTGCCATGTGAGCAGACAGATATTCCCTTGATAATGCGAGTTGGGTTAAATTTTTTAAAACATTTTGCAGAACAGATATATCTATTTCAAATGAAGCATCTTTAGTTGACTGGTAGAGTATTAATTTCATTCGTTTGTGTTAAATAAGAGATGATCTGGTGCTGAAATGTGTTGCTATTGAGTGCTCATTGCCCCCGTTAACAGTGACAGTAGCTATACAAGAGTGGGTTAGAACCCAGACCTGCTAACTTAAGTTCTGCCGCTAGACCATTAGTACCCGCGGATGTTTAAAGTGGATCTGTGTATATGTGGCAAGGCACTTTGAGAGGTTTAAAAGCAAAAAATATGAAGCTCATATTTTTGTTGTTTGGCCTACATTACTTCTTTTATACAAAAAAAAAGGTGTTATTTGAGCCATATTTTTGTCTTAAATGTACTTTTACAGGTGGCTGAAATTCTGTTTTGCATTATTAACATAAGTGGATGCATTTTACTGTAAACAGTTACTTTCTGTTATCGTTGCACATTTAATGCAAAGGTTATAGGGTTTAAATATGGTAATGACAGGAGAAAAATTAGATATGCACTAAGACTGAAAAGTCTGGGATTTGTAAGATTGATTTGAAAGAAGTTTCTAATGTTCACCAAATGTGCAGTCTTCAGTGTCACATGATTCTTCAGAAATCATTCTAATATGCTGATTTGGTGCTCAAGCAAACATCAATACTTTATGTGACCCTGGACCACAAAACCTGTCATAAGGGCCCATTTATACTGAATACATAAGCTCTCCATTGATGTATGGTTTGTTAGGATATGACAATATTTGGCTGAGATACAACTTTTAGAAAATCTGGAATCTGAGGGTGCAACAAAAATCTAAATATTGAGAAAAACACCTTGTCCAAATGAAGCAATGCATATAACTAATGATAATAACATTATGATATATATATACACAGTAGGAAATTTACAAGAACAACCTTTATTTGAAATAAAATATTTTTGTGACACTGCAAAAGTAGCAAATGGTAGTGTATATAACATGATGAACAAGACTATAATATAACTGATAAATAACCAATATTACTTTTTTATATATTTTTATATTAAAAATAAGATACTACATTGTAATGTACAGCATAAAAAAAGAATATACATTTTGAGATACACTAAAGATTACATTTCCTAAATTACATTTAAATATTCCGTTTTAATAAGCATCAGATTACTGCAAAGGTCATTTAAATCTTAATCTTAAAATAGGAGAAATTATACACTGTATAAATACCCCTAATTTCTAATATTGCCCAGTATGGTACTTTTATATCAAGCATCTCGAGATCTTGCCAATGGCTACTAGTATCACAATTAAACTCTTATATCAGATCACAGTCTTATATCTACTGAGATCGAATCAGCTGTTGCCTGGGGCCAAACGGAAGACTCAATGTGGTTTAGCAAAGCATTATGGGAGCTCTCACAATATAACAACTGAAAAAAGGTTATGACCCCAAAGCTTTCTTTAATTGGCTTCCTCCTAAAAGAGGGGCAACATGATCAGCAGGACAACAAAATTAATAATAATAATAATAATAAAAAAACATGATTTGGTATTTGTGAAAAAAAAAGACCTTTAAACAGCATAGGGTACCTAAAGGTTATGGCAATAAGGAAGGAAACGTCCAACTGAGAAGCAAAAAAAGAGCATTTCAATATGAAATTGTGTGGGAGTGTGCAACAGAACTAAAAAGAGAGAGAGAGAGGAGGTGTGTATGTGTGTATCTAAGAGTGTTACACAATCAACACTGTCATTGTGAAGTATGTTGTGGTGTATTTCTGTTTTGAGTAACACTCAGATACACCCATACACACACAGACCACTGAACGCTTCTTCTGCTCAAACTATCTTGTATCCCTTCAAGTCTGCACTGAAGTAGAGGGCCAGATTGTGCTCTCTAGCCAAAGAAAAGCAATGGATTTAGTATCTGGTATCTGGCGTTCGTGTGGCTGTGTGAGTGTGTGTGCATCCGATTCTTGTGTGTCTGTATGATTGCACACTGGAGCGTGACTGTCCCACATGGTGTGTGCATGTGATGCCATAGGCTGGTGCTGAGTTCTGGCCTGGTTCCTTTTTCCCTTGGTCTCCTGAAGAGACTGATCCTACAGAACAGGTGTCACTGTTTTAGCTGCCATAGTCCATGTGTGTGTGTGTGTTTGTGTGCTTGATGCCACAGGCTGTGCCACTCCACCAAGTCTTAACTCACCCAGCAATGATCCATCCACTGCATGTTACCGCTGATACGCAATGTTCATTCAGCTTGGACAGGAGGCCACAGTGTGAAACCAGCCGAGACATTTACAAACCCCTGTTCTTCTGTTAAAACACGTCACTACCTCCATCCGTGCAAGAACAGATTACAGACATGACCACTAACATAAGGTAATGAAAGCAGGACTTAAAAGGTCAAAGGGTGAATGTTACGAAAACATGTCAAGATTACATTTCACCCTGAAATCAAAAGAAAAAAGGTTTATTATATATATAAAAAAGGTTCATTCTAAAATATATTTAGCAAAATATATATATAAATTCTGAAAATTCAACATAAAGAGAATTAAATATATTTATCTAATTATTTATTTTTCATTTTAATAAACCACATTTTCCTCCAAAATTGACCTTAATTAACATGGGTAACTTCTCCTTTGAGTCCAATGAGTAGGCATTAGTTTAAAGTGCATTTCATATACCAGGCCTAGGACTACGTTCCTAATTGTCCCCACAATGTACAATAATTCAAAATATTCCAATATTCCATATTTTTCTTAAATTACAGTTAATGTAGTAATTTAACTACAAATCTCTAGTAAAAAATAATTATTTAGTAAAATTTTTTAGTAAAATTATGTTTACATGAATCATATTAAATTTAAAAGCAGTACAGCAGACTTATCAGGTTGTGTGATACAATATGGTTGTACAGTTTTGGGTCTGTAAGATCAAAGAAGTCTCTTAGGTTCACCAAGGTTGAAGTTATTTGATCAAAAATACAGCAAAAACTAAAATATTTTGAAATCTTGTTACAATTTAAGATAACTTACTATTTTAATATATATTGAAATGTATTCCTGTGAAGGCAAATTCAAATTTTGAGCCACATTACTAGTCTTCGGTGTCACATGAAAGATTTATTTTTATTATCAATGTTGAAAACTGTTGTTTTTTATTTTTTTGGAAACAGTAATACATTTATTTTTCAGAATTGTTTTATGAATAGAAAGTTCAGAAGAAGCGTGTTTATTTAAAATAGAACTGTTTTGTAACCTTAAAAATGTATTTACTGTCACTTTTGAGCAATTGAATGTGTCCTTGCTGAATAAAAATCATAATGACCCCAAACTTTTAGGATGGTAGTGTATATAAATAAATATTTTTCAGCATTCCTGTATTAAGAAAAAGTTTTTTTTTTCTTTTTTTTCGCATTACAAAAAGATAATTTGAGAGGGAATGTGCTTAACTGTCATAAATAATAATAATAATAATAACAAATAATTTTAATAGACCTAAAACAAGTTTAATTTGATTAACATTATTATTTTCATCTTTTGATTTTGGGGTGAGTTTTAACCCACAGAGATTATCGAACTGATTTTTAAATGTCAGAAAAAAAAAGTAAATTTAAAAAACACGATCTTAAAATAAGACCATGAGTTTGGTCTCTACAATACTATCTTTGGCTGAATAGCTACAAATCTGTTTTACTTGCATCACACATGCACGCAAACGCACACGTTCAAACACACGTCCAAAGGGACAAAAATAAGTGTACCTCTCCAAAACACTCTTTTCCGTTCTTTTACCGTTTCCTCTGACATGCCCATGCCCAGTGAGTCCAGCAGAACCCCAGGAAGCACCACCACCATACAGACAACAGAGAGAACGAACAGATGGTCTGACAGAATCAGAGAGAGAGACAGAGAGATGGCAAAAGGAAAGGGGAGGCGTAGGAACATTTTTTTTATTTTTTTTAGTGGAATTCATACAAGCAAAGACCTTATAAACTCATCATTCCGACAGAGTATTTTTAAAACAGTCTAACACCTCTACCGCAGCACTGTTTTAGCAAACCATTAGCACTCTGATGGAAAAGGAACTTATAAACAGCAAGCCAACAATTTGAGCTAAGGATACGGACCAATAGAAGAGTTCTGCTGCTGACGAAATCCAAATGGTAACGGGGAATTACTGTGATCTCAGGGCCTGAATAACCTCTATCAACGGCAAGTTACATATGACAACTCTCCAAGAAATGGAGTATACATTAGTATAAGTACTCTGCCTCTATAACAGTACACCTAATATATTACAGAGAACTTAACACATGGCAATCTGCCAGTCATGGGAGAAGAACAGATTTAAAGTCTCTAAATGTTGCTATTGCATTACAGTGATCTTCTTGCATAAGTGAATGCACAGGGAAGAGGAATCATCTTGGTCTAGTGCTTCGATATCGCAAAATGTGCACTTTCAGTGTGAAAGGAACTCTTTAGGTTATTCCAATGAGACATTTCTTGCAAAATGTCTTCTGCAAGCATAGGCGCCGAATGAAAAAAAACATTTTTTATTATTCGTTTAACCAATCGATCATTCATTACATAAATAAATAAGGAGGGTGGGTACTCACCCACAGAAACATAAATCTCCGTCTATGTCTGCAAGCAACTATTTAATGAATTTGGAAAATGACAATCAGCAATAAACATGAGATATAGTAAATTATAGTACAGAGATAGTTTATCCAAAAAATAAAACATTTTGTAAGAATTTAATCAACCTGTTATTTTAAAACTGTATGAGTTTCCTCTGGGAAACACAAAATTATATTTTGAAATACGTCTGTTTTTTTTTGTTGTTTTTTGTTTTTTCAGCAAAAGTGGAATCCAAACATTTGTGTTTCGTGGAAGAAAGTAAGTCATAAAGGTTTGGAATGAAATAAATGTAAATGAATAATGACATATTATTCATTTTTAGGTAAACTAACTATTTTTCAAAATATAGTTTCTTACTGACTTTAAAATAGATGTTTTTATACACATTATAATCTTTCACAATTCACCATCTAATAGTAATAGCAATACTCAATTCTGACCAAATCACCACTCAGTGCAGTTCACTCAACAGTGTACATACAATATTAAAAAGCATAGTTTTGGGTTCAGAATACTTTTTCTAAGCCTCCATCCTTCATCTCTCTCCTTGTTCCTCCTGCTTCCCTCCACTCCACACTGCAAGGGTCCACTAAAGCTCATATGCTGACATCAGCAGCCCCCCTCCACACTCACACAAGCACTCAAACAGTCACTCGCACACTCCGCCAATCCTGACCAGTGGGAAACCATGCACACCCACGCAGCCTTAGGCCTCTAAACACAGACCTATACAAGTAACACATGCTTACACATGGATATGAAAACACATGCACATCAGGCCCCCTGGGGGGAACAGCCTAGCCCACCCTGGTACTGGGGTAGTACCATGGTAATTTAAACTCATGGTACACCAAGATGATTTATAGAAAATGGAAAAGGGTGGGGTACAATCACTACAATATAATAGGAATTACTTATTTAGAAGAATATCTATAGATCAGAAGTAATGCAAACACGTTCAAAATATCTACATTAGTATGGAAGCATATGGGTAGCATTATTCAATTTGGGATGTAATATGCAAAATGACAATGCAATATGTAAAATGGCAATGCATTTCTGTATTTACATTTACATTTTCCAATACATTTGTGCAACGTTTGGTGCAAAATGAAAATGAAAATTAAATTACATAATTTTCATTTGCCATTTACTACACCAGTTTTAATATGTAAAATGAATATTAATTTTAACGCTTTATAAGTTGCAAAATTAAAATGAAAATGTATTACAGAAATGATTAGATATGTATAACATGTTAAAGCAAAAACTGTGGCAAAAATATCATTTAAATGCTATTTTTCTTAATTGCATTAACACTCACAGTCAAGACACTTACGATTGCATTTTCATTCGGTGTCCCGCAATGAATGTAGCAAAACTCAATGTGCACATTGAAAATGCATTCCGAGCCGATCACGTGTCCCCGCCCTCGCGCCACGTCAATCATTGTGTGAACAAGGCGGGGCTTACAGAAGGTCAGAGACTCAAGTCTCAAGAAGAGGATTCAATCAAGTGAGACAACATGGACAAGACAGTTGGTCCGTGTATGTTTTGATCATTTTGGTTTATGGCTTCAATATTTCATTCGGACTTGTGGGCGGAGCTGAAACGCTGCTTTCATCTGATTGGTCGAATCGGATCGGTTTTCATCTGACAGCCTTCAGCTGAAATGTCTGAAACTACACTCACTGTTAATTAGCATAATATTTGAATCAGATGTAGCTGGGCACATAATTCGTTCTGCTGAAACCTGCAAATTATTTCTAGGTTGTAGTATTGTATGAATATTGTCCCACTGATAAAAACAGTGCAAATAGTTCTGTCCCTTTGGATAACAGTAAAGTGGAAATAAATATAGTTAAATTTATGAAATAAAATTAAATAGGATTTTTTGGTAAGGTAAGTCTGGCCAGTTATACAAGCAACACGAGTCGGACGAGTCTAAAGATATGAGCTGAATTGGGCGAAACATTAAAGTTCTAGTCTGTGTCAATTACTCTCATAATAAATAATAATAATAATGTTAACTGTATTTTTCGGTATAAGTTGCATCAGTCCAAAAATACGTCATGACGAGGAAAAAAACATATATAAGTCGCACTGGACTATATGTCACATTTATTCAAGAGCAAGAGAAAACATTACCGTCTACAGCCGCGAGAGGGCGCTCTGGGGTAGGCTACAGGAGCACTGAGCAGCATAGAGCTAATTTTACTATTTTTATTTAGAAATGTAACTATATTCATTTTTACAATTATTTATTAATGTCACACACACACACACACACACACACACACACATACCTAGTGCCTTATGACTTAAAAGATGAGAGTGGTAAATGTTACAGACATGGAACTGTTCAGTCTATTATTGATTTTAATTTCCACTTCACTGTTATCCAAAGGGACAGAACTATTTGCACTGTATTTATCAGTGGGACAATATTCATACAATACTATAACCTAGAAATAATTTGCAGGTCTCAGCAGCACGAATTATGTGCCCAGCTACATCTGATTCAAATATTATGCTAATTAACAGTGAGCATAGTTTCAGACATTTCAGTGCTTCACTCGCACTGACTCTTATTTTGCCTGAAAGAATGACAAGACCGAGCTGAAGGCTGTCAGATGAAAACCGATCCGATTCGACCAATCAGATGAAAGCAGCGTTTCAGCTCCGCCCACAAGTGCGAATGAAATATTGAAGCCATAAACCGAAATGATCAAAACATACACGGACCAACTGTCTTGTCCATGTTGTCTCGCTTGATTAAATCCTCTTCTTGAGACTTGAGTCTCTGACCTTCTGTAAGCCCCGCCTTGTTCACACAATGATTGACGTGGCGCGAGGGCGGGGACACGTGATCGGCTCGGAATGCATTTTCAATGTGCACATTGAGTTTTGCTACATTCATTGCGGGACACCGAATGAAAATGCAATCGTAAGTGTCTTGACTGTGAGTGTTAATGCAATTAAGAAAAATAGCATTTAAATGATATTTTTGCCACAGTTTTTGCTTTAACATGTTAGACATATCTAATCATTTCTGTAATACATTTTCATTTTAATTTTGCAACTTATAAAGCGTTAAAATTTATATTCATTTTACATTTTAAAACTGGTGTAGTAAATGGCAAATGAAAATTATGTAATTTAATTTTCATTTTCATTTTGCACCAAAGTTGCACAAATGTATTGGAAAATGTAAATGTAAATACAGAAATGCATTGCCATTTTACATATTGCATTGTCATTTTGCATATTACATCCCAAATTGAATAATGCTACCCATATGCTTCCATACATTAGCTTTGTTGAACAGGGCTGTCTCATCTAAACAGAAGTTAAGCCCACACTTGCAAACACCCTGCCTCATGATGGTCTCAAATGGTAGCATCAAGGCACTTTGATATGTACTGTGATGCTGAATGATTCATTTATATTGGTATTTGCATTCTACTTTAACATATTCCAAAGACTACAGTGGTATTAAAATGGTATTTGTCTTAATATATATATCAAAGGGTAATACGGTTCCAAAAAGGGTTTTCGATACCTCAAAGAACCTTTTTTGAAAGGTTCCATTATGTACCATTAAACCATTGTGAAAGGAACCATTATGTAAAGAAAATAAATGATCTAAAGAACCTTTTTCAATATAAAGAACCTTGGTGCATTTGGAAGTTTCCATGGATGTTCTTAATTGAACTATCGCTGCTTCATATTTAAGAGTGTATGGTACTTATGTATGGAATTTATATAGAGAAAGCTGGAACTGTGAAATGAACTAAAACTAATGATAACCAGCTAAATAGCTATTTAATAACAATCTTGACATGGCTAGTAATTATTCATAATTATTTAAATGCATGATTAACAACTTACATTACAGAGATGTCTAGAAGGAATGAGGAAGCAGGGGCCATTGAAAGACCCACCACCAGCACATAACATATTACAGATCTGTACCTGTTCCCATGGGCCCTCAGGTCTGGATTAAGTAAAGGATATGGCCATTCGGTGATCTTTTTGGCGTATTTTCTCACTATGTTGTCTTCACTGAAGAGAAACAGAGAGCGGTTGACCGTCAGGCAGTTCTGTCGGACCGGGATTGGGTTATAGAGGGCCATGGTCCGGGCCCTCTGGGCCATCGATTGCTTATACATCCTTTGGGCGCCTGGCGGGCCACCCTGCCTGCTGCCGCCGCGGCCGGGTCCCCCCTGACCGGAGCCCCCACCGCCATACCTGCCCGGCACTTCGTCTCCGAACCGAGCCATTCTGTAGACACCAAACGCCAATCGTTACGAAGCAGCCGAGAAGGGGGTGAAGACTCAGGGTGACAACACAACATTACACCCCATTCGCCTCAGCATAGAGCACACAGACATTCAGATCTGATCTCCATGGCTAAGAAATGTCCATCATAAAGCACCAAACAAGATCAGTGGATGGGGGAATGTGTGTAAGAGAGTGTGTCAGCGCCAAAAAAGGACTCAGATAACGAGATTGATGGATGGATAGATGGGAGTGTGTCCTTTCAATCGTGCAGTCAGCTCAACAAATAGTCAAACAAATAGTCAAACATAAAGAGATAAAATGTCGACGGATTATCTTCCTCAGGAGGGTGGGATCCACATTTTAAGAAGTATTTCCCGTCTCAACAGCTCGGTGCGGGTCGTCTTGCCATTTGTAAGGTGTACAAACAGATCCTTTTAGCATACTTGCGTTAATACATTACATGTAAATTGGCATCAACTACATCAGGTCTAATGTGTTTTTCTCAAATAGTTGAATTCTATTTTTTTTCTTCACATCCACAAGACAGAAATAGAATAGAAAAAAATGGTGAAAACCTTTTAATAGTTTATTTATTTTTGTGGTATCCGCAATGTTGGGTACAGGCTACTATGGCAATATTCAGCCTCCCCTACGCAAAACTCTCGAATTACTCTGGCAAATGCAGACGACGGGGCCTCCCCAAAAAAATCCACACCTCGGTGACATTTGTTGATTTCAGTCATTTAAGTTTATTTGCTTTTTTTTTTTTACAGCCACATCGGTCCAACACGGTGGGCGTGAGCGCGCTCTGGGAAAGCAAAAAACACCATGTCAAGATATAATGATGATATGTCGCGGTTTCTCCCTCAATTCCTCGCTAAAAACAACTATCATCTATACTCCAGAATCTGTAGACAAATCCAAGACGGGAAAAATCCGACGGTGGTCGTTGAAAGGAGCATCATCAGTTTTGGAGAGGCGCTGGAGCGCGTGGATTGAAGCTCGAGCTCGCATCTTCTTTGGTAACCGAGAAGAACCAAGAGGCACCCATATCCTGAAGTACCCCAAAATGCTCCTCTTCGAGGAGGTTTCTGTCGCTTCGGTGGACGACGAGATATTTTTTTCGGGTTTAAAAGTTTGATTTTTGTCGGAAAAAATCGAAAACGAGCGCAATCCTCCTCAGATCAGCTGGCGTGTTAAGAGCATCTGATCAATTTAACGCTCGTGCTCAAGCCTTGCAGCACATGACGCGCGTCCCCGTAACGATTCGCTTATCCTCCACCTCACTTCTCCTTATGGCCAAGACGAGACTCAAACGAGCACTGTGTGCCATTTTGCTTCTCGCAAACTGTGTGAGACGAGATATTTTCCAAAGGCGACGGATGGATTCATATCTCTCAATACGTGTTGTGTCTGAGTCATACACCTTGCCGGAAGAGGGAGTGTGTACTTGTTGACCAAGTATGGATTTGTGGGGTCTTTTCAGTGTTCTTGTAAATGTTACTATAATTAATCGCTATGATACACTATAAATGTGTTATATTTACGGCTAAATAAATACATGGTAAGAAAAAATATTTTACTGTATTTCATAAACAAAATTCTAATACTAACATAGAAATATTAATCAACATATGTTTTTCCATCACAAAAATATTTCAAATAAATAAGCTATATATTGTAAATTGTAAACTTTAATAATGTTAACTTTTTATTCATCAAAAAGTCCTGAAAAATGTATCATGGTTTCAACAAAAATATGTTATCTTGAGCACCAGAATAGTATATTGGAAATATTTCTGAAGGATCATAAGACACTGAAGACTGGAGTAATGGCTGCTGAAACATTATTATAAATTATAAATGTTATAAAAACATAATCTTAAAAAAATTTGTGAAATATTTTTTAACAATGTTTAGTTGAATAAAATGCATGATATCTCTTTTAAAACACAATATGATTTTTTTGAATATGTCAGATAACTTATAGTACAGTTAGCAAATACCATGTTTTTACATAACAGTGCAATGTGACACTCTCTCTCTCTCCCTGAACAGACAGTTTGTCAGCCT